>NW_026988443.1:26842500-27467500 GCF_030222135.1 Aotus nancymaae | reverse complement strand
TACACGGGCCAGACACTGGCTTTGGTAAGCAACACAGGGTTGGTGACCAATGTAGGGAGTGACATGTTCCTCAACAGTTTCAGCCCTAGACATCTGCATTGCAGGCTGATGCTCAGAGCAAAATGAGGAATCCTAGAGCCCCCATATAAAAAGAAACTCAAGGAAGCCTCACTGTCCTTTTAGTGTCACTAGGGATGGAAAAGATGTGTAAGTAAGTGTGGAAGTGAAGAAACTGCAATCTCAGTACACAAGGAGTGATGGTCAGAGTAAGGTAGCACAAGCAGATAGTATAACAAGCAGAAAGATCCTTTTGACCCCTGAGAAAATCAGAGTCTAAGTCAGTAGCTGACCCCAGGTCTCGTCACCACTCAGGTGGGTCCCCAGACGGTAAAGATGGTAAATTCCAAGGGCAAAGCAGCCACTCTGCTGAATAATGGTCCCCAGGAGACAATTGTCTTTAAATCACTTGAAGTGCACACAGCCCTTTGTAGGGATTTTAAACCTGGGATTCCTTGACATTGCACATGATTTTGTGTTTGTGTATGAGCAACTGTACATTTTCCTACAGAGGTCCATATCCATCATCAGATTTTGTGAGACTCAAGAAGAAAATTAGATCTCTCACTTGACTGCACGATCCAATATGGTAGCACTAGTAACATCTCAGGTGTTCAGTGGCTGCATGGATAGTGGCTAGATAGGGCAGATATGGAACATTTCCATCATCACAGAGACTGCTGTTAGACAGTGCTGCCTTAGAGACATGGACAGCAGGACTTCCACAAGAAGGCCTGGATATCAGACACCAACATTCAAATTTCTTCCCAGTGCTGTGGAATGTGGTAGACCCTTGGAAGTCCAGTTTCTGAACATGCTGGTCATCACTATATACTAATGACCAGAGAATGCCTTTCTTCAGCTGCTTGGCATTCTGCCAGCATGAATTCCTAGCAAGGGAAAGATGGCAGGTGATCGAAATTACTTGGGGGTCATCATGTATTTGAGTGACCTCACCATATTTAGGAAGGCTTTGAAAAAACATGAAATGAATGTTAGAAAGGGCTGGAGTAAAACTGCAGGAGTCCCCCCTTTATCCACAGTTTTGCTTCCCACAGTTTTAGCTACACATCATCAACCACAATTTGAAAATATTAAACAGAAAAATTGCAGAAATAAACAGTTCATTTATTACACACCATTCTGAGTAGCATGATTAAGCCTTGTGCCATCTCACTCTGTCGTGCCAGCACCTGAATCACCTCTTTGTCCATAAAAGCAAAACTACCAACTGCCCAGTTCCAGCGCCTCCAGTAATACCTTTGCCCAAAGTCCTTCACTGGAGGAAGAGAAATTTCTCTTCTCTCTGCCAGAGAGAAACAGGAAGGAAGCAAGAGCCACACAATTGAAATCAATATAAGGCAACCACCACATGTTCTTGTCATTTGTGCTTAGTGGACTTAGCTGATGGAAATCAACAAAGATCATCTCAGAGCTCTCACAGCTACCTGCCTGCTCTCTCTTCCAAGGTCTGGGAAAGGAACTGGCAGCTGAGTTGCAGGGGAGGGGGAAGGTAAACAACCACTTTTTAACTCTTATACTGTGTTAGGAGCTTCATATGTATTAATCCTAACATTCACAACAATACTGAAAGATATATATCGTTACCCTTATTTAACACTGATGATATTCTAGGGCTCAAAGAGGTGGCATGACTTGCCCAGAGAGATTTCAAACTTGAAAGTCTGAGGCTCCCATTCTCCACCACAGTTTACGTTTATTCATGGGCATCCACTGTTTCAGACTCATGACAACCATGTAAAGTAGCACAGAGCAGGTACCTGATTTGACCAAGGGCACACAGCAAGGGAGAAGTTACAGTCTTTAATGATAACTTGTTTCTTTTTTTCCTAAGGGGGATTTTTTTTCTCCTGTACCACCAAGTCAGTACATCTATGTCCTCCCAGAAAATATTTATTACCTCCTGTAGCAAGGGTGAAGATATTGAATATGACACAGAGCCTCAGAACTGTTACCTCCCTAGACCCAGGGTGGAGTGAGCAGGCAGGTGCAATGCAAGAAATAACTTTCACATTTTCTCCTCAGAGATAAGATAAGGTCTAGGAATTGGATTTGAGATTTTGTGGCCTTTCTGGTTGTATCATAAAATTTCCCTGTCAGCCTCATCTACTAGTTCTCCCAGTGTCTCTCTCTTTCTTTCTCCCCCTTCCCACTCTACCCCAAGGGTGTTGACCTTCACAGTTGCCTTTCAGGAGTCAACATTCCAGGATGCCTCCAGTCCGGGAGAAAACGTTTCCTCCTTTGCTTCTCCCAGCCCACCTCAAGCAGTCTCCCCACACCTTGGGTCTCACGGATGTTAAAGCTGTTATTGTTACAGCTTCCTGGGAGCAAGTGCTTTCTCAAGACCGTCTTGCAAGGTGGGTCCTTTTTTGTTTTTGTTCTGGCAGAAGGGAAGAGGACAGTGAAAGTGCTCTGAGTAGGGACAGTTATGCAAAAGCAAGTAGGAGGAGGAAGCCAAGAGGGGAGTTGGTGAGTCAGAGGAGAAAAGCGCACCGCCAGGCTAGCAGGGAGCCTCTGAAAAGCAGCAGGGAAGCCCAAGCCACAAGGTAAGAAGAGAATTTCTATGTACGACTCCAATACAGAGCCATTATCCCAGAGCTGCTGGAGCAAGAGTATCAGATAACCTCTGACAGCTAAGCTGGAGATTTTGGTGGCAAAGGGGGTTTGCGTAGAGGGGATAAATCAGATCACCTGGGGAATTTTCTGGGGAAAATCAAACACAAGCTGCTTACCAGCAGCTCCACAGCCCCACCAGCTCTGTCCTTAAATGTGTCCAAAAAGAGTCCAGAAAGCAGGTCAGACTTTTCTGATGTGTATTTTGTAGATGGTCCCCTGGTGTAACTGACTCGTTCAGATCCAGGCTTCGGAGCTCACATTTCTGTACCTCCTGCAGCTTCTGCTCTGTTTTCTGCTGAGGAGTGGAAGACAGGAGGTGCAAGGAGCTGCAGGTTTTCTCTAGCTCAGGTGAGGGAGAATGTGATCATTGAAAACCCTCAGGCCTGAGATCCCCAAAACCTGGGTTCTGATCCAGAAAGGGCTATTATACCACATTAGCCCATCAGTTTCATTTATTCTGAAAAATGAGGGAGTGGCCCATCACTGTCTAAAATATCTAACTGGATCATTATCATCATTGCAGCTAAAAGAGCTTTAAAAGTGTGGAACACCACGCACATGTGCAATATGATTAAGTTTTGGTGCCAGCATATCAGCTAAGGTAGAAGATACCTGTATCTCGTATGGCTTTGGACAAGTTTGGAACTTCTAATTGGAATTGTAATACTTTCCTGTGTGTAAAATAAATATAATATTGTCAATGAAAAGAGTCAGATTCCGTGACATATTTGAAGAGATTTATTCTGAGCCAAATATGACTGACCACGGCCTGTGACACAGCCCTCAGGAGGTCCTGAGAACATGCCTCCAAAGTGGTCGGGGTGCAGCTTGGTTTTATACACTCGAGAGGGAGACATGAGATTTCAATCAAATATATTTAAAAATTACATCTGGCCAGGCGCAGTGGTTCATGCCTATATCAGCAATTTGGAAGGCAGAGGTGGGTGGATCACCTGAGGTCAGGAGTTTGAAACCAGCCTGGCCAACATGACAAAACGCTGTCTGTACTAAAAATACATTTAAAAAAAAAAATTAGCCAGGTGTGGTGGCAGGTGCTTGTAATCGCAGCTACTGGGGAGACCAAGGCAGGAGAACTGCTCGAACCTGGGAGGTGGAAGCTGCAGTGAACACAGATCCTGCCATTGTACTCCTGCCTGGGCAACAAGAGCAAAACTCTACCTCAAAAAAAAAAAAAAAAAAAAAAGACCACTGGTTTGGTCCAGAAAGGCAGGACAACTTGAATCAGGGGTGGGAATAGGGTTGGGGTGGAGGTAGCGGTGGGAGGTTACAGCGGTGGTAGATTTACAATTTTTCTAGTTGACAATTGGTTGAGTTTATCTAAAGACCTGGGATCAAAAGGAATGTCTGGGTTAAAATAAAGGATTGTGGAGACCCAAGTTCTTGGTTGCAGAGGAAGCCTTCAGGTAGTAGGCTTCAGAGAGAATAGGCTGTAAAATATTTCTTATCAGACGTAAGGTCTGTGTTGGTGATAATGCTGGAGCGGTATAGTAAGGCATGTCAGACCCCCACTTCTCGTCATGGCCTGAAACAGTCTCTTGGGTAAAATTTTAGAAGACCCCTGGCCGGGCACAGTGGCTCAGAGCTATAATCCCAGCACTATTGGGAGGCTGAGGTGGTACAACACTTGAGGTCAGGAGTTCAAGACCTGCCTGACCAAATAGCAAAACCCGTCTCTACTAAAAATACAAAATACTAGCCGGGCGTGGTGGTATGTGCCTGTAATCCCAATTACTCAGGAGACTGAGAGAGAATTGCTTGAACATGAGGAGTGGAGGTTGCAGTGAGCCGAGATTGTGCCACTGCACTCCAGCCTGGATGACAGAGTAAGACTCTGTCTCAAAAAAAAAAAAAAAAAGAAGAGTCTTGGCTGAGGAAGTCCATTCAGATGGTTGAGGGTCCTTAGAATTTTATTTTTGGTTTATAATATCTTGCCCAATCTTGCTTTCCGGGTCAATGAGGGCACCTCATATAGTAAAAAACACCCTACAATATATGTTCACTTGGCATTTGTTGATAGATGTTCCTTGAGCACCTATGTGCCAGGCACTGTCCTTGGCACTAGTGACACAGCCCTGGCGGGACCCAGGTTCAATCCTCATGACACTGTCTAGGAAGACTTGGCTGTATGAACTCCCTTTGTCCAGGTGCTTGGCTTCAGAGGTTTCCCAGGTCTTCAAGCTATTTGTAAAGATGCCAGTTTCCCCAACCATTCTCTCTTTGTTCGAGGTATCTTCTGCTGTATCTAATTTCTACTTCTAGGGAGGATAATCTCACAGGAACCCTACGTTAGAAATGTATCCAGTGGCTGGAATCCAGACTTCTTAAATTAATATCTGTCTGTTTTTTTTCCCCTCAGAATTTCCCATTTTGTCTCTAAAAGGCTACATGGTACCAATTTGGGGGACATCTATAATTCAGCCCTCTATAATCAGCTGCTCCATGAGGTCACCCATCTGGCACCTTCATGGTTCCTTTGCCAAACATAGGTTCTCCCTTCTCACCTTTGGTGATGTTTTCAAGATCCTAAGGTTCTCTTGACTCCTCAGAAATGGCTGTTTGTGTTTTAAGATGATACTGCTCACCCATCATTGCAGAACATGCTTTTAAATTTTTTGGGGTGGTGATGATAGAATGTGCTGAGGTTGTTTTTGTGTTTTGTTTTTGTGTTTTGTTTTGTTTGTTTTGCTTTGCTTTGTCGACCTAGTAACTGAGCTGATTCAAGCAGATAGCCTGTCACCCAGCAATGAGGCTTTTATTTTTTAAATGTTTGCTCAAAATAATCTTCATACTAGGAGGGAAAAATAATTTCCCTCCTGGTTGTGGTTAACGCATGCTTGGTATGGTAACTGTTTTTTTTGGACTGATGGTTACTGTGCCATTTTGCATTTAATCTATGCCTCTGACTTTATTAGTAGTTTGGTTCAAATAACTGAGACGGCATGGGTTATGTGCTCACTGCTCCATGTAATCACATAACTTTTACTCACTGATGCTAAAGACTGTCCATGTCCATTTCAGAAAAGGATACTTACATTTCAGTCTCTTGAAAGAGTTCCTTTGGTTTTCTGCTTTCCAGCAATGACTGTGCCTCTTCCCATGCTCAACTATTGGCTTACTCACTCACCTATTCAGCAAGTGTTTAATGAGCCCTGATCATTTGTAGAATTGTTATGTACCTGTAAGCAAGATAAGATACAGCCTTTCCCTTAAGCTATAGCTGGCCTGAGAGAAGAGAGGAACCCATACAGCTGTTTACTGTCAAGACAGACAGCTGCTAATGGAAGGTCTGGGAAAACAAATAAATCTCAGGAAGGGGCCTGGCACAGTGGCTCATGCCTGTGGTCCTGGCACTTTGAGAGGATGAAGCGGGTGGATCGCCTAAGGTCAGGAGTTCGAGACCAGCCTGGTCAACACGGCGAATCCCGATCTCCACTAGAAACAAAAAGCCAGGCACAGTGGGTCGCGCCTGTAATCCCAGCACTTTATGAAGAAGAGGTGGGCGGATCACCTGAGGGTGGGAGTTCGAGACCAGCCTGACCAACATGGAGAAGCCTGTCTCTACTAAAAATACAAAAAAATAGCGGGTGTGGCAGCACATGCCTGTAATCCCAGCTACTTGGTAGGCTGAGGCAGGAAAATCGCTTGAACCCAGGAGGCAGAGGTTGCAGTGAGCCAAGATCGCGCCATTGCACTCCAGCCTGGGCAACAAGAGCAAAATTCCATCTCAAAGAAAATAGAAAAAAAAAAAAAAAAAAGAAATATAAAAATTAGCCAGGCGTGGTGGTGCGTGCCTATAATCCCAGTTACTCAGGAGGCTGATGCAGGAGAATCACTCGAACCTGGGAGGTGGAGGTTGCAGTGAGCCAAGATCACGCCACTGCACTCCAGCCTGAGTGACGAGCAAGACTCCCTCTAAAAGTAAAAAATCTCAGGAGGAAGAGAGACAACTTATTTCAGGGAGAAGGCAAGCTGTGGTCAGATTTTTTAAGAAAGAGTGGCTGTCCTGCAAAAATCTCAGGGCTTTTAAATAACAGGGCAAGTTTAGAAGGACGGAAAGTCAGGAGCCTAAGGCACTAAAATGGAGGAGAGTGATGGGAGATCAAGAGCAGGCCATGAAGGACCCGGGTGCAAGGCGTGGGGATGTTTATTTAATCCCGTATACACTGGAAATTTATTGAAGAATTTTAAGCAGGGATTTTATAGACTTGTGCTTTTAAAAGATAGTTGTGGCCAGGTATGGTAGGTCACAACTGCAATCCCAGCACTTTGGAAGGTGGCTTGAGGCCAGGAGTTAGACACCAGCCTGGGCAATATAGCGAGGTCCAATCTCTAGTCAAAAATGAAAAAAGTATCTTGAAGGAGCTCCTTCAAGAGTAGGTGATGGGGAGATGCTGAGACAGAGTGAGACTCCAACTCTAAAAAAGGAAAGATAAGATTTTGGGCCAGGTGTTGTGGCTTACACCTGTAATCCCAGCACTTTGGGAGGCCAAGGTGGGTGGATCACTTGAGGTCAGGAGATTGAACCAGCCTGCCCAACATAGCAAAACCCTCTATCTACTAAAAACACAAAAATTAGCTGGGCATGGTGGAATGCACTCGTAATCCAGCTACCTGGGAGGCTGAGGCATAAGAATCACTTGAACCAAGGAGGCAGAGGTTGTAGTGAGCTCAGATCACTGACAGAGCGAGACTCTGCCTCAAAAAATAACAATAATAATTTTTTTAAAAAAAGAAGGCGGCAGTTTTTGGCAGCAGTGTGTGACGGGAAGATGTGGAGCGACAGAAGAGAAAGGTCAATGTCAAAGGCCACCCTAGAGACAAGTAACTGGGAATTCTGGCAATGGGCGAGCGGGATTGGAGGACACTATTAAAGGATCTCCTTCCATGAAGCGCCCTGGTGACTCTTGTCACTTACCTTCTGCCAGGGCCCAGGAGCATCTGCCTCTGCTGCTCATTACAGTCTTCAGAATGAGTTTTGCCCAAGACACATCCTGAAGTGTCCCCTGGCTCTCCGGCCAGCCCATCGTGTGTTGTCTAGATCCAGATGTGTATGGGGCTCAGTGACAAGGGATGGGACTTGCTTCCCAAAAGCATACACTTTCTAGCGAGGACAAGTGCTCATGGAAAGAAAAAGAAGTAAGAGGATTTCCACAGGAGTTGCTGAGAACCGTGGACAACTAACACCTGGGAACAACCGGGGGCAGAGTTAGGAAGCCCAGCTCCAGCTTGGGGAGGAAATGGGCTTGAGGCCAGTAGCAGTTGGCAGGCAAAGAGTGCCCAGAGCCACCAAACCCCACACAGGACTCAGAACTGGCCCAAAGCTGGGATGGAGGGAAGGAGGGTGTCGCTTTGAAAGGTCTATTCTCTTAATCCCTAGGAAATGTTAGCTTTTTCCTAATTATAAGCCCTGCTTAAAAAATTCTATCACCATTTCCTTATAACTATATACAGGTTAAGTGCTTCTCATTTTCCTCTCTTTTTGATTTGGTTCCATTGCTTCCTATTTTTGTTCCAAACTTTTTCTCATACTCACATTGCCCTTAGGAGAAGCTCTCTTGCTAAAGTCACCTCTTCAGTCTTTGCAGGGAGGGAGGGCATCCTTGGCTATGATTAATAATGGCCTAGTTTCTAATCATTTTCCTCTTGGACTCAAGTTTTAAGAACTAGAAGCACATCTTAGCTGGCCCTATTCTAATCTGCAGGGCTAAGACTACAAGGCAGGAATTACCACTCACTGACATTTTCCTGCCGTACAGCAAGTGGTTTTCAGACATGAAGATGAGACGATCCTCACTGGATCTTTTTAGCACATCCAGAGGAAAAGCATTGTTATTATGAATGGAAGAGAAGGGGTTTTTCTGCTATCGCCACCCAAGGTTTAGCTTGAGTCATTACATACTTCCCAGAAGGTTCAGGGGACTTCCAAGGAAAATCCACGAGCTGGCAAAACATGCTCTCCCTTCAGGAAGAAAGCTATAAATGCCAAGAGTCTCCTCTGTGGCTTCCCAACGTCTCTCCTAAACTCCACTCTGGCAGGTCTCTGGAGCCCTGAAGGTAGAGAATAGTTTCTGATCAGTATGAAGGCTGCCTCCATGCTGATGATACATCTGTGATCTTACATACATGTGTGATGGTGTATGAACATAAAGGTCATCACTGAAGCATTTGAAATGGCAAAAGACTGGAAACAATTTGAAAGTCCATCATTGAGGAAACTGACTAAATAAACGGGTTAATCCATACAATACTTCTTTGAAGCAATAAGGAACAAGGAACTGCTTTACGAACTGCCTAGGAATGCTCCCTGAGACATATTGACAAGTAAAAATAAAGGGAAGCACAGCACAGACAGCTTGTAAATTTTTTTTTTTTTTTTTGCATTTTAGACGAAAATAAGTAAGAACACATATACATTTGAATTTTCTTGTGTACACATAAAACAACTGAAAAGACAGATTAAAAAATGAACTCAGGCCAGGTGCAGTGGCTCGCACCTGTAATCCCACCACTTTGGGAGGCTGAGGCAGGCGAATCACTTGAGGTCAGGAGTTTGAGACCAGCCTGGCCAACATGGTGAAACCCCGTCTCTATTAAAAATACAAAAATTAGCCAAGTGTGGTGGCAGGAGCCTGTAGTTCCAGCTACTAAGGAAGTTGAGGCAGGAGAATTGTTTGAACTCAGCAGGCGAAGGTTTCAGTGAGCCAAGATTGCACCACTGTACTCCAGCCTGAGCAACAGAGCAAAACTCTGTCTCAAAAAAAAAAAAAAAAGATCTCAGTTGCTATCTGGAGCAAGTTGAGAAATGGGCAGATGCAATCAGGTGCTGGAAGTAGACTTTTCACTGTACACTGATGACAAAATACCAGCTAGCATTAGCAGCTGTCAGTATGTAAAGAAGAGGGGACTGATTTATCAGCTAGTAAAATTGTTAGGCTTTCTTTCCTCTGGAAAAATAGTATGACCCGTTTTAAGATATGTCACTACCCATGTTTACAAATGGCTCTAGAAGTTTCCTAACTTCTGACTGCAGGCCTCCCTCACAGGCACAAGTGATTGTCATAAGATTTCCCCTCCCCAGTGACATATGTTAAAAGCCTGGGGTGTGTCAGGCTGGGCTGCAGGCTGCCAGGTACTCCTTTCCTTCCTGCATGTAGAATCTGAGAAAATGCTTGTTTTAAATTCTGAGTCTTTTCAAAACAATTTGAATCATGTAACTATTACCTATTAAAACCTTTTTAGGCTTTTCAAAACAATTTGAATCATGTAACTATTACCTATTAAAACCTTTTTAGGCTGAGCACGGTGGCTCATGCCTGTAATCCTAGCACTTTGGGAGGCTGAGGCAGGAGGATTGTTCAAGGCCAAGAGTTCAAGATCAGCCGGAGTAACTTTTTTTTTTTCTTTTTTGAGACAGAGTTTTGCTCTTGTTGCCCAGACTGGAGTGCAATGGCACAATCTCTGCTCACTGCAACCTCCACCTCCCGCGTTCAAGCGATTGTCCTCCCTCAGCCTCCCAAGTAGCTGGGATTACAGGCGCCCACCACCATGCCCAGCTAATTTTTGTATTTTTAGTAGAGATGGGGTTTTACCATGTTGGCCAGGCTGGTCTTGAACTCCTGACCTCATATGATCTACCCACCTCAGCCTCCCAAAGTGCTGGGATTACAGGCATGAGCCACTGCACCTGGCCATGAGCAACATTTCAACACCTCATCTCTGCAAAAAAAATAATAAAAAAAGATAAAAACTTTTTTAAAAAAATTGGTATAAGACCTGCCACTACAAAAATAGCAGATCCCCAAATCTAGCCCCAGTTACTATCTGGAATTCTAGCTTCTATTTTTTATTAAAGCCAGAAGGGAGAATTTCTTGTGTACATAGTGATATACAAATGAACACCTTACTACTACTATGAATGTTTTACTATGTGCAATAGCTATTCTCTCTCAATAGTTATTTATGTCAGGAGGTCACCCAGAATGAGAGAGTCACGTGGGAAGAAGGGTTAAAATCTCCCTTGGAATACCATTCTAGCATGGCACTGGGAACTGTGATCCTTTGACATGAAGCAAGCCCTGACTGCAAAACGTTGCCATCAGTCAGTATTAGACTTACTATGAATCACAAAGTGAGACTTCTTTCTCTAGATATTTACAGTTTATCAACTGGAAAACCATCTTAATATACTTTTTTGTTTGGTTGGTTTTTGGGTTTTTTTGGAGGTGGAGTCTCACTCTTTCACCCAGGCTGGGATGCAGTGGTGCGATCTCGGCTCACTGCAACCTCTGCCTCCTGGGTTCAAACAATTCTCCTGCCTCAGCCTCCCAAGTAGCTGGGACTATAGGTGAGCACCAACACACCCAGCTAAAATTTTTGTCTTTTTAGTAGAGATGGGGGTTTTGCCCTGTTGGCCAGGCTGATCTCAAACTTTTCACCTCAAGTGATCCACCCGCGTCGGTCTCCCAAAGTGTTGGGATTACAGGCATGAGCCGCTGCATCTAGCCTTAATATACTTACTTTGTTGGACTAAGATACTTCACTGTCACCTACAAAAAACATCTTAAAAATAAATATCTAAATTCTTGATGGGATGGCATTCCCTAGGGTTGTGTGATACACACTTGCCCAACTGTACTGAGCGGTCCTGAGTAGTTTGTCCCACGTAGTCAAGCATGCCTCAAGCAGCAGTGTGGGAGTCATGGGCCACAAGTATCACCAATGAGAGTGACACAGCTCTGACATATGTAGTGCTTAGGGTGGTTTGCAGCACTTTCTTAGAGTCAACCGGTAAGGAGACTCTAATAGCTCAAATAACTCTAATTCTGCTCAAATAGATTAGAGAGTTTATCACCTACACAGATACAAGGTCAACAATGGATCAACTCCCCATAGCCTTAGTTCCAGGAGATGACACCAAATCAAAGAGCTTTGCTATCTGGGGCAAGTTGAGAAATGGACAGGTGAGGTCAGGTGCTGGAAGTAGACTTTTCACTGTACAGTGGTAACAAAACACCAGCTAGCAGAAATAGATGGCAGGCACCATGGGCACTTAGTTCTACCTTTGAGGAGACAACTCCAGCTAAAGCCAAGCAGTTGTACAGCCTGCAGCCCTATCCCTTGTGGGACTGGAGTGGAAAGTCCTATGTTTAACTGCAGTGAGGGAGGGAGGTGAGACACAGTCTCGGCTGCAGCCTCCCTTATGATGGAGGGCGGGTAAGCAGTGGTCTCAAGGCAGTTCCCCATTAGGTAGCTATCTCCCTGTGTTTCTGCAGAAATCACAAGACATTCAACCAAGACTTGAGTCAGACTGAGGTGAAGCTTCCCCTAAGTGGCCCATCTGAAGACATCCTTGTCATCAGGGCACCATGATGGAGCCACACCCTTATGTTGATTAAATATGGCTGAGTTCAGATATTTTTGGTAAACCATTCGGCACAGTGGCTTGGTTTAGAAAGACCAGGAGGAATAAAAGACCTTGAAGTAGAAAGTATCAACAAACTAAGTGTAAGGGACAGGAATTGATTTAGAGAGGGATTGGTGCCAGTGTTTGCAGGAATCCTCTGGCTTTCCATGTTGCTCCTTGGTAGGGGTCAGAGAGCAGGTGGCTTTGGCCAGAAGGGGAATAGAAAGCAGACACTAAAACAGCAGCCTAACTCAGCCCTTTCTGCTTGTTCCTTAAAGGTCTTCCACTTCAACACAATGCTACTGCCTAAAAAAATGAGGCTCCTGCTGTTTCTGGTTTCCCAAATGGCCATCTTTGCTCTATTGTTCTACATGTACAGCCACAACATCAGCTCGCTGTCTGTGAAGGCGCAGCCCAAGCGCATGCACGTGCTGGTTCTGTCTTCCTGGCGCTCCGGTTCTTCTTTTGTGGGGCAGCTTTTTGGGCAACACCCAGATGTCTTCTACCTTATGGAGCCTGCCTGGCACGTGTGGATGACCTTCAGACAGAGTACCGCCAGAACTCTGCACATGGCAGTGCGGGATCTGATACGGGCCATCTTCTTGTGCGACATGAGCGTCTTTGATGCCTACATGGAACCTGGTCCCCGGAGACAGTCCAGCCTCTTCCAGTGGGAAAACAGCAGGGCCCTGTGTTCCACACCTGCCTGCAACATCTTCCCACGAGATGAAATCATCCCCCAGGCTCACTGCAGGCTCCTGTGCAGTCAACAGCCCTTCGAGGTGGTGGAGAAGGCCTGCCGCTCCTACAGCCACGTGGTGCTCAAGGAGGTACGCTTCTTCAACCTGCAGTCCCTCTACCCACTGCTGAAAGACCCTTCCCTCAACCTGCACATCGTGCACCTGGTCCGGGACCCCCGGGCCGTGTTCCGTTCCCGAGAACGCACAGAGGGGGATCTCATGATTGACAGTCGCATTGTGATGGGGCAGCATGGGCACACACTCAAGAAGGAGGATCAACCCTACTATGTGATGCAGGTCATCTGCCAAAGCCAGCTGGAGATCTACAAGACCATCCAGTCCTTGCCTAAGGCCCTGCAGGAACGCTACCTGCTCATGCGTTATGAGGACCTGGTCCGAGCCCCTGTGGCCCAGACTTCCCGAATGTATGAATTCGTGGAGTTGGAATTCTTGCCCCACCTCCAGACCTGGGTGCATAATATCACTCGAGGCAAGGGCATGGGTGAGCATGCCTTCCACACAAATGCCAGGAATGCCCTCAATGTCTCTCAGGCTTGGCGCTGGTCTTTGCCTTATGGAAAGGTTTCTCGACTTCAGAAAGTCTGTGGCGATACCATGGATATGCTGGGCTACCGCCATGTTGGATCTGAACAAGAACAGAAAAACCTGTTGCTGGATCTTCTGTCCACCTGGACTGTCCCTGAGCAAATCCGTTAAGAGGGTTGAGGAGGCTTTGTCCCCACCTGGTGTCAGCCTCAGTCACTTTCTCTAATGCTTCTGAGCCTTGCCTACATCTCTGAGCCTTAACTACCTGTCTGTAGGTATCACATTGAGTGTGAGTTGTGTCCACACATGTTCAAGCAGAAGGATTTTTGTGTCCATGCTTGTGTCTAGAAAACAGACTCGGGAACCTTATGTGAGCAGCACGTCCCATCAGTGAAACAGGGTATTGCTCTTCTTCTCTTCTTCTTAATCTTCCTGTCTGGGTGGACTTCAGAGACTTTGTGGCCTGGAGGCCTATTAAGGATGACACGGTATCAGTGGAATTGATCAAAAACCTCCCTGTCCACATCTTGCCCAATGGGGAATCTTTCACCAAAAAGCTCACCAGTGTTTTCCACAGAGACACAAATTCTGAGCCCTTGGATTTCCCAGTGGATGCAAAAAAGGAAGTGGGAACAAGGTTGGATGCCTGCTTCTGAGCTTGAACATCATAGCTATCAGTTATCATAAATATGAAACAAAATCTCTGCACAACAGAGTAAGCTCTTAAGTTCATGGGGTGCCTGGGCTGCATTTGAATGTCATTTCCCCTCCGCATTTTCCTATCACATAAAAGACTTTGGCTGGTGAAGCTGCCATCTGTTAATACTAAAATTCCAAAATAAGATTCTGTTTGGAATGTCCCTTTTTATGCTTCTTAATTACTAGCAGCAAATGTTCATTCTTAGGGGATCCTAACCTAAGAACAGATGTAATCATCTTTATTTGTTTTTTTAATAGCTTTTCTATTATCTATCAATATCTATATCTATTATCTATCTATATCTTATCTATTATCTATCTATATCTATCTTTCCATGTATATAGAAAATTGCTACAATAATGTTTGGTATCAGATGATGACCTAAGTCTGTACCCTGTTAAGAATTGGTGGAAAGTAGACAACCAGCAGCTAAGCCCCTTCTTTCTTGTATTAGGTATAAGTTGTGATAATGCCATATGCATCACCGTAGGGTCTGGGCAGAGAGTTCTTTTACTCTGATCCCTCGGCCAGAGGACCTCAGTTCTAGTATGACTGGTGCTGTTTAGCTCCTCCTGAACCCTTCTCCTAATAAGAAAAGTTGTTTCTCTCAGTCTTGGCAGGAGCCCTCAGATCTAGTTTTACAGTAGAATCTCACCTGTTAAAAAATGCAGATTGCCAGGCACTACCTCACATCTGCTAGAATCAGAATCCCCCAGTGTGGGGGCTGGAGTTCTGGTGACTCTTCTATGGCTAGCATGGCACTAGCACACCTTGCACCGGGCAGCAGCACTGCTCACCTTCTTGCTCCAAGAAAGGTGACTCTTACACAAACACAGGGTATGTATGCTACTTGCTCTTGCCACTGGTGCTGTCCTCAGGTTGGAAAGAATAGAAAGAAGCTCCCTATATGTCTGGAATTCCATGGCCCTCTGAGTCCTGACTTTTAAATATCTCACTTTGTCCCAAGTCTGACAGATTGTGTCGTTTTCTCTTTCTTTTTGTTCCCACCTTTTGGTGAGCTTCATAAAGCTTCCTCCATGTCAGGTCAGAACTCCCCCACTCCACTCTGCCAAGTAGTAACTGAGCTTCCCCACTGCCTGAGATACTTGAGTAGCTACTTTTCCCAGCTAGGTCTGTTGAAGTTAATTTGTATGTGGCTTTAAAGGAGCTCATTTATTCTGATGTCCAAATCTTTAAAAACACCTAAAGAGGATAGGATCTCCCAGACAAATGCTTGCCTCTACAAGGCAAATGTTTACTTCCTAAACAAGGTCAGGGTAAAATTTCCCAGCATTGAAAATAAGACCAGAACAGCAGATGATGGTGTGAACAGAGTGAAAAGGGCCAGTGAGTGAACAGTGATAGACTCAACCATCTCTGACTTCCCTTCTGAAAGTCGGACCTCTGTCTGAATTGTTTTAAACTTAGCAACCTCTTTATGAGCCATCCCTATGTGATGCCTGCTTGTCCTTCTCCAAAAAGATCATCCTATTTTGAGACAAGAAAAGAGACTAGCCACACGAAAGTCTCAGGGTCTTATTCAAGATCCACTTTAAAACAGTTTTAAATTTCTTACATTCCAAGTCTGAGATACCCAATGAAGTCCAGAATCTGAGAGCCACACCCTTGAAGAAAATATCTGTGCTCTCTGATAGAATAGCCACTAGCCACTAGTAGCTGTTTAGATTTAAGTTAATTAAAATTTGATAAATTTTTAGCCCCTCAGTCACACTAGCCACATTTCAAGGACCCAATAGCCACATGCGGCTAGCGGCTACTGTATTGGACAGCACAGATATAATTTCCACCATTGCAAAAGTTTGATTGGACAACTCTGGTCTAAATTCATTTTTATATGTGTGTCATCTAATCCCTAATTGAACCCCATCCCCCTAAGCCAAAAAGTTTAAAGAATATATAATATCATGGCATTTTTATATAGCATAAGGGTGTATAATATAAAATCATGCTGTATAGGCCGGGTGTGATGGCTCATTCCTGTAATCCCAGCACTTTGGGAGGCCAAGGTGGGCAGATCACTTGAGGTCAGGAGTTTGAGAGCAGCCTGGCCAACATGGACAAACCATGTCTCTACTAAAAATACAAAAATTAGGCATGGTGGTGCACACCTGTAATCACCTGTAATAGTTAAAAAAATTAACTATGAGTATTAATGCGCACCTGTAGTCCCAGCTACTCATGAGGCCAAGGCTGAGGCAGGAGAATTGCTTGAACCCAGGAGGCGGAGGTTGCAGTGAGCCAAGATAGCGCCACTGCATTCCAGCCTGGGTGACAGAGTGAGACTCTGTCTCAAGGAAGAAAAAAATGCTATACAGTCTGATCATACTGAAATGATAAGCTTTATTCTTCCTGATCTTCTAGGTTCTCTACATCAGTGGTTTTCAATTGGAGGCAATTTTGTCCCACGGGGAACACTTCAGAATGTCTGGAGACTTTTATTTTATTATTTGAGTTGGAGTCTCACTCTGTAGCCCAGGCTGGAGTGCAGTGATGTCATCTTGGCTCACTGCAACTTCCACCTCTTGGATTCATGCAATTTTCCCCTGCCTCAGCCTCCTGAGTTGCTGAGACTACAGGTGCACACCACTACACCTGGCTAAATTTTGTGTTTCACTATATTGGCCAGGCTGGTCTCAAACTCCTGACCTCAAGCGATCCACCCACCTCAGCCTCTCAAAGGGCTGGGATTATAGGCGTGAGAACTTGTACCCAACTATATTTTATTTTTAATGGATAATTGTTTCTATTTATCTGTAGACATTTTTGATTGTCACAACTGGAGAGTGGGGGATTCAGTGTTACTGGCATCTACTGTGTAGGGGCCTGGGATGCTGGTAAATAAACATCCTATATTTGTTTCCTGTAACAAATAATTATTTGGTCCAAAATGTCAATAGTGCAGCTGTTGAAAAGCCCCTCTATATCAACCAGGGATAAGGATAAATAGCTGATGACTCAAATGGATTTTCCAGGGGTAAGGATAAAGAGCTTGGTTTATGATGCATCATAAAAGAACAGGGGACTTTTTCCTCTCAACATGTTTCCATCAGCAGCAGTTAGCCATTAAAATCCACACTGATTTAGGGCAGAGCAAGAGCTAACACCAAAAGGTACCTCATTCTTTTTTTTTTTTTTTTTTCTTTCTTGAAACGGAGTCTCACTCTGTCCTTCAGGTTGGAGTGCAGTAGCACGATACCTATTACATACCTACATACCTATTACAATCTGTCAGGAGAGTATTTTGATATTCCTTATCAAAATCCTTATCCCAGGGATAAGGATAAAGAGCTGATGACTCAAATGGATTTCCCTTTCATCCAACCTCATTCAAACGGCTATGCCACCAGCTCAAATGTCCTGACTGGGGAGATATAACCAGGGCTTTTTGATACCCACTCCATTGGTAGCCATCTCAAGAGGAGAGTGGTAGAGTAGCTGTTATAAAACTACAGAGCTGCATCACACGAGGTGGACCAAGAAGAGACTGGGGAGAGGAAGTGAGGTGCAGCCAGCCTTCCTGGGACCAGTCACTCACTGTGCCTTAACTAGTCATGGCTCATGTCCACCCTAATTCAGGCAGCTGTGGCCAGAAGAGGAAAGGGTTTAAAGAAGCAAGACGTGGCTGGGTGCGGTGACTCAAGCCTGTAATAGCACTTTGGGAGGCAGAGGCAGGCAGATCACCTGAGGTCAGGAGTTCTAGACCCTCCTGACCAACATGGAAAAACCCCATCTCTACTGAAAATACAAAATTAGCTGGCTGCGGTTGCACACGCCTGCCAGTTACTCTGGAGGCTGAGGCAGGAGAATTGCTCGAACTTGAGAGGCAGAGGTTGCAGTGAGCCGAGATTGCGCCATTGCACTCCAACCTGGGCAACAAGAGCGAAATTCTGTCTTAAAAAAAAAAAAAAAAAGAGGCAAAACATGATCATTTAGGGCCTCAGGTAAAATGGGCAGGACAAATGAAGTCTGAAGCAAATGTGCTGGACCAACGTGTAAGTGACTGGGAACAGAGACAACCATTCACGAACGCCAAAAAGCTCCGTAGGTACCTCAGGATTGAGACCAGTGTTTCTCAAGCTTTTTTTTTCCCCGTTATCATCCCCCGACCATCACTCCAGCGAGCCCTATAGACACTGTCTTTCCAATCACCACCAACCCCCATACAAAATTTTAATATCACAAACATATGCTTGGAACTGGTGGTAGCTCACACCTATAATCCCAGCACTTTGGAAGGCTGAAGCAGGTGGGTCAATTGAGCTCAGAAGTTCAAGACCAGCCTGGGCAACATGGTGAGACCCTGTCTCCACAAAAAAAAAAAAAAAAAATTAACTATGAGTATTAATGCGCACCTGTAGTCCCAGTTACTCATGAGGCCAAGGTGGGAGGATCTCTTGAGCCTGTGAGGTCCAGGCTGCAGTGATCCATGATCACATCACTGCATTCCAGCCTTTGCAATGGAGTGAGACCCTGTCTCAATACAAAACAAAACAAATATACTGTTAATTTATTTATGCCAGGTGTGGTCCCGCCTGTAATCCTAGCATTTCAGGAGACTGAGGCGGGAGGATAACTTGAGGCCAGGAATTTGAGATCAGCCTGGGTGACAGGGTGACACCCTGTCTAAAAAAAAAAGAAAGAAATTAAATTTTATATTGCTAGCTTAAAATAACATTTTCTCTTATTATTGATGAAAATTAACATTTTAAATGGTATCTCACTGTATTCATTAAAGTAATGGTAATTGTTACAACAAACAGATACCAAATGCCTGATAGCTCAAACACAACTGAAGTTTTTTCTTGCTCAAATGAAGACCAATATAGTCAATAAATGGCTCTTCTCCAAGCAGTAACTGAAGCACCCAGGCTCCTCTCATTCTATAGTCCTGCCATCTTCAACTCAAGGAAGCACTGGTCCAGTGTTTGTAAAGGATTACCAAGACAATGCTGAGGCCCTAGTGAGGCCAGAGACCAGGTACCAGTGGCACCCATTTACCTTTATTTTTACTTTAAGTATAGAAATGGAGAAGGTTCAGGATCAGATTAATCCCAGGGAGAGGCTGTGCACAGTAGATGCTATAGAATGATAAGGAAGCTAAGAAGTGGAGGTCGCTGGCAGGAAGGTGGGCAGAGTATAGCACCACGGGGAAACAAAAGAAGTGTAACAATGCAAGGGAGGTAATGGACTTGGGAAATGTTTGAAGAGATTAGAGGGCTGAACGATGTCCAGGTGTCATATTGTGAATCAGGTGGAGGGTGAGCAGCTTGCGGTTAGTAAGTTATATGACAGGACTTAAGATTCCTAAGATAGTCTAGTTCAGATGATGACAAGGAACACAGGTTTGGCTTTGGGAGTGGGTGGCCATTGTAGGGTAGAATGTATAACTCCTCAGGTTTGGAATAAGCAAGGGGACTTGACGTCAGAGTGTGGGTGAGGCCATCCACGGAGATGTTGAAATTGCCCACATATCAGGCCCTAAATAAATAAGGGAGTGTGCACAGAAATGATATAAAGTAATTCAGCACATATTTCAAAGGAAGCTGGTTATCGTGTGAGTCTCGGGGAGTATCTATATGAAACAAACAATAAGTTAAGAGTCTGGGTTATGTGGGAAAAAAGCTGTTTCAAACAGTGACTTTAGGGGAAGAGCCAAGTTACAGTTAGGGCAAAGTAGTAAACGGTTTGATAATGGCAGATAATTTTACCTGCTATGTAACAAATATTTTAAGCAGGGGAGGACGGAAGAAGGAAACGTCAGGATGGAGGAATGTAAAGGAAGCATAGAGATTTCCAAAGCAACATCACAAGACAGATATCTAACAAACATTTTTTCACATTCAGAGCCAAGCTTGCAAGAGAGTACATGAATCCCCAAAGATGCAAAAACAAACAGGGGCCTGAAAATTTGGAAAATAAGAGTATGCTTATGCTGGTACTATCTCAGTAGTCATGGGTTTCGAGTTTAACACGAGCAGAGGAGGACTTAGACCCATATAAGGCAGGGATTTAAAATTTAGACCTCTCCACAAAGCCAAGACCTTCCAAATGTTAAGTCTGAGTAACAAGATGGATTAAAAAGAAATCTTTCTTATTCTGTCCCCTGGGAAGGAAAAAGAAAATTCTCCGTGACAGTTTGTACGCACAGGCAGTCCTTTACATGAGTTTAGTGTTCAAATGTATCCTACCTGTATGGTCTGGAAACCGTGAAATTGAGAAATTCACTGAAAAGTGATCCTGATCCATTACATCTGCAGTTTTAATACTAGAAAAGAAGAAGAGAAGGGCATTGGGGAGCAACTAGCAACATGCCACATCAGTCTGTATTTTTGTGGCAGAGAAGTATGATCAATAAAATACTTTCAAAGATAAGGATAACATTAACGTAAAACTGGGGTCAAACATAAAGTAGAAATACAAGATGAAAAAATAAAATTATCCTGGCACTTTGGGAGGCCAAAAGGGTCACTTGAACCCAGGAGTTTGAGACCAGTCTGGACAACATAGTAAGACCCCAGCTCTGCAATAAATACACAAATTAGGTGCGCATGGTGGTATGTGCCTGTGGTCCCAGCTACTCAGAAGGCTGAGGTGGGAAGATTACTTGAGACCAGGAGGTCAAGGCTGCAGTTAGCTGTGATTGTGATCATGTCATTGCATTCCAGCCTGGGCAAAGAGCAAGATGCTATTTCAACAACAAAGA
The DNA here is from genome assembly GCF_030222135.1 of Aotus nancymaae. Classification (NCBI taxonomy): domain Eukaryota; kingdom Metazoa; phylum Chordata; class Mammalia; order Primates; family Aotidae; genus Aotus; species Aotus nancymaae. The sequence goes on along the minus strand of NW_026988443.1, from coordinate 27,446,672 downwards.
AGAAGGTAAATTTCTGGTAAATATCCAATATCATCTCTGTTGAAAAATGCATGCTCTAGTTAAGTGAACAAGTAAAATGACACTACAAGGAAGCAAACAAACACATCCAGAATGTAGGACATTTTATAAGACAACTATTTCTGCAACAAGTCAATGTTATGAAAAGAAAAGAAAAAAACAAGAGCTTTCTCTAAATTCAGAGAGATTTAAGCTTAAGACGTAAAACTGAAGAGTAATGATTAGATTTTGTTTGGCTCCTGATCCAAATAAACCAACTATAAGAAGACATTTTGGAAGCAACCAAAAATATCTGATTATTTAACGTGATGTAGCACTGTGGTTAAGAAATTATGTGTTTAGAGATGTGTACTGAGGTGTATGGGGAGAACTAACATGATGTCCAGGATTTGCTTTACAATTTTTTGGCAAAGAAAACAAGAAAAAGAAGGAAGGGACAAATATGGCAGTATCTTGAGAGTCATTAAATCTGAGTGATGCATATATTGGTACTAATTATACTACTGCTTCTACTTTTGTATATGTTTGAATTTTCACAGTCAAGAATTCTAAATTATTTTAGGGAGCACATGAACAAAAAAGTGTAAAAACCACTAGTTTAGCACATATGCTAATTCTGCTATTTACAGAAACATCTCATGTTTTTCTAGAAATTTCTTCTTGCTCCCAGTGTGGAAGCCCAACTGAAACTTTGCCCTGCTTCCATTATGAAATGCCAGAGTCAGTAAAAATAAGCACTTTGTACTCTTAGACGAAACAACAATGATGAGGTCACCCCATCTAGTTCTAGTTCCCAAACTAAGTGATTCCTGTAAATGTGCACTCCTTAACTTTAAAAAAATGAAGTTATCTCTGCCTTTTAGAAAGTTTATGTCTGAAATAATGTCACAATGTTTGTGACTAGATGAACATGAGAAAAGTTTACTGTTTTCCACCATGAACAGATAGATACAAACTGGTAATCTTATATGCTTTTTCTTCTCTTTAAAAACCTAAAAATCCTTTAAATGCCACACAGCTATTTGAGTTGATCTTCCCAGAGTCTAACTCCTTTATATCTTTTTTCTTCACACAAAAAAACAGTATTGCTGAGATACGATCTACATACTACACAACTCACCCACTTAAATCGTACAATTCAATGGTTTTTAGTTTCTTCAGAGTTGTGTAACCATCAGCATTATCAATTTTAGAATATATTCATCACTCCAAAATGAACCTCTGTACCCACTAGCCATTGCTCTCCACCTCCCACATATGCCCTCACCCCAGCTCTAAAAGTAACTAATCTATTTTCTGTCTCTAGGAGTGATATGGTTTGGTTCTGTGTCCCCATCCAAAACTCATGTTGAATTGTCATCCCCAGTGTTGAAGAAGGGGCCTGGTGAGAGGCAATTAAATCATGGGGGCAGACTTCCCCCTTGCTATTCGTGTGAGAGAGTTCTCCCAAGATCTGCTTGTTTAAAAGTGTTTAGTACCTCCTCCCACCCCCACTGGCCATGTGAAGATGTGCCTGCTTTCCCTTCACCTTCTACCATGTTGTAAGTTTCCTGAGGCCTCCCCAGAGGCAGAAACATATACAATCTGCAAAACCGTGAGCACAATTAAACCTCTTTTCTTTATAAATTACCCAGTCTCAGGTATTTCTTCATAGCAGTGTGAGTATGCACTAATACAGAAAATTGGTACCATACAAGTGTGGCATTAATATAAAGATACCTGAAAATGTGTAAGCAACTTTGGAACTAGATAATAGGCAGAGGTTGGAACAGTTTGGAGGGCCCAGAAGACAGGAATATGGGGGAAAGTTTAGAACTTCCTAGAGACTTGTTGAATGGTTGTGACCAAAATGCTGGACAGTGAAGTCCAGGCTGAGGAGTTCTCAGATGGAGATGAGAAACTGTGAAACCCTAATATCTGAGATAGTTCTCAGTGAATTTAGAAAGTCTATTTTGCCAACATTGAGGACACACACCCATGACACAGCCTTAGGAGGTCCTGATGACATGTGCCCAAGGTGGTTGGGGCACAGCTTGGTTTTATACATTTTAGGGAGACAGAAGACATCAATCAACATATGTAAGGTAAGCATTAGTTCTGTCTGGAAAGGCAGGACAACTCAAGCAGGGAGGAGACTTCCAGATCACAGGTAGGTGAGAGACAAATGATGGCATTCTTTTGAGTTTCTGATTAACCTTTCCAAAGGAGGCAATCAGTGTGCATTTATATCAGTGTGCATAAGGATGACTCTGAATAGAATGAAAGGCAGGTTTGCCATAAGCAGTTCCCAGCTTGACTTTTCCTTTTAGCTTAGTGACATGGGGTCCCCAAGGTATATTTTCCTGTCACAGAACTTACTGGGAACTGGAGTAAAGGTTACTCTCGCTATGCTTTAGCAAAGAGACTGGCAGAATTGTGCCCCTGCTCTAGGGATCTGTTGAACTTTGATTTTGAGAGAAATGAGTTAGGGTACCTGGCAGAAGAAATTTCTAAGCAGCAAAGAGTTCAAGATATAGCCTGGCTGCTTCTAACAGCATACACTCATATGCATGCACAAAGAGATTATCAGAAATTAAAAAGAAAGCAGAGTATAAAAGTTCAGAAAATTTGCAGCCCAGCCATGTGGTAGAAAAGTAAAACGCATTATCTGGGGAGGAATTCAAGCTGGCTGTATAAATTTGCATAAGTAAAGAGAAGTTGAATGTTAATAGCCAAGACAATGGTGAAAATGCCTCCAAGGCATTTCAGAGACCTTCATGATAGGCCCTCCCATTATAGGCCTAGAGGCCTAGGAGGAAAAATTGATTTCGTGGATTGGGCCCAGGGACCCACTACTGTGTGCAGCCTTGGGACATGGTGCCCTGTGTTCCAGCTCCTCCAGCTTCAGTTGTGGCTAAAATAACCCCAGATATGCCTTAGGCCACTGCTCCAGAGGGCGCAAGCCAAAACCTTTGGTGATTTCCATGTGATATTATGCCGTCAGGTGCACAGAGGGCAAAAGTTGTAGCTTGGGAGCCTCTGCCTAATTTCAAAAGATGTATGGTGATGCCTGGATGTCCAGACAGAAGTCTGCTGCAGAGACAGAGACCTCATGGAGAACCTCTACTAGGGCAGTGCTGAGGGGAAATGTGGAGTTGGAACTCCCACACAGAATCCTCACTGTGGCACTGCCTAGAGGAACTATGGGAAGAGGGCCACCGTCCTCCAGACCCCAGAATGGTAGATCCACTGACAGCTTGCACCATGCACCTGGAAAAGCTGCAAGCACTCAACACCAGCCTGTGAAAGCAGCCATGAGGGCTGTACCCTGCAGAGTCACAGAGGCAGAGCTGCTCAAGACTTGGGAGTCCACCCCTTGCATCAGTGTGGCCTGAATGTGAGATATGGAGTCAAAAGAGATAATTTTGGAGCCTTGATTTAATTACTGCGCTGCTGGGTTTTGAACTTGCATGGGACCTATAGCCCCTTCGTTTTGGTCATTCTCCCTTTTGGAAAGGGAGTATTTATGCAATGCCGATACCTGCATTGTATCTTGGAAGTAATTAACTTGTTTTTTATTTTACAGGCTCATAGGTGGAAGGGACTTGCCATGTCTCAGCTGAGACTTTGGACTGAAGACTTTTGAATTAATGCTGAAATCATTTAAGACTTTGGGAGGCTGTTGAGAAGGAGTGATTGTATTTTGCAGTGTGAGAAGTACATCAGATTTGGAAGGATCCGGGGACAGAATAACATGGTTTGGCTCTGTGTCCCTGCCCAAATCTCATGTCAAATTGTGATTCCCAGTATAGGAGGAGGGGCCTGGTAGGAGGTGACTGAATCATTAAAGTGGACTTCCCTCTTCCTATTTTTGTGATAGAGTTCTTCTAAGATAAGCTTGTTTAAAAGTGTGCAGTGCCTTCCCCTGCCTCCAGCCAGCCACGTGAATATGCGTCTCTTCCCTTTCACTTTCTGCCATGATTGTAAGTTTCCTGAGGCCTCCTCAGAAGAAGAGGCTTGCACAACCCACAGAATTATGAGCAGAGTTAGACTTCTTTTCCTTATAAATTACCCAGTCTCAAGTAGTTTTTTTATAACAGTGCAAGAACAGAGCAATACAATGAGTTTGCCTATTCTGGACATTTACATAAATGGAATCACACAACACATAGTATTTTTGATTACTGACATTTTCAAGATTCTTCCATGTATTATAGTAGCATGAATTAGTACTTCATTCCTTTTTGCTCCTGTATGATATTCCATTGTATACATATATCACATTTTATTTATCCAACATTTGGGCTGTTTCCATTTTCTCCTGGCTGTTATAAATAATGCTGCTATGGACATTTGCATGAAAAGTTTTTTGGACTTTTTTTTAAAAGACAGGGTCTGGCTCTGTCATGCAGGCTGAACTAACATAGCTCACTGCAGCCTCAAAATCTTGAGCTCAAGTGATCCTTGCACTTCAGTCTCCCAAGTAGCAGAAACTACAGCTACTGCACCTAGCTCTTTGAAGATTTTTGTGTGTGTGACAGGGTCTCCCTATGTTATCCAGACTGGTCTCAGACTCCTGGGCTCAAGCAATCCTCCTGCCTCCGCCTCCCGAATAGCAGTTATTACAGACACACAGTACCATGCCCAGCTGTGTAAAAGTTTTTATGGAACATACGTTTTCTTTTCTCTTGTTTTCTTTTCTCTAGGAGTAGAATTGAAAATCAGATAGTAACCATATTTTTTAAACTTTTGAGGAAATGCCAAATTGTTTTCCAAAGTGGATGCACTATTCTACATTCCCACCAGTGGTGTATGAGGATTTCAATTTCTCCACGTTATTCCCAACACTCATTATTGTCTGACTTTTCTATTACAGCCATTCTATAAGTGTGAAGAAGTATCTCATGGTTTTAATTTGCAATTCCCTAATGGCTAATGATGTTGAACAACTTTTCAAGTGTTTACTATTTCCTTGCACCTCTTTGAAAGTGATCTTTCTAAATGCCTTTGTCTCTGTCTCTTTCATCTATGCTAATAGTATCTTCAGTTAAACTCAACTTCCCCTTGCTGTAGTTCACTTAACAAGAAGATAAAAAGTAATGGCAACAAATTACTCTTTGAATTTTCCCATTCATTCATTCATCAAATAGGTACTGAGAGGCTACCCTACCCCAGTTGCTGTTCTAAGCACTGATCATATAGAAGAAAACAAAACAGACAAAAAATTATTGTCAACATGGAGCTTACATGGGCATTTTTTTATGGTGACTTTTAAAAACACATATAAAGTTTACCATGTAAACCATATTAAGTGTACAGTTCAGTAAAGTATAGTCACATTTTGTGAAATAGATCTTTAGAACTTTTTCATCTTGCAAATCTAAAACTCCATACCTATTAAACAACTCCCTTTTTCTCCTCCCCACAGACCCTAGTTTCTGTCATTCTATTTTCTGTTTCTATGAATTTGACTACTTTAGATAACTCATATAAATGGAATTATACAGTATCTGTCTTTTTGTGACTGGCTTCTTTCACTTAACACTATGTCCTCAAGGTTCAACATTCAGGATCCTGACTCAAATGAGTTCCTTCTTCTTAAGGTTCTAGCAGGGACCCTAACAACATTAATGTGGCAGTATATTTTTATAATATTTGCAAAAATAAGATATTTTAGAATTCTTTTTCTTAAAGAGAGTCCCCAGAATTTTATGACCTTCAGGCCTGGATCCACTCCTGTGTGGCACAGAGTTTTGAAAAACACTAGCCAAGGAGACCAGAGTTCCTGGGTTCCAATCATGTTACCCACTCAGGCCCAAATGGGCAGCACAGCACTTGCCCTGCTTTCTTCATGGGAGTGGGGGTGGGGTAGTGGTGGTAAATCATATCTGTGATATAGGATAATCATCACTGGTTCTCATGGCTGTTGAAGACAACACATAAAAAATGTGTTCCCCACAAAAAAAAAGTGACAGGAGGTGACATGATTTTCTTCCTTAAGTCTATATAATATGTTATTGTATGTATATACCACATTTTGTTTATCCATTCACCCCTCAGTAGACACTTTGGTTGCTTCTACTTCTTGGATATTGTTATTGTGCTGCTATGAACCTGACAGTACAAATACCTCTTTGAGACTCTGCTTTCAATTCTCTTGGATCTATACCAAGAAGTGGTATTGCTGAATCATATGGTAGTTTGGCAGTTTTCAATGGACTGCCATACTATTTTCTATAGTGGTTGCACTATTTTGCAATCCCATCACCAATGCAAAAGGATCCAGTTTCTCCACATACTCACCAACAGTTGCTATTTTGTGGGTTTTGGTGTTTTTTAAAAAATAATGGCCATACTATTTATCCTGAGGTGATATCTCAATGTGGTTTTGGTTTGAATTTCTCTAATGATTAGTGATGTTGTGCATATTTTCATATGCTTGTTGGCCATCTGTGTATCTTCTTTGGAGAAATGCCTATTCCAGTTGGTTTTTAAATTGGGTGGTTTGACTTTTTTGTTGTTGAGTTGCAGGAGTTCTTTATATATTCTGAATGTTAATGCCTCATCAGATATATAATTTTCAAATATTTTCTTCCATTCTACAGGGAGAATGACATGCCTGTTCATTTTAATTACGTTCTTTGATGCACAAAAATTTTAAAGTCCCATTTGTCCATATTTGTTTTTGTTGCCTATGCTTTTGGTGTCATATCCAAGAAATCATTGCCAAACACAATGTCATGAAGCTTTCTTCCCATGTTTTCTTCTAGGAGTTTTATAGATTGAGGTCTTACATTTAGGTCATTAGTCTAATTTTTGTATATGGTGTAAGATAAGGGCCCAGCTTCTTTTGCATGTGGATATCTAGTTTTCCCAAAACCATTTGTTGAAGGCACTTCTGTTCCCATTCAGTGGTCTTGACACCCTTGTCAAAGATCATTTGACCATATATATGAGGGTTTATTTCTTGGCTGTTCTATTTCATTGACCCATTTATCTTTTTTTATGCCAGTGCCACACTGTTCTGATTACTGTGGTTTTGTAATATCTTTTGAAATCAGGAAGTGTGACTGCATCTTTATTCTTCAATTTTTTTTTTTTTTTTTTTTTTTTTTTTTTGGTTATTCAGGGTCCCTTGAGATTTTGTATGAAGTTTTGGGTGATTGTTTTCTATTTAAAAAAAAAAAAAGCCATTGGGATTTTGATATAGATTGTGTTGAAATCTATTGATCACTGGGTAGCATCAACATCTTCACAGCATCAAGTGCTGCAATCCACGAGCGTGGGATATCTTCCCATTTATTTGTGTCTTCTTTAGTTTCTTTCAGCAATGTTTTGTAGTTTTGATTGTACAAATCTTTTACTTCCTTGGTTAGGTTTACTCCTACGTATTTTATTCTTTTTGGTACTACTGTAAGTGGAATTGTTCTCTTAATTTTCTTTTAGGATTGTTCGTTGTTAGTGTATAGAAAAGTAACTGACTTTGCATATCAATTTTATATACTACTACTTTGCTGAATTTGGTTATTAGTTCTACCAGAGTTTTGTGAAATCTTTAGGGTTTTCTCCATATAAGATCATGTCATCTGAGAACAAAGATAATTTTACTTCTTCCTTTCCAAATTGAATGCCTTTTATTTCTTTTTCCTGTATAACTGCTCTGGCTACTACTTCCAATACTATGTTGAATCAAAGTGGTGAGAGTGGGCATGCATGCTTTTTTCCTGATCTTAGAAAAAAAGCTTTTAGTCTTTCATCAAGTATGAAGTTTGATATAAGCTTTTCTTGCCCCCCGCTTTTTTTTTTGAGATGTAGTCTCGCTCTGTCACCTAGGCTGGAGTGCAGTGGTGTGATTTCGGCTCACTGCAACCTCCACCTCCTGGATTCAAGTGATTCTCCTGCCTCAGCCTCCAGAGTAGCTGGGACTACAGGCATGTGCCACCACGCCCAGCTAATTTTTGTATTTTCAGTAGAGACAGGGTTTTCCCATGTTGGCCAAGCTGGTCTCAAACTCTTGACCTCAGGTGATCCACCTATCTCAGCCTCCCAAAGTGCTGGGATTACAGGTGTGAGCTTTCATAGATGGTCTCTGATATTCCAGGAAGTTGGAACATGGGCTTTTATTATCTTGAGGTAGGTTCCTTCTGTTCCTAGTTCATTGAGTGTTTCTATCATGAAAAGGTGTCAAATCTCATCAACTAATTTTTCTGCATCAGTTGAGACAATCATGTGGTTTTTATACTTCATTCTATTAATGTGGCATATTATATTGATTTTTATATGTTGCATCTCAGTAATAAATCCCACTTGGTCATGTTGTATAATCCTTGTAACATACTGTTGAATTTGGTTTGCTAGTACGATGCTAATCTTCTCTGTATTGTTCCAATTTTAGCATATGCACTGCCAAAGGGACGCTCTTGCAATTTTACTTTTTAAATATAGTATAATGTAAAAATACATTGAATTTAGGCTATCAAACGAGTTAACAACCAAGAATTCTTTTCTACATTTGAAACACACAAAAATTAAGACACCCATGTGCTAGTTCTTCTGTTTATTGTTTTCTTTGAGGAATTGGGCATCACTTCCTGTATAATACACTCCAACCTTAACGTTTGCAAATGACTGCCTCTTTGGAAGGTGCTGTGAAACAATTTGACCTACAGAGAGCATCTGTATTTGCAGGTTCTATAACATTATATGAAACTGTTTGTAAATAAATTTGTTTAAAATAAATAATATGTACTATTCAGTTCTTTTCCAACGTATGCAATAATTCAAACTTTAAGATACGTAAAATACAATCCTTCTTGCAGAGTAATATACAGAATATGTGGAGTAATAAAGATTCTCTCCTTGACCAAACTCTAGCCAGGCTCCGAGCCATTTCTGGACTAGGCCTCAACGGACTTGAAAAAAACTCAACACAGTCTCTAACAGTTCAAGGTAGCATCTTTAGGATGACTCCAGCCTCTCTTTAAAGGGCCTGCCTGAAAAAACTCAGGCTGCCAAAGGAATTTATGTTCCAGCCAACACCTGAAGATACGGTCCTTGTTTCCCAGCCTCTGTGGGAGGATAAGAGCCTAACTTCCAGAAACACCATTTAACAAACCCAGATGGGTTTCATGTGGACTAACCCCCACCTCCCACTTTTTGTAATTTTTCACTTCCCTCACTCTTCCTAGCACCCCCTCATCCCTCTCCCCTCTCCCTAGTCCCTCATTTTTCCTTTAAAGTCTGAGTAACCTTTGTACAAATCCAAGTTGAGTTCAGTTCGCGCTGGATTCTTCCCTATTCCATTAGTATATTACTGGTTAGAACCTGTCCTAGCCGCTTTACTGTCCTGCTTTGCCTTTGACAAGAGCAGGCGAGGTGGATTCATTTTTCTTACTGAGTAGAGATCCTAACGGCAGGTACTCCGGACGGTGAGGGCCACGATTCTTTAGAGAAAAGTCTAGGGGGCAATACCATTTGAAACTAACACCAGCTAAAAGGATTTTCTGCTCTGCGTCACAACTCATGGAATTTGCGGGTTCTGATCTAGAGTTGGGAAATGTTAACAGGTGTTTAAAACGCCACGGATGTTTTGTCAACTTCCTGGAAGAATTCCACCAGTCAGAGCCCAAACCAGGGGGCAAAGAGGAAGAGGAACTCGAAGCAGGGTGTGACCAGGGTAGACAGGCTGAAAAAGGAAACAAAATTTAACATCCTAACAGAAAGCAGGAACCGAATAAAGAGACTCACCCTCGCCGGCAGCTCAGATTCTACGCGGGCGCTCAGAGCGGCGCCTTGTTGCCTAGCGACAGCGCCTGCGTACTGAGCAACACAGGACTCGTAAACTTGCATCTGCGCCTGCGCAGCCGCGGGTCGCCGGATCCGGATGTGCCTGCGGCTGCTGTGGGACGCTTGTTGGCAGCCTGTCTTGGTACTGTCTAGTTATCCGGTGGGCGGTGCTTGGACACAGAAAGAAAAGTTGAATTCGCAGCTGAGAGCCCTCGTCTCTGATTTTTTTTTTTTCTTTTTTTTGAGACGGAGTCTCGCTCCGTCGCCTGGGCTGGAGTGCAATGGCGCGATCTCGGCTCTCTGCAACCTCCGCCTCCCGGATTCAAGCGATTCTTCTGTCTCAGCCTCCCGAGTAGCTGGGATTACAGGCGCGCACCACTACGCCCGCCTAAACTGTATTTCTAGTAGAGACGGCGGTTTCACCATGTTGGTCAGGGTGGCCTCGAACTCCTGACCTCGTGATCCGCCCACCTTGGCCTCCCAAAATGCTGGGATTACAGGCCTGAGCCATCGCACCTGGCCTTCTCCGATTGTTATACGTATTATTTGTGTTATCTGAAAACATTCTGACGCCACCACCCAAAGCAACTGGCAGTTGACTTTTGGGAATTTTAAGCTTGTGTGGGAAGTAGCTGCCACCCGGGAATTCCTTTTTTATCTAGAGACACCCATGACGTAGGGGACACTCCCGCAATGCCATCCCTCCTTTGACTTTCATTGCGTGCAGAATGATAAAGTTGAGTAGTAGTTTATTTGAAAAAAAGGAAAAGTACACACACATGCTTACATAGGCACAGGATATATGACCAGCAACTGATAACTGATTCCCTCAGGGGAGAAGAAACTGGGTGGCTGAAGGACGGGGATGAGAAAGGACTGTTGTGTTAGTTTGTATCGTTTGAAATTGTCCAGTGTACATGTGTTCTTTTTAAATGTTTGAAGGGCCATTGACTCTCTTATCAAAATGTAAATACCATGGAAACTTGGGAATTTAAGAGGTCTAAGTAGAATTCTATAATGTGCTGGATAGAATTATCTGTACGTGTGAAGCTAAAATGTCTTTTGTAAATCGCTGAGTCTTCCTGTTTATTTCTGGATAGAGATCTTTGGGGGCTCGGATGAAGGAACAGGAAAAGAGGAGCCAGGCTTTTTTGGAAAATTGTCGGCGGCGGTGGCATACAGGAAACTGAAATCTTTAATTTCATTCTTTGTATATTCATTTTGGATTTGCTGAAGAAAATTAAAAGGTAAATTTTGCTGTGAGCTCACTGAACTCAAATTGAAAGGGGACATTTGCTGTTTATTTTTGTGAAGGACATTAATTGGGTGTGACTGGCAGGGTTGAGACCTGAAGTTCCTCTTCTAGATAAGGAAAATTTCCCTTGGTGAGAAATCTCCAGACTGGTTATGATAGATTCCTAATCCCCCAACCTTGAAAGGTTAACTTCAGGCTCCCTCCTCTAAGGGAAGTGCTGAAGACAAATTAAACAGGCAACTCTGTCTATGAAGATTTGCTAACAAAAAGCTCATGCTGAAAGAACATATGGGACACTTCTCATTTGCTGGGTCAAGCCAGAGCAGTCAACTTTGTGACCTAGTGAGTGGTTAGCGGACCTAGGCAAGGGGTAGGAACTTGGGACCAGAGGTTAGGGATTCAAAAAGTTGAAAATGTAAAGACAAAGGCCAGAGGTTATAACTTGTTGCCTCTTGATTTGTAAGTAGGAAGCCAGAAGTTGAGTTCCCAAATAAAATGTTTTAGGAATTGTGGTTCTTAAGTAACTCCAAAAGTCAGTACATTTACAAAGAAGTAAATGAAACCTCATAGGTAATGGAAATGGGACTGAGCAGTGCCTAGAATTAGAAATTCTCACACAGAAGAGAAAAAAACACATCACAGCAGAGCCATACTTCGTAAAATTTATTTAAAAAAAAAAACACACAGAAAAACAATAATTTATGCCCTTGGCAAAATAAAAGATCTTGTCAATATAAATGTTTCTTAGAAAATATATGAAAAGATAATATATATTAATAAATCAATATTAACATCATAGCAAAAGTAATAATTATTCTATAACAATGACAAGTGAAGATATTTCTGGCCCTTACATAGTAGTATTTCTTGAAGGTCTCTGATTCCTACTTGCTCTAGTACAGATGTGCTGTCACTTTAAGAAAGCCTGATGCCTGATCTTTAAGAAAGATGTGGTGGCTCACACCTGTAATCCCAGCACTTTGGGAAGCTGAGGCAGGGTAGGCGTGGGGGAGAGGGGGAAGACTGCCTGAGGTCAGGAGTTTGAGACCAGCCTGGCTAACATGGTGAAACTTCATCTCTACTAAAAATACAAAAATTAGCCGGGTGTGGTTGCACACACCTGTAATCCCAGCTACTCGGGAGGCTGAGGCAGGAGAATCACTTGAACCCAAGAGGTGGAGGTTGCAGTGAGCCGAGATCACACCACTGCACTCCACCCTGGTTGACAGAGCAAGACTCCGTCTCCAAAAAAAAAAAAAAAAAGAAAGAAAGCCTGATGATGCACACAAATCTAAATTTAGGAAGTTGATCAATTGATCAATTAAAGGATATTTATTTGCATCACAAAATAATTCTTTACTCCCCCCAAAAATCAAAAGTTCAAATAGCAACTTTTCCTAATGTATTTAAAATGTAATTAACCAAATACATGTGTCTCCAACTCCTTCCTAGTTAGGATCCTAACTAGAAGCAGTAAGAGAGTTGAGCTCCAGACCTGCCTGGACAGAGTATGTTCTTTTTTAGAGTCTGAGGAAATGGTTGGGGGCACAAGTTCTCTCAATCTTTTATTTTTCCCACATCCTGAGCTCTCATTTTCTTGTCTCATCTGCTTTCTGGTAAACTTTGTTCACCTGGTACTTTCAAGAAAAAAGGAGGAAATCTTAAGAGAGAGAGACAGATGAATGAATTAGTGAGTCACTCCAGTAGCGCATAGCAAGGGAGAATCTGGGATGTGTATGTGGATGAGGAATATCTGAGTGTGGTTGTGGTTGTACTTGGGGAAAAGCAGGAGCAATCTTGAAGTCTTGACATGGTGCATTTGAGGCCCCTCTCCCAGTAGGGCCACCTAACTCCCTGAGGAGCTGCAAGGCCTAGTCCAGCCCTCCCCAGATGGGACACTTCCTCAGAAGAATGGATGCAAGCCTATTTATCACACTCCTCCTGACTGCCTTCAGCACAGTGGTAGTGCTGCTCACAGAACTCCTGGATCCGGCTACACGCCTCCAGCATTATCACCTCAGGGACTGTGATGACCACTCGGATGAAATTCGAGTACTCGAAGCACTGCAAAAAAGAGAGCCTGTTATTTTCAGAGCAATTGAGTCTGGTACTGGACCACCCTAAAATGGTCAGGACCCTGATCTACAAGAAGTGGTACCATTTCATCAGCGCCATCAGTTCATTCAGTTCCTGTCACTAGGATGCTAAGTCAGCAACTGAGTTCGTTCATCTTAGAATGACTCTATTTCCTCTCACCTAGAATGTTTGTTTACAGCTTTTCTTCCCAGGATGGATGGGATTATTAAGGGGGTGGGGGCAGAAACAAATTTTAAATAGGAACCATGAGACACATCAGTTTGAATCTTATCAAATGAGAAGACATTTTGGTGGAGGAGAAAAGATCACACGAAAAACCAGCTCAGAGGTTGCTGCTGGGGCCCTAGAAACTGTTGAGAATGTCCTGAGAGACACAGGCACCCACCGTTGCTGGGAGGCAGTGGACAGACTGCTCAGCAACTAACCGCTCCGTGAACTCCACGTCGTTCTCAAATTCCGGGAAATGTTCCATCTCAATTCCAACCTATACCAACAGGAGGGAGAGGCCAACTTATCAGAAGGAGGGAGAACCAGCCAACTTCCTATGCCAGAAATTAAGGTAGGGGCTACTTTTAAAGATATCTTGGAACTGTACTACTGATAACTGATAAATAAGAGTGCTTACACTTCAGGAATTTTTCTCAGGGAAGAGAGCATATATTTTTATTAATAGTTTATTAAAAGAGTTCCTTCCCGGACACTGATAAATAAAAGCTGGAAACAGAATGCTAGTATGTCTCAAAAGAGACAGTATTGGCATTAGGGCCCGGCAATTCTTTATGGCATGAGACTAGCCCACCCACTGCAGGATATTTGACATCCCTTACCCACAGAATGACAGCCCCAGTCATTCTGAAAACAAACAAAATTCCCATACATTCCCAGATATTCCTAGGGAACCAGTATCACTCCCAGTTGAGAATTACAGTGGTATGAAAAGCCTCTTATTTGTGTCTTAAATCTTCCCTGTACCTACATAGATAAAATGATTCTCTGTACTCAAGAATTAAATTTTCTTTTTTTCTTTTTAGATGGGGTCTCACTCTGTCTCCCAGGCTGGAATGCAGTGGCGCAATCATGACTCACTACAGCCCTTGACCTCCCAAGCTCAAGTGATTCTTCCGTCTCCACCTCCCAAGTAGCTGGGACTATAGGAGCAAGCCACCATGCTGGCTAACTTTTTTATTTCTTGTGGAGACAATATGTTGCTCAGGCTGGACTCTAACTCCTTTGCTCTAGTGATCCATCCACCTTGGCCTCCCAAAGTGCTGGGACTGCAGGCATGAGCCACCATGCTCTGCGTACTTAAGTATTTTAAAGAATTTTATGAGAACTGATAGAGGTTAAATTACCTCAGTGGGACAATTCAGAATAAGACAATTCCTGAACTGCCTGGCTCAGGCGCCTAGCTGGTCGTCTTTGTGCCCTGTGTAAGTGCCTGTGGCAGTTCTGCTGAGTGACTGCCCATTGCCTTACAACATGCATAGACCTAGTGCCTGCCACCCACATACTCACCATGAGGTACATGGCCCCAGAAGGGTGGATTGGCCGGAGTCCAGGGATGGCAGCCAGTGCCCCATAACAGAGATCAGCATTGGACTACAAGAGGAGGCAAGAAGAAATCAAGGATTGAAATTTAAGTAAAAGAAAAACCAAGTCATTAAAAATAGACCCCTCATTGAAGACTGGGAATGTAGGTGTGATGGCATGAGGAGTCTAAGAGAAAAATCTCTCTCACTTGAAGCTTTCAGCCAGGGGCAGAGAGAATGGCCAGAAGTGAGAAATGTGTGGGCGGATGCTTACACTGATGCCATATCCTAATATTAGAACATGGCTCCAGAAAGAAGAACCAATTATTCCTAATTCCATGGGCTGCATTCTCTGACTCCCAAACTCCCAAAGTGGAGAGCAGGAGCTGGCCTTACCTTGAGGAAGCTCAGAGTGTTCTGGTAAAACTCTTGCGGGGTGCACCGTAGGATGCTTTTTAGAGCTCCCTGGACAATGGTACAGGGTCCCAAGATGCACTGACTCAGCTTCACCAGCCCATCTCGGATCTAAAAGACCCCCACAAGAAACACGTTGTTTAGCTTTTCTTAAGCATCCCTGTCTTCAGGTTTCTTGTTCTGACCTTTCTATCAGATTCTTATTCTTGGGAAGTGATGGTACCTAGTGGCATTCTTAGATCAGACCCTCTGGGTTCGTAGCCCAGCTCTCCCACATACCTGCTGTGTGACTGACCAGGAGAAAGAGGAGGAAAAAAAAGCCTACCTTGTCCCCACTGTGCTCACAAAGTAAATATATACCCTAAATTAGACATACTCTTTCATACTGTTCTCACCTCATTGCCAAAAATGTCTCTTCGGTCATGAATGAGGATCCAGCCCAACCTCCAGCCAGGAACCAGCCAGCGCTTGGCCAGCCCTCCACAGGACAGGATGGGGACATCGGTGCTGAGGGTGGCCATTGGTTCATATTTGCAATCCGAAAACACCTGAGAAGAAGCGCTTGTTATGGTTGCCTTCTCTACCTCTCACCGCAATCCCAGATCCCATGCCTCCCACCCTTTTCCTTCTATCACTAGGGACAGGGCCTGGAATTAATGGGATCATCCCTACCCTGAAGCATGATTGGGATTGCAAGAGGCTTCGAAGGGGACTACACAAACACATTTAATTTGGTGTCTGGACTGGAATAAAGGAAGCCTAAAATGCAGAAACTAGGAAACTGACCCTAGCCCGGTAATGATATGTACAACTCCATGAAGCTGGCTCTATGAAATTTGTGTCTATAGGACTTACAGATTTAAAAGTAAAGATGAGTCCACAATTCCTTATCGAAATTCCTGGGACCAGGTATGTTTCATAATGAAGAATGTCTGGGCTTTAGAAAGGCCATGAAGCACATTTACCATACATCATGTAACATTCCCAGAGCTGTCTAGGATAGCATTCCTAATCAAGAATATCAGGATCTCTGCCACTTCCCCCATACTCTTTAACAAATACATAGATCCATAAGTGGGATAAATAAAAATCTACAAATATCAAGTCAAATCAGGTTTTGCAACCAAATGAATTCCAAGAGTCTTTGTATTTCCTAAGTTCTTTGGGTTTTGGAAAACTGGCTAAGGAGTTGTGGGTCTGTATGTTTGTTAAAAGTGCAGGGATACTGATTTGCTGTACTGAAATGATTAGGAGTTGCTTCTGATTATTCCACTTCTCAAGTTCCCATAAAATAATTTGAGGTTAAGCTTATTGTACTGATATATCCTGATCAAGACTCACCATGTCTCCATAGATCTCATCAGCTAAGATGGGGACACACTGCCTTGCAGCCACTGAAAATAAAAGAAACATGCCAAAATCAGTTTTACTGTGAATTGCTTTATCACATAATAGTCACATCATATCATGTAATTTCCCTATCCCATAATATTAAGAACTTACAGTTCTTAAAGAAGACAGAAAGCGCAAACAAAGTGTGCTTTGCGTTTCATGTTTGTGTGTTTTGTCCTATTTAAGAACTGTAATTTTTTTTTTTTTCAGATGGAGTTTCGCTCTTATTGCCCAGGCTGGAGTGCAATGGCACACTCTCAGCTCACCGCAACCTCCGCTTCCCAGGTTCAAGCGATTCTACTTCCTCAGCCTCTCGAGTAGCTGGGATTACAGGCATGTGCCACCACACCCTGCTAATTTTTTGTATGTTTAATAGAGACGGGGTTTCTCTCTGTTGGTCAGGCTGGTCTTGAACCCCCAACCTCAGGTGATCTGCATGCCTTGGCCTCCTAAAGTGCTGGGATTATAGGCATGAGCCACCATGCCCAGCCAAGCACTTTAAATTCTTAAGATATTCTTCCAGAGTGCAGAGACTGAATTCGCCATTTAAGTAACTAGATATTTCAGACCCTCTCTTCAACATGATGGGAGTGATGAAGAGGCAAGTATTATTTCTTTTTCTCCTGGGAGTGATTAAGAGGCAAATATTTTTACTCTTTCTTTTTCTAGCCAAGTTCTACCACTCCTATGGCACAGTATTGATGAGAGACATCAGTGGAGTTCCCCACCTCCACCGCAGGCTTAGAACTTAGGGAATGACTATTTTTTTGTCCTTCCACACAACAGCTGAAGGATTCTGTCCCCATCTCATCCTCTGTGAAGTCTACTGGATTTACCTGCCAGAATCTTCTGAAGATGACGTTTGCTGAACACTGACCCACAGGGGTTTGATGGATTATTGACAATGAGACAAGCTGTCTTTTCATCAATCAGAGATTCCAGTTGTTTCAGGTCAATTTCCCAAGACTTCTCTGGCTGGAGAGAAAGAAAAGATGAAACTAAGATGATTCTGAAACATTTAGGGGGAATCCCCACTTATCTCAAGGGAGCAATGTAAGCAATAAAGTGTGTCTCTGGGTTCAACCACCATTTTGAGACCTTCCTCTGCTGAAGTAATAGTCATATATTTTTTACAGGTTAGTAACTGAGCATTTGAGTCCAAAATTAAAAAGTCATTTACCAACAAATTGTAGAATTTGACCTCAATTCCCATAGATTCAGCCAGAGTCCTGTAGAGAGAGAAACCAGGTCTCGGAACCAGGATGTTTTGCCCTGGGTTGGCCAACACAGCTAAACAAAGTTCAATAGCTTGACTACAGCCACTTGTCAGAATGACATCCTGTGAAGGAAATAAAAGGTTAATTTCATTAGGGGTTCCAACATCAACAGGAGAAAAGAAGTTGTCAGATGTGTGAGTTGGGAACAATTGTGAACTTCCTTTAACAAGTTGTAAGTAGAAGGAAATGTACTAAGCCAAAACCAGAAGAAATTCATATATATTAATAACTATTATGGAAATGTTGGCCACTTAAACAAATCACTTTAAAAACGACAGGTTGGCTGTGACTCAGCAGACTTCCATGAGAGAGCATGCTGGCCTTGGACTTTTTTCACCTGGTTATTTATTTACTTTTGGCCAGAGATTTGAAGCCCGGCTCTTCTCTGACATACACACAGCATTTTCTAACGGACACATATTATGTTAGAAAATGCTGACCCCATACTGTAGACGACAGAGGGAAGGACATCATTTAAACTTGGCACGGCCATCAATTCAGTATGTCCTGGTGCTTCTGTCTTTCTCTCTAAATGACCTTACAGTAAATGAGAAAAGCTACAAATAATAATTGTTTTAAAACCTATTGGTAAAATTTAAAAAAATAATTTTTTGGTGTTTATGAGTTGTTCTCATATGATCTTTTATAGACAACCAAATATACATGCTCTCTGGATCCTTTTGGCCTCCTTGAGACAGACACCACATTAAGTTGTATGAGACGGTCCTTAACACACTGTAATGCCATTAGACTATAATCACTGATTCGTGACCCCAGCTATATGAGAGGTCTTCAAATTGCTAAAGAAAAATTATTTTCAGCTTTTTCCCCTCTGACACCTATACTTCTTGTGGAACAGAAATAAGGAAAAGGGGATAGTCTGCCCTAAATTGCTTCAGAGCTGGTACCTTGTATAAGGCTCACCTTAGCTTCTAGGGGTGCCTCAGAACAGTGGTAATAAGATGCAATCTCCTCCCGACTGGATAGGTAGCCTGAAAGAAAAGAGTGGAAAGTGGAGGTTTTTTTGATTTTTAGAGACGGTGTCTCATTCTGTCACGCAAGCTTGAAGTGCAGTGGCACAGTGATAGCTCATTGCAGCCTCAAACTCCTGGGCTCAAGGGATCCTCCCAACTCACCCTCCTGAGTAGCTGAGACAATAGTTATGTACCCCATACCAAGATAATTTTTATTTTTATTTTTACTTATTTTTTTTTGTGGAGACAGAATCTCCGTCTGTTGCCCAGGCGGATTTCAAACTCCTAGGCTCAGGGGATCCTCCCACCTCAGCCTCCTGAAAGTGCTGAGATTACAGGGATGAGCCACTGTGCCTGGCCTGAAGGTGGAGTTTTCATCCCTCAATTGACAGCTGTGTCCTGGAGGGCCAGCATGGGCTTCAGGCTGCCTCTGCCCCTGCTCAGAGGGCATTCTATATAGTTCAACTCTCAGCCACTGTGGATAAAGGAGATTCACTTCACAATTTTATGTACTACAATTTTAGTATAAGCACAAATGTATAAACATAAACACTAACAAGGAAGAGCTCCCCAAATACTCTGCACCATCTTGATTTCTGCAATTATGTTTTATTCTGTGTAAAATAAGGATTTCTATTATTCCTAAATGTACTTTAAGGACTGTATTTTTTAAGAAGTTGTAATCAATGCATTCAATT
Source organism: Aotus nancymaae (assembly GCF_030222135.1). Classification (NCBI taxonomy): domain Eukaryota; kingdom Metazoa; phylum Chordata; class Mammalia; order Primates; family Aotidae; genus Aotus; species Aotus nancymaae. The sequence continues at coordinate 27,427,253 of NW_026988443.1, read as the reverse complement.
CATGTGGTCCATTTTAAGTTTTTTATGTTATGTAATATTGCTATCAGTAATTTTTGTACAAATTTTTATTTCATGTTATTTTTGTCCAATATTTCCAAATGTTAGCTTATAAGCTTGCAATATCAGCAGTTTCATGCCCGTTACAATATTTTGCAAAATGTATGTTCAAAAAGACAAGTTAGCAAGGCTAGAGGTACTATTTCATAATGTTTACTAACTTAATAGGTATAGACGTGTCTCTCAGAATTATATAAATCAGCACTTCCTTAATTATTAATGGGGAGGAACACTTTTCTAAACACATATTACCACCTGTATCTCCTTTGGAATGAAATGTTCTGAATCTTTGAACATTCGTCAAATGGAGACTTGATTTTGGTTTTTCAGGTTAAATTCGTTTCCCAATGCTTTGGATATTAAAGTCATTATAAATGTCTTTTATAACTTAAATTTTGGTCTTGATTTTGTTTTGATTTTTGTTGTATGAAACTTTATAAAATGTAAGTCATCAACCTTAAAACCACGAAGTCCCCGATATAACTCTTTAAAGTGTTTTTAAAATTTGATTTTATCATGAAACTGGGGTTTTATTCTGCATTTAGAATTGTTTCTATGTACACATAAGGAAAAAAAATGTGCAACACTGAAAGTCAAGGAATCATGTACTTTACCAAAATATTCAGGGCAGAAATTTTTAATAGAGAGAATTAAACCTAAAAAGAAGTAATTTCTATCTATCAGAAACAACCTTCTATCTTTCAATTTGACAGCCCATTTTTTCTTGTTCTTGAGGGTTTCTTTAACCTCTTGAGTCTTAAACGGTAACAATTGCATTTCAATGTGCTCAGGACCATAATGAAAATAGGCCCTCAACACATAGAGAAGAAGAAATGAAGCAAAGGAGCTATGTACACAGGGTAATAAGTAAAACCATTTAGCACCTGGAAGTCTTAATAAACACAAAGTTCCTGCCAGACTCAAGACCTTCATATTAGAATTAGTAATGATAGGGGGTGACCTTTATTTGACAAATAAGTATGTTTGGGAGCCTAGAGGGAAAGTGCCCATATGCCAAAGGAAGTCAGGAAAGAAGCTGGACCTTGATGCCTTGTATTTAAGCATCCCGAGACCCCTTTCCCAAATACAAAGGACCATGTAATCTTAGCGTCTCCTTAGAAATTATGCATCAGGAAAGTGAAGAGAATTGCTAGACATTTGGTCCTGTTATAACAGCACTAAACATTGGGCAGCCACCAGGTACAGAGTCTCAGGAGGAGCTTACCAATGGATGGGGCATAGCCATTATATTTGCCCGAGTCCAGGGCATCTCTCATTGCCTGGGTAACTTCAGGGTCTGTAGACAGGTTTCCAAACACAGTAGGGTCCCCTTTTTATGGAATGAAAAAACAAAAGGAACCAAGAGATTACTCTCCCATATTCAGTATTCAGACTCACCCCCCCACCTCCCGTCTTCTCCAACCAGCCTGTGAATATGAGAGTAGAGGGGACTATGACATTCCCTCCGTAGTGTCCCCAACTCACCAATGGACAGAGAAATCATGGTTTTGTTTGGATTTGGTTTCACCTTCATGTTGTCCACAATGGCTCGGATGGGGTTGAAAGTTTTGTTGGCCATGTCTGAGGGCCTCACGGACCACCTGGCCTTCCTGCCTTTCATTTTTCCCGGCACAGAGCTTCTCCCACCAACGTTGACATGCACGTCCAGAATTGAGGGGAGGTTGCCCTTGCTGTTCATCTGAATCACGTATGGGTCCATCAATAGTGAAGCCTGAGAGGGGGAAGAAGGTCCCTGTGATGTTGGAAACATAGCACTGGTGGAGAGAGGAACTACATTTGGACCTAAACATCAGGGTGACTTCACTGAAAGTGTCTTTCCAAACTCTCTTTCTTTTTTTTTTCTACTTTCTCTTGTAAAGTAGCTTTACTATGAAAGAGGGGAGTTTTTTTTTTAAACTTAAAAACTTAAGAGAGTTTTTAAGAAATTTTACTAAGATGGAAAATAAAGCAAGAACTCATTCTACAGTGTTAGTAGAAAGCATTCAGTTGAATACTTAAGTAGGATTTGCTACACGCACCTGTAATTCCTGTCAAAGCTTAACCATGCTTTGTGTGAAACCAAGAAGGAATAATAGGAAAATTGTTAATCATCAAAGCATAGGTGCTCCCTCATTTCCATGCGAGCCTATCCAACAAAATCGACTTAACGCTTTAACAATCTGCGCTTTGTCATCTGCAGTGGACCAGGAAGAACTACTACTCCACCTTATTAGAAGTTCCATGTAAATATCATTGTTAGTAAAAGTAAAACCCTATACCATAAGCATCTTACAGCCCTGGTTGGAACAAGAAATACATACACCAAAAAGAAAAAAGTAAACAGCCCAATCAATCACCACCACCTGATCAGCTTGGGCTTGAGATTTTTACCTTCCAAGTAAAGGAGAAGCAGCCTCCAAGAAGCCAACTCCTAAAGCTCCCTTAGCTCTTCTTTGGCAGGTTTCAGTGGCAATGAACTCAGATGCAAATCCAGACTCCTGAAATAGTCTCCACAAATGGGCGTTGGGCCTGAAACGTTCATGCCATTGGTTGGGAATGAGAGCTCAGCAGCCAGCCCTCCCCTCAGCTTCTTCCCTCCTCTCCCCTCCTCATTGCCTCTCATCCCTAAGCCCACCTCCCACCCTCAAAGCAGGAATTCATCCTCACTTCAAACATCTGGAATTCTCCTGTGTTAACTCTTTCTGGGCATTTGGTGAGATGGTTTGAGAACATTTACTGTCAAAGGGTAGTTCTGATTACAATTGATAGTTTTTATTAAATTTTTTTGTTGTTGTTACAAGATGACCTGTTAAAATTTTAACAGTGCAGAAATACATAAAGTAAGAAGTGAGCATTCTTCCCTGCACCTGCTCCCTATACACTTCATTCTCACTCCCAGGGGTAGGCAGTGGTAATGATCGGGCTCTTTCTCTCCATTCAGAGATACATACATAGCTATAAATACATAATTTTGTAGATTTCAAAACACAGATAGGATCGTGCTCTACACCTTGTCGAGTAACTTTTTTTTTTTTTTTTTTACTTCCTACATCTTGGACTCCTTTCCTTGTCAGTCCACAAACTTTTGCTCCAATCAGAACAAATTGGGCACTTAAGTTCCATTCAACAAATATCTGAACAGCGCAGGGTTTTCAAGGCAGCTGAACCCTGTGCAGTTTTATCCTTGCACTGTGTATGAATTATTCATTTACCTCCTATGGTTATTGGAAGAATAAAATGTCAGGTGCAATCTACACAAAACAACTTGACTAAGCAAAACACAAGGTCCACAGCCAAAATCTCAACATTCCTGTGAGTGGATGGAAAATACCACCCACTGAAAGTTAAGAGAAGCCTCAGTCATCTCCCAGGGCTCAGAGCCTATCTGTTTATTTGTTGGAAGACAAAGATTTTTCACATCAGTTTGTTCTTCTCCATCCACTTTTCAGGGATTCAAGCCCCCAGTGGTGTTGAGTACAGTAGTCCCCCCTTATCTACAGGAGATACACTCCAAGACCTCCAGTGGATGCCTGAAATTATGGGTATCTGAAACCATGGGTAGTACTGAACCCTAGATCCACTATATCTCCTCTTACACAGGAATGGCAGGTAACGTCTACAGCATGGATACACTAGACAAAATTATTCACGTCTTGGGCCACACAGAACAGAAGGATGCCAAGGGCATCCTTGTCATAAATGTTGGTTTACATATTTTCTTATTTCCTTAAGATAAATTTCTATACATTGACTGTGTTAAAAAGAATAAGCATTTTCTCTTTTACATTTTTAGTAAAATATGATATATCCTTATGTAATAAATTCGAACAGAGATGTACATAAATTAAACCTTGATCGCCTTCCCTCCCTGCATTCCCATTTCGTATAAAAAAACATTTTTAGTCATTTCGTGTGTATCCTTTCAAATGTTTTCTATGTTTATTACATATACAGCTGGTTTTGGGGTTGCTAAAAAAATAGAGACTAAACACGGTCTGATGTTGCACTGTCTAATATCGTAGCTACTAGTCATAAGTGGCTATTGAATACTTGAAATTTGGCTGGTCTGAATTGAGATACGTTGTTGTAAAATACACATCAGGTTTCAAAGACTTAGTATAAAAAAGAATATTAAATCTCTCATAATAATTGCATATGATTACATGTTCAAAGAATATTTGGGGGCTGGTCGTGGTGGCTCACACCTTTGGTAATCCCAGCCCTTTGAAAGGCTGAGGTAGATGGATTGCTTCAGCTAAGAAGTTCAAGACCAGCTTGAGCAACATGGTGAAACCCTGTCTGTACAAAAAAAAAATACAAAAATCAATCAGGCATGGTGGCCTGTACCTGTAGTCCCAGCTACTTGGGAGGCTGAGGTAGGAAGATCACCTGAGACCAGGAGGTAGAGGCTGCAGAGAGCTGTGACCATGCCATTGCACTCCAGCCTAGGTGACAGAATGAGACCTTGCCTCAAAAAAAAAAAAAAATTGGGGGGTGAAGTCTCTATGTGGCTTGCATTCTGTTTAGTAGACAGAGCTGTTCTATAGCTTGCTTTTTTAAAAAAAAATCTCAATAATGTGTTGTGTGGGCCAGGTGTTGTGGCTCATGCCTGTAATCCCAGCACTTTGGGGACCAGGGCGGGCAGATCACCTGAGATCAGGAGTTCAAGACCAACCTGGCCTACGTGGCAAAACCCCATCTCTACCAAAAATACAAAAATTAGCCGGATGCAGTGGTGCGCACCTGTAATTTCAGCTACTCAGAAGGCTGAGGCAGGAGAATTGCTTGAACCCAGGAGGTGAAGGTTGTGGTAAGCCAAGATTGTGCCATTGCACTCTCGCCTGGGAGACAGAGTGAGACTCTGTCTCAAAAAATAAAAAAAATTAAAAAATATGTTGTGTGAACAGTTTTTCCATTTTTATAGAGATGAACTTCATTCTTTTTAATGGCTGCATGGTGTTTATTCTACACTTGTCAGACAAGGAGCAGCTTCCAATTTTTTTTCCTATTACGAATAAAGCATATCAAATGTCCTTGTACATTTATGACTGATAAAAACTTTTATGAGTATCCTGTTATTTGAGGGATACTTTCCTAGAAGTGGAGTCACATTCCAGATACTGATAGACCTGCCAAAGTGATCAATGACGGACTATACAAAGACAAAAGCAATGTAAATATGTCTAATTTGAACAACCTCTTGGAGTTCAGACTACCTGTCACAACAATATACCATGCTTGAGAAATGACCCAGGGACCCCACTGTTACTGTAGGTAAGAGGTGGACAGAGACTCAGAGGTGTTAAAGAAAAAAAATATTCAATAATGCTTGTTAAAGCATGGTAAGGCAGGCTTTATTCAGGACCATTCCAATAGCTAGACGGCCCACTGCAATGGAATTTCCGGTGGGGAAGAGAGACTGGGTTCAGCTCCAAAGATGGTGAGGGTAAGTGTGGATTTACAGCCAAGGATGGAAAAAGTAAGAGTAAACATCAGGAGTAAGGGGGATTCTGCTCAACTGACCTAAAAGGTCTGTGTCAGTGTCTTCCTCCTGAAGACAGATCATGGTGATCAAACATTCTCTGGGGGACAGCAAAGAATGAGGAAGCCAGTCAGATATGCAGGGTGGGGAATCTTGTCAAAATGACTAAGGGTCCTTTGCCAAAACTGGATCTTGTAAGAAGTGCAGATGTGCCTAGAAGAAGATCCAGAAGCCTGACAAAAGTCTGGTCAATCAGAGAATCTTTGTCAGAGGTCGAGACCATTGGTCTTTAAAAGAGTTAGATCAAGCAACGATGAGATTTTTCTCAATGTGAGAAGGCTACTATGACTGATTTCTGTCACTCAAGGTTCAGATTTTCTTTTCTCTTTTTTTTTTTTTTTTTTTTTGAGACAGAGTCTCACTCTGTCACCCAGGTTGGAGTGCAATGGCACGATCTCGACTCACTGCAACCTCCGCCTGCCAGGTTCAAGTGATTCTCCCACCTCTGCTTCTCAGGTGGCTGGGATTACCAGCATGCACCACCATGCCCAGCTAATTTTTGTATTTTTAGTAGAGATGGGGTTTCACCATGCTCACCACCAGGCTGGCCTCGAACTCCTGACCTCAGGTGATCTGCCCACCTCAGCCTCCCAAAATGCTGGGGTTACAGCCATGAGCCACTGCACCTGGCCTCAAGGTTCAGATTTTTAAGGAGACTCAGATCCAACTCCCCCTCCTGCATTCACACAGCCTGTAAGATTGTTGTCCTGTCTCCAGCTGGACATTAAACCAGGAGACTTAGATTATTCTCTTACAGGCTGTGCCCCGGGAGGTCTTCCCTTTTTATCTTTGGAGCTCAGGCATTTTGTAATATTTTATCCTGTATATCTAAAATATTTAGATATTTTTGTAACTGAAGATTTTCTAGGTTATCCCGTCCTGAATATAGCCAGAAAAGGAAATCTGTGTTCTTCCTCCTAACTTAAAATGTCACTTTGTCCTTGTACTAAATTCCTGTATCTTCCTGAATCTGTTTCTGGCATACTCTATTCCAGAATATTCTATTCCGGAGTGACCGTTCTTACAGTTCTTTATACACACAGCCATGGTGCTTTAAGAAAGGCCATTTACCTTTCTATCAGTAATTGTTTGCAAACCCTGGGAATTATTTTCTAAAAAAATCTTTGCCAAATTGATTGATGGAGGAAAAATGGTATCCAAGTGCTACTGTTATCTCTGTTAACTGTATTAGCAAGGGTGGTCATGTTTCATGTTTTTTTGCTCTTCCCATTTTGTGAATTGTCTGTTCATGTCTCTCACCTGTCTGTCTACAAGGGGACTCATCTTTTTCTTAGCTAAGACTTTGTCCTAGGAAGCCACTGCAAAGCAACAAGACAGCTGCTTTGAGATCACTAGCCCAGTTTCCTCTGTGTCAACCTGACTGGCTGAGACTTGGGTTTACAGATCAAAGAACAGCAAGCAGCACAGAATTTTGGCAGGTTGTCCTGCAAATAGTGCCGCTGACGCAGAATCTGCAGGACCGAGGGGTGTGTGAAAGGGACAAGGGCTGCTGTACCAGAAGGTCATCACCATGGACACACCCTCGACTCCACTTTGGCAGCTGACAACCAAACCTAAATCAGAAGGAAAACATGCAAAGCAAACATGCTTTAGTCATGCCTCCTTCTGTAGCGAATGTTTTCCACTATAGAAAGCAGACAGGGGAACATGAGAGGACCCAAGTCTACTTAGGATGCTTTCCTGATGCCAGATAAACTTTACAGAGCAGTCAGGACCCAGTAAACTGTAGAAACACTCACTTTTTTTTTTTTTTCTGAAATGGAGTTTCATTCTTGTTGCCCAGTCTGGAGTGCAATGGCACAATCTCGGCTCCCTGCAAGCTGCACCTCTTGGGTTCAAGCAGTTCTCCTGCCTTAGCCTCCTGAGTAGCTGAGATTACAGGTGCCCACCACCACGCCTGGCTAAGTTTTTGTATTTTTAGTAGAGACGGGGTTTCACCATGTTGGCCAGGCTGATCTCAAACTCCTGACCTCAGGTGATCCACCCGCCTCAGCCTCCCACAGTGTTGGGATTACAGGCGCGAGTCATTACTTCTGGCCTTTTTTTCTTAAGTATAAAACTGTTGTTTGCCATTTTGTATTTAATTTTTTTAAATTGTGGTAAAAAAAAAATACTTAACATTAAATTTACCATCTTAAATTTTTTTTAAGAGGCAGGGCCTGGCTCTGTTGCCCAGGCTGGAGTGCAGTGGTGTGATCATAGCTCACTGCAGCCTCAAACTCCTGGGCTCAACTGATCCTCGTACCCCAGCCTTGAGAGCAGCTAGGACTACAGACAAACACCACCACACCCTGCCAATTTTTATTTTATGGTAGAGACGGGATCTCACTATGTTGTCCAGGCTGGTCTTGAACTCTTGGCCTCAAGTGATTCTCCCACATCCTCCTCCCAAAGTGCTGGGATTACAGGCATAAGCCAGCATGCCCAGCCAACTTAAACATTTTTAGTTTAAGTTTTAAGGTTTAATTAAGTATATTAGCATTGCTATACAACAGATCTCCAGAACTCTTTCATCTTGTAAAACTGAAACTCTACACCCATTAAGCACAAATTCCCCCTTTGACCTCCCCTTAGCCCTTCACAACCACCTTTCCACTTTCTGATAGAAAATTTGTGAAATAACACCATTGCCTAGAGAGATAACCACTGTTAACCATTTTGCCCACAATTCAGGTCTTGAAATTTCTACTTTTTTCTAGATACGCAGAGTTTTTGTATTCCGTGGTTTTCATTTACAATATATTGTGAACATTTTCCTAAGCCTATAAAAATTTTTGTACACTTGCTTTTCAATAGTCGCCTAAAACCCCGGGGCCCTCATTTTTACAAACCTGTTTCCCACACGGTTTCTTTTCTCTACCCATGCAGATTGGGGATCTATCTCACACCAAGCACTCTCTGGCACCCTGGACCTGAATCGAGTCATGTAATCTTCACATCAGTCCTAGAAGTAGAGCCTGTTTCGTCCCCACTTTACAAATGAAAACTAAGTCACACCGGTAGTTGGTGGCGAATTGAAGTTGAAGCTTCATAATCAGGCTCCAGATCTCACTACACAGGCTGCCTCTCTGTCGAGGACAAAGTAAGTTGAGAAGCGTAGTCTTTTCTTTTCTAAGGAACATAAAAAGAGAAAACACAAAGACAGAGCCAACTAGGGAAAACCTTAAGAAAATAGTGAATTAACCATGTGGATTAAGCATGGACTACTCTCCCACCTTTTATTGCTCATCTTTATGAATTATTTTGTGTCTCTGCACCCTGAATCATCATCAGTTATCACTCATCTATTGGTACAGAGAATGCATATGTTCTACTTCCCCTAGTGGACTGTATGTTACATGAGGAAGTGCACAGTGGGACGTTCCCAATACTATCAACATCCTCCTTTGCGTCTGGCACCGCACTTTATAGAAGCTGTGTTCAATACTCGTTGGCCAGTTGGCAATAAATAACAGTACACAATCCAGAGGCGGGGACATAGTAGAAGAAGTGGTAATTGAAGGGAAACCAAAATCTTTGCGTATTTTTTGTTTGTTTGCTTTGAGACAGAGTCTCACTTCAATGCCCAGGATGGAGTACAGTGACACGATCTCAGCTCATCGCAACCTCCATCTGCCTCCCAGGTTCAAGCAATCCTCCTGCCCCAACCTCCCATGTAGCTGGGACTACAGGTGTGTGCCACCATGCCCGGCTGATCTTTGTATTTTTAGTAGAGACAGGGTTTCACCATATTGGCCAGACTGGTCTCAAACTCCTGACCTCAGGTGATTTGCCTGTCTCGGCCTCCCAAAGTGCTGGGATTACAGGCGTGAGCCACTGTGCCTGGCCGTATTTATTGTATTTCTAGATGGTGGGGTGAAGAATTTAGGAGGGATTAAGAGACCAGGTTGGACTTTGATCATATATAATGCCTTACATTTATAGAGGGCTTTGTCATTTGATCTCCCATTCATTGTCCCAATTATCTCATGTAATTCTCTCTCTCTCTCTCTCTCTCACACACACACACACACACACACACACACACACACACACACACCCTGTAAGCTAGATAGAGAGAAGTCTGTCTCTTTTTCTAATGAAACTATTTATTTATTTAAAGATTTTCACAGCCAGGCACGGTGGCTCATGCTTGTAATCTCAGCACTTTGGAAAGCCGAGACAGGCAAATTACCTGAGGTCAGGAGTTCGAGACCAGACTGAGCAACATAGCGAAACCCTGTTTCTACTAAAAATACAATAATTAGCCAGGTGTGGTGGCATGTGCCAATAGTCCCAGCTACTCTGGAGGTTGAAGCAGGAGAATCTCTTGAACTTGGGAGGCAGAGGTTGCAGTGGGCCGAGATCATGCCACTGCACTTCAGCCTGAGCAACAGAGCGAGACTCTGTCTCAAAAAAAAAAAAAGTGATTTTCAGAAAAGTCGCAAAGATGGTAGAGTTCCCACATACCTCTCACCCAGTTTCTCCCTTTATAAACATAGGATATTTACCATGGCAAATTCTTAGTCACAACTAAGAAACAACACTGGCCTGTTAATATTAACTAAACTCCACACTTTATTCAGATCTCACTAGTTTCTCCTACTAACATCCTTTCTCTGTTCCAGATCCCATCTGGGATATCACATTGTATTTGGTGGTCATGTCTCCTTAGTCTTCTCTGGTCTGAATTTCTTAGACTTTGTTTATCATGACCTTGGCAGTTTTGGTGTAGAATATTCTTGAATCTGGGTTTGTCTGATATTTTTCTCATGGGTGCTAGAAAGACCAGCTGAGCTTTCAGAGTTATAGCCATTCACTCCACGTCAGAGCTCTAAAGGTTAAAAAGAAGTAGAACCTTCAGCTGTTTGCTGATTGAAGTGCTTGCAGGCCACTTTCTCATGAAGCTCAGCAAACAACATCATCCTGTTTGTTTTGTGCTTTGCATAACCATGTAAACCATGCCCACTAACTCAGCCACTTTCTTTTAGCTGGAACTTACTGTTCCTTCCCTTGTGAATGTCTGAAACCTGAATCCCACTCCAGTTCCTAGCGTTCATCAAGAAAGAGTGTCATTTGTACTCACGGAGGAAGCCACCAAACAAATACACCTAGGTTCTTGGGAAATCATTCTGCATTCTTGCCATGCTAATATCCAGAATGATCTAGAGTCCAAACCATGCTCCAACCCACCAGCCTACCTCTGGATCGCAATGTCCCATTATTTTTTGTAGTAACACATTGTTGATTGTGGTTTTTTTTTTCATTGAAGTATAATTCACATACCATAAAAGTCATCCTTTTCAAGAGTACAATTCAGTGGCTTTTTTTTTTTAGATGGAGTCTCACTCTGTTGCACAGGCTGGAGTGCAGTGGCGCAATATTGGCTCACTGCAACCTCCACCTCCCTGGTTCAAGCAATTCTCCTGCCTCAGCCTCCTGAGTTGCTGGGACTACAGGTGTGTGCCACCACGCCCAGCTAATTTTTTTTTGTATTTTTAGTAGAGACAGGGTTTCACCATGTTGGCCAGGATGGTCTCAATCTCTTGACCTCGTGATCCGCCCGCCTCGGCCTCCCAAAGTGCTGAGATTACAGGTGTGAGCCACTGCACCTTGCCGGCTTTCATTATATTCACAAAATAACACAACCATCACCACTATCTAATTCAGAACATTGTTATCATACCTGAAGGAAACCCTATGCCCTATCCCATTAGCAGTTACTCCCATTTCTCTCTCTTCCAGCCCTTGGCAATCACTAATCTACCTTTCCCCTCTGTGGATCTGTCTATACCAGACACTTCATAGAAACTGAATCACATACTATGTGGTCTTTTGCATCTGGCTTCTTTCACTTAGCATCATGTTGTCAAGGTTCACCCACATCGTAGCATGCGTCAGCACTTCATTCCTTTCTGTGGATGAATAATATTCCATTATTTACATGGACTATGCCACATTTTGTTCACCTCTTCACCAGCTAATGGACATTTGGATCATTTCCTAGTTGACTGTGTTTTGGTAGCTGCTCAGTGTTTACTAATTGACTCAGTTCCTGGTGTTTAGCTTGTCTTCCTTCTCAATCCCATGTTTAGCCCACAAACAAAATACAGCCAAACACTGGCTGTAGCTAAAGACAAACACACAGCAACACCAAAAGATCACCTTTACAGAAACCACTGCTGATTTTTCTATCAGATACATGCGGTAATTGATTCATACATACTTACTGAGTATCTACTACGTGTTAAGCATTGTTCTATGTCCTACAGATATAGGGGTCAAGAAGATAGGTACAGACTCCGCTGTCATGGAGCTTAGAGTCTAGTGACAGAGATAGACATGAAGCAAATTATTACAGAAATCAATATTTCATTGCTTTAAAGTCAGTGCCGTGAAGGAAAAATACATGGAGAATAGGTTGGGGTAAGAACAAACAACAAAAAATAAATAAATAAACATTTAAAAAATTTAAAAAAAAGAATAGGTTGGGGTGAGAATAGGGGTTAAAAGAGCCTTCACTGGAGAAATGGCATTTAATTTGAGTTGGAACAATGTGGGTTTGGGCAGAAGTGGGGACAGAGATTCCAAGCTGTGAAAACAGCATGCTGAAGACTTGGTGGGCTAGAAGCCCAAGAGAAAGTGGTGGTACCCTGTGAGTAACAGGGGAGTAGTGGACAATGAGGCTAGAGAGACGCAGAGGGGGCTAGCTGGACCCTGTTTATGGGTAAAGTAATCAGTATCTGTAGCAGCATCTTCTCTCCAAAAGACAAGGCTTGCACTGTCTCCCAACACACCAGAGCATTTAGAAATCCTACAAGCTGTTCAAAAGTAGGCAACTTTCCTTCTAGTCCCATAAGGAGTAATTTTGATCCTAAACCTTACTCTTGCCCATGGATAACTTATCCTAGATATTTTTGTTATTGACTGATATGTTGGATGTCTTCGGTTTACCTTCTTAGATCTACTCTTTGCCCTTCATCCTTCTCATTGTTCCATGGAGCTGCCCTGCATGAACCCCATCAATGGGGTTTCTTGGCCACTGGGGGTCACTGGAAAAGCTTTGAAAGGGAGATGTGCAAAGTTGAGCAATTCATCCTCGGCTCCCTTCATGTTGGGTTGCATCTTTCAGAAGCCACAGCTAGTATCAGGAGGATGTTTCCATACAGTCATTCTTCCTGGGTCCTTGGAATCACTTCCTTCCCCCATCCCTTGAGGCTTCAGTGAGGCCAGCTCCCCTGATGGTTGCTCTAATTCCTCTTCACATCTTTTATGGCAGACTTTAGTCTCCAAAAATAACTGCACCAACACTCCCAACCACATGCTCTTCAGCAGTGCAGCCCTGCCAGGTCTCATTGAGAGGCAGAGTCTATTTCTCTACCCTCTTGAATCTGGCCACACTCTGTGGCTGCTTTGATGAATGGAAGTTGGGGGAAGTGGTGCTGTGACAGTTCTAGAGATAGGCTGGTTACATACCAACTTCTGCTTCCTGCTCTTGGCACCCTGAGCATCCCTGTAAGAAACCCAGTGTACCCTGCTGGTGAGAGAGGACACAGAGAGAAGCACTGAGGTACCAGACAAGTAACTGAGGAAGCTACCTTGGATGTCCCCCATCTGAGCCTTCAGATGACCCCAGACCAAGATGGCTGCAACTGCATGAGAAATCCCAGGTGAGATTCACTCAAATATTCCATCAATACTCCAAACTACGAGACATCAAAACTAAATAGAACATCATTGCATATGGTCCCTTTATTAAATTCCTTTCAAATTGCCTAGTTTGTGCACAACATCTGTTTCCTTCTGGGACCTCATAACTATAACCCCAAACCACAATCAAAAATGTCTGGAAACCAAAATCCCTCCTTTAACTTCTCGCCTGGATCACAGGATCCTATAAGTAATAAAGGTTGGAATAATCCTGAAAAGCCATCATCTTTAGGTCATCCTACATGCATGGGTCTCTATTCACTCTATTTTAAACACAGAACCTCGGTGTTTAAATCTCAAGACTTTTCACAAGTCACTTTCAAGGGCAGAGGTAGCATCCTGCATATATTGAATTGCTCATACACTCAAGAAAGCATAGTGTTTTTTTTTTTTCTTTTCCAGGCTCAACAAATCATTTTTTGCAGCTGTCTCCAAGGTCCTGTAATTGGCCAGTCCTTGAATATTATTTCTTGTCCTTCCTGGAAAAATGTTTATGAATATTGGTACCCAAAATGGAGCCCAGCTCCTCTTGTAAAGGTTCAACTATTTTTGTAAATACCAGGAATATATATAGATGTAGATATAACATATATGAAAAGGAAAAGAGAGAGAGATTATTTTCCCATCAAGCCTGATTTCTGAGCAATCAACCAAAAAGATGGTTTAAATAGCGACATGAAACACAAAACCTTTCTCTCTCTTGCCGACCTTTTTGGGATTCCTGGGCTTGGGAGTTCCATCCTTTGGCCTTTTACTCAGGCTACATTTTTCCCTGCAGTGAGAGCTCTGAGCACAAGACAGGGCTTTTCATGAGGAAGAGTCTGTTGGGGTAGCACAGTGTATTTAAGCATCCTATTCTGTGCTTTGATGGGTAATATAAGATCTGCTCCATACCAGACAGGTACTGAGCTTAGCTTCTGTGCCATAGAGAGGCCTGAGTAGACCCCCATGGTATGTAGTTCTGAAGACTTCTGTCAGCCAAGAAGCATAGAATGCTCCAAAGTTTAAAGGGTTTGTCACAGCCATCCCCCAGGAAAGCCTCAAGACCACTCCCTCCCTATTCTGCCTGGAAACAGGTGCCAGAGGTGATGCAACTCAGCAAACTTTATCCAGATTCACTTCTGGGACCTGCAGAAGGGACAGCACCATCGATGGGGCCAAATGACAGTTGAATTACCCAAGTCTGGGAACATCAAGTTCCCGCAGAACCATGGACAAAACAAAGATGAGACGCAATGGGGTCTCCAGGATTGGAAAACGAAAAGGAGTGACATGAGATGAGAATAAACCAAGTCAAATAAGAGGATTCAGGTTTGAACCAAGTCAAACCTGGAGAGGTGGGACATTGTGCCTACTTGTCACTTAAAGCTCTTCCATAGCAAGAGTCCTGCAACCATGTTTCATTAATACACTCATTCAGTAAGTGTTTATGAACCAGGTTCTATTCTGAATGCAGTAAAATAAATAAACAAACAAATAAGTAAGCCAGGCATGGTGGGGCATGCTATAGTCCCAGCTACCCAGGAGGCTGAGGTGGGAGGATTGCTTCCTAGCAGTTCAAGGCTACAGTGAACTATGATTGTGCCACTGCACTCCAGCCTGGGCAACAGAGTAAGACCCTGTCTCTAGCAAAAAAAAAAAAAAGAGTGGGATATTAACGAATTAACTAATAGCTTTCAAATTCCTCTTAAATTTGTTTATTTATTTATTTATTTAAAGAGGATACAGCAGTGAAAGAAGCAAGCCAAGCCTTACTTTCATGGAGCTGACATTCTTGTTGGGGGAGAGAAGCAGTAAATAGAGAAACAGATGGTAGAAGGTGTCGATGCCATAAAGAAAAGTAAAGCAAGATGTGGAGGTAGAAAGGGTAGTAATTTGCGTGTGATCACTAGAATGGCCCACTAAGGTAGTGATGATTAATGGGAGATGGGAATGAGTCCTGTGGATGACCAGGCAAACAACGCTCCAGGCAGAGGGAACGTCGGGGGCAAATGCCTTGGGGTGGGACTGCGCTTGGTGTGCTCAGAGCACAGCCAGGCAAGCAAGCTGGGGTAAGCAAAGAAAACCGTGGTAGAGATGACATTAGTGAGAAAGTGCTTTGTCTTACTTCCAAGAGGATGAACAAGGCCTACTGATTCAACACAGGAAAATTTGTTTTCTTGGCCCAAGTTGCATAGATGCCAATTGGCCACCTATGAATGCCTCTGGACATGAGGGGATGGGAGAGCGTGTCTGCCCCACTCAGAAACTAAAATATTAATAAAATCCACAGTAGGCATGTGCTGCTAACGGAGTGTCAGCAGTGTCATCCTACTCTGTGGGAGTTGACCTCGGACTTGTGGGATCAAACACAGATGTAGATGAGGGCTGTCCTTCTGCTTTCGTCTGCACAGAACCAGGGCTGTGCACACCTTTAGCACAGGGATTTCACACACACCCGGCTCCATCTCACCCAAGGATCTTCAAACTCATCCATTTTCTTGGCCCTTCTTTAATAAGAGTCCTATGGGCAGATGGTTTTGAGGAACAATAATTTCAGTCCCTGATGGGTTCTGTAAGAGGAATTTGAAAGCTATTGGCTGGGTGTGGTAGTTTACACCTGTAATCCCAGCACTTTGGGAGGCCAGGTTGGGTAGATCACCTGAGGTTGGGAGTTCGAGACCAGCCTGACCAACATGGAGAAATCCCGTCTCTATCTAAAATACAAAATTAGCTGGGCATGATGGCATATGCCTGTAATCTCAGCTACTCAGGAGGCTGAGGCAGGAGAATTGCTTGAACCCAGGAGGAGGAAGGATCATGCCACTGCACTCCGGCAAAACTCCATCTCAAAAAAAAAAAAAAAAGGAATTTGAAAGCTATTAGTTAATTAGTTAATATCCCACTCTTTTTTTTTTTTTTGCTAGAGACAGGGTCTCACTCTGTTGCCCAGGCTGGAGTGCAGTGGCACAATCATAGCTCACTGTAGCCTTGAACTGCTAGGAAGCAATCCTCCCACCTCAGCCTCCTGGGTAACTGGGACTATAGCATGCCCCACCATGCCTGGCTTACTTGTTTGTTTATTTATTTATTTATTTTTGGTAGAGATGGGATCTCACTATGTTGCCCAAGCTAGTCTCAAACTCCTGACCTCAAGCAATCCTCCTGCCTCAAACTCCCAAAGTGCTGGGATTACAGGCTTGAGCCACCACACTGGCTTCAGTCCTGTTCTGGAAATTATTTATGGAACAGCTGACTGCTAGATTATAGGATTTCTCTCTTAAGCAAGTTTAACAAGGATAAATTTGGCAGTTGTAGACTGTCACAACTTGGTAGGACATTATCTGGGGCCAGTTGGATTTCATCTCCCCCCAAACCTCAACCCCACTGAATCCTAGACCTGGGCTTCCCCCATCCAACCTTATGCAGCTTCCCTTTCTCCTCCCTCCTCTCCATCCCACGTTCTGGGCCCACCTTCTGTATCCTGAGCTTAGTGAGTGTCACTGGTTGTTTGCCAGCTGGTTATCTACACAGGGCAGTTCAATGAGTCTCCAAGTTTGGTCTCTAAAGTGGGAAGCCATCTGCAAGAGGGTGGCAGGAGGACTATGAGAGCAACAGAGCTCCCAGCTGCTCTGCCCCCTCCCACCTCCCATTGTAATCCCCTGCTTAGGGAAGGGTTGTTATGTTTTTCATCTGAGCTATCTTTTCAATCCATTGCATGTAAACTATGAACTTTCCTTTATTTGATTTGCCAAAACCCGTTTCTCCTTCCTTTCCTAGAGCAAAGAGAATCTAAAGCTCTGATTTTCATAACTATTATCTCTCAAATGGATTTTGATAATCCTATTTGGAAATCAAAGACTGAGCAGAGATTATTGCTCTACTGTAACAGTTCTCAGCTTCCCTGTGAAATGGGTACTGCTGCTTGTTCAGGGACCCAAAAGGCTGGTGTGGCCAAGCTTGGAGAGTTGGGGAGAATATGGTAGAATGTGACATGCAAGTGGTTGATGGGAAGCCTTCTGGAAAGCTTGGATTTTATTCCAAGTACAATGGGAAGCCCTCTGAAGGTTTGAAGGATGGGTGTGAAGTTTGAGATCTTTCTGGCAATGAAACATGGAGAATGGGCTCCAGAGGCAAGCAATCCAGTTGAGGTTACATTGCAATGGCGATGAGGACAGGGATTTTGTGTCACCTAAACTGGTTCTGATTTATGCTGCTTGCAAACATTCCTCAATTGGGAGACTCTGAATGGCAAAACCACATCAAGCTGCTGTCCTTCTGATACTGAATAGGTTTTGCTCCCAAAGGATAGTTACCTGAAAGGAGCAATAAGACACCCTTCGACTGATATCATTCTACCCCTTTCTGCAAAATTACTTTGAAGGGTTAGATATGGGACTGAGATTCAGTGGCACCTTTTTCAGCCAGGTTTTTGCTCTGTTTTGTTTTGTTTTTGGGAGGCGATTTTTTTCTTTGTTTTCTCTTTCCGTGTGTGTGTGGGGGGGCGGTGTCTTTCCCTCTCTCTCTTTCTCTTGCTATTGGTACAGTACTTAAGTGGTATTTAAGAAATCAATAGGCTGGGCATGGTGGCTTATGCCTGTAATCCCAGCACTTTGGGAGGCCGAGGCAGGCAGATCACCTAAGATCGGGGGTTTGAAACCAGCCTGACCAACATGGAGAAACCCCATCTCTATTAAAAATACAAAAAATTAGCCGGGCGTGGTGGTGCATGCCTGTAATCCCAGCTATTCAGGAGGCTGAGGCAGGAGAATCGCTTGAATCTGGGAGGCGGAGACTGCGGTGAGCCCAGATTGCTCCATTGCACTCCATCCAGCCTGGGCAGCAAGAGCAAAACTCTACCTCAAAAGAAAAAAAAAAAAAGATGAAGAAGAAGAAGAAATCAATAAAGCAACAAAAATTATTAACTTTTGTAACCAAAGTGACCTCCCTTCAGCTTTTTTTGATTTCTGGCTGGTGAATATCAAGAGGTAATAAGACCAAGTCAACCTGCCCTGGCTGGTTTCTGTTTTATTGACATTTGCTGGGTGCCCTTCATGTGAAAAGCATTGTGCTAGTTGCTAGAGATAGGTAGATAAGACACAGGCGTTCCCAATACAGAGGTGAGAGGCCAGTAAACAAATGATCATCGCCATGGAGGTCTGTAGGAGGTTCAGGATGAGCCTGGAGAAAGAGAGGGACTGTGTCTACCCTTGAGTTGAAACTTGAAGGAGGAGTTACAATTTACCAAGCAGACCAGCAAAGGAACACTGGACATATTTCCCTGCAAACCTCCTGCCCTCTAGACCTAAGGCTGAGTATATGTGCCCCCTCTCTTTACAAAATGGTTTTTAGTCCCCTGGAAAAGCGATCAGCTTTAGCTCCCTACGTCTGCCAGAGCAAATATTGGGAAATGTCGAACTTGGTGAATTTAGTGTTGCACCTTATTGCGTGTGCCACAGGGATGAATCTGTTCATCCCCCTCACCCCCACTCCCTCCACAAATGAGAATCAGGTGGCCAAAGCAAAGCTAAATCCCAGTAAATGAGATGGGGGAGAACTAGGGGCCACCTAGGGATGCAGAGGGTGATGAAAAAACAACAAAGAGTGACCAACTATTGATCCTGCAAAGTTCCTTGTACAAAAGCCCACAGAATGTGCAAAGATGGGAATGTAATATTCCATGATGTCAGAGCAACAATCAATAACTATAAGAAATGTGAATGCTGGTTGTTCTGGGGTCTCCCAGGAACTCTTGTCCCCTTTCCTAAAAAAAACACACACACATACACACACATACACACATAAATAAGGGTTGGGCATGGTGGCTCACGCCTGTAATCCCCGCATTTTGGGAGGCCTGGGGGAATCACCTGAGGTCAGGAGTTCGAGACCAGCCTGGCCAACATGGTGACACCCCATCTCTACTAAAAATACAAAAATTAGCCAGGCATAGTAGCATACGCCTGTAATCCTAGCTACTCAGGAGGCTGAGGCAAGAGAATTGCTTGAACCTAAGCGGCGGAGGCTGCAGTGAGCTGAGATTCCAACACTGCACTCCAGCCTGGGTGACAGAGTGAGACTCTGTCTCAAAAAAAAAAAAAAAAAAAAGCAAAAACAAAAAACAAAACCAAAATATATACGCAACAATGAGCACGATGAAAGCAACAGTACCTCACATATCAATACTAACATTGAATGTAAATTGCCTAAATGCTCCACCTAAAAGATACAGAACTGCAGAATGAATAAGAACTCACCAACCATCTGCTGCCTTCAGGAGACTCACCTAACACATAAGGACCCACATAAACTTAAAGGAGTGGAAAAAGGCATTTCATGCAAATGGACACCAAAAGTGCGCAGAGATAGCTATTCTTAGTCAAAACAAACTTTAAAACAACAGCAGTTAAAAGAGACAAAGAGGGACAGTATATAATGATAGGCCTTATCCAACAGGAAAATATCACAATCCTAAACATATATGTACCTAACACTGGAGCTCCCAAATTTATAAAACAATTACTAATAAACCTAAGAAATGGGATAGACAGCAATTGAAACAAAAAAAACATACAAAAGATAAATGAAGCAAAAAGCTGATTCTTTGAAGATAAATAAAATTGATAGACGATTAGCAAGAGTAACCAAGAAAAGAAGAGAGAAAATCCAAATAACCTCACTAAAAAATGAAACAGGAGATATTACAACTGACACCACTGAAATACGAAAGATCATTCACGGCTACTATGAACACCTTTATACACATAAACTAGAAAACCTAGAAGAGATGGATAAATTCCTGGAAAAATACAACTGTCTTAGCTTAAATCAGGAAGAATTAGATACCCTGAACAGACCAATAACAAGCAGTGAGATTGAAATAGTAATTTAAAAATTACCAACAAAAAAAATCCAGGACCAGATGGATTCACAGCAGAATTCTACCAGACATTCAAAAAAGAATTGGTACCAATCCTTTTGACACTATTCCACAAGATAGAGAAAGAAGGAACCCTTCCTAATTCATTCTATGAAACCAGCATCATCCTAATACCAAAACCAGGAAAGAACATAACCACGAAAGAAAACAACAGACCGATATCCTTGATGAACATAAATGCTAAAATCCTTAACAAAATACTAGCTAACTGAATCCCAACAACGTATCGAAAAGATAATCCACCATGATCAAGTGGGCTTTATACCAGAAATGCAGGGATGGTTTAACATATGTAAGTCAATAAATGTGATACACCACATAAACAGAATTAAAAACAAAAATCATGTGATTACCTCAATAGATGCAGAAAAAGGATCAACAAAATTCAGCATATCTTTATGATTAAAACTCTCAGCAAAATTGGCATACAAAGGACATACCTTAATGTAATAAAAGCCATCTATGACAAACTCACAACCAACATAATACTGAATGGGGAAAACTTGAAAGCTTTCCCTCTGAGAACTGGAACAAGACAAGAATGCCCACTCTCACCACTCCTGTACTGCAAGCCCTAGCTAGAGCAGTCAGACAAGAGAAAGAAAGAAAGGGCATTCAAATCAGTAAAGAGGAAGTCAAACGGTCATGGTTGCCTACAATAGGATTGTTTACCTTGAAAACCCTAAGGACTCCTCCAGAGAGATACTAGAACTGATCAAAGAATTCAGTGAAGTTTCTGGATACAAGATTAATGGACACAAATCAGTAGCTCTTTCAACAGTGACCAAGCAGAGGATCAAATCAAGAACTCAACCCCTTTTACAATAGCTGCAAAAAAAAAAAAAAAAAAGCTTAGGAATATATGTAACAAAGGAGTCAAAAGATCGCTACAAGGAAAACTACAAAACACTGCTTAAAGAAATCATAAACACAAACAAATAGAAACATTCCATGCTCATTGATGGGTAGAATCAATATTGCAAAAATAACCATACTGCCAAAAGTAATCTACAAATTCAACGCAATCCACATCAGAATACCACCATCATTCTTCACAAATTTAGAAAAAATAATTCCAAAATTCATATGGAACCACAAAAGAGCCTGCATAGCCAAAGCAAGACTAAGCAAAAAGAACAAATCTAGAGGCATCACACTACCTGATTTCAAACAATACTGTAAGGCCATAGTCACCAAAACAGCATGATACTGGTATAAAAATAGGCACCTAGACCAATGTAACAGAATAGAGAATGCAGAAATAAACCCAAATACTTACAGCCAACTGATCCTTGACAAAGCAAACAAAAATAAAGTAGGGGGATTTCCAGCTTTCTGAAATGCCCTCCCACACAGTGGGAGCTAAAAAAAAACATAAAGTGGGGAAAGGACACCCTTTTCAACAAATGGTGCTGGGATAATTGACAAGCCACGTGTAGGAGAATAAAACTGGATCCTCATCTCTCACCTTATACAAAAATCAACTCAAGACGGATTAAGGACTTAAACCTAAGATCTGAAACCATAAAAATTCTAGCAGACAACATTGGAAAACCCTTCTAGACATTGACTTAGACAAGGATTTCATGACCAAAAATCTAAAAGCAAATGCAATAAAAACAAAGATAAATAGCTGGAACCTAATTGAACTACAGAGCTTTTGCATGGCAAAAGGAACAGTCAGCAGAGTAAACAGACAACCCACAGAGCAGGAGAAAATCTTCACAATCTATATATCTGACAAAGGACTAATGTCAAGAATATACAACAAACTCAAACAAATCAGTAAGAAAAAAATCAAACAATCCCATCAAAAAGTGGTCTAAGGACATGAATAGACAATTCTCAAAAGAAGATATTCAAATGGCAAACAAACATGAAAAAATGCTCAACATCACTAATGATTAGGGAAAAATGCAAATCAAAACCACAATGCAATACTACCTTACTCCTGCAAGAATGGCCATAATCAAAAAATCATAAAACAGTAAGTGTTGGCATGGATGTGGTGAACAAAGAACACTTCTACTGCTGGTGGGAATGCAAACTAGCACAGCCACTATGGAAAACAGCGTGGAGATTCCTTAAAGAACTAAAAGTAGAATGACCATTTGACCCAGCAATCCCACTACTGGGTATCTACCCAGAGGAAAAGAAGACATTATTCAAAAATGATACTTACATATGCATGTTTATAGCAGCACAATTCACAATTTCAAAATCATGGAACCAACCCAAATGTCCATCAATCAACAAGTGGATAAAGAATCTGTGGTATACGTATATACAATGGAATACTACACAGCCATAAAAAGGAATGCATTAACAGCATTTGCAGTGACCTGGTTAAGATTGGACACATGCACACATATGTTCATAGCAGCACTGTTTACAATAGCAAAGACCTGGAACCAACCCAAATGCCCATCGAAGATAGATGGGACAAGGAAAATGTGGCACATATACACCATGGAATACTATGCAGCCATAAAAAAGCAATGAGTTGTGTCCTTTGTAGGGACATGGATGAATCTGGAAACCATCATTCTCAGCAAACTGACACAAGAACAGAAAATCAAACACCACATGTTCTCATTCATAGGTGGGTGTTGAAATATGAGAACACATGGACACAGGGAAGGGAGCATCACACACTGGGATCTGTTGTGGGGGGGCCAAGGGAGGGACAGCAGCGGGGTGGGGAGGTCGAGGAGGGATAACACGGGGAGAAATGCCAGATGTAGGTGACGGGGGGATGGAGGCAGCAAACCACATTGCCATGTGTATACCTATGCAACAATCCTGCATGATCTGCACATGTACCCTAGAACCTAAAGTACAATTTAAAAAAAAGAAAAAAAAAGATTGGATACTATTATTCTAAGTGTTGTAACTCAGAAATGGAAAACCAAACATCGTATGTTCTCACTGATATGTGGGAATTAAGCTATGAGGACACAAAGGCAAAAGAATGATACAATGGGGCCCGGGCGCGGTGGCTCACGCTGTAATCCCAGCACTTTGGGAGGCCGAGGCGGGTGGATCACGAGGTCAAGAGATCAAGACCATCCTGGTCAACATGGTGAAACCCCGTCTCTACCAAAAATACAAAAAATTAGCAGGGCATGGTGGCGCGTGCCTGTGATCCCAGCTACTCAGGAGGCTGAGGCAGGAGAATTGCCTGAACCCAGGAGGCGGAAGTTGCGGTGAGCCGAGATCGCGCCATTGCACTCCAGCCTGGGTAACAAGAGCGAAACTCCGTCTCAAAAAAAAAAAAAAAAAAAGAATGATACGCTGGACTTTGGGGACTTGGGGGAAAGGGGAGAGGAATAAAAGACTGCAAATATGGTGCAATGTATACATGGGTGATAGGTACATCAAAATCACTACTAAAGAACTTACTCATGTAACCAAATAGCACTTGAAACGCAATAACTTAAGGAAAAATAAAAAATAAATAAAATAAACAAAAAAATTACTTCCTAAATATCTCTGGAATCCATTCCTTTCTCCTCGTCTCATCATCTCCTCCTAGCCCTAGCTACATCACCATCACCTCTTGGCAGAACTCTTTGTAATTGCCTTCTTGGTCATCTTCCTTCATCCTAATCTGTTCTCCATATTGCAGCCAGAGTAATATCATCCCAAAGTATTTTTTGATTATGTCACATTTCTCTCCCTCATCCTTACTTAAAACTTTTTACCCCAGCCTGGCCAACATGGTGAAACCATATCTCTACAAAAAAAAAAAAAAACCAAAAATAATCTGGGTGTGTTGGCGTGCACCTGTAGTCCCAGCTACTCAGAAGGCTGAGGCAGGAGAATCACTTGAACCCGGGAGGCAGAGGTTGCAGTGAGCCAAGATCTCACCACTGCACTCCAGCATGAGTGAGACTCTGACACATACACACACACACACAAAATAAATAAATAAAAGGAAAATTTAAAAATTAGCACCTGTAGATAGTCCTAGCTGCATGGGAGGCCGAGGTGGGAGGATGGCTTGAGCCTGAGAGTTTGAGGCTGCAGTGAGCTACAATCATGCCACTACACTCCAGCCTCAGCCTCAGAGCAAGACCCTGTCTCTAAATTAAAAAAAAATGTATTAAGAAACAGAAAAAGAAACAAATCATCTGTTCTTCTGTGTAAAAGTTAACTTGGAGCAAATTTTGGAGGATAGGGGATGTGAACATAGAGATTGCAGCCTGCTGGGGCTGCTATGCATTCCCAGAGAAGGAAACCATGCCAAATGCAGAAGTTTCAAAGTGGGGAGCAGCATGCTTTCTTTGTATCCAGATTTTACTAGAACATGGCTCTTGAAGTCAGAGTTCCAGAGTTCCACCCTCCTTGGTCCTAGGCTGCTTCTTGCTTTCATTCACTTTCCTTGGGAGATTGTGAAACCCAAGTTGGGAATTACCAACACCAGGGTACGACTGGGAGAGGCGGGGCTTGAGAGCAGGATAGGGCATACATCCGACGCCATGTGCAGAAGGTCGCAGGGGCCCACAGATGGGCTAATGTAGGTGCCATTCCTTGGTAAAGCAGCGGATTCACTCTGAGTCACTTTTCCAGGCAATGCGGCAGATGCTTGCTGGGATGAAAAGACGGGAGGAACCTGTTTTGGGTGACTGTACGTGTCATCACTGACCTCTTAAGGTCTAGAGAACTGCTAGTTTTCTCCAGCATCTCCTGAACTTTATCACTGGGTGCTGTGATAGAAAACAGAACAAGGTTCAGAGGGCACTGTGCAGTTGTGAAACCGTGGAGAGGCCCAGAAGAAAGACGAATAATTACACAGGACTCCAATTTCCCATGGCTATGTTTCAGAGGTAGGCCAGAAGAGTTCCCTTTGTTTGGAAAAACAAAGCGACAAAACACACCGAGACTCAGAAAGATCTCTATTCCTGGGTATAGGAATTTTACTCTTGAGAATGTATCCTTAAAAATAACTAAGTGAGGTAGAAAAAAATCTTTGGCCTATAGTGTTTAAAATCCTCGACTTCAGTATTAGAGAAACCCAGATTTTGAATCCAATATCTGCCACTTAAGTCAACTGTGTGACCTTGGATGAGTTACTTAACTGCCACTTCCTCACCCGCAAAATGAAGACAATAATTTTCCTACTTTGAGTTGGCCATGGTGGCATGTGCCTGCAATCCTAGCTGCTCGGGAGGCTGAGGCAGGAAGACTGATTGAGGCCAGGAGTTCAAAGTAAGCTTTGGCAAAACAGATCCCTCTTGCTCTCAAAATAATCAACATCATCATCATCATCATCATCATCATCATCATCATCATCTTCCTACTTCACACAGTTTTTGAGAAATACACAAGATAATTCAGTAAAGATCACTGCATAAAGCCCAGCACACAGTAATCTCTTAATAACCAATATATACTGGCTTCAATCGGTGGTATGCAGATTTAACAACCGGTTCCCACAGTGGAAAGTCCCTGATTTGCAATGTTCGCAATTTCTTTGGTATAAACATTTCACCGTAGCTGCCAATATGCTCACTAAACGCTGAATTGGGGAGATATACGAGCAGTTCCTGTGAACCAGTGCAAACCATCTCCAGCACACTACCAACTGCCATTGTCATTACTCGTATGTTTATTTCCACATGAGCACTAATATGGAAACCCTGAACATTTTCTAAATGCCCACAATTGGGGAACAGCTAAGCAAATTGTGATAACATCAATTCAAAGCTGCAGTTACTCATTATAATGGCAATTATACATTTATTTAATTTTTCTTCAGAGACAAGGTCTCACTCTCTCATCCAGGCTGGAGTACATGATCATAGCTCACTACAGCCTTGACCTCCTGGGCTCAAGTGATTCCCCCACCTCAGCTTTCCCAGGTAGCTAGGACCGCAGGGACATGCCAATGTAATCAGCTAATTTGTTGTTGTTGTTCTTGTTCTTGTTGTTGTTTCTGTAGAGATGGGGTCTTGCTATATTGCCCAGGCTGGTCTCAAACTCCTCAAGTGATCCTCCCACCCCAGCCTCCCAAACCTCTGGAATTATAAGCATGAGCCCCTGCACCCCACCATAATAACAATTATCAAGACTACATACCATCGTAAGAAAGTGTCTGCATTTGTTTGCTAGTGCTATTGTAAGAACATAGTATGAACTGGGTGGCTTAAATAACAGAAATTCATTGTCTCACGGTTCTGAAGGCTACAGCTCTGTAATCGAGGCTGATAGGGTTGGTTTCTTCTCAGGGCTTTAAGAAAATGATGTGATCTGGGCCTCTCTCTTTAGCTTGTAAGAGGCTGTCTTCTCCCTGGAGTCTTCACCTCACCTTCCATGTGTGCCTCTGTCCAAATTCCCCTTCTTATAAGGACACCATTCATATTGGATTAGCCCACCCTAATGAACTCATTTTAACTTGATTACCGCTAAGAAGACCACACCTCCAAATACGGTCACTTTCTGAGGCAGTGGGGGTTAGGACTTCAACATATATTTTTAGGGAAAGACACAAGTCAACCCATAACAGTGTTTTATGACATAATGCTAAGAGGAATAATAATTGCAGCAAACTCATATTCGAACCTTTCTAAGTAGCAGGCAGTGGTTTAAATGCTTTAAATACGGTAACTGATTTAATTTTCACAACACCCTATGAGATATAATTATCTTCATTTTACTGATAGGGAAATTGAGGCAAAGCAAGGTTAAGTTACTTTCTCATGGTTACATAGCTAGTAGGTGGCAGAATCAGACTTTGAACCCAGGTAATCTGGCTCCAGAGAGCATGGCCTGAATCTCATCAGCATACTGCAAAATGTTATGCACATTATGATTACAACAATACAAAACATGTAAAATGGAATACTATGCAGCCAGTTAAAAAGAATGAGTTCATGTCCTTTGCAGGGACATGGATGAAGCTGGAAGCCATCATTCTCAAAAAACTAACACAGGAACAGAAAACCTAACACTGCATGTTCTCACTCATAAGTGGGAGTTGAACAATGAAAACACACGGACATGGGGAGGAGAACATCACACGCTGGCGCCTGTCAGGAGCTTCGGAGAAAGGAGAGGGAGAGCATTAGGACAAACACCTAATGCCTGCGGGCTTAAAAACTAGATGACGGGTTGATAGGTGCAGCAAACCACTATGGCACATGTGTACCTATGTAACAAACCTACCCGTCTGCACGTGTATCCCAGAATTTAAAGTAAAATTTAAAAATAATAAAATATGTAAAAATATTTTTGCAGACAAAACCTTTATAGGATACACAAAAATGAAAATAGTATACAGTTAGGGGAGGGGTTATTTTTTACATTGTTCCATTACTTTTAACATTAATAAGGCCTGGTGCGGTGGCTTACTCCTGTAATTCCAGCACTTTGGGAGTCCGAGGTGGGTGGATTATTTGAGGTCAGGAGTTTGAGACCAGCCTGGCCAACATGGCAAAACACCATCACTACTAAAAATATAAAAATTAGGCAGGCGTGGAGGTGCACGCTTATATTCCCAACCACTCTGGAGACTGAGACAGGAGAATCGCTTGAAGCCAAGAGGAGGATGTTGCAGTGAACCAAGATTGTGCCATTGCACTCCAGCCTGAATGACAGAGTGATACTCTGTCTAAAAAAATAAATAAAATTAATATATATATATACATGATTTTATAGACCTTTTTCTGAAAACGGGATGCTTTGAAAAAGTCTTCCCAATCTGGGAAAATTCATAAGGATTCCATATATCAAAAGGAGAGTGATAAAGCCGAGTACAGTGGTATGTGCCTGTAATCCCAGCTACTCAGGAGGTTGAGGCAGTAGAACTGCTTGAGAACAACCTGGGCAACACAGCACAACCTCAACCCCATCTCAAAAACAAAAAAACAAAAAAGGCCAGGTGCGGTGGCTCACACCTATAATCCCAGCACTTTGAGAGGCCAAGGTGGGTGGATCACCTGCAATCAGAAGTTCAAGACCAGCCTGGCCAACATGGTGAAACCCTGTCTCTACTAAAAATACAAAAATTAGCCAGGCTTGGTGGTGGGCGCCTGTAATCCCAGCTACTGGGGAGGCTGAGGCAGGGGAATTGCTTGAACCCAGGAGACAGAGGTTGCAGTGAGCCAAGATCACACCATTGCACTCCAGCCTGGGTAACAAGAGAAAAACTTCATCTCAAAAGAAAAAAATAATAATAAAAGCTATAATTCCCATTTGGAATATCCAGTCCCCAAGACAGTTCCAACCATCCCTGCCTTCCATGATTTAGGCCTTGTTGTGCTCCTCCCACATTCCATCCAGGTCTGGCTTGTATGACCAATAGAATACTGCAGAACTAACAGCATGTGGCTTCCAAGGTAAGAGTCAAAAGAGGCATTTCAGGCCAAGCACAGCACTCATGCCCATAATTCCAGAACTTGGGGAGGCCGAAGCGGGTGGATCACTTGAGGCCAGGAGTTCGAGACCAGCCTGGCCAACATGGCAAAATCCCATCTCTACTAAAAATACAAAAATTAGCCAGGTGTGGTAGTGATCACCTGTACTCGCAGCTACTCGGGAGGCTGAGGCAGGAGAATCACTTGAGCCCAGGAGGCAGAGGTTGCAGTTTGCTGAGATTGCATCACTGCACTCCAACCCAGGGGACAGAGCAAAAACTCCATCTCAAAAAAAAATTTTTTTTTTTAAAAGGCATTGAGTTTCCATCTTGGTCTCTTGACTCTCTTGTTCTGGGAAAAGGCAGCTGTCATATCATGCTGACACTCCAGCAGCCCTGTGGAGAGGCTCACATTGGGCAAGCCAGCTTTGGAGCAGATCCTCAAGCCCTGTGAAGACTGGAGTGTCTCTGTCCTGGATGCTAATTCACCATGCTGACTTCTGATTAACTCCAATCCCCGTGAGTGCCTCCTGGTTCCAACGCTGTTTACTACTCTTTATGTAAGAATATGTGCTCACTATAAATCATACCTTTAAGCCAAAGCAAGCTTGATATTATCACACAAATTATAGGTTATGACACAGAAAGCATTCTCACCTGTTCTGGAGGGCTGCCTTTTTATTTATTTTTTTTTTTAAGATGGAGTCTTGCTCTGTCACCCAGGCTGGAGTGCAGTGGCAATCTCGGCTCACAGCAACCTCCAACTCCCAGGTTCAAGCAATTCTCCTGCCTCAGTCTCTGGAGTAGCTGGGACTACAGGCGTGTGCCACCATGCCCGGCTAATGTTTCCTTGTATTTTTAGTAGAGACAGGGTTTCACTGTGTTAGCCAGGATGGTCTCAATCTCCTGACCTCGTGATCTGCCCACTTTGGCCTCCCAAAGTGCTGGGATTACAGGCGAGAGCCACTGTGCCCAGCCGAGGGCTGCCTTTAATTGTGTCTATACGGCAGACAAGTACACCCCTTCCCTCTGGCGTATAAGCCCTCTGGTAAGTAACAGTGCAGAGCTGTACCAGTCTTGCTGCCCTCGAAGACCACACTTCCGCCTGTAAATTCCCCAATAATTCATCCTCTACTGACAAACTGGATTTACCTGGTTTGTTCTTTAGTTTCTCAGCTCCTTCTGTGTTTGGGGGCTGCTTTGCATATACAGCCCCACAGAAGAAGCCCCACTAAAGCCTAGATGACTGCAGTCCCTGAAAACCTCTTGGCTGTAACATTGAGGGAGACTCACAAACTCCACGGTCAAGTCGCTCTTGAATTTCTGACCCACGGTGTGGTAAGGAGAGTGTTTTCAGCCTTTGTAGCTCGTTATTTAACCATCAGTGGCTCATTGTTCTCATTCGTTACTATTGATCACCTGCGTCTTCTTGCTTGTGTAATTCCCCTTCTTAATGTCTCTCACGTTCACTTTTTCTCTCTCCCAAGGCCTCAGCTGGCAGCTGCTCTTTCTCCAGAATATTTTTGAATGTTATTTATTTTTTATTTTTCTTTTTTTGAGACAGAGTCTCACTCTGTCGCCCAGACTGGAATGCAGTGGTGCAATCATGGCTCACTGCAGCCTCAAATTACTGGGCTCAAGTGATCCTCCCACCTCAGTCTCCCAAGTAGCTGGGACTACAGACACACACCACCACACCCGGCTAACATTTCTTTTTTAACAGATGAGGGTCTGCCTTTGTTGCCCAGGCTGGTCTCCAGCAGTCCTCCTGCTTATCCTCCCAAAGTGTTGTGGTTACAGACGTGAGCCACCACGCTTAGCCTAGAATTATTTTGTTGTTGTTATTGAGATGGAGTCTTGCTCTGTAGCCCAGGCTGGAGGGCAATGGCACAGTCTAGGCTCACTGCAACCTCCACCTCCCAGGTTCAAGTGATTCTCCTGCCTCAGCCTTCCGAGTAGCTGAGACTACAGGCGCATGCCACCACACCCAGCTAGTTTTTGTATTTTTAGTAGAGACAGGGTTTCACCATGTTGGGCAGGCTGGTCTCAAACCCCTAACCTCGTTATCTGCCCGCCTCGGCCTCCCAGAATGCTGGGATTACAGGCGTGAGCCACCGCACCTGGCGTGGAATGTTATTTTTATAACAAATTTGACAGAGGCACTTCTCTGATTAAAAGCCATCTCTGGTGGCTCAATACAGCCTGTATTCTCAAACCTAACCCCAACATGATGACATTTATTTATAAATTACATCTATGAACTGCTGTGCTAACATATTATTTATGTAATAAATCAGATACAGAAAAAGAGATTCCCAAAAAGATAATATGTACAGATTAAATAGAGGTTCTAGAATTTTCACTCTTTACCACAGTGGGAGGTTGTGTGCACCTGCTTGGAGACCACAGACCCAGAGAGAATACATGGTCACTGACTCATCACCTGAGAACAATGAGTCACTGATGGTCAAATAAAGACTCGGTGAACTACAAATGCTCAAAATAATCAGCACATGTCAGGTACTCAATGAATGTCAGATACTGGTAGCTATCGCGTTTTTATTACAAAGAAGCTGAGTAAGTTCAAGATTGCAGCACATCATTTGTGTTTGGAAGTTGTCGATGACCTTAGATCATTTTCCTGTTGCCAGGAGGGAACCAGACTGTGTCTTGGGTGAGAAGCATAGGAGAAATGTATATGCCTGCATCCGACCCCTGCCTCCCTCTTCTTTTTTTCCTTTACTTCTTCCCTTGTGGTTCAAATGTAAGGATCACAGGACCAGGAGTGGTGGCTCATAATCCCAGCTTGTAATTCCAGCTCTTTGGGAGGCAGAGACAGGCAGATCACTTGAGATCAGGAGTTCGAGACCGGCCTGGCCAAAGTAGTGAAACCCCATCTCTACTAAAACTACAAAAATTAGCTGGATGTGGTGGCTCATGCCTGTAATCCCAGCTACTCAGGAGGTTGAGGCAGGAGAATCGCTTGAACCCGGAAGGCAAAGTTTGCAGTGAGCAGAGATCACGCCACTGTACTTCAGCCTGGGCAAGACAGCAAGACTCCATCTCAAAAAAAAAAAAAAGGAAGGATTACTGTCTTACTCATTCTTAAAAACTCTCCTTAAGCATTCTCTCACGTGGAAGCCACTAGAGGAAACCAAAATATTGTACCCCAAAATATACTTCTTTAACACATTTCAAGCTGGCTATTCAGAAGAACTGGAAATACAAGAATAGCTGAAAAGCTGTCTTTTGTGGGAGAGATTTGTATCTATAGAGAAAATCTGCCTCAATGCAGCCAGGCTTTCTCTGATTAGTATTTTTTTCAAATACTAGTATTTTTTCCTCCTTTGTCCAAAATTAAGGCAGGTTAACTGAGTGTCTAACCCTTTTAAACGTTTGAAAGGGGTTGGGTGTGTGGGAGGCCGAGGCTGGCAGATCACTTGAGCTCATGAGATCACTTCAAGACCAGCCTGGGCAAAATAGTGAGACCGCCCCCCCAACCCCATCTCTACAAAAAATAAAAAATAAACGTTTGAAAGAAACATTCATCATCTATTCTCTCTGACAGTGGTTACCTGTGAGGTTTCAGCTACATAACAAAACCACCTTTGCTAGTCAGGCCTCCACCTTTCCCTCTCCCATAACCTGTTTTGCCAGAGTCCAAGCCCCTATTCTTCCTGTAACCTCAAGATGGTATAAAAGCATCCAAACCAGCTGGGCGAAGTGCCTCACACTGGCAATCCCAGCACTTTGACAGACCGAGGTGGGTGGATCACTTGAGGTCAGGAGTTTGAGATCAGCCTGGCCAACATGCTGAAACCCCGTCTCTACTAAAAATACAAAAATTAATCAGGCATGGTGGCACATGCCTGTATTCCCAGCTACTCGGAGGCTGAGGCAGGAGAACTGCTTGAACCCAGGAGGCAGAGGTTGCAGTGAGCCGAGATCACGCCATTGCACTCCAGGCTGGGCGACCGATCGAGACTCTCGTCTCAAAAAAAAAAGCATCCAAGCCTCTTCCTTTCTTTGAGACATTGTATTTTGTAAGACTCTCCTACACATTAATAAATTTCTATTTCTCCTATTAATCTGCCTTTTGTCAGTTAATTTTCAGCAACCCTTCAGAGGGTGAAGGGAATGCTCTTCCTTCACTCCTTCATCGCATTTGGGTAATTGTTTTTTTTTTTTTTTTTTTTTTTTTGAGACAGAGTCTTGTTCTGTTGTTCAGGCTGGAGTACAGTGGCATGATCTTGGCTCACTGCAATCTCCACCTCCCAAGTTTAAGTGATTCTTCTACCTCAGCCTCCCAAGTAGCTGGGACCACAGGCACACACCACCACACCTGGTTAATTTTTGTATTTTTAGTAGATACAGGGTTTCTCCATGTTGACCAGGCTGGTCTCAAACTCCTGACCTCAGGTGATCCGCATGCCTCGGCCTCCCAAAGACTTTTGCTTACTTCTGCCTCCATACCCTGACCACACTTCATGCTCATCTTTTTCTTAATGTCACACAGAATTTACTTAGCTGCCTCTCTCATGAGGCTGTGAACTCTCTGCCAGCTCGATTATCTTATTCATCTTCCTTACATCACAATGGCATACACAGTGCCTGATAAGCAGCAGAAATGCAGTAACAATAGCTAATGCAGGCCAGGCACGGGGGCTCGTGTCTGTCATCCCAGCATTTTGGAGGCTGAGGCAGGAGGATCGCTTGAGCCCAGGAGTTCAAGATCAGCCTGGGCAATATAGGGAGACCACCTGTCTCTAAAAAGAATTTAAATAATATAAAAGAAGAACTAGTACCTGTATAGTATAAATATACGCTAGGCACCGCTCCAGTGTGTTATACACATTACTTATTTAAGCCTATGAGGTAGGTACAATTATTCCCATTTTGCAAGCGAGAGGGTTGCATTTTGGGCAGAGAGAAGGTGAGTGATTTCCCAAGCTCAGTCTCACCTATGTATTATGTAAAGTTCAGGAAATAGTGAACTATTTAGTAAGCCTAAATAGTGAACTCCAGGCGTTGTATCACAGCTATGATGAGAGAACTCTTGTCACCCAGGCTGAGACGGGGGAGGAGATTCTCAAAACTGAGGAAGACAGCATCGTACGGGCTCCCGCGCCTCCTGCCAGCATAGCTGGGCCATCCCAGCCTGAGCCTGTGCTGCCCCCTGCTGGCCAGCTCTGCCCTCCCTGCAGGCTCCCTTTCCTACCCGGAGCGCCTGAGTGGGAACCAACACAGCCATAAGCCCCCTCTGCCGCCAGAGCTCGAGTCTAGGGTCTGACAGCAAGCACAGGATGTGCTCAGTGGGGAAGAGAATCAGAAGATCTCGCTGGGAATGTGCAAGGATTTCCCCCTGAATCCACATACCTAAGGACTGCCTCCCTCATAAGTGAAGGCTGAAAGAAACCACTCAAAGAAACCCAATGGGGAAAGTCAACTCAGTGTCTTAAATGCCATTGCCTGTACCCAAAACCAATAGAAATATTTACTTATTTAAGGAAACACTTAGGAAAGTATTCGGATTATTATTAACATTAGACTCTCCTTTAGGATGGAATACTGAGTGCTAAATTAACACATTGGTTCTTAATTAGGGTGCCTCGTGGAACTATTCAAAAATACAGATGCCCAGGCTCCGTTCCAAGCCTGCTCAATCAGAACCACCGGGAGTTGCTACTTCTCCTCCAGGCTAGCCTCAAACCCAGATTTTCCCAAACCCCAAAGCTCCCAGACCATTTAACATCTCACCTTTCCAGCTGGAGGAAAACCAATGCCTTTCCATTTGTACTTCAGTGAAAACGCTAATTGTCTAGAGAACACTCCTCCAGGGTGTCTGACCCTAGTCTTTCATTGACTCTGAGCTATTTTACAAAATAGCTAATTGGTAGCAATGCAAAAAATAAAATAAAAAATTCTTGTCTATTAACATGCAAATTATATCCTGTCTAGTAGAAAGTCAATTGATTTTGCTTTCCCTTTGGGGGAAAAAGCAAGTCCGTTTGCCTCCATTTGCATATTTATTTCATCATTCCTGGTCTACAAATGAGTCTGTTCTTCATATTCTTTTTTGGACCTGTTGTAATATCTGCCTGATTTCTTCAGTGATCATTGAGTTAAATAAAATCTTAAACATGTTCATTTTTTATCTATATGAGAGTTTTGCTGAGTACCAGCTCAGTCGGGAGACCCCCGCCCAGGCAGCACTGAAGGCAATGAGAGACAGACACCCAGATAGAACACCAAAGTGAGTTTATCCAGGGGGCCGGCAGCCTGTCTAGCTGAAAGCCTCAGGGGCTAACACTTTCCAGGCTGAAGGCCCCAAGCAGATTCTGATCCATGTATTTATTCTCTCTTAACAGGTGAGTATTATTAATAAACAGGTGTTCTGTATTTACTCATAACTCAAAAATATACCAAGTAGGCAGCTGTTACCCACTCACCACTAATTACAAACTAAAAGGTATTCTCCACAAGGGAGCCACAGGGGCAGGGTAAACAATGTTTCTCGACATCTTCCCCCTTCTTTACAAAGCTAGGTAAGCAAGTACAGCTCTATCTTGGTGAATCATTTCTCGGAGGATTCTGGATCTGAACCTGCAAACTACGCAAAGAGAAACAAAACAGATTAATAACATAATCACAACAGAATCACAGATCCTCCAAGTGCTTTCATCCAAATTTAGGGCAGCCAGTCCACCAGGAGCTCCCTCAAGCACCTCGGAGCCTAACTGTCTACTCTTACGTGTCTTCCTTAAGGAGTTGGGACCCAGAAATCTGTTGGGGAAGAGGCCGGAGGTCATTCTTCTGTAACTGCTTCCTGCCGAAAAGGGGGTTTTGAGGGTCTTCTGGGCCCCTCCTCCTTATTTGCTGTCTAAGGCCTTTCCAGGAGCTGTTTTATTCTCTCCCAATCATGTTCAGTCTCATTACACCTTTAAAGTTAATAAAGTCAATTTGTAACTCTCTCATCATCACAAGATAGGAGGGGTTTAACGCAGCTCTGAATCTAAACAGCTTTTATTTCTTACAAACTTCTAATGAATACAAATTAGGGCCTGATTTTCTATTATATTTTCCTTCCCAGACTTTTATCTGTTTTAGGGCCACAGGTATTTTTCAAAGTTCTTTTTATTCAGCTCTTAACATTGGCCACACTATTGTGGCAAAATGATAATAATTTGTGTATCAAGATACAAAAAAAAGAGAAATGAAACTAAAAGGCAAGCTGGTGTGAGGGTTTGTTTATTCTGACAGAGGTCTGCAGAGGTCCAGAGGGAAGGTCTAGGAGAGGAAAGGCCATGCCGTTCCACAAACCATCCTGTGTCTGCTTGTTCACCAGGCTTCCTCTGCATACATAGTTGTCTGGAGCTCAGAACAGGGCTTTGCTCAATAAGGATTTGTGGAAGGTCCTAGAATGTGGCCCCATCCTCTCCACTCTGGGAAGAAGTGCTTCAGGGCTCACAGTAGCACTTCTGTTTGTTGGAGGTTGACGTCTGGTCACCTCCACCCTCTTGGTTTTCCTCCTACTCACTCATCACTTCTTAATCCTCTTGCGTCTTAGTTCTAAATGTTAGAATTCCCTGGGGGCTCTGCTCAAGGCCTCTTCTCCATTCTATCTTCCCCCTTTCTTTACTCCCATGGACTATCTACAGCCCAACCCTCTCCCCATATTTCAGGCTCATATATTCAACTGCAACTAGACATCTACACTTGGATGAATTATAGCCATCTCAAATTTAGCACGTCCAACTTGGAAATCTCTAATTTCCCCGCAAATCTGGTTCTGTCCAGCCTCCGCCATCTCAGTAAACAACCCCACCATCCACCCAGTCGCTTCTCCCTTCCCCTCATTCCCCGACATCCAATCCATACTGTAAATTCTTCCCCAGAACTACAACCCGAACCTGTCCACTTGTCACTCTCTCCGTGGCCACCGTCACCCTCACCTGGACTTCCTCAGCAGCTTCCTAACTCATCTCATCCCTCTACTCTGGGCCCCCTATCATCCATCCTCCCACGGAAGCCAGACTGGTCTTTCAAAAATATAAATCAGAAAAGTTACTCTCCTGCTCAAAACCGTCAATGTTCTCCCATTGTTTAAAATAAAAATGCACACTGCCATCTACACCATCTGCCTGGCTGCCTGGTCCACTTCTCCAGCCTCATTTTGTGCCCACCAACTCTACTTCCAGGGACCTCCTTGTCCAGCTCCTGTGTTCCTCAGCCTTCTCTCTTTCTGGGACATTTTTTCAGGCTTCTTGTCATCCAGAACTCAATTCAAATGATGTCTTCCCAGATCTATATAAGGAAAGCTGCCCTGCCCGTTAAACTTTAGACATCGTCTTCTTTCTTTGTTTACTACCTGCTTTCCCTTTTCCTGACACACTAGAATGGAAGCACCCTGCAAGCAAACTTTCCACTGTATCTCCAGTACCTGCTGAACCAGGTGCTCATACATATTTGCTGAAAGAATTAATTATCAGATGGCAATTGTATATATTTTTAAATATCCTTATTTGGAAGAATTAAAAGCTGCCAATTCTGTGTAAGTCCCCA
The DNA here is from genome assembly GCF_030222135.1 of Aotus nancymaae. Lineage (NCBI taxonomy): Eukaryota > Metazoa > Chordata > Mammalia > Primates > Aotidae > Aotus > Aotus nancymaae. The sequence continues at coordinate 27,390,107 of NW_026988443.1, read as the reverse complement.
TTTTAAAAAAACAGGGCTATTTGTAAGCCCAGGACTATTTTAATAGATGAACTGGCTGCAAGCCCCTTACAACATAGGTGTTATAAGGAAAACAGAAGAAGGGAGAAAGAGGGACAGTGGATGGGTGGAAGGAGGGGTGAATGGTGGGTGAGTGAGTGGATGTGTGGGTAGGTGAGTGCTCAGGATGGATGGAGCATGAGTGAATGAGTGTGTGGATAGATGGATGAATGGGTGGGTGAGTGGGTGGGTGGATGAATGGTGGATGGGTGGTGGATGAGTGGGTGGGTGGATGGGTGAGTGGGTGAATGAATGGGTGGATGAGTGGGTGAGTTGGTAGATGGGCAGGTGAGTGGCTGGGTGGATGAGTGGTGAATGGGTGGATGGATGGTAGATGGGTGGGTGAGAGTGGATGGGTGGGTGAGTGGGTGGATGGATGGGCGGGTGAATGGGTGGGTGGATGGAGAGGTAGATAGGTAGGTGGATGAGTGAATGAATGGGTGGATGGGTGGATGAATGGGTGGATGGATGGGATGAATGGGTGAGTGGTTAGATGGGTGGGTGGATAGTTGGATGGATGGGTGAATGGATGGGTAGATGGCTGGATGGGTAGATGGATGGGTAGATGGGTGGATGGTTGCATGGGTGGGTAAGTGGGTGGATGGGTGGATGGATGGGTTAGTGGTTGGATGGGTAGATGGATGGGTAGATGGTTGGATGGGTGGGTGAGTGAGTAGGTGGATGGGTGGATCGTTGGATGGGTGAGTAACTGGGTGGATGGGTGGATGGATGAGTGAGTGGTTAGATGAGTGGATGGTTGGATGGGTAGGTGAGTGGGTGGATGGGTAGATGGATGGTGGATGGGTGGGTGACTGGGTGGATGGATGGTGGATGGGTGGGTAAGTGGGTGGATAGGTGAATGAGTGGGTGGATTGGTGGGTGGGTAGCTGAGTGGATGAGCGGGTAGTGGGTGAGTAGATGAGTGAATGGGTGGCTAGCTGGGTGAGCAAGTAGAGGGTATGCTCCGGGAAGGTGTAAGTTAAGCCAGGGGAGGTGGCCACAGTTGGCTTCCCTAGGCCGCCTACCTTGCGTGGTCACCAAGGATTTACTTCGGGTCAGAAAGCCGCAGCTGTGGGTCGCCTCGCCCGGGTTTCCAGCAGCAGCGGCCCGGCTCCCACCGCCGGGGCCCCAGCCGTGCTCAGGGCGCCCCCTGCCGACTCGCGTGCTCAGGTGCGCTCCCGGACTAGGGCGCATGCGCATAGGTGAGTGCCCGCCCCGCCCCCAGGCTTGGCCACCTGCCCAGGAAATTGTTGGCTGTTTCCCTCGGGTCTCTCCCGGGCGGGAACACGGAACAGGGGCATGGAAGATCCGTCGGGCGCTCGCGAGCCCCGGGCCCGGCCGAGGGAGCGGGACCCGGGCCGGCACCCCAACCCGGACCGAGACCGCGCCCACGAGCGACACTGGGACCGACCCAGGGACCCGCAGAGGGAGCGAAGCGGCGACAGGAACCGGCGAGGGGACCGAGACCGCGACCGGGAGAGGGACCGGGACCGGAACCGGGACCGGGACCGGGAAAGGGAGAGAGACCGGGACCGAGGCCCCCGCCGGGACCGACACAGGGACGCGGGCCCTCGCGCAGGTGAACACGGAGTTTGGGAAAAGTCGCGCCAAAGCTGGACGCGGGACGGAACCCGGGGACCAACCTGGGACGCAGTCGCGCCTCCTTGGCCCGCGCCCTGGGAAGCCCCGGAGCGGCCGCCGCAGAGGAAGGGGAGCCCCGGGCGCCGCGCACCCGAAAGGTGAGAGGGGCCGGGGCGCCGCGACCTCCGTGCCGGGGACACCTGGGGCCCAGGCCAACCCGCGCGGCCCCAGGTGTCCCCGGGTTCTCGTCCTAGGAGCCGGTTTTCAGGAACAAATGCCGTTCCTCCCTTCTGCGCTCTAACAGACTATCTGGCATGGAAGGAAAAGTTTAGGGTTCCCCCTCCCCGGTACCTGAACCCAATTAATAAAGCAGAAACCGCCCCTGTGAGCAGTGGCTGGGCTGGGGGACCTGGAGAAGAGGAAGAAAGGCCCCCCGGGGACCGGAGAGGGAGGGGTGAGAGGCAACCGGGCGGGTAGGGTTAACCCCAGTCTCCTCCCCGGCCGGCCCCGCCTGGTCACAAGACTGCACCTTGGGGTTCAGACCGTTGTCCAGTGTTCCAGAGCTAGCCCAACCCGACTCCAAAGTCCTCTTCCCTGTGGCCGGGCGGCCCAGTTGGGAAGCCCAATGAATAGTTAATAGTTTAATGAGTTACCCCTCCCAGGAATATATGCCTTCAAAAACACAGGTGGGCTGGGCACGGTGGCTCATGTCTCTAATCCAAGCACTTTAAGAGGCCTAGGCGGGCGGATCACCTGAGGCCAGGAGTTCGAGACCAGCCTGGCCAACATGGTGAAACCCCGTCTCTACTAAAATACAAAAATTAGCAGGGTGTGGAGGCGCGCACCTGTAGTCCCAGCTACTTGGGAGGCTGAGGCACGAGAATCTCTTGAACCCAGGAAGAGATGGAAGTTGCAGTGAACGGAGATCGCGCCACTGCATTCCAGCCTGGGCAACAGAGCAAGACTCCATCTCCAAAAGAAAAAAAAAAAAAAGACAGGTGTAGGATGCTACATTTTTAACCAAAGAACTAAGTCTACCTAAAATTCCCCCACTGAAGGGTACGGGTTTGTTTTCCCTTTTGCCAGTGAGGTCTCTTTAGGCAGCGTCATTGGAATTCCATGGTTGCTTGAGACCCCACCCTCCTAATGAACAAAGTTTGCCATCTCTGCCTTGCACAGAATTCCCATAAGTCCCTTGTAAGGAGAAAGATTCAGGGTGTTCTGGAAGACTCTGAGCTAGGGGAGGGTGGGGGTGGAAGGGATGTCAGGAGGGGATCTGGTGTTTTTTCCATCCATTGAATGTGCAGATAATATACCCCACACGGTGAATTGTGAGCAGATGGGATATCGCCCCTGCCGGCTCCAACAGAAGACAGATCCAGGGGGATGACTGCTTCTGGTTTTTGACACCTGGCCTCTTCTCTGGGGAGGAGTCAGGCTCCCCTCTGCCGGGAACTTGGAGGCTGAGCCCAGTCTCTCTCCCTTCTCTGTCCACACAGCGGGAATACTGCTATCCTGAGTTTATTTTACATTATCTAAAACCAACTAGCATGACAAAGGGTGCGCCCAGATACAGTCGAAGCTGCGCCCAGGGAAACGGCTGTTTCCGTTACTAAAGCCCATTGTACTGTAACTGCACGACCTGAGAGAATTCAGAGCTGCATTTTTAGGTTTCTTTAAAAACCAGTGTCAGAGCCGTGTACAATGGCTGACGCCTGTAATCTCAGCACTTTGGGAGGCCGCGGAGGGCAGATCATTTGAGGTCAGGAGTTCAAGACCAGCCTGGCCAACTTGGTGAAACCCCTGTCTCTATTAAACATAGAAATAAATTAGCTGGGCGCAGTGGCACACGCCTGTACTCCCAGCTACTTGGGAGGCTGAGGTGGGAGGACTGCTTGAACCTGGGAAGCAGAGGTTGCAATGAGCCGAGATCGTGACACTGCACTCCAGCCTGGGTGACAAAGTGAGACTTCATCTCAAAAAAAAAGAAGAAGACTGGGGAGGGAGAGAAAAGGTGTCCCAAGCAGAACAATAGCTTCCATAGTAACCCAGAGGCATGGGAAAGTAGTTATCTTTTGGAGGGAAGCCGGTAGTTCACTATGGCTCTGTCTGTGAGCATGAGGTTGTAAGTGTAGAGAGCTGAACAGGGGCCTCCTGTGCACACTGAAAGTTTTAAAAATTTCAAACCTAAGAGACATGATGTTCTAGAAAGATTGTGGGAGCCCAGCAACAGAATCCCAGGTGTGATTACAGCCTCCTTACTTTGGGAGGCTGAGGCAGGTGGATCACCTGAGATCGGGAGTTCAAGACCCACGTGAACAACAGGGAAAAACCCCGTCTCTACTAAAAATATAGAATTAGCCGGGCGCGGTGGTGCATGCCTGTAATTCCAGCTACTCAGGAGGCTGAGGCAGGAGAATTGCTTGAACCCAGGAGTTGAGTTGAGATTGCACCACTCCACTCCAGTCTGGGCAACAAGAGCGAAACTCTGTCTCAAAAGGGAAAAAAAAGAAATAAATGATGTGATGATGTCAAAATCCGTTGTCTGCGGCTCCCACATGCCTGGAGAGTTATTGCTGACTCAGCACTTTCCAAAGTAACAAAGGGAGGAAGAGAATGCCTGCCTGGGCATCGGAGTCATGTGAATGCACACAGGTTTTGAAGCGGCCTGGTGCATGCTGAACTGAGAACTTGCACTCACAGGAATGCAGCTCACAGCAACCTGGTTAGACACCTGCCACGGACAGACAAATCATCAAAGGTGGTGCTCAGGGGTACCGATCACAGCATCTGTAAAGTGGTTTGTTAGTGGAGTTGGGCCAAGTATTTGGATGTCCTATGGGGCCACCAAACCAGAGAATTATCTGGAGTTTAAAATACTGTGACACATTCTATTTCTGTTCTGCATAGTGTTTTATGTTTGGGCGCAGCACAAGGAGTCACGAGTTCTAATCTGAAACAAGCTATTGAATGACAGACACCCTAATGGCCGTGTATGCTTTTTGGTTATAGTGAGCCCCCTTCAGGGAGATATCTGCCCTCAACCTCCAAGCCTGGACAAGAGGAGGTGGAATATTACCAGTCAGAGGCGGAAGGACTCCTGGAATGCCATAAATGCAAATACTTGTGCACTGGGAGAGGTGAGCCGTTTTGTAGGCTGTTTGACCATTTACTGTCACTGGTGGTTCTGGAAAGGATGATCTGAGCTGGTGAAGCAAAAATTTAAGCAGATTCCCTTGTGTGTTCCTAGCATTTTCATTTCTGTGCCTACGTGAGGTTCTTCTTTTCAAAAAGAAAAAAAGAGGTAGGAAATAGGAAAGTCTCAAAAGTGCTGCTAGATTTCCTATGCTTCTCCTTAAACATGCCCTGGGTGTGGAGAGCCAAGCAGCCATGTTTGCAGCTTTAGACTCCAGGTGGAAGTGCAGAGGCTTTAGTTAGAACTGGCTATGAGCTGCCAGCTGTCAAAGGAGGCATCCTATGGTGAGGCAGCCTCTGTGTTAACACAGAGGGAAAATCACCTAGCATTGGCAGCCAAATTGCAGCACCCAATCTCTTTGAAGATCTGACACTCAACACTTGATCAATGGCTTTTAAACTTTATTGCCTGAAGCCAGGCACTGTGGCTCTCGCCTGTAATCCCAGCACTTTGGGAGGCCCAGGTGAGAGGATCGCTTGAGCCCAGGAGTCTGAGACCAACTTGGGCAACATAGCAAATATCCCATCTCTAGTTTAAAAAAAAAAAAAAAAGGCCAGGCACAGTGGCTCACACCTGTAATCCCAGCACTTAGGGCAGTCAAGGTAGGTGGATCACTTGAGGTCAGGGGTTTGAGACTAGCCTGACCCACATGGTGAAACCCCGTCTCTACTAAAAATACAAAAATTAGCTGGGTGTGGTGGTGGACACCTGTAATCTCAGCTACTCAGGAAGCTGAGGCAGGAGAATTGCTTGAACCCAGGAGGAGGAGGTTGCAGTGAGCTGAGATCATGCCACTGCACTCCAGCCTGGGCGATTGAGTGAGATTCCATCTCAAAAAAATTAAAAATTTAAAAATTTAAAAAAATAATATGTATGTACATATATACACATAATATATTCACGAGGTTGTTAAATATGTATATTTTTTACATTAAGACTGAGTTCACACACACAGAAACAAAAATGTTGTGAAACCATACTTACCCTATTATATACCAAGTACTGTGATATTTTCTATCCTGTTCATTAAAAAAAAAATCCTTTTTTATAAAAACATACTTATTTAGGACTCACAGTCTGAAAGCACTTCCATCCTATCATGTATCCACCCCAAATGTGGCGTCCCCAGGTTCCCATCCTAGCAGTCTTGGTGAAACCGGACCAGCAATGAAACTTGCCAGCAATGAAGAAAATCTGGTTTATCTGGGTGAGAGCTTACAGTTCACATGATTTGGTAAGAAATGTTTCTAGGTTTACTATGACTAAGGGAGAAAACATTCCAGCCTAAAGGAGAGAACTCATGGAGCTCATGCCTGAAGATTTATCTCAGGACAATTCCAAAGATATATATGATTAGAGGATTAGAGGAACTTTGAGGAAAGGGCTCTAGGCAATGCAGGTACAAGGATCATTACTCTAGTTGCAGATACTGGCACAACTTCACAGCCTGTAATTGTGTCAACAGCTCCTCAGCTTCAGAGAAGTACAGTAGATATCCAGAGTCACACAGGTGTCAAGTGAAAGAACTATAATTAAAACTTACAGCCTGACTAAGGCCCCAGATGGTGACCTTCCTTCCTTTCTCAATATAAATAACAGGAATAAGCTAGAGACTAGTTAACAGGTTTCTCTGTACAGATATTTTTTTCTTCTGTGGTTGATTTACGAGGAAGAGAGGGCAGGGCTTGAGGCTTCTGAACAAAACACACCTTGATTCTAGGCTCCTGACTGGCTTTGGGCCTGGAGGTTTGGTTTCTAGGCTAAGGTAGTGAAGGGATGGTTCAGCAGTTGTAAGCTAACAAATGAGGGCTTTTAAGAACTCTGGGGCCGGGCACGGTGGCTCACGCCTGTAATCCCAACACTTTGGGAGGCTGAGGCGGGCAGATCACCTGAGGTCGGGTGTTCAAGACCAGCCTGGCCAACATGGTGAAACCCAGTTTCTACTAAAAATACAAAAATTAGCCAGGCATGGTGGCAGGTGCCTATATTTCCAGCTACTCGGAAGGCTGAGGCAGGAGAATCGCTTGAACCCTGGGCTCAGAGGTTGCAGTGAGCCGAGATTGCTCCACTTCACTCCAGCCTGGGCGAAAGAGCGAGACTCCACCTCAAAAAAATAAAAAAAGAACTATGGACCTGCAGAGCCTCATAAATATACAACACAGTGTCACGTTGAGAATCAGCCATTAAATACCAGGAACTTATATCATGCAGGAAATACATGTTCAGATAAAGGTAACCTGAAGATTTTCTTTTTTTTTTTTTTTTAAGGGACAGGCTCCCACTCTGTTGCCCAGGCTGGAGTGCCGTGGCACGATGGTAGCTTACTGCAGCCTCAGCCTCCTGGGCTCAAGTGATCTGCTTTAGCCTCCCAAAGTGCTGGGATTACAGGCATGAACCACTGCACCCTGCCTGCCTGAAGATTTTTTGACCCATCTTAGAGTAGATCCTCTGTGACTTCTTTTCCTGATTGGGGAAGTCATGTCCCTCTATAGCAAATTTGCAAAAGTGGGAGGCAACTATGGTCCTCTCTGACTTCCTAGGGTGACCTGAAGTCTGGCCTATGATTCACCTTTGCGAAGTTCAGGGGAACACTGAAGATTCCAGCAGAAAGAGGCCCCAAATTCACCTGCACAGGCAGTCCGGGCTGAGGATAAACATGAGATAAAAAGCAGGCACAGGTGTCATGCGTGCCTATCAGGCCAGAAGGGAGTCCTGTGCCTGTGGAGGTTGTGTTCGTTTATTATTTGGAGGGACAGGAAGAGGCCCCAGGTCCCTGGTAGGAAGGCAGGTTTTCTAGCTCCCCCATTTGCACGTGAAGCAGCTTTTTCTTTGTTTTGTTCTTTCCTTCTCGCCTTAGACCCTCAGTGCTCAAATCATGATGGTTTGTATTCAGCTTCTCCAGCCCCAACTGCAATGCATCTCTTTTTCTCTCTTTTTTTTTTTTGAGATGGAGTCTCACTCCGTCGCCAGGCTGGAGTGCAGTGGTGTGATCTCGGCTCACCTCTACCTCCTGGGTTCAAATGATTTTCCTGCCTCAGCTTCCCAAACAGTTGGGTCTACAGGCACACGCGACCACAGCCAGCTAATTTTTGTATTTTTAGTACAGATGGGTTTCACCATGTTGGCCAGGATGATCTCAATCTCTTGACCTCGTGATCCACCTGCCTTGGCCTCCCAAAGTGCTGGAATTACAGGCATAAGCCACCATGCCTGGCCTTTTTTTTTTTTTTCTTTGAGACAGGGTCTCACTCTGTCACCCAGGCTGGAGTGCAGTAGCACAATCACAGCTCACCACAGCCTCAGCTTCCCAGGTTCAGGCGATCCTCCCACCTCAGCTTCCTGAGTAGCTAGGACCACAGGCGCCCGCCCCACCATACCTGGCTAATGTTAGTATTTTTTTGTGAAGATGGGAATTTCACCCTGTTGCCCAGGCTGGTCTCAAACTTCTGGCCTCAAGCAACCCACCCACCTCAGCCTTCCACAGTGCTGGGGTTACAGGTGTGAGCCACTGTGCCCGGCCTGCCATGCAACTTTAAAGGTAAAATATAATTTTCTTCCAGGACAGTTAAAACTTCTGTCATCAGTAGTGCCCATCTCTCACTTGAGGTTTAGGTTTCAGAGTGTTTGAGCTTGTATTTCAGTGGGATGGTTTCCTGACTAGGAACTCAAGGTTGGAGGAGTGGGGAGCACTGTCCCTCAGCGCTGGGAGGGGAGAGAAAGACACCCAGCCCCTCCTGCCAATGGCATCCACTCGGATCACATTGAGAAGCTCAGGACAGAAAGTTGTACGTGGTGATTTCCCAGTTAATACTCTCCATCCCCTCTACTTTATTTTACTTAACACCCGAATCCAGTACTCATCTGGACTGAGCATACATTTCCAAACCACTTGGCCATGCTGTCATAGGTCAAAAAATAAAAATAAAAAGATTTCAAACCACAGTTGACCAGTAATCCTTAAGAATGTTAGCTCAACGGATCTGAATGATTTGGCCAGAGTCAGGGAAGGAATGACTTCAAATGAACTCCAGGCCCTTAGGAGAGAGAGAGGCAGGTAGTAACTCAGAGAACCAGAACTCTTCAGCAGGTAAGGAGGGCTCCATGGTGTATAAGAAGGCCTGGAGAACCTTGGCTATTTATGCTTAAGGATACCGTCGGCTATGTACCCAAGCCCTGGTGATTCTTTTCTAGTTCTACTAAACTTAAAAGAGGAATGTGGGGCTCAGGTGGAGGCTCTAGTCCTTCCAACATTCTATTAAGAAATTCTCAGCTGGGTGCCGTGGCTCATGCCTATAATCCCAACACTTCGGGAGGCCGAGGCAGGTGGATCACTTGAGCCCAGGAGTTCAAGACCAGCCTGGACAATGTGGAAAGACCCCAATCTCTACAAAAAATACAAAAATTAACTGGATGTGGTGGCGCACACCTATAGTCTCAGCTACTTGGGAGGCTGAGGTAGGAGAATCACCTGAGCCCAGGCAGTTGAGGCTGTAGTGAGCTGTGATCCCACCATTACACTCCAGCCTAAGCGACAAAGTAAGATCCCATTTCAAAAAAAATGTAATTAAAATATCAATAAATAAAATTTTTTTAAAATTCTCCCATATGGCTAATCATTGGAAAAGCCTAATGTCCTTTACATTGAAATGACTTAAACTAACTGTGGTAATCTATACATCCTTTAAAATAGTGGGGTAGATTTATATTTACTGAGATAGAAAAATAGTCCCACGATATTCTTAATGAAAGAATAAGTTGCGGGTGCAGTGGCTCATGCCTGTAATCCCAGCACTTTGGGAGGCCAAGGCAGGCGAGTCAAAAGATCAGGAGTTCGAAGCCAGCCTGGCCAACATGGTGAAACCCCATTTCTACTAAAAATACAAAAATTAGCTGGACATGGTGGCGGGCACCTATAGTCTCAGCTACTTGGGAGGCTGAGGCAGGAGAATCACTCAAACCTAGGAGGTGGAGGTTGCAATGAGCTGAGATCATGCCACTGTGATCCTGGGCAACAGAGTGAGACTCTGTCTCAAAAAAAAAAAAAGAAGAAGTTATACAGCAGTAGACAAAGTAGGACTGTGTTCTTATTGAGAGCAAACAACAAAAATTGTGACTATATGAATAAAATTCAGGAAAAAATATAATATTCCCAGTGATTCTTTTTTTAATTGGTTGTATTATAGGCAATTTTTACATTGCATGTTTTCTTAAGTCTACATTTTCTTTTTTTTTTTGTAATAAGTAAGTATAACTTTCATAAATAAAATGGTGACATAGTGAGACCCTGTCTCTAAAAAAAGAATGAAAACAATAATGCCGTTTGCATTCTGGGGGAAAACTGTACTGTGTAAAGATCGTACTTGAGAGAGCATCAATTCGGTTAGACAGTGTGTAGCTGTGGTTTCATAAATAGACCAACTGGAACCAGGCATAAAATCTGGTTATCAAACGTCAGGGGAATGTTGACAGACCGATGTTGGCAGCACTACAATTTCCAGCTCAGAAGCACCCAGCTTATATGATGTGGAGCAAAAGAAGCCACACACAAAAAAGCACCCAGCTGTATGATTCCATTTACATGGCATTCTCGAAAAGGCAGAACTAGTTTCTAATGAGAGAGGGCAGATCTGTGGACAAGGAAAGTGAGGGACTGACTAGCGTTACTAGGGAAATTTCTGGGCTAATGCAAATGTTCTCTGTCTTGATTGTGGTTATGTGGCATATACATTGGTCAAAACTCATCAAGCTGTATGCTTAATGTGGGTCATTTTGTTGCATATAAGTTATATTTCACTAAGGCTGATTTTAAGGAAAGCAGCCAGTTTTCCTTGTCCAAGATAAAGAAGCCAAGGGCCTGGGAAGATTCCAGCTCTGGGAAAATAACACAGCCCAGATACACTCTTTAGGGAACTAAAGAAAATAGCATTAAACTTTAAGTTAAAGTCTAAGAACAGTAAAACAAATTTTTTTAAATTCAGTAGGCATTAAGCGTTTAACTAACTTAATATTTCCTTGGTTTTTTTTTGAGACGGAGTCTCACTCTATCACCCAGGCTGGAGTGCAGTGGCACGATCTTGGCTCACTGCAACCTCTGTCTCCTGGGTTCAAATGATTCTCCTGCCTCAGCCTCTTGAGTAGCTGGGATTACAGGCACATGCCACCATGCCTGGCTAATTTTTGTATTTTCAGTAGAGACAGGGTTTCACTATTTTGGCCAGGATGGTCTCGAACTCCTGACCTCAGGTGATCTGACGGACTCAGCATCCCAAAATGCTGGGATTACAGGCATGAACCACCTCACCTGGCCAATTTTTCCTATTTCTAATATACAAACCACAGTTAACATTTTGATGTATAACCTCCATGCTTTTTTTCTGAATTATTATGTTTTTTAAGCTGTGATTTTCTTCAAACTTGGAGAACTCTCCCCTTACAAATTGTAGTCACCATAAAACATATATAAAGAGGAGAGGCTGGGCACAGTGGCTCACACCTATAATCCCAGCACTTTGGAAGGCCAAGGCAGGCAGATCACCTGAGGTCAGGAGTTCGAAACCAGCCTGGCCAACATAGTGAAACTCCATCTCTACCAAAAATACAAAAATTAGCTGGGCGTGGTGGCACATGCCTGTAGTCCCAGCTACTTGGGAGGCTGAGGCAGGACAATTGCTTGAATCTGGGAGGCAGAGGTTGCAGTGAGCCGAGATCACACCACTGTCCTCCAGCCTGAGCGACAGAGTGAGACTCTGTCTCAAAAAAAAAAAAAACAACAAGGAAATAATGACCAGTGTGGTGGCTCACATCTGTAATCACAGCACCTTGGGAGGTGAGGGCAGGAGGATTGCCTGAGGCCAGGAATTCCAGACCAGTCTAGGCAACACAGCAAGACCTATATCTACAAAAAAATACCAAAATGAGACAGGCCCCACAGCATGCTCTTGTAGTCCCAGCTGTGTGGGAGACTGAGGCAGGATGATTGCTTGAGCCTGAAAAGTCAAGGCTGTAGTGAGCCATGATTATGCCACTGTACTCCAGCCTGGGTGACAGAGTGAGACCTTGTCTCAAAAAAAAAAAAAAAGAACAAAGAGATAACTTGTTTAGCTTTTTGGTTGTTGTTGTTTGTTTTTGTTTTTTGAGACATAGTGTCACCTAGGCTAGAGTGCAGTGGTGTGATCTCAGCTCACTGCAACTTCCACCTCCCGAGTTCAAGCAATTCTCCTACCTCAGCCTCCCAAGAAGCTGGGATTACAGTCACCCACCACCATACCTGACTAGTTTTTGTATTTTTTATTAAAGATGAGTTTCACCATGTTGGCCAGGCTGGTCTTGAACTCGTGACCTCAAATGATCCACCTGCCTGGCCTTTTTTTTTTTTATTAGAGATGGGGTCTCACTATGTTGCCCAGGTTGGTCCCAAACTCCTGGGCTCAAGCAATCCTCACACCTTGGCTTTCCAATGTGCTGGGATTACAGACATGAGCCACCGCGCCCAGCCTTGTTTAGTCTTTCTGTGGTGGGAGATGGAATGTTCTTACCCTTCCATCCAGGATGGCTTTGTTTCTGCTCACTGACCTGACCTATCCCACCATCTTCCTGCCCCTCTCTCAGGGCACTCTGCTTTGCTCTTTTGAGAGTCACTCCTCTGAGTACATAGTATTCCTGGCACCATATCTGGAGACCACAGTTCCCTACTACCCTCTAGTGCTAATCGTGCTGCTTTGGCTTCGGGCCTTCCCCGGGGGCAGAGCCTACAGCGGTCTGAGCCCTCATGGAAGGTGAGCCTCAGGTGGAAGAGTCTCCCAGTACCAAACAGCATCACTCAAAAATGGTAACACCCTTTTTTTGCAGCCTGCTGCCAAATGCTGGAGGTTCTCCTGAACTTGCTGATCCTGGCCTGCAGCTCTGTGTCTTACAGTTCCACAGGGGGCTACACAGGCATCACCAGCCTAGGGGGCATTTACTACTACCAATTTGGAGGGGCTTATAGTGGCTTTGATGGTGCTGATGGGGAGAAAGCCCAGCAGCTGGACGTCCAATTCTACCAGCTAAAGCTGCCCACAGTCACTGCGGCAATGGCCTGCAGTGGAGCCCTCATGGCCCTCTGCTGCCTCTTCATTGCCATGGGTGTCCTGCGGGTCCCCTGGCATTGTCCGCTGTTGCTGGTGACCGAAGTCTTGTTGGACATGCTCATCACTGCAGGGTACATCCCGGCCTTGTACTTCTACTTCCACTACCTCTCTGCTGCCTACAGCTCTCCTGTGTGTAAAGAGAGGCAGGTGCTGTACCAAAGCAAAGGCTACAGCGGCTTCAGCTGCAGTTTCCACGGGGCAGATATAGGAGCTGGAATCTTTGCTGCCCTGGGCATTCCGGTCTTTGCCCTGGGGGCTGTCCTGGCCATAAAGGGTTACCGAAAAGTCAGGAAGCTAAAGGAGAAGCCAGCAGAAATGTTTGAGTTTTAAGGGTTTCTAAAATGCTCTGCCAGATGCAAGTGATGGAAGGTAGTCTGAGCCACTGTCTTTCCCAAGAATCCTTCATTGTGGAACTTTCCAATGCTGGAAAAGCAGCAAGCCAGTTTTGATGTGGTGGCGGAGCTCCCAGTTGCATGGAGCAGTGTTCATGGATGCAACAGACCCTGGCTTCTGGAGTCCTCTGTGAGTGGGAAACCAACCAAAATTATTCTTCAAAACGCAAAAAAAAAAAAAAAAAAAAAAAAAATGGCCCAGCTTGGTGACTCACGCCTGTAATCCCAACACTTTGGGAGGCCAAGGCGGGTGGATCATTTGAGGTCAGGGGTTCAAGACCAGCCTGGCCAACATGGTGAGACCCTGTCTTTACTAAAAATACAAAAATTAGCTGGGCATGGTTGTACATGCCTGTAATCCCAGCTACTCAGGAAGCTGAGGCAGGAGAATCACTTGAACCTGGGAGGTGGAGGTTGCAGCGAGCCAAGATCATGCCGCTATACTCCATACTGAGTGACAGAGCAAGACTCCATCTCAAAAAAAAAAATGCCAAAAAACTGGAGCCCAAGAGCCACAAGGAAAAGAAGTGTGCTACAACAGAATGCACTTATTCATTCAGTAAAGGGAGATCACTAAGAGAATTTGAGGAACGTTATCTTCAAAGTTCCCAGGCAGGGTGGCTCACACCTATAATCCCGGCGCTTTCGGAGGCTGATGTAGGAGGATTGCTTGAACCCAGGAGTTCAAGTTTGCAGTGAGCTATGATTGTGTCACTACACTCCAGCCTGAGCAACAGACCTTATTGCCAAAATGCCAAAAAAAAAAAAAAAAAAGTTCATGGAGAGCCACATAGACATAAGACCACACTTCAGTCAGAATTTTTCTAAACACAGCTGTCTCAAGCAGATCAACCCACACGTTTTTTCACACTGAACTCTTTAGTCCTTCCCCTTCCTTAATTCTGCAAATGGAGGGGATGGGGACTCTTGGGGAAACTACTCCTATAAAATTTAAGTTGGAGGTAGGCGTGAGCTGAGGAAAGAGAAATCAGATTAATTCTCTGGGTTGCAAAGAGGCTATTCTGCAGGCCCCTTCCAGTGGCCCTGTAAGCTCAATAAGTGTTTTGTGCCTCTTGTCAATGTGGCATTGTATGAAGCATCAAACCCAACATCTAGAATTCAGGATCCATCCACAATAAAAGAATGTGAATTCTTTCCCAACGGAAGAGTGTTACTGTTGGCCAGACAACTTCATGGGTTCTTATTTCTTATTGCACATTAAGTTATGACGTACGGAACATTACAGTATGTTCTTGGTCCAAGTGAATAAGTTCTTTGCTTTATGTGAATCCAATAAAGAAATCCAAAGAATTTTAATTTGGAGTTGATGTTCTCTTTACAATACATTTATAATACTCTCTTAAATACAGACATTTTGTCACATTTAGAAAGTGAATTCCATTGGGTTTAGAAAAGGAAATACATATATATGCTTGTATATGGTATTGGAAAATTTCTTGAAGAATAACATCAGAAAGTATAACAGTTTTGCTTTTGAAGAGAAGGGGATTTTTTTCATTTATGTGTGGGTTGACTGCACATATGTTTATTTTAGAAAAATAAAAAGTAAAAAAGTTGATTTGCTTTCCTCAGTTCTTTTCAGGACCACATTTAAAGTTCAAAGGCAGGTGTGGATATATAGGTAAGCAGATTATTAAATGATCAGCCACAAAAACAGCCTCACCCCGAAAGACTTTTATTTTTTTATCTTTTGAAACAGGATCAGGCTCTGTCACCCAGGCTGGAGTGCAGTGGCAGGATCTCGGCTCACTGCAACCTCTGCCTCCCAGGCTCAAGCAGTCCTCCCACCTCATCCTCCAGAGTCGCTGGAACTACAGGCCCATGACACTGTGCCTGGCTAATTTTTTAATTTTTAGTAGAGATGGGGTTTCACCACGTTGCCCAGGCTCATCTCACACTCCTGGGCTCAAGTGATCCAGCCACCTTAGCCTCCCAAAGTGCTGGGATTATAGGCGTGAGCCACCATGCCAGACCCAGAAAGACGTTATTTACAACAAAGATCTCATGTCTGTTTCAGGATCTCTGTTTCCCTCTACCAAACCCTCTGCTGTCTTTCCAGAAATTTGTTCCACTCCACCATAGAGATAAACTACTGCTAGCTCTTAACTGTTTTCCCCTCCCCCTGCCCCGTGTGTTCTGCACTGAAAGCATGCTTGGAAATACTTGAACCTGCTTGATATTGGTAGCTAAGCCAGGCCAATTCTGGCTGGAACCTGGGATAATATTCCCTGGCCACATTGTTTCAACAGATCCAATATCACTGGACCCAGCAGATCATTATTCCTGTCAATTGGCGGAGTCAGTAGGTGGTTGACAAGATCTAGATTTATTCCATTGCAGCCTAACAGGTAGATGCTGCATGGATTGTGAATCCATCCCAGAGGAAAACATCCCAGTCTTCTGTATTATTAATAGAGTATTTCTGTTTCCCTTCAGGGGGTGAAATATTAACATCCATGCAGAAGGGAGAGAAAGGTGTTGGGTCCACTAACCCCCATGAATTAGAATGATGTCTGGGGGGCTGGGTGTGGTGGCTCACACCTATAATCCCAGCACTTTGGGAGTCCAAGGTGGGTGGATCACGAGGTCAAGAGATCAAGACCATCCTGGTCAACAAGGTGAAACCCTGTCTATACTAAAAAATACAAAAATTAGCTGGGCATGGTGGCGCATGCCTGTGGTCCCAGCTACTCGGGAGGCTGAGGCAGGAGAATTGCCTGAACCCAGGAGGCAGAGGTTGCAGTGAGCCAAGATCGTGCTATTGCACTCCAGTCTGGGTAACAAGAGTTAAACTCCATCTCAAAAAAAAAAAAAAAAAAAGAATGATATCTGGGTCAATTCACTTCCTCTGCTGTAGAGACGGCGTAAACCAGTAGATTACTGTGCCCAAGTGATGAGCAGGCAGTTTTAGTCTGATGTTATTTTCAGTTTTAAATTAGAGGAATGTAGCTTTTCAACTATCAGAGCCCTTGACTGCTATGTCAATGTGGACCGCTAGAATTCGTGTGGGCCCAGCAGGAGACAGGATTAGCAAATTGAGTAGCTATTGCCTAAGTACTTTAGAGTCTCTCACTGCCCAGATTATAAACATCATGGTACCCCCTCTAACCCAGTCAGGAGGTTGTCCTGATTTCTGGAAAACCACACTTTTCTCAAATTTATCCCATTCTTTCTTAGGTTTCTCACTAATCCCCTTCCATTTTGGAAACATTACTGAGTAGCGTCACCATCCATTTGTATAATATTTTATTTTTAGAGTATTTTCACATACTTGCTTTTTTCGTTGTAGTTAACTTCCCACACAACACCGACGTATCACACAGTTGCTTTCATTTGAGCCTTCTTACATCCCTGTGGGTGAAGATTGGCAGGCATTAGCTCCATTTGTCAGATTGTCTGGGGCTTAGAAGGCCTGAATGGCTTGGCCAAGATGACAAGGCCGTAAAAACCGGGAACTTGAACTTGGTGGTCCCGCTCTCAGTTCATTTGCTTTTCTCTAAATGCTCATCTCTGAGCACCAAGGAATGGCAGAAGAACCTCTCCCAGAAGGACACCTAAGAAGGGTTTGACGCCTCTGCCAGTAACAAAAGCTGACCTTGAACAAGAAGATTTCAGTCTGTTGGCCTGTTGGCTTCCTCTGCCTGGTGGCATTTGTGGGTTCCTTTCCCATCCATACAACAGAGTCAAAGGCCACTGAACAAAATGTGGCTCCTCTTGTAGGATATGATTGGAAAACATCTGGAGGATATGGTAAATGAAAAAATCAAGATGCAGAACAGTATATGTGGTACACTTTTGTGAAAAATGCAGGAAAGGGAATGGAAGGCAGATTTAAATGTGCTTTTTATTTGCATAAAGGAACACTGGACAATTATATTAGAAACCAATGAAAGCAGTTGGGGATAGAGAAGAGACTGGATGTGAGTGAAATTTCTCGGTTTACACCTCATGTTATTTCCATTTTTTAGAAACTTTTTTTTTTTTTGAGACAGTCTCACTCTGTCTCCCAGGCTGGAGTGCAGTGGCATGATCTTGGCTCACTGCAACCTCCACCTCCCGGGTTCAAGCAATTATCTTGCCTCAGTCTCCCAAGTAGCTGGAACTATCCACTACACCTCGCTAATTTTTCATTTTTAGCAGAGATGGGGTTTCATCGTGTTGGCCAGGCTGGTCTCGAACTGCTGACCTCAGGTGATCTGCCCGCCTCGGCCTCCCAAAGTGCTGGGATTACAGGCATGAGGCCTGTGGCATGTCTCTGGCATGAGCCACTGCCTGGGATCCCAGCACTTTGGAACACTGGACAACTATATTAGAGACCAATGAAAGTTGGAGATGGAGAAGAAACTGGATGTGAGTGAAATTCCTTAGTTTATACCTTATGTCATTTCAATTTTTTAGAAACTTTTAATTTGGAAATATAGATTTGCAAGAAGTCACAAAAACAGTGCAGAGTACTCCTGTGTACCCTTAACCCAGTTTTCTCCAGTGATAATCTGTTGCACAACTAGTCCAATATCAAGACCAGAAAAGTAGCAATCTACAGAGCTCATTTAGATTTCCCCCTTTTACCTGCACACATTTGTGTGTGTCTGTAGTTCTAGGCAGTTTTATCTCATGTGCAGATTTGTGTGAGTGGCACCATGATGAAATCCAGAACTGTTCCCTCATCCTGGACATCCCTGTGCTAACTCTTCATAGTCATGCCCATCCTCTTCCTCCCTCCCCGATCCCTACTCGTTCTTATCCCCTACTGATCACCAATCTGGGCTTCTCTATAATTTTGTCCTTTTGAGACTGTTACGTACATGAAATCACTGGTTTGTAACTTTTTCAGACTGATTCTCTTTTTTTTCCTGGAGATGGAGTTTCACTCGTCGCCCAGGCTGGAGTGCAATGGCACGATCTCAGCTCATTGCAACCTCCGCCTCCTGGGTTCAAGCGATTCTCATGCCTCAGCCTCTTGAGTAGGTGGGATTACAGGCACCTGCCACCACGCCCAGCTAATTTTTGTATTTTTAGTAGAGATGGGGTTTCACCATGTCGGCCAGGCTGGTCTCCAACTCCTGACCTCATGTGATCTGCCCCCTTGGCCTCTCAAAGTGCTGGGATTACAGGCATGAGCCACAACATCCAGCCTAAGGAGTTCATTCCTTTTTATCACTGGGTAGGGTAGTCTATGGTATGGGTAGTCCATGGTATGGGTGTACCAGTTTGTGTAACCAGTCACCAACTAAAGGATGTTGGGGTTGTTTCCAAGATTTGGCTATTATAAATAAAGCTACAATGAGTATGTCCATGTTTTTGTGTGGACGTAAGTTTTCATTTCTTTCAGATAAATCAGGGTCACATGGTAAGTGCATGCTTTGTTTTTTAAGAAACTTCCCCCAATTTTTTCAGAGTGGTGCTTTGATTTTTCAAACATAGATTGAACACAAAACAAAAACGAAAAGCAAATTAAGAATATTGATGTTGAAGCTGGGTGCGATGGCTTATGCCTATAATCCCAGCATATTGGGAGGCTAAGGCAGGCGGATCACTTGAGGTCGGGAGTTTGAGACCATTTTGGCCAACATAGTGAAACCTCATCTCTACTAAAAATACAAAAAGTAGCCAGGGGTGGTGGCGTGTGCTTGTAGTTCCAGCTATTCAGGAGGCTGAGGCAGAAGAATTTCTTGAAGCCAGGAGGCAGAGGTTGCAGTGAGCCAAGATCGCACCACTGCACTTCAGCCTGAGCAACAGAGTGACACTCTATCTCAAAAAAAAAAAAAAGAATGTTGATATTGAATCAACCACATCCTTAAAATGAAGTGGCCCGGCCTGTGGTATGTCTCTGGCTTGGCCTCAGTAGGTGATGTCAGTGTTAAAGCCCGAATCTTTCTCCTCCTAGGTGTGGTGCAGATAGTGGAGGTGGTCTTGAATGGGATGGTTCTCATATGCATCGTGGCCTCCTACTTTGTCCTTGCCGGATTCAGTGCCAGCTTTTCCAGCGGTGGTGGCTTTGGAAACAACTACTACTCACCGTTCGAGGGCACTGAGCTGGAGCAAGTTCGGCAGCTGGACCAGAAGTACACGGTCCTCCGGGCACCCCTGATATATGGTGGCGTGGCTGTTTCTCTGGGGCTGGGGGTCCTCACCATGGGTGTTTTACTCCAAGGAGCTAAGAGTCTGACAGTGTTGCCAGGGAAGTGGCTCCTCACGGAGGCCGCCTTCAGCCTCCTAGCGGCAGTGGGATACTGTGCAGGCATTGGTGTTTACCTCTATGTAGCTCTGCAAATAAATAGCACTGACACTTGCAAAACAAGAGAGAGGCTGTATGCCCGCAGGGGTCTCACCTGGATGAACTGCCAGCTGGCAGGCACTGACGGAGCAGCAGCCACCTTTGCTTGCCTTCTGGTGATCATGTACGGCGCCAGCGTGGTGCTGGCCCTGCGGAGCTACCAAGAACAGAAGCACTACAAAGGCAGCCAAGAACAGCCCAGAAGTTACAGTGATGCACCGGAATACCTGTGGTCTGGAACACTCTGAGATCTTCCAGAACCTAAATGTGAACCCACCATGGTTGCTCCGTTGTTTCTCTCAAAAAGGTCTTTTAAAACCCCACATTAGACAGCTATGGTTTTCACACACTTGACTTTATACATGCTCCCTTTGGACCTAGGCAAAGTTAAATAATTGAGGCCAGGCATGGTGGCTTGACTGTAATCCCAGCACTTTGGGAGGCGAAGGCGGGCAGATCACCTGAGGTCAGGAGTTTGAGACCAGGCTGGCCAACATGGTGAAATCCTGTCTCTACTAAAAATACAAACATTATCTGGGCATGGTGGCAGGCACCTGTAATCCCACCTACTCTGGAGGCTGAGGCAGGAGAATCACTTGAACCCGGGAGGCAGATGTTGCAGCTAGCCGAGACCGTGCTATTGGACTCCAACCTGAGCAAAAAGAATGAAACTCTATCTCAAAAAAAAAAAAAAAAAAAAACCAAAAAATCAGCTGGGCTTGGTGGCAAACACCTGTAATCCCAACTACTCAGGAGGCTAAGCCACAAGAATCACTTGAACCCAAGAGGCAGACGTTGCAGTGAGCAACATCCACTCCACATCATTGCACTCCAGCCTGGGCAACAGAGCGAGGCTCTGTCTCAAAAACAACAACAAAAAGATAGGACAGTTAATTTTATTAGACTATGAACGCTTTTTCATTTCTGCATTCCCTGACAGTGCTCCATACAGTAGGTCTTCAAAGGTAGACAGTAATCTCATTACCTTGAACTGTTCCCATAATGTAACAGATCACTAACACTGAATCTTAAAAATAAAGTTCTTTCAGTAATTTTAATATTACATGTTTTATACCTATTTAACGAGACCAGCTTGGCCATACAGACCCCCACCCAGGCGGCGCTGAAGGCATTAAGAAGCAGATACCCAGATAGAACAGCAAAGTGGGACTACCTGGGGGTCAGCAGCCTTCCAAGTTGAGAGCCTCAGGGGCTGGCAGCATTCTGGGCTGAGAGCCTCAAGCAGATTTTGACCCACATAGTTATTCTCTCTGAACAGGTGATTATTATTAACGAACAGGTGTTCTGTGTTTTCTCATAGAACCAAGATAAACTAGATAGGCAGCTGGTGCCTGCTTACCACTGATCAAGGACAAACCAGAAAGTATTCTCCACGAGGGAGCCACGGGGGCAGGGTCACGTATCCTGTGCTTAAAGAATTGTTTTAACCGGTGTATAATATACATATACTGCTTTGCTACTTTAGAATGCCCCAAGCAGTTTTCCACTTGGGGCGGAGGCCGCTAGGTTTTCCTTGACATCGTTCTTCCCAGCAAACAATATAATTTTATACACTCAGCGTTTCTCAACACCTATTCTTATACTTTACAGCTAGTCTCAAATATATCAGTTCAAATCAGATGCAACTAGAAATACACATTCTTGTTATGGTCTTTTTTCTAATTGTCCTCTTGCTTTTTAATCGCTAATTCTTATGGAACTTGTCCAGGACAAAGGATCAAAACTAAGCCTCCTACCTAAGTGGAAAAGATCTAGATTATACTTTTACAAAAATAAAGCTTGGAAAATAATAAAACTGGAAATCTACATTGCTAGGTTAAAAGTTGTGGTGCTACAGAAAAATGCCTCCACTCCATCACCCTTAGCCCAAGGCAGTGTCTACAGTCTCACACAATTTTCACTGAGTGGTAGAAGAGAAGTATAACTGCAGCCAGAATCAAGCAACACACTCTCCACCTACCCTCCAGAGAAATACCACCAAGCCCAGCCACTATTCTCACCTCGCATGTATTCCCTGAAATGGGTCCCTATTAGATCCTCGCCCACGTCTGGGTCCTGTGGTTCAGAAAATGGAAACTTTGGCCTGACCCCAACCTTGTGACCAGGCCCAGCTCCAATACTGCTCCCAAGAGGCAGCTCCTCTCAACTGAAAGGAGCCATCACTGTAACAATAATCCCACGTCTTAGTAACGTTCGCGATGCTTTAGCATACCTTCTTTTACTACCACTTCAGACAGGCCAAGGTGTCTTGTTCACACTTTACAGATGAGCCGACAAGGTTCAAGGTTAGGTGGTTTATGAAAGAGTTAATGCTGTGTGCCAGGTATGTACAGTACTGATAAGCCCTTTGCATCATCTCATTTAGCCCATGACTGATGACAGGTGTTAGAATTAACATTTAATAAGAACAGCCTTAGAGAGGTTAACTTGCCTGAAGTAAAAAAACTTTTAACTAGCAGAGGCAAAACTCAGCCCCACTGAATCACACACTGGAAGGTTCTCAGTGACTAATATACTCTTGTGGCCTTTGGTGTACCAGGGAATTTTTATCACATGGCATTGATTCATTTCTGCCATGTTGGCCCAGAGAGGTGTGTATAGTGGAACTGAGGTATTAAAGCATGTTAAAGGTGCTCAATAAATGGTTGTTCAACCAAGTGTTTAAAATGGTCCTTCTGGTCAGGCATGGTGGCTCAAGCCTGTAATACCAGCACTTGGGGAGGCCGAGGCGGGTGGATCACCTGAGGTCAGGAGTTCAAGACCAACCTGGCCAACATGGTGAAACCCTGTCTCTACTAAAAATACAAAAAACATTTGCCAGTGTGGTGGCACATGCCTATAATCCCACCTACTTGGGAGGCTGAGGCAGGAGAATTGAACCCAGGAGACAGAGGCTGCATGCAGTGAGCCGAGATAGCGCCATTGCACTCCGGCCTGGGTGACAGAGCAAGATTCAGTCTCAAAATAAATAAATAAAATGTTCCTTCAGCTAGATGAAGAGGAAACCTATGAAATGACTTATCTTTACCTTTATTTAAAATGAGAGGTGGCAAGCAGCCTGCAGTGGCTCATGCCTGTAATCCTAGCACTTTGGGAAGCCAAGGCAGGTGGATTCCTTGAGCCGAGGGGTTCAAGACCAGCCTGGGCAACATGGCAAAACCATGTCTCTACAAAAAACATAAACATCAAGATGTGATGGTGCTCACCTGTACCCCTGGCTACTCAGGAGGCTAAGGTGGGAAGATCACATTAGCATGGGAGGTAGAGATTCCAATGAGCCAAGATCATACCACTGCACTCCAGCCTGAGCAACAGAGCAAGACCTTGTTTCCATCAGTTGAGAGGTAGTTAATCTTGCCTAAAAGTCCAGAGATTGTGGGAGACATCCACAAGAGTGGGAGTAGGGGAGCAACAATTTAGAGGCTTAACTGGATTCTAAGTATCTCATGAGCCAAGACTCTGAAGTTCCTTCTTACACCAAAGTCGTGCTGAAAAACATGATGACCGGCTTTTCCACGGCTCCTCTGTGTCATCAGCAGACATTTAGACAGAGGAGCTGTAGACTGTTTACAATTGAGTTTTTGCTAGTCAGATAATAACCTGCATGTCATTAAGGATGGAGTTTCCTGATTTTTTTCCTTTTTCCAGTTTTCTGACTTAAGCATATAAACCAAGGCAAAATACAGTATTTCTTAAAGTAAAAATCTGTATTGCCATTTTAGCTGAAAAGCTGATCAAAATCAACATTTATTCTTGCCTTAACTCTTACCTTTACAGTGTCCTGGAATGTGGTTTCATGTGTTTGTTCTCATTTATCTTCCCCAGGAAAAGCAGAAAAATCCTGCAGGTGCTTTTGGTTAAGAACCCAATTCTACATACAAGTTAGGAGAGAAAATTATAGCTTCATGCTAAAATACTTATGAAAAAACAAGCACTCCATTTTAAAACAAAGCCATGAAAAAGAGATTCCACTTTATTTTATTTATTATTATTATTTTTACAAACAATAGATTTGCTGCAACATGCTCTGGCTCATATTATTGAATTAAAAAATTTAACACATTTCAAAAATATCAAAAATACACTATAATGAGTCTTAGGACAACAATACAATGATTGCACAAAACCATAAGATATGAACCCACTGTCTGGATGACATCCATCAACAACAGTGAGAGAAAACCCTACAGCATCTGGGAGAAGTGCATGAAATTGAGAATACAAGGAGCTTATGTGTGACTGACTCATCACCAAATGAGGGAAACAGAGCAGGATTGACTGTAGCTGCTTTTCTCAATCTAGGAAGTGCTTACCCAACTACAGGGCAAAAGTCACTAACTGGAGAGAAAGATTAACTTGCCTTCATGATTGGGGAGTCTGAAAGGCTCCACCCAGAAGGCAGTAAAAAGTGACACAAGACGGTTCTATAGTGATGCTGAAGACATCACTGAATGGCTTGGAGACTATTTAATAATTGGTACATTTATTGATAACAGCCAGCTGCTCCCTTATGGAGGTCTCTTCATTAATAATTATTGGATAGAGAAGGTGAGCCTGTGGCTTCCAAGTACTGGCTTCTGCTGAAGGTCTACATGGGAAGAAGAGCATCATTTGATATTCAGTAGTTTCGCCACATCCAACTGGTTCCATTTCCTGGAAAACAGCACTCACTACAAGCAAGTTAATAGCACCCAGCGATGACCATGCTGCTCCTGCTGGCTCTTCCATACACCAGCAAATGAACTCACCAATGTATTGCACACATAGGCTCCACAGTAGTGCAATAAAGCACTCACTTGTATCAGGAGTGGTAATTCAATGACTTGACTCTATAGTGCACTGCAGCTTTGTCATACCGACATTCAAAGTTTTAAATATACTTTCAATCCATTTGGATAAAAATAACACCATGGCTGCCAAGACACATGTATTTTTCTTTCTTCCATGGACTCCTAAACTGCTCCCATAAGAAGCAGTATTCTTCTCTCATTCTATTAAGCTTCTCTATTCAATGGGAGGTACACACAGAGACCTGAGAATATGCAGAGGCCAGAATCTCTGTGCCAGAGATTAACTGTACTCCGCCCACTTGGGGAACACATCCTCTGAGTAAAGTACTCGGAAGTAGATTACATTCACCTGGAGACAGATACGGGCTTTCACTAACAGCCTGTTCAGAAAACACAATGTCTGTAAATTACCTTATAGGTTAAAGAGTTTTTTATTATATTTTTCATGATGGGCTATGGCCTTTTTACCCTCTGTTTTAATACAGAGCAACTGCAGAAGGACATGAATTAAAGGAGACTGCAAAAAAGAATAATCAGTTTTAGTATCGCCTATAATAACGATTTTCAATACAACCTAATGGTTCCTGAAAATTCTACCACACAGAAGAACATCTGGAATTACAGAGTTCTGCTGACTAAAAAGTAAATACATTTACTTTTGGAAAGGTCATTTCAGAACTGGATTTTGAGGTGGTTCCAATAAGTAGAGTGGGAAGCAAATAGCAGACATGAAAGGGGTTCACAATACAGAATACCTTTTATAAGACTATACTATTAAAGTGGTATATTCCCAAAATAACTTTAATTTTTAGACATCACTATTCTACAACCTGAAGGTTCTACCATCTGAGTAGCATGTTTTACATCACTCATCACTATCAGCTTGGGTTATTTTTCATTTTTTTCTTATTAAAAAAAAACTTTTCCCATATAAAAATAAGGTGACAAAACACTCTTGTTCCCATCTTTCTAACAGCACCTGAACTCTGTAAGCCACTATGTTCCCTACTTCAAATCAAAGACCTGAGTTCTAAAATTTTTCAATAGCTGACCAGTAGTTTGACAATGTGGGGACTCAAGTTCAGATTCTCGAGGGATCGAACATTAGACATCCATTAGAGTGTACCAAATCCCCCAAGAGTGTACCCCAATGAAACGTGCATATGGGCATGGGGTCTCTGAGAATATGAAGACACATAATTATTATGGACAGGTCATCTGGCTTTTGACTATTGCTTTTAACAAAAACTTCTGAAAAACACAC
Organism: Aotus nancymaae; assembly: GCF_030222135.1. Lineage (NCBI taxonomy): Eukaryota > Metazoa > Chordata > Mammalia > Primates > Aotidae > Aotus > Aotus nancymaae. The sequence goes on along the minus strand of NW_026988443.1, from coordinate 27,364,379 downwards.
ACGAAAATATATTTATATTTAACCCTCTCTTTAACATATTGTTTCTGATGAAACAAATTAAAAATGGCTCTACTCTATTTTTAATTGTGAAAGTGTTCCAAAAATTCAAAGCACATTCCCCACTGGGTAAAATCAAGCAATGCCAAAATTTTGGAGAATAAATAGGAATTAATTTTCCTAAGCAAATCTTACAATGGAAAAAGTGACAGAAATATGGAAGAAACTGAATTTTGCTAGGGTTAAGTGGAATGTGCAAAAAATACAGGTTTTCTGTAAGCTTAAGAATTTCTCAATGAAGTGTCTTTTTTCTGTCAGTATTGAGCCCAGTATTCTGAAACCACATAAACTGAATATGCAGTTTTCAGAAGAGTACACTGTTCAACATTCAAGAGGTGGGCCCTCAACTCACTTCTAACATTCTAGAAAACCATCCCTCTCCTCCAGCATAGGAGAAGAAACAAGTCTAACCTGAGTGCTCCATCCATTTGTTCTCATTGGCCTCAATCAGTTTCAGTGTCATCTGCCATAACTTAAGGTCACCTGGACGCAAGCAATGTTAGCCTTGGCCCTCCCCATTAGGAGGCTGTCTGCCAACTCCTCCACATGTTAGGGAAAGAGGCCAATCCCTAAGTTTCCCTGGGAAATTCATAGCAGGTGTCATATTTGTCAAGGAGTAATTCTCTTTTTCTGATCTAGGGAGAAGTAGTCTTGGTCCTCACTCCTTCCCCCTTTTCATCCCCAAAAGAAGATCCTACTACCCCGAGGTTCTCAGGAGCTTTCACAGTCTGACATCCAACAGTTAACTCAACTTCCCAGGGCCCTTCCTAATACCCTTGGATAAGGCTCCAACACCCAATTCTCTCTCTGCCTAGGATGAAGGTGCCGGGCTGCCTCTAAGATTGGCTCTAGTGCAGATTCAAAAATAAAAAGTTCACAGTCAATGCAAAGTGCTCTCATTATATTACATACATAAAGTATCTGTTTGATTGGTTCTACATTTCCAACAGACATCATTTTGATAGGCTGTATTCTCGTAGAGAAGAATGAAAACCCATGTGACTAGTCACATCACACCTCATTAGTCTGAGATAAGGTGATTTCTCTGTCACAGAGATCCATCAGCAGCAACTAGTAAAGATAATCAATCTTCACTTTTTTCCTCCACAGAAATAGTCCCTTTCCTGCCCAGGCAGGCAAATTCTCAAAGTGATCCTAGGAGAGAAAGGGTTAATGGCAGGTGGTAGGACTGATACAGAACAGCTGCTGTCTTCCCAGTACCCCTGGGAATTCCAATGCAGGTTAAATGTGAAACTTAACATTGATGGTGGCTACCAGTTTATCCAGAGCCAGCCCCTGATGGCTCTCACCCTTTCTGGCTCTGAGTTCAATACCATACAGCTATGGTTAGAAATGTAGAGGCAGGGCTGGGCACAGTGGCTCATGCCTGTAATCCCAGCACTTTGGGAGGCTGAGACGGTCGGATCACCTGAGGTCAGGAGTTCAAGACTAGCCTGGCCAACATGGTGAAACCCCATCTCTAAAAAAAATACAAAAAAAAATAAAAAGAAATTAGCTGGGCGTGGTGGTGAGTGCCTGTAATCCCAGCTACTCAGGAGGCTGAGACAAGAGAATGGCTTGAACCCAGAAGCGGAGGTTGCAGTGAGCCAAGATCGTGCCACTGAACTCCAGCCTGGGCAATTGAGCGAGACTCTGTCTCAAAACACATACACACAGACACACAAAAAGAGAGAGAGAAATGTAGAGGCAGAATGCCTCTGGCAGGTCCCTACCCCAACCGTGCATAGCCTCCTCCCACACTGTGCCCAGCAGGGCAGTCATAGCGCTGTGTCAAACTCCTCCAGGGGCTCGGTCCGATCCTCTTCGTGGGGCTCAGGCTCAAGCCGGCTGTCCTGGTGCTGTTTCATTTGTTCCTTCACTTCTTCTTCCAGGTCGCGAGGTACAACAAACTGGTCCTCTGGTTCCATCTGAGTGGGGGCAGCAAAATAGCCAGTTTTCCTCTTGGGTGCTTCCGTGGCCACTTCAATGAGGTTCAGGCTGTCCTCTAGGGGCACAATAGAACCATTGGAGAGCTTCTTCCCATAGAGGCAGGAGGTGGAGGGAGACTTCTGTAACTCCATCCTGTCCTTGCTCATTGGCAGGAGAATGCCACTATTCACACTGTTTTGTCTTCGGATCCCAAAACACGACCCTCTAGCATGTTCCTCAGAACATGGGGTAGAAGCACTCTCTGTGAGAGGGGGTGAGCTCTCCAGATCCCGGCCCCTGCAGCAGTGGATGTCTACTTCCACCTCTACCTTGCTGCCATTTGTTATGACTCCCTCAACAGGCTGGTCATCATCACTGTCCAGGCCATTGTCAGACTGGTTACTGGAGAAGGTGGCACAAGAAGGCTGGCGCTGAAACAGCCCAGAGGTGGGTGTTGGGTGGAGGCTACAGCGCCGCTCTGGCCTTGGAAGCAAGGCAGCATCCAGGCCCCCAGCATTATGCTCATCAGAAGCAGTGGACCCCACTTCACTGCTCACCTCTGAGGTGGACATCTCACTGCTGAACTCAGAGGCAATCCCACTGCTAGAGGAAGGAGTAGCTGGCTTAGGGGCATCCTTGATGGTGGTGGTTGAAGCAAATCCCACAGGACCTGGGAGGGCGAGACCATTCATTTCACAAGTGCAGCCTTCCTCACCAATATTCAAATAAACCACCATTGCCCCTACGTTGTCCTGACAGCCATAGCTCTGTGCTAATGTGCACAGCTTCTTAGCAGCTGCTAATGGGTCCTGTACATGACGTACAGCACTGACAGCTTCTGTGTAGGACAAGTGTTCCCACAAAGCTTTGTTTCCCAGAATCAGCAACTCATCTTGAATGGTCAGTGGAGTGGAAGATATGTGGGGCCTGGGGAGGATCCAAGGGTAGAGGTATGTACAGCCCAGCATCCGGGTACAGCAGGTTACCCCGTTCACTTTGTTGTCCTACAGAAGAGCAGGACACAGATTTGAGAAACAAGCAACAATGACAAGCAACTTTATATCTTTCTAGATCACAATGCTTAGGGATATACAATAAAACAATTTATATATGATTTTTTCTGCAGGTTAGTATAATTTTAAGTGAACGCATAAAAATAAATGTAGAGAAGTCTTAAAAGACAAAATACTATATGGTTATTATAGAGCCAAGTAAAAATAAATGACTAAAAGGCAACACCATCCCAAAAGATGTTTGCTTAAACATGAAGAACAGACCTCAGTATGTCTATAAATAGAGAAACACAATAGAAAAACAATTAAGCAGAACTATCATTAACTCTCTATCACTAGTATTCTCAGAGAGGCCAAAACTCAGAAAGGTACTAAAAAGTAATTTCTCACTTAAAGGTGTATCATCTGGGACTGAAAAGATACCCAATGGCAAAGAGAATCTTGGTAGTTAAGGTATCAAATAATCTCTCAGGTTATTCAGCCTAAAAAAGGGGAGTCTTCTCAGCAGTGTAATTCAAAACTTAGAGGAAAAGGAACAACCCTGCTTGCAGGCTGGCAATACTCATAAGCCACACACTTTGTAGTACTGATTTCAAGAAAAGAAAAAACAAAACAAAACTCTAAAGTCATCAATAAGTTAATTTCACAGTTGCAGTCACCCTCTAGGAGAAGACCTGAGCTTATTTGCCAGAATTTGTCATAAATTCTAAACTTTACTTTCTTCATCTGTAAAATGAAAATGGGAGTTTAACAATTATCCACAGAATCAGAAACTCTGGGGCTAGGGCCCACCAATTCATGGGAGTTATTAAGTTCAGGTAAAATAATGAAGGTATGGTGCTTGGCAAATAATGGACAAACAATATATGTCTGTGGTTAAAACTACATTTATAAAAATACTTCCTACTTATCTAGAATCCCCTAAGAAAAATCTGAACATTGGCTGGGCACAGTGGCTCACGCCTATAATCCCAGCACTTTGGGACGCTGAGGCAGGTGGATCACCTGAGGTCAGGAGTTTGAGACGAGACTGACCAACATGGAGAAACACTGTACTAAAAATACAAAATTAGCCAGGTGTGGTGGTGCATGCCTGTAATCCTAGTTACTCAGGAGGCTGAGGCAAGAGAATCGCTTGAAACCAGGAGGCTGAGGTTGTGGTGAGCCAAGATCGCTCCACTGCACTCCAGCCTGGGCAACAAGAGTGAAACTCTGTCTCAAAAAAAAAAAAAAAAAATCTAAACAGTATCCAAACTCTATAAAAAGACTAATCAAACAAAAAGTTATCTGAAGCAAGGTGCAGTGGCATGTGCCTATAGTCCCAGCTACTCAGGAGGCTACAGCAGAAGGATCACTTAATCCAGGAGTTCAAGTCCAGCCTGGATAACACAGCAAGACCTTGTCTCTAAAATAATAAAATTAAATAAAAATTTAAAACATCATCAAAATTTTATTTTTCCTTTGTTTAGAGTGAAAGGGCTTCCCAAAACTAATGTCTCATACTTCCACAATCCTAATAGTATCAATCACATAATATTAATGCTTTTTTGTTACCTCAGATGAACTCTATAAAGAATTCTGACAAAACAGAGAGCCCAGAAATGGACCCACACAAATACAGTCAACTGATTTCTGAAAAAAGAGCAAAGGCCATACAAAGGATAGTCTTCTCAACAAATGGTGCTGGAACAAGTGGATACCCACATGCAAAACATGAATACAGACACAGAGCTTACACTTTTCACAAAAATTAATTCAAAATAGACGGTGGACCAAAATGTAAAACACAAAAGTAAACTTCTAGAAGATAACATAGAAGAAAATCTAGGTGACCTTGGGTTTTGCGATGAGTTTTAGATACAACACCAAAAGCACGATCCATGAGACAAAAACTGACAATGCCTTCAATAAAACTAAAACTTCTGCTCTGCAAAAAAAAGCACTGTTAAAAAAATGGAAAGACAAGCCCCAGACTGGGAGAAAATATTTGCAAAACATGTATCTGATAAAGAACTTGTTTCCAAAATATACAAAGACTCTTTTTTTTTTTTTTTTTTGAGACGGTGTTTCGCTCTTGTTACCCAGGCTGGAGTGCAATGGCGCGATCTCGGCTCACCGCAACCTCCGCCTCCTGGGTTCAGGCAATTCTCCTGCCTCAGCCTCCTGAGTAGCAAGGATTACAGGCACGCGCCACCATGCCCAGCTAATATTTTGTATTTTTAGTAGAGACGGGGTTTCACCATGTTGACCAGGATGGTCTCAATCTCTTGACCTCGTGATCCACCCGCCTCGGCCTCCCAAAGTGCTGGAATTATAGGCTTGAGCCACCGCGCCCGGCCTACAAAGACTCTTAAAAGTCAACAATACAGAAACAAACAATCCAATTTAAGCTGTTCAAAAGATCTCAAAGGAATTCTGTTTTGTGATAAACAACGTTCACAAGTAATTGCTCCAGTTTTTCTGAAAGCAAAAATGTTAATTTCTAAAAAAAAAGAGGAGAAAAGCTATAAAACAGTAGAAATACTGATGCTTCATTATCAAAACAGAACACCAGAGCATACTACACCACATACAGTATAAACACAAAACATTTTGAAACTTTGCATTTCAGAATAGGGATGTCAAACTAGAGAACTCTTTCTTCTATTTGGAGTAACAAACCAGATGAGCTGGAAATTAGCTAAGGGGGGCATTTAACATACATTTTACATGCTAGCTATCAATGTAGAGGATCACAAATTAGGAATTTGTATTTCTAATGCATTTTGCTTTTTCTTTGTGCTAGTCACTAACTGATCAGATTTTCTTCTAGTACTGTTGCTGAAACCATCTGAATTGAATTTTTATCTGAACTGGATACAATTTACAGGGCATGAGAGGAAGAAAATGGACCTTCATCACCTATACACAAAGCAGCCTCCACTGGATTTGAGGAGTATAAGTGACTGGCAGGTAGTGAGACACACCTCTGTGATGATGGCTTTTTGGTCCTTCACCCTTTGCGCCTCCTCTGGGTCCTGCTCCAGGCTGAATACTTTAGACAGGGGCACTGGCTTCCCACCTCGGCACAAGACTGCTTGGCACGTGCCAACATTGGCCACAGTCAAGCTAAAGCTACTTGCTGGATCGGCAGTGTCAGGGCGGATGTAGCAAAGGAGAGCAGAGGAGCCCAACTTCTGGCCAGCCATTCCTAATTTCCTATTCAGAAAGAAAAGAAAATGAAGATGTGGTGGCTAGTTTTAGAAGTAGTGGTCCTGCACATACAGCCCTTCTAAGTACAGACTGGCTATGGCTGATGGTGGTGGAGAGAGTTCTGCCTTCCACTCTCAGCTGAGGAAAAGATTTTACAAAAGGGAGACATGGGAGTAGAGAGTAAAGGTGCATCTTTCTCCACTGCTTTTTTTGTGTCTGATCAAAGACTTCCTAATTCAGGGGCTGTCAAACTTTAGCACATCAGAATCACCTGAGGGCTTGTCCAAACAGAGATTGCTGGGCCCTAGCCCCAGAGTTTCTGATTCAGTGGGTAAGAGGCTGGTTCAATAAACTGCATTCCAAGAAATTTCTGGTGATGCTGAGGCTGCTGGTCCTAGAACAACACTTTGAGAACCATTCACTTAGGCTATAAGTTCCTTGAGGGAAGGCCCACAATTCTTAAATTTCCCCCCGCATGCAGGGCATCCACGTGCCTGTACTTGGAAACAATGCTAAGGAAGAGCAGACACTGGCAGAAAGACCTAGTTTCAATCCCAGCTCTGCCACTTCCTGGCTACAGACCCTCAGCAAATGATTTCTCCTAGAAATTTCTCTGATAAAACATATAGTACGAAAAATACTTACTACAGCTCCTGGTTCAAGAGTTGCTTCATAAATTGAGTTCCCTTTCCTAAACCCTTTATTTTGTGAAGTCTCTAGCTAAATTCTAATACTGAAAAACAAACTCCTTCCTTTTTTTTTTTTTTTCCTCAAGACGGGGTTTCACCATGTTGGTCAGAGCTGGTCTTGAACTCCCGACCTCAGGTGACCCGCCCGCCTTGGCCTCCAAAGTGCTTGGATTACAGGCGTGAGCCGCCACGCCCAGCCACAAACTCCTTCCTAACACTTTGCTTTGTGTCATGAAAGATAAACCTAGTTCAAGATCCAGGCTGTTCCATTTCAACCTGAACTATACAACTTAACAACCTCTCAGTTATTCATACCCTTTATCAGTCCACCTGATATGCAAATGCTCGACTACAGTTAGGTTATACAGATGTCCTCAACTTACAGTGGTTCAACTTAAGATTTTTTGACTTCACAAGTGAAAAGCAATACTGTATGCATTTAGTAGAAACTGTACTTTGAATTTTGATCTTTTCCTGGGCTAGTGACATGTGGTATGATCTTCTCTCATGATGCTGGGCAGAGGTAGCGAGCCACAGCTACCAGCCAGCCACTTGATCACAAGGCTAAACAATCAACACAGTGCCCTGTGCACCAGATGATTTTGCCAAACTGTAAGTTAATGGGGTAAATGTTCTGAGAACATTTAATGTAGGCTAGGTGAAGCCATGACGTTTGGTTGAGTAGGTGTATTAAATGAAGTTTCCACTTACCATATTTTCAGCTTATGATGGGTTTATCAAGATGTAACCCTACTGTAAGCTGAGGAGCATCTGCATAGAGTTTTTGCCCTTAAGTGGTTTAGACTTTACTTAGACTAGTTGGATAAAACCCCAGAAACAGGGATTCTAAGCATATGAATCTGAGGAGTTTTTGGCTAACCTTTTGTAGGTCACTGACTCCTTGGACAATCTTATGAAAGCTGAGCACCTTCCTCCTCAAAATGTACAACCACATATATATACACACACAACCTTTTGCACATAAATTCTGGGCTCCTCAGATCCTCAGCAGCCTTTGGATTCAACAGAGAAAACAGATGAACTCACAGGCTTTTTAAAGAGCCAAAGCCTCACACTCCATGCTGATATAGAGAATGATCATAGAAGACAACAATGTGAGTTCTCTCCATGATCCTGTAACCATAATTTAGACCCTGACCTTCTGGTTTAGAAAGATATATTTTCTTGGAAATGTCTGCTAACCAACATCTGGTAAATAAAAATAAATAAATAAATAAGATATATTTTCTAAAAGTAGAACTGAGTTAGGGATTATTCAACCCACCTGCTTACCTGTGAGATACCAAGAAGGTGTTAGCCATGAAAACTGTGTCATTAGTTGATTGCTGTACCTCTTCTAAAAGCACATCTGCCATTGTACACTGGAGCAGGCGTGGGAGCTCCTCATTTCGATCCCCATCAAACATGCCATACACAGCTCCCACCCCTTCTGCAAAGTTATCCATAGCAAGTGCTGAGACACACAGCCTGTAACAGAAATATGAGAAACACAATCATCAAAAAAAGTTACTGGTAAAGTATTATTCTTTAGGGACCATTCTTTTAAAAAGTATTAATTAAAGGTGGAGAAGACCAGTAGCAAATTGTAATCTACACATAAAAAGTCCCTAGACATGATAATTAAGCAACATCTGAAAGAGCTAATGTCCCAAGGAAAGGGGAAACAGCCACATTCATGGGCACTACATATCAGCTTTGCAGTGCTGTGGAAGGCTGGTAAGATAAAACACTTTCTCTTAGTGGTGACTAAGGATTAGTTTTGTCAAGGCTCATCAGCGAAAGATCACCGGAGCACACCTATGGTTGAAAAAGTTGAGTTTATTACTCGTTATAGCAAATGAAAATGCACCCCATGGAACCCTGGGGTATACAGATAAGGGGTGCTGAAAAGAACCCACTATAGGGTTTGAACTTTGGCTGGGTCATTCTGGGGAGGGTCTAAGGAAGAGGATCATACTAGACTGGATGTCATCAGAAAGTGGGGCCATTCTATGGCTGGGTATAAATCTTATCTATAGGGAAAGAAAATTAGCAGAAGGATAAAGCTGTAACCGGTAAAGAAAGTAGCATCTACCCATCTTAGCCATGAAAGCGGATTTTTGGTATTTTGTTGACTACATATTCGTGTTGTTTTTGTCTTAAAACTTTATTATGGTCTCAAAATGATCTAATCTGACACTGATGTTCTATGACTTGTGTACAACAGAATAACATGGCCTAGCTATTATGAGCATCAGACCAGTTCTCAGATGCCAGGGGCTGCCATTTTTTCTTTCTCAGTCTCCATGGCCAATATACTCACTTATTTCTCTGCCCTGTCATCTCAGCCAGTCCATGGCTCCAGAAGGTTGATGTAACTGTAGAATCTGTGGTTGGCAAAGGTTTCTGATCAATTTTCAGGGTTGTGATATGGCTGTGGGAGGTGAAGGAAGATTAAACAATATGCTCTTCTGTATTTTACAAAAACTATCCCAACAATTTTCTTTTTGAGACCGAGTCTCCCTCTTGTCACCCAGGCTGGAGTGCAGTAGTATGATCTCTGCTCACTGCAACTTCCACCTCCCAGGTTCAAGCAATTCTCCTGCCTCAGCCTCCTGAGCAGCTGACATTACAGGCATGTGCCACCACGCCCAGCTAATTTTTGTATTTCTTTCTTTCTTTTTTTGAGACAAAGTCTCCCTCTGTCGCCTAGGCTAGAATGCAGTAGCGCGATCTCGGCTTACTGCAACCTCCACATCCTAGGTTCAAGCAATTCTCCTGCCTCAGCCTCCTGAGTAGCTGGGATTACAGGTGCCTGCTGCTATGCCCGGCTAATTTTTATAATTTTAGTAAAGGCAGGGTTTCACCATGTTGGCCAGGCTGGTCTCAAACTCCTGACCTCAAATGATCCACCTGCCTCGGCCTCCCAAAGTGCTGGGATTACAGGGGTGAGCCACCACGCCTGGCTTATTTTTGTATTTTTTTTGTTTTGTTTTTGAGACGGAGTTTCACTCTTGTTACCCAGGCTGGAGTGTAACGGTGCAATCTTGGCTCACCGCAACCTCCGCCTCCCGGTTTCAGGCAATTCTCCTGAGTAGCTGGGATTACAGGCACGCGCCACCATGCCCAGCTAATTTTTTGTATTTTTAGTAGAGACGGGGTTTCACCATGTTGACCAGGATGGTCTTGATCTCCTGACCTCATGATCCACCCGCCTCGGCCTCCCAAAGTGCTGGGATTACAGGCGTGAGCCACCGCGCCCGGCCTATTTTTGTATTTTTAATAGAGATGGGAGTTGCGCCATGTTGACCAGGGAGGTCTTGAACTCTTGACCGCAAGTGATCCACCCACCTTAGCCACCCAAAGTGCTGGGATTACAGGCATGAGCCACTGCACCCAGCCAACAATAATGTATCTTTTAATAAAATAATCTATGGACAGACTAAATGCATTTCTAGAGAGACGGATGAAAGTAGTATGCTGAACTACTGGCAAAGAAGGAGGGGAGAGAAAGGAAATGGGTAGAAGGATTAAAGGAGTAGGAGTTTCAATCAAAAACTAAGCACAGCAAAGATTTCTAAGTTTCAGCCAACTGTCTATTTCTTTTAAGTACTTTGATACAATGAAGTCTTGGTACAATGGATGAACTTGTATTGTCTCTTAGATATTATATAATCTGTTCCACCTAAAACATCTATGCTTGTCATGAAAATATTCAGTGTGTGAGTGGGAAGTAGACATGGAGTAGTCCTAATATAAACAGATTGACTATTGGATAGGACATCTATTCATAACTTAAAAAAGAGAACTTAGGGGCTTTATAGCCTAAATTCATTTTGTTCCTTTAATTACTCAAGATCTCCACAGTACTAACTATGCTAGATTCTGAAAATAGTTCAAAAGAAACAAGACCTACACACGGCTGGTGGGCCTAAGAGCACATGCAGATTCCATTTCAAATTTTTTCCTACCTAAATATGTCCAATGTCTTATGTTCCAGAACCAGATTTGTATTTCCAGTCAGGTCAAGGTCTTGTAATGTAGCAGGCAAAGCCTCTGGAATCAGGATTTCTGTCAAGTCATTGCAACTTAGGTCTACAAACTAAGAAGAAATGGAGAAATCAAAAGAAAACACATCATGGAGACTTAGTTGTTTACTCCCAAGTGTCCAATCTCTTACTATATCCCCAAAGATAAACTTAACTTTTTCCCAGGAGTCTATTACATACATTCTGGTCGCAAATTGAGTACATAAGAAGACAATATTTTTCCTTATGAGAATAATCTCATTTACACTCCTTTCTTCTTTATAAGAGGAGAATAATCTCATTCACTCTCCTGCCATTTCCTCCAATAAGGACATCATTCCAGCTCACAGTAGTACCTGGATCTGTGGCAACTGCAGTATTTCTGGGAAAATGCTGATGTTATTGGAGTGTGCCACAAGGGTGTGCAGCCTTTTGCAGTTTGCTATGGTTGTGGGAATGGTTTTAAGCTTGTTGCCACTTAGGTTCAGTTCCTCCAATTGCTCCAATTTATTTAGTTTGCTGAAAAAGAAACACCAGAATACTATAATGCACCACGACTGAGCAGCTGCCAAGCAAGTGCTATTCTACAGCAGCCACATTAAAGAAGGCCAGTATGGTCGACTGCCAGATGACTGGTGAGAAATGAAACTGATACCAGGAAAGGCAATGGCTCAACAAGTTATAGCTCCTGCTATAACTAAGCCTGATCTGCCTCGGTTTGTTTCAAGGGCTATTGGATCTTGTGGGCAGGAACATCTTCCTGTTACCTAATGTACAGAAAGTGGCTAGAAAAGGAGTGGCCTCAAGTTGGGGGATTAGGCCTGATCCTTGCTTTACCACTAACTAGCTGAGAAATACTAGGTAAATCAATGTCAGCATCTTCAATCTCCTCAGTTGTAAAAAATTAAGTTTTACCACATCATCACTAAGATTCTTCTCAATTTTAAAATTCTACAGTTACCTATTCATGACATTAACTCATCTCCACTAAACGTTATCAAGTTCTTATTATACACACAGCACTGTGCTGTGAGGCAAGTGATTCACACTGTTCCATGACTGAGCAAAGCTTTCTACACTGTATGCAAAATACCTTAAGGAAGAGTAACACCTTTATGGAGGTTATTACAAATTGTTCTAATTTATTTTGATTTATTGGTTTAAAAATTATAAAAATAATCAACTGCTGTTAACATGGAGAGAAAGCGTGAAAAATAAAGAAAATAAATCACCAATACCAATAATCTGAATTACTTTTATCATTTTGCTGAATTTCCTACCAAATTTATGTATTTGTTTTATATAAATTTTATATCTTGCCTTTTTCATAACATATAATTTCTACTAGAAATTTTATAAATACTTTTTAATAACTAAGCTTAATAAATAATTTTTTTCTGATAATATATGCTCACTGAAAAAAACTGAAAAATAGAGACAAACAGGAAAAAAAAAACTTTTAATGCTACTACCAAAGATAATCTCTGATGACACTTTGGTAAATAGTACTCTTGTCTTTCCTAAGACATGAAACCATACTTTTCAAATTAAAAACTGGTATTATAGGCCAGGTAGGTATGATGGCTCACACCTGTAATCCCAGTACTTTCAGAGGCTAGGGCATGTAAATCTCTTGAGCCCAGCAATTTGAGGCTGCAGTGAGTTATTACTGCACCACTGCACACCAGCCTTGGCAACACAAGACCCCGCCTCAAAAAAAACAAAAAAGGGTGCTATATTATATACATTGTATTTATGACTTTCTTTTATTTAACAACATATTTTAAAAGTGTTCTCATGTCCAAATCTCATGCTTTTCCCTTGTCCTGCCTGGATTTTTCTGACTTGTAAATAGAAATGCAGCCTCCTCAGTCAGTTTCTGAGTATCCAGAACTGTGCCAGATTCTGAAAACAGTTCAAAACAAACAAGATCTGTATTGTGCCTATACAATTATAACACTGCTCAGGAAATGACCCCTGATAGTGGATTATTCAGTTAAGAACACACATTTTTAAAAACATGTTATTCCTAAATTTCATTGTTTTATTATATATATCCAGATTACTCTATTCTTTGTGATCTGTTAAGTCTTACCTTTTTTTTTTTTTTTTTTTTTTTTTTTGAGACAGAGTCTCACTCTGTTGCCCAGGCTGAAGTGCAATGGCACAATCTCAGCTCACTGTAATCTCTACTCCCAAGTTCAAGCAATTCTCATGCCTTGGCCTTCTGAGTAGCTGGGATTACAGGCATGTACCACCATACTCAGCTGATTTTTGTATTTTTAGTAGAGATGGGGTTTCATCATGTTGCCCAGTCTAGTATTAAACTCCTCACTTCAGGTGATCCACCCACCTTGGCCTCCCAAAGTGCTGGGATTACAGGCATAAACCACCGCACCTGGCACAAGTATTTTTTAAAAAAAATCAGTCAGGTGTGGTGGTGCATGCCTGTAGTCTCATCTCCTTGGGAGTTGAGGCAGAATTACCTGAACTCAGGAGTTCAGTGAGCTGTGATTGCCCACTGAACTCTAGGCCTGGAGGACAGAGCAAGACCCTATTTGTTTTATTTTTTATTTTTTATTTTATTTTTTTTCCAAATCCAAATCCAAATCGCTTTATTATGTGGCAGTCACCGTGGTGCCAGCCTCTGCTCTTCCCACATCACCACCCTCTTAATCCAGGGCTCTCCAGGCATATTCTTGAGTCTCACAAATCAAGGTCAATGTCCGTTATGGCCTGTGCTCCCCTTTTCTTCAAGACATGGCAGGGCTCATATAACTAAGTCCCGAGTATTGATAGTTGTCTTTTTTTTTGAGACCGAGTCCTCACTCTGTTGCCCAGGCTGGAGTGCAGTGGTGTGATTTTGGCTCACTGCAACCTCTGCCTCCCAGGTTCAAGCGATTCTCCTGCCTCAGCCTAACGAGAAGATGGGATTACAGGTACAGGCCCCAACACTCAGGTAATGTTTTAATAAAAAATATTTTTGGTAGAAACAGGGTTCCATCATGTTGGCCAGGCTGGTCTCGAACTCCTGACGTCGTGATCCGCCTGCCTCGGCCTTCCAAAGTGCTGGGATTACAGGCATGAGCCATTGCACCTGGCCAATAGTTGTCTCTTAACTGGTCCTGGTGAGGCCCACCAACAGCAGTGGAGAGACCTGGGAGGGGCATGGATGACGAGGCTACCCCAAGGGGGGTGGATGTAGGAGCAGAGACATTTCTTGATCTCACTCTGCAAACTGGTCCAAGAACTTGAGGTAGGCCTGACGCTGGGGTGCAGTCGCTGGAATGAAGTGGCCACCTGAGTGGGTGAGGGTGATGGCTCCAGGGAATTGGCTGGCCAGCTGCATACTCTCCGGAGAGGGGATGACTTCGTCAGTGTCCCCGAAAACATGGAGGGAAGGCAAAGACAAGGGTCTTTGCAGGATGGATTCCTTGAACCCAAGGCCCCGGGGACAGATACCAAGATGACAAACCACGGCAAGGAGAAGCGGGAATCGCCTGCCTGGCCCAGGGTGCACATGAGGGCTGCCAGCGCAGCCCCTCGGCTGAAACCAAGAAGCCTGTCAAAAGGCCCCAGCCTGTTCAGTGCCTGCGCCACCGTCCCCAGGGCTTCCTCCAGGCCCCTGCACATGGCGGGCTCTTCCAGTGCGGAGAAAACATCCGCCTCCTGCTCTGAAAACCACCAGCCTCGAGGCTGCTCCTCCAGAGGACAGGACCCTCGGGCCCGGGAGCGTGTCAAGGAGCGAGCGGCGCCACCTTCTCGTCTCTGCAGCAGCAGTCCTCGCAAGCCACGGCTGAAGGGGGCTGCGTGGACCCTCCTGCACCTTCCCCAGCGTCCTGGGGACGCCAGTCTTGGCCGGGGTTCACCGTCCAGGGCCCCAAGGAGCTGCCGGCATAGAAGTCCATGGAGTAGGGATGCTGCCAGGAAATGGCCCTTAGGGCCACGGCCGCCTCATAGGGTGTCAGCAGCGGCTTGGGGAAGGCTGTGCCCCAGTCAACGGAGAGCCGTGGACAAGCCACCTGCACCCACATGTCCACCTCGGGAAGTAGGCAAAGCTTGCTGGGGAAGATCTCAGAAAGCAGCAGCCTCACGAAGGAAAGGCCCAGGGCTCGGAGCTGGGACTCCAGGTGCTCCAGTATCTTAGGACTGCCCTGGCGGTCCAAAGTGCCCAGAATGAGGCCCCAGGACTTAGCTGAGCGGGCAGCAGCTATGGCTTCCTGGCAAGCAGCCTGCATGCGCTGGTGGTCATAGTGCTCTCTGGATAGGATTTTGCTATATGGGTCATACTGGTAAGCAGGGACGCTGGGGTTGCCAATCATGACAGACTCCAGATGGAAGCGGCCATCTCCAAGATACACAACGGCCTCTACCTCTTCAGGAAGTTGGGGGGATGTGCAGCCCAGAATCTCTCCAGGGGACAGGGGCTTGCACTGTGGGACACTCACACGATACTCAGCTTTCAGCTCCTGGGCAGCTACCTGCAAGGTGGACACAAACTGAATGGTGCTGACCAGGGCGAGGGCAGTGGCTGGGGGAAAGGTGAGGCGGAGAGAGTCCAGCAGGTGGGCAGCATCTATCCGGATGTCGACGAAGACGTACCGCACCCGCAAGTCTTGGGCAGAGGTGTCCATGGGAACCAGGCAGTTGTGGCCATAGTGCACCAGGAAGTCAGCTCCCAGGGCCCTGGTGGTGAAGTCATACACACAGCAAGCCCCATAGGTCACATCACCCATCACCATAACTTCAGCCTCGGTGAACCTTTCCAAGATATCCACAACGGTGCAGGCAAAGAGAAGGAGGCCTTCTGGCATTTGCAAAGCCACCTTCTTGGCCTGGGCTTGTTGGATCCTCCAGATGGTCTTGGGGATCTCAAAGTTGTAGTTGGAAGGCAGGACCTGGACTGCTGCCTGCAGCTGGAGGTTGTTCAGGATTACCTGAACTCAGGAGTTCAGTGAGCTGTGATTGCCCACTGAACTCTAGGCCTGGATGACAGAGCAAGACCCTATTTGTTTAAAAAAAAAAAAAACAATCAAGTTTCTCCTGTATGTCTTCTGAAGCTCTACCTCATTTTGTAAATGTTTATAAAAATTATAATTTTATAATCTACATAATTTCATCCAAAATTATTTATATCAAATGCCATTGGCCCATGTTAATCTTTGAAAATATTATTTTTAATGAGTACTTTCATGGCATAGATTTTTCTGGAGTTAAATTTCCCAAATTTTAGCTAGTCATGGTGGCATGTGTCTGCAGTCCCAGCTACTTTAGAGGCTGAGGTGGAAGAATCACTTCAGACAAGAGTTCAAGATCAGCCTGGATAAGGTAATGAGACCCAATCTCTTTAAAAAAAAAAAAAAAAAACTAAAGTTTTTTTTAAAATCAAATGTATTTTGAAAGGATTTACTTATCCATTGACACTTTCTACAACTTTGACAGCATTAAACATCTTTCTTATGTGTTCTTATACGGGTAGCCTGGCTAACTACTGTTCATCTCTTCCTCCAGGGAGCCTAACCCCATCCCCAGGCTCTGTGCAGTGGACTGACAACGTGTACATATGTTCTTTAACACCCTGACTTTCTTAGACTGCACTGCAACTGCCTATCCACTTGTCTATTTCCCCAATTTGACTGTAAATTTCTAGAGGATAGAGACTGAAACTGTTACACAATACCTGACACACAATAGACTTCCATTTTTGTATTATGAATAAATTAATAGATAACAGTATTTTATAAAACAGTGCTGACAAAAGAAAAAATTATCTTCTGAATTTGTTTCATAAGCCTGTACTTTTCTAGGTTGAGTATTAGACCATTATTAAGGAGTCACAACTAAAAATTAAACATATTTTAACCAATTTTCCTGGTTACTGATACTTAACAGGGTACTATTAAGATGAGATTCTGCCACTCAACTAGTGAAACCATAGCATCTGTAAGTCAGTCAACATAAACAAAGAGTTACAGTCAGACGGCTGTATTTTTTTGACAAATGTAGAATTAACATTGTATATTTGAAATGATCAAAGTTTGCATTCATTTTACCTTGCAGGAAAGCTCTGTAGCTGATTGTTTGCAAGGTGCAAGATTCGCAGGTGCGGGTGCCCCACCAGGACGGGTATGCACTGATCTGTCAGGAGATTGTTGGTCAGATAAAGCAGCTGCAGCATACTCAAACTCTCCTCCCCAGTGCAGGCGGATGGTAAAGACTCCAGACTATTTGCAGATGCATTCAAGTATCTGAGACTGACAGACACACACAGATCATCACTTCCTTTATTTGTTGACTTTCTGTATAGAAACCATCATGTGACCTCAGTATGGAATGCTGCCATTCCAAGCTCCCAAATGAAAAAAACAAAAACATTCTCCAGAAAGTTTTTCCATAATTGATCCTATCCAACCAACCCAAAGTTCCTTTTACTCAACTCATGCAAACCAAATAGAGAGGAAAAAGTACAAGCCTGATTGTTTTCCCAGGCTTCTGGAGTGCCTGATTCTAACCTAACTTCATCTTTTACTATCAAACTGCCTACTGAAAGGATATTGCTGAATATCATGTTCAAATATATCTGAACTATGAAGACAACATTTAGAAAAACTTTTGTCTGGTTTCAACAGCATCATTATGTATTTAGCCAATCCATAATCCCCTAATAAAAAACACATAGGCTGTTTCCATTTCTATACAAATGCTATTATAGACACTGTAATGAGCATCTTTGTATCCTTAACCAATTATTTCCTTAGAGTATACTCCTAAAAACAGATTTTGTGGGATCAAAGGATTATATATTTTTTAGAGATTTAATATATTGCCAAACTGACCTCCTGAAAGACTATATGAAATTATACTTCCAGCCAGGGGTAGTGGCTCATGCCTGTAATCTCAGCACTTTGGGAGGCCTAGGTGGGTGCATCATGAGGTCAGGAGATGGAGGCCATCCTGGCTAACACAGTGAAATCCTGTCTCTACTAAAACTACAAAAATTAGTTGGGCATGCAGCATGTGCCTGTAATCTCAGCTACTTGGGAGACTGAGGCAGGAGAATCGCTTGAACCTGGGAGGCAGAGGTTGCAGTGAGCTGAGATCATGCCACTGCACTATAGCTTGGCGACAGCGCTAGACTCCATCTCAAAAAAAAAAAAAAAAACAGAAATTATACAAGAAAACTAAGAATGCCAGTTTGTCACACTTTTGTCAACATTGAGTATTACAAATCCATTCTAATCTATGCCGAGATGATTGATAAAACATGATATAATTTAAAATTTTGCCTAACGTAGTGTTTGGTATATACAGAACATGCTCAATAAAAGGCAGCTATTATTATTAAACTTGTGTGTTCTCAGGTCTTCATCATGTTGTATGATCCATAATCCCTAACTCATTTTTAAATTGATATGTAAGTTTTACATAACTAGCTTTTAAGCTAATGGTGGGTACTGTGTGTCTGCTTGTGCTATTGTCTCAACAAAGCTCTGTCCAGAGTTAATATTAAATAAATACCACTGACAGTTCGCCACAGTTAAGTTACTCACTACAGATTCTAAGGTTGTAAACTAATTTTATTCAGACTATCATGAGGACCAAATGCAGTGCTATGCATTGCTAACAAATACTTGTAAACTAACAACTGCATCAAGACTCCATATAAACATTACATAAAGAATATTTCCTTTAAATGCTTTTTAGAATTTCCAAAGACTTTATTTTGAGGAATATCCAACCAAGGGTATTATACATTAAGAAATGTATAAGCTGCTAAAGAAAGAACAAGCCAGATAACTGTGGACTAAGTGGTTTTTTATGTCTCCTCTTAATTTACTACTGCTCATACTACTACCCATCTCTGTTTCCTCCATTTCTAAAGTGAAGACAATATTGCCTTCTCCGTGTTGTAGAAAAATAAAATTAAAAACTAGTTTTCAATGCTCGCTTTGGCAGCACATATACTAAAATGGGAATGACACAGAGAAAATTAGCATGGACACTGAGCAAGGACAGGCAAATGCGCGAAGCATTCCATATTAAAAAAAAAAAAAATACTAGTTTTCAGGCTGGGTGCAGTGGCTCATGCCTGTTAATCCCAACACTTTGAGAGGCCAAGGCAGGCAGATCATTTGAGTCCAGGACTTTGAGACCAGCCTAGGCAAAATGGTGAAACCCCGTCTCTACAAAAAATAAAATTAGCCAGGTGTGGTGGTGCACACCTGTGGTCGCAACTACTTAGGAGGCTGAGGAGGAAGGATCACTTGGATCCAGGAGGTCAAGGCTGCAGTGAGCTATGATTGCACCACTGCATTCCAGCCTGCATGACAGAGTGAAACCATGTTTCTAAAAAAAAAAAAAAATTCATACAAACAAACCCCACAAACTAGTTTTCATTTAAAGGTGATAGACACATTAGGTAAACCTGATTACACACCTAAAATAGGAAGGCCATGTCATCTATTTGTTAATTTATAGTTAGAAGGCAAATGACACCTTTTGGAAGGATATTACCTGTAAATACAGTTTTCAAAGTACCCAAAACACTTTGTACATAAAGACTGTAATTCAGAGGCAGTTTGGTAAAGCCAGGAGCAAAAACCAAATTAACTTTAGTGGTATGTCCTTTTCTCTCCAATGCAAAAGCTCAAAATTGTGCAAAGAAGCTACAGCAGATTGTGGTAATTTCTCTTTAAATGTCATAACTATATTCATTTTCAGAGATGAAAGCCTGAATCTTCTTGACCTGTCTGAAATTGTTTACAACACAGAAACCTCTTTAAGTATTTGACAGTTATTTCAACTTTGACGTACCGCTTCATAAAACAGTGTCATATATTCTTTTATAAAAATTGCAAATAAGTCTCCACCCATAGTTGGACTATCAGGTAAACTCTCTAAAAATATAGTTCCAAAGGTCACTCCAATGATAAGTCACTTTCTGTTTAGCCAATGATTCTGCTCTTCCGAAAAATATCCTATGGTACTTACTTTAAGGCCTTGGAGAAGAGAGTGTCTGGCAGCCTGCTGAGTGCATTATGCTGAAGATCCAACACCTCGAGGGGGATATGCTCCACCAGTGTTGGGAGGTTTTCTAAGTGATTGTGTCCCACCATCAGTTTTCTAAGACTTAAGCTACTCAGAATTCTAAGGTGAAAACATACAAAGAAACAAATTAAAAATTTAGTGAAATCATTCTTTCTGAGGCTGTCCTAGCCTATTTAACTAAGTTATAGAAATATATTCTTCTAGATTGTATACTCACAGACAAGTGCCTCAGCCAAGAAAGCAGCTATGACTGTATGTTTACCTACCACCCACCAGGAAGTCATTAAGGTCAGTCTGAGAAAAGGTGAATTAATGAAGGCAAACAGCACAGAGTAGATCTAAACTAAAAAGGCAATTTCTAGAATAAATCAATTTAGATTTTAAGTCTAAAAACAGTACCAAAAATTCAGTATATTAACTCACTTTGTAAATAAATTCATAACATTTCATTACAATAAAAACTATTTATTTTAGTGCTCAAAATGTGCTAAGCCACTAACAATGAAGTTCAGAAAGGTTCGATAACTCTGATTTGCCTAAGATTTCCCACTGAATAGTAAACGGTAAAGTCTAGACTTGAAATAAGGTTTGACTCCAAAGACTGTGATATTGACTATGTTAAATGCCTCGAGTTTATTTTTAAAGACTCTATTAGATAATAACCATACATTCTACACTTCAGTGCTTTTGAATATATCATTCTCTGTCCCCTTCACCAAGCCCCACCTTCCTTCTCCCTCCACTTAGAAAACTTTCATCATCTGGTAAAGGTCAATTCAAATGCCATCTTCTCCATGAAACATTCCCTAATTATTCAAATTTCTTCTGATTTTCTCCATTCAATTTACACAGTGTAGTGATTAAGAGTGAAGGCTCTGGAGTAAAAATGACTACATCCAAGGCCAGGTGTGGTGGCTCATGCCTGTAATCCCAGCACTTTGGGAGGCTGAGATGGGCCTATCACTTGAGCCCAGGAGTTTGAGACCAGCGTGGCCAAAATGTCTCTACTAAAAATACAAAAATTAGCTGGGCGTGGCGGTGTGTGCTCCTAGTCCCAGCTACTGAGGGGGCTAAGGCCAGAGGATCACCCGAGCCCAGCAGGTTGATGCTGCAGTGAGCAGTGATTGCGCCACTGCACTCCAGCCTTGGTGACAGAATGAGACCCTGTCTCCAAAAAAAAAAAAACCACTACATTCAAATGTCACCTCCCATCACTTCTGAGTTAAGTGCAACCTTCATCAAGTTACCTAACTGCTCTTAGGTAAGCCTTACTTTCCTCATTTTTAAGATAAAGATAAAGCACCTATTAAATATATAACAAGCTTTTTAAAGGATTAGGTAAGATCATAGAAGTGAAGTTCTTAGAATATCGCTCAGCTCATAATAGCTCATACTATAAAAATTAACTATTATTACTATCATATCACCAACCTACAGAAGCAACCCTTGGTATATTTCTTTCATCACAGTTATCCACATATACACTATCTATCCTTAAGTTCCTTGCAAGCTAAGACCATGCTTTAGCCTTTACTATGTTCCTTACAGCACATCACATTGTCTCATGCTCAGAGGGTACTCAATACTCACTGAACAAATAAAAGGCAACCCAAATCTAGAAAAAAAATTAAATACACACACACGTAAAAGTTAGTACATACATACATACATACATAATACATGTATCCATGCACACATACCTCATGGGAACCTCTGTGATAAGATTATAGCTCACATCTAATACTTCTATCTTCTTTGCTTCACAGGCCCAGTCAGGGACACACTCTAGCAGGTTTCTGCAGAAAATAAATAATTAAATGGCACCATTTAAGATGACAAATTAACTTACTTCACTAGACTGTAATATATCTGTTAAGCAGCCTCTGAGCCCTTGAGGACAGGGACACTATCTCCAAGGCATCCCTTGGTACATTACCTGGAATATAGCAGGTGCTCAGTGAATGCTGTTGAATTAGAAGGGAGAGGACAGGTACTTGAAAATATGTAATATGGATCAATTATGCTACATGCTTGAAGAAGGTAAAAAAGGTTTTCTGCATTAGAAAAGAACACTTATGGTGGGATGGGATGAGGGAAAGATAAGGAATTATAATAACAAACCTTCAAAGATGAGTTAAGACTTCCACAGGTACTGACTGGGTGAGAAGAGAAGCAAATTCCAGGAAAAACGAACAGATGAATAAAACTGAGACAGTAGAGGCAAAAGATAACTAGTGAGGAAAAAGTTTCAAACCATTTAGAATGTGAGCTCAAGTAATTTGTAAAGCACTAGGCAGATACTTAGTAAAGAGAATTTTTTTTTCAGATGTGACAGCTTCTCTAGGCATCAAGGTATCTACAGATTTACTGAGTGATATAATGAGGCAGAATGAAGTAGTGCTATGTAAAAGAAACACACATATCGCTATACCTTAGTGAAGGAAACCCTTTACCTTAAATGGATCAAAACAAGCTCTCTAAAAAATATGACGTGGGTTAGAATGTGAAGGTGTTGTACAATGACCTGAGGTGAGGAGCACATTCCAAGCACAGAGTGGCAACACGAGCTAGAGCACAGAGGCAAGAAAAGAAACACAGGGTGTGTGGTGGGGAATAACAAGCAGTTTGGTGATGCTAGAGCACCCGGGAGGAGAGGGCATGGGCTGGAGATAATAAAGTATAATAAAGTCACATCCAATAAAGTATAGCGGACTAAGGACAGAACCCTGGGGATAAACGACCATTAAAGGGCTAGCTGAGGAAGAGGAGTATGCAAAAGAGAAATGGCCAAAGTGGCATGACAAAAATCAGACTGTATTAACTAGCCAAGGAAAAAGCATGCTTAGAGACAAGAGGGCAAGATTAATTGTGTCAACACAGAAAACTTCCACTAAGAGAAGCACTAAACTGAGCTGTTAGAGGGATAAGCAGACAGGGACTGAAGACACTAAGCCAAAAAATGCATATAATTCTTGAGAAATTTGGACAAAAGGGGGAAGAGAGTAATTAAGACAATAGCCAAGACAATAGCCAGTGGGGTTGTAAGGTAAAGGGAACTTTCTCTATTACGACAGAAGAGATTTAAGTGTGTGTACAGACTAAGAAAAAAGAGGCTGAATGAACACACACACACACGAGCAGGAGGGAGCAAAAAAAGGAGAGGGGAGGGAGGAGAACAATAATAACGATGAACAGAGCAAGGTCCAGGGCAGTGGGAGGGGAGGGGTCACAGGCACAAATAGCTGGACTGGCTGTAACAGAGGAGATAAGCTGAGAATAAATATGCACCTATATAAATTCAAGCAAGGTGGGTGTTAGGAAGCTGAGGAAAATCGCCCACAATGGTCTCTGTTTTCCCAATCAAGTAGGAAGCTAAGTTCCAGCATGGAGGAGACTAAGAAGGGGGACACTGAGGAAGGTAGAGCAATCCTGAACAGATGCTGAGGATACTGGAAGGATCTGGCAAGAGGAAGAACCAATAAGCTCCAGATAAGGTTGGAAATTGTGAGTTTGTTGTAGGGTCCACTTGGATGTGAGTTTCTTCGGCAATGACCAAGCTCAACGGAAAAGGTAAAATTTTAGTACTGATCCATGTTGGGGTTTTGCTGGGAAGACAAGCAGAAAGAAACGGAAGGGAATCTAAAACATTAGCTTTTAAAATGATAATAAAATAACAAAATCAACAAAAAGAGAAACTTGGCTATAATAGCTAGTATATCTTGAGACAACTGCATGTCAGGTACTCTCCTGTATATTTTGCATCTATCATCTCACTCAGTCTTTACAACCCTGACCATATAGGACTGTGCCTACTGCCCCTTTCATCTGCTTTGGGCACCCTATACTTGCGGCACTTAGGATGCTGCCCTGTCACTACTTGTTTGATTGTTCATCTCGCCAGTAGATTGCAAAACTCAACCAGTGAACCCAGAATGCCCAACAGTGGTTAAAAAGGAATGAATAAAAGAAAAACAAACTTCATTTATGTTTGTTTCTGGCCACCAAGAGAAGTAATAAAATCATGAATATAATTAATGTCCCTTCAAAAATAAGACCAACATGAGATATGGGAGTACAAAAAAATTAAAATTTTTAAAAACTCACCATCTAAAAATTAATCATTATCTGATTCCAACCAACAAAATGGGAATCAGTGCCATGAAGATAACAGGTCTTTCTTTGTACCTCATCCTTTAAGAAGGAATAATTAATAGGCACCTTACTATTTCAACAGAATCCTTCCTTTATACAGTAAGGCTATTAAACTTATTTGTCCACTCATCCTTTCTCCTTTTTCCAGGTTATCCAAATATTTCAAAATATTTAGATTTCTTGTGTATCAAAACTGCCAAGAATCCACACGTATCTCTTAAATAGAAAGAAACAAGCATCACCCTCACGAGAGATACTCACCGGGAAAGATCCAACGAAGTGAGTAGGCTAGGTACTGGATATATGTTCACTGCTGTCAGCCCTAATCCAAAAACAAACAGGTGTTAGTGACATCCTCTAAAAAAGAAAGTAACTAAGAGCTGACAAGGGAACAGTAGCTTAGTGAAATCACGAGAGAGAAAATTGATGTCCTTTACTAAGATGAACTAAAGACTGAAACTACTGAATAACTCATTTTGACTAACTGCTTGATCCCAATGTGTCTTGAAAAACAAACATAACAACTAATTAAAGGATCCTGTGTACCACACTACCTTTATACAAGGTTAAACAGTTGTTAAATGTTAACAGTAACTACTTAGCCTTTTAACTTGATAAAAATTAATAATCAGACTTTTACTGGCAATATTTTAAATAAAGTATAACATAAATACAGAAAAGTGCAAAAATCAGTAAATTTTCACAAACTGAACACACTAGCAACACCCAGATGAAGAAACAGAACATTACCAGCTCCCTGGGAGCTGCCCCGTGTTTCCCGTTCCAGTCACTACCCCTCCAGGGTAACATTATCCTGACTCCAAGTACCAAATTACTTTTGCCAGTCTACATAAATAAATGCATGTGTATAATTACTTTTGCCTATCTATATAAATATATGCATGCAGTATGTATACTTTTGCCTATCTATATAAATATATTCATGCAGTATATATAATTACTTTTGCCTATCTACATACATACATACACACAGTATGTATAATTTTATTTTTCTGACTTTATTCACTCTACAATATGTTTACAGGATTTGTTTATATAGTTGCATATGGTTATAGTTCATTCATTCTGATGCCTGTATAAAATTACTTTATGTGAATATATCACAATTTATTAGCCCATTTTAGAGTTGATGGACATGTAAGTCTTCTAGTTTGCAGTTACTGTGAATAGTACTTCTATGAACATATTTGTCCGTGTTTTTTGTGGACTAATGTAAGCCCTTATATAGAGCATAAGCCTAGGAGAGGCACTGCTGGGTACAGGGTTATGTTCATGTTCACCTTAGTAGACACTACTGAATAGTTTTCCAAAGTGACTGTACCAATTTACACTCCCAACAGCTGCCCTGGGATTTTTAGGCCTTTCCATTCTAGGCATTCTGGTAGGTGTGTAGTGGTGCCACATAAGGGTTTCAATATGTATATCCCTGATGACTAGTCAAGTTCAGTGCTTTCTCTATCTTAACTGATCACATTTAGATAACTTTTTTGTAAAATGGAGTTCTTGACTTTGAAGCATCAAAACTGCAAGTGTTTATGTGAATTCTTCCAGGTTGTAGAATTTAAGGAATTTGTAAACAAAACAGCAGACCTCAAACAAGCCCTGTTTAGTTAACCACTGTGATGGAATCTTGGTGACTAATAGTACTTAAGCATTTATGTACTATTAAAATATTTAATTTATTTGTAAATACTTAAATATTTACAAAGAGTAAGTATTTATGACTGCGTGCCTGTTGATGAGGTCTTTTTCAGTAGGGCCAGGAATTCAGAATCTTTAGACACATTAAGGATAGAGATGAGCCTGATAACAAAAATCTCCAAGGCTAAAACTTACTACTATGTCAGGCATCTATAAACAGCATCAGTTTTAACCCTCTTCTGACCAAGCAATTAATCTAAGCTACAATTTGAAGCTTCTATAAGTAACATAATAAAAGGTAACGCAAACAGAAGTCCTCAAATTTCATTTATCTGTATAATCTAGTTTACAGATGCAGAAAAATAAAGAGAATAAAATAATAAACCCTCTTTCACCTATTATAGAGCTTTTAACAAATCTACTTTCTGCTTTATACGCTCCAGACTTTTTGTTTTTTGAAGAGCTTCACTCTTCTTGCCCAAGCTGGAGTGCACTGGCGCAATCTCAGCTCACTGTACCTCTGCCTCCCGGTTTCAAGCAATTCTCTTGCCTCAGCCTCCTGAGTAGCTCGGATTACAGGTGCGCGCCACCACGCCCAGCTAATTTTTTGTATTTTTAGTAGAAACGAGATTTCACCATGTTAGCCAGGCTGGTCTCGAACTCCTGACCTCAGGTGATCTGCCTGCCTTGGCCTCCCGTAGTGCTGGAATTACAGGCATGAGCCACAGTGTCCAGCCCAGACTATTTTTTTAAGAATTAAAATACCACACATACCAAGAGGTAAACATCATCCTGAATATGGTTTTCATTACTCTCATGTATTCTTTCACACTATTATGGCATACTTATGGCTAAGAAAATAGTATTTCTGTGAGTGTTTTAAATTTTGATATAACTATCACAATTGACATTTAATTATGTACTTTTCCTTGCTCAAAAAATGTTTGCAATTTATCCATATTAACCATACAAAGCTTTACTACATTCATTTCCATTGCTGTGCAATATTCTATTGCATGAATATGTAATTACTGATTTACCCATTTTCCTACTAATAATCCTACTTTTAGGCCAGGCGCAATGGCTCAAGCCTGTAATCCCAACACCTCGGGAGGCTCATGTAGGCAGATCGCTGGAGGTTAGGAGTTCGAGAACAGCCTGGCCAATATGGTGAAACCCTGTCTCTACTAAAAACACAAAAATTAGCTGGGCATGGTGGCACACTCCTGTAATCCCAGCTACTCAGGAGCTAAGACAAGAGAATCACTTGAACCTAAGCAGCAGAGATTGCAACAGCCGAGATCTGACGACTGCACTCCAGCCTGGGCAACAGAACTACACTCCATCTCAAAAAAAAAAAAAAAAACAAGAAAAATCCTACTTTTCTGTGCTCACAAAAAGTGATAAACAATCTGGTATACATCTCCTTGTACACATGTGTCTTTGAGATATATCTCAAGCAGGGAACTTCTAGAACATGGTATGTGTGTGTCTTGACATCTCTAACACTGTCACATTGCTTTCTGGGTTGGTTTTACCAGTCAACTCACACTGGCAGTGTGTGAGAGCTCAGGAAGATGCTTCTCTTCACCTCCAGAAACACTTAGCCTTACCTTTTTTTAAAATTTGATAAGTATAAAATGTTATTTAAATTTGCATTTTTCTGACAGTAAAATTTAACACATTTCCCTTTCCTTCCTTAAACATATATCAAAAGTAATTATATCTTCTATGGTAAAGAAGAACTTTCCATAAAATGAATGGCCTCAACAAATATGAGGACCTTTTCATTGAAAAATATTCTTAGGGCAAATCGTATTGAAATCAGAGGCTCCTCATTCTAGCACTGAGGCTACACAAGCTTTTAAACCACAAACTGGCAAACTCTTTTTGTAAAAGGCTAAATAGTAAACATTTTAGAATTTGCGGACTATAAGACAGTCTCTCTAACTATTATTTGATTCTGCCACTGTAGCACAAGAATGTATAAATAATATGCAAACAAACCACTATGGCTGCATTCCAATAAAACTTCATTTAGAAATATAGAAGCCTGAAATTCATAGTAATTTTCACATGTCACAAAATTCTTCTTTCTTTTTTTGAGATGGGGTCTCACTCAGATGAGGTCTCACCCAGGATGGAGTGCAATGGCACAATCTCAGCTCAGTGTAACCTCTGCCTTCCAGGCTCAAGTAATCTCCCATCTCAGCCTCCCAAGTAGCTGGGACAGTAAGCATGCCACCACACTCAGCTAATTTTTGTATTTTTTGTAGAGATGGGGTTTCGTCATGTTGCCCAGGCTGATCTCAAACTCCTGAGCTCAGGTGATCTGCCCACCTCAGCCTCCCAAAGTGCTGGGATTACAGGTGTGAGCCCCCATGATCGGCCACAAAATTCTCCTTTTGACATTTTTTTAACCAACCATTAAAAAAATGTAAAAACCGGCTGGGCATGGTGGCTCACGCCTGTAATCCCAGCACTTTGGGAGGCCGAGGTAGGCGGATCACCTGAGGTCAGGAGTTCGAGACCAGCATGATCAACATGGAGAAACCCCGTCTCTACCAAAAAAAAAAAAAGAGTAAAAACCATTTCTTATGGGCCATACAGAAAGAGGGGGTAGGCTAGATGCAGTGATGGGATATAGTTTGCCAACCCCTGTTTTAAACCATTATTGATATTCTGTTTTGAACATTCTTGCCCACCTTCCCACCACTATTCTGTGAAATGCCTCTTACTATGCTCAATTGGTAAAGCTCAGAGTATCCTGCCATGTCTTTTTATGCATATTGCAACCACTTAAGTATTGACAGCAAAGTGAAAAGATAAAGCTTTGCCTCAATGAGCCACAAACTCCATCCTGCAGAGTGGCTGAGGAACACCACGGATGCCACTGTTCTTAGAAAGTGCTGACTACAGCTGAAAGAGAAAAAACAAAAGGCTGGATAGAGAACTCACTGTTGGAAGTGGCATAGAGGGTCCGAAGAGAGAACCCGCTGAGTGTTAGCTCCCTCAGCTGGTTCCGCTCACAGTGCAGCTGTTCCAAGCTGCATAAGGAGCTAAGATCCAAGTCAGTCAGTCGGTTGTCCCGCAGATCCACGTGAGTGATGTATTTATTTCCCTCCAGATTTTCAACAACCATGGTTTTCAAATGGTTCATCCTTAATATGCAGAAACAAGAAAATAATCAGAAATGTGAGTCTATTAAATGTGCTTACCAAAATAAAAAATAGGACAGGTATTATCCCTTTCTCTGTTTCCTTTTGTTTTTGAGACGGAGTTTCGCTCTTGTCACCCAGGCTGGAGTGCAGTGGTGCAATTTGGGCTCACTGCAACCTCCATCTCCCAGGTTCAAGTAATTCTCCTGCCTCAGCTTCCCGAGTAGCTGGAATTACAGGCGCCCCCACCACGTCCAGCTAATTTTTTATATTTTTAATAGAGATGGGGTTTCACCATGTTGGGCAGGCTGGTCTTGTCCTGACCTCAGGTGATCTGCCCATCTCGGCCTCCCAAAGTGCTGGGATTACAGGTGTGAGCCACTGCGCCCAGCCCCCTTCTGTTTCCTAAACAATTTAAGAACTTGACTTCTTGCCTAATTTTGCAAGGTACTATATAAATAACTACAATTTATAAACAATTCAAGGTACAGCCAGGTTAGACAATCCAGACTGGCAAATACATATACAAATTAATAAAGAGAAGAAAAAAAGAGGTCATATGGACAAACAGTTAAACACTTATATCCAAATACCTAGTAAGGTTAGATGGGCACTAAGGAAGACAAAAGAAAAGGAAGATGAACACAACCTTTTTGGTTAGGGAGTAGCAAAGCAGTCATAACAGTACCATGTCTAGAGTATAAGGATGGACCATACTTCCTCCTGTTGCTATGCCTGCTCTATCTCTAGTGTTAAGGTTCATATAAAATTAATTAACAGACAAGGAAATAATCTGTATATGTATGGAATAGTTCAAAGGCAAATTATAGAAAATAACCTCTGGGTTATTTTCCATACAAGTCTATGATTTAATTTATACAGGTGTGTTCTCATTTTCTTGTATTTCTATAAATCTCTCTCTTAAGTCTCCGGTGCACTTAAAAAAAATTCTCTCTTACTGTCTTTATAAGGTTGTTTACTGTAAATAACAGAACATTCAGCAGGTGTCTTTTTATCAGCTTCCTTTAGGAAAAGATGACTAGAAAATAAAACTCTCATTTTCCATAATAAACAGTTTTTAAAAATAAAAAATTTAAAAAAAGTTCTTAGTAATGAAACCTTTAACATCTTAATTGTAATACAATGGATATCAAGAAGAAACCCAATGGATATCAAGACTCAACAGAAAAATAGTCGTTTATGGAGAACTTTAAACTATTAATACACATATAAAAACATGTTCAACCTGACTGCTAAATAAATAAATGTTGATACAAATAATGAAATACTTTCTTCAACCTACTAGACTGATGATACAAGAAAAAGAAATGTTAAAATCCAGCACTGACAAACATATGAGAAAATGGGAATTCTCATAAAGTGTTAGAGGGGTTAGGCACAGTGGCTCACACCTGTAACCCCAACACTTTACGAGGCCAAGACAGGAGGATTACTTCAGCCCGGAAATTCAAGACCAGCCTGGGCAACAGAGCGAGACCCCATCTCTACAAAAAAAATTAAAAAATAAAAAATACATATTACTGGGAGGGTAAGTGAAAACAATCTTTGTCAAAGGCAATTTGATAGTCTCTATCCTATGGTACAGCTACCTGATCCTTAATCTCTCTGCTACTGAGTGGTAAGTAAAGTCTTACTCTACCTTTGAAAATACATATTCCTACATTGTTCAAAAAAACCTAATGTTAGGGCTAGGCACGGCGGCTCACACCTGTAATCCCAGCACTTTGGGAGGCTGAGGTGGGTTGACTGCTTGAGTCCAGGCGTGCAAGACTAGCCTGCACAACATGGTGAAACCCCAAATCTACTAAAAATAGAAAAAACTTAGCCAGGCATGGTGGTGCACACCTGAAGTCCCAGCTACTTGGGAGGCTGAAGTGGAAGAATCGCCTGAGAATGGGAGGTCAAGCCTGAAGTGGGCTGAGATCGTGCCACTGCACGCTAGCCTGGGTGACAAGTGAGATCCTGTCTCAAAACAACAACAACGAAAGTTTAAAAACCCTAATGTTTTAAACAAATCTTCATAAAGAGAAGACATAAAGGTCCACCAGAGTCAATCTAAAGGAAGCTATGCTAAAGAATAACCTTACCTTAAATCCACATGCTTGATATGACTCATCCTATTGAGCACCCCTAAGTTCAGGACTTCTAGGCAATTTCCTGCCATAACTACTTTATCTAACATAGTAAGTTTCTCATAAACCTCAGGAATTTGACTAAAGTTGTTGAAGGAAATTCCCAAGGAGGAAAGCTGTTGTAGATTTCCCAATTCTTCAGGTAAAGTATTCAGAAAGTTGCCATCAAGACAGAGGGTTTGAAGACTATGGGAAAAAAACAAAACAAGTCGATTTTATGAAAGGTTTCTCTGGAATGAACAGAATCAGAGTTATGAATTCTGATTTATGTCACTAATTTGTTATTAATCCAAAAGTAGTAAAATGTCCTAACTCTCCATCTATACAGACTTAATAGATGACTTACACATAACTTACACAAATGGTCCCTCCAACATTAATGAGAGTTAAGACCTCTGCTGTTGAAGCTGAGGGATCAGTCACTGCTATAGGCAGGTAGATCTCCTGCTGCTGACTAGAATCCTAATAAGTACATTATTTATTTCACTGCAAGACCCATGGTACTACCTTCATTCCAAACCCCAGGCAAGTTTCTAATTCTGCAAGGGAAAAGAACAATCTAATAAAGTTACTTACTTTAGCAGATTGCCAATCTGACTTGGTAGGTCATGAAATCCATTA
Source organism: Aotus nancymaae (assembly GCF_030222135.1). Taxonomy (NCBI): domain Eukaryota; kingdom Metazoa; phylum Chordata; class Mammalia; order Primates; family Aotidae; genus Aotus; species Aotus nancymaae. Next base: position 27,332,677 of record NW_026988443.1, on the reverse strand, counting down.
CAGGAAAGGTTGAGCTCAGTCAGGGTAGAGATCTCACATAACAATATAGGAAACAACCCAAGTTTATTGTGGGACAAGTTCAGGCCCTTCAGTTGAGAAAATCTAAAGAGCAAAGGCAAAAATGTATATTGCATTTCAATAAATCTATTACTGTATCTTTGTGCCAGACATCAATGGCCTCTGATGATCTATTTTAAATGTCTATCATAGAATTTATTCCAAAGATACTTACTGAGCACTCACTACACATCAAACATTGAGTGGGGACAGAGGACACCAAGATAACTAAGCACAGTCCATGTGATCAAGGAAACCAGGTCTAGCATTACAAGAGTTCTATTTTCTCCTTAAAAAGGTAGACAGTCTTGAAGAACTGCTCATGCTGGTACAATTCTTTTATATTACATCATACTTGATATGCTTGAAATCTTTTTCCATTATTAAATTTCTACATGTAATATACAAAAGCCTTGCAGGAATTAATCAACTCATAGGCAAAGCAATAGCTAACAATTATGTAGATCAAACCTCATATATAAGCAACTTTTTTCATACTGAAATTATGTTAGCTCAAATGTTACATGAAATGAATAAACCAGTTAAAGCCTGAAAATGTGAATATGACAGCATTTTACCATTATGTGATCTGATACACAACATAAAATGGTAATTTTTAGTGCTTCTATTTTGTTCATGGAAGTAAAAGTATCTATACTGTCTTACCCAGAGACAGTATTGTTATAAAATGGATCTCTTGAGTTTCTTCTTGATATCCGTTGTATTATAATTAAGATCTTAAAGGTTTCGGCCGGGCGCGGTGGCTCAAGCCTGTAATCCCAGCACTTTGGGAGGCCGAGGCGGGTGGATCACGAGGTCAAGAGATCGAGACCATCCTGGTCAACATGGTGAAACCCCGTCTCTACCAATACAAAAAATTAGCTGGGCACGGTGGTGCGTGCCTGTAATCCCAGCTACTCAGGAGGCTGAGGCAGGAGAATTGCCTGAACCCAGGAGGCGGAGGTTGCGGTGAGCCGAGATCGCGCCATTGCACTCCAGCCTGGGTAACAAGAGCGAAACTCCGTCTCAAAAAAAAAAAAAAAAAAAAAAGGTTTCATTACAAAGAACTTTTTATGAGAGACTCTGGTATTCCACTGGAGAATAGGATATTTTGTTATTATACAAGTGCAAGATGGTAAGGGTAAGATGTTCTCCATGATGATGATCTGTATCACCTGCTTCTATACCTGAATCCCTGGTACCTCACTCTAATGCTTTGCTTACACATTTTCAATGTTTAATTTCCAGATGACCTAACCTTGATTACTGATTATTCCTTTGGTTTGGTACTTTAAATTCAAAATTTATGATCCAGCCCTCAAACTGGACCAATTCTTTTTATAGCAACTCACAAAGAAATGCTGGAAACCAGCTTCCTTAAAATTATAGCTTGTCTGCATTTACATGCCAATGTTACTAAAATAACTATATCATTACTACAGACTTGTACTTGAAAAACTTTCTAAAATAAGTATCAGATGAGATTTTAAAAAAATCACAACATATCTGGACATTACTCTAGAAGTATTAGCTATTAAGGAAGTACGTAAAATATGTCATTTTAATTTATATCATCCTTTTAGTCACCATCTAATTTAAATCATTTCAAATGCTTTAATTTCCAATTTCTCTCTTCTCCTCCAGAAGCCAAGACAATTACTTACAACACATATTTATTCACTACCATCCATTTTTAAGTGGAGGAGTGAGATGGGATGAGTGGAGGGTGGGAATGAGGTATATATTTTAATAAAGGAGATGAAATAACAAGTAGGTCATAGTATCGTAGAGCTAAAATGGTTCCTTTATTAGAAGAAAGAAGCTTCACAGCTTAAGGGTTGGCAGTGGAAGGTACAAGGAAAGACAGAGCTTTGTCTCTCAGAATGAAATTCTTAAAATGAGGCCTATCTCCTTTAAGTTATTAAATTTTATAGTTCTCATTCAAAACTTTCCTATATACTAAATCTCTTGATGTAATTTACTGCTGATCACACAACAATGTCAATGATTTACACAAAAAGATGACCCATATCAACTGGCAGCTCACAGAACATTTACATCAACCTTCTGTTTTATGGGGGGGAAAGAGCAGGTAGGAGAACTGTGTGAATAAAAAATTTTACTTCCTCTTTAAAAGGGAGTGAAAATTTTAGAATACACATACAATAGTAGCACGTGGAAGCCATAAGATACTGATTATAACTTGATTTGAACATGTCAGTCTGGAAACCCATTCTCCACATACTTGTAGAGTGTGTCGAGGCCTCCGGGTCTTTCTAACTGCATGAAGTTGTGTCGCAAGTTGAGGTAGGTGATATCTTGACTGTAGAAGAGATGCTCAGGAACCTCCTCGAGGCTGTAACATGAGAGGTCCACGGTACTGATTCGCTGGGACACCACCTGAATAAGGTCAAAAAGAAGAGCCTTCTGAGCTAGTACTGAATGTCTATCACCCAGCACAGAATGAAATGGCGTTTACACAAAAAGACACTAATTAAAAAGATAGGAAAGAAAAAAAGGTAATAAGATCCAATTATTCATTTATAAAAACCAGTTAATTTTTACTTTTTCTTAAAACCATAAGCTGCTTAAAAAACAAGGGTGTAAGTTATAAAGTGCCTACAGGTACAAGGTAAAAAATGAAAAACACAAATCATTAAAGATGGAAAGTTAACACTTCATGCAAGAAGTAATCTTTTTTTTTCTTTTGAGACAGAGTCATGCTCTGTCAGCCACGCTGGAGTGCATTGGCACAATCCTGGCTTACTGCAACCTCTGTCTCCAGGACTCAAGCAATTCTCCTGCCTCAGCCTCCTGCGTAGCTGGGATTACAGGTGCACACCACCATGCCCAGCTAATTTTTGTGTTTTTTTTGTTTTAGTAAAGATGGGATTTCACCATATTGGCCAGGCTGGCCTCGAACTCCTGACCTCATGATCTAACCACCTTGGTCTCCCAAAGAGCTGTCTGAGCTAGTACTGAATGTCTACATCCTGTCTACATAGGATTATAGGCGTGAGTCACCACGCCCAGCCCCAGCTAGTTTTTGTATTTTTAGTAGACACAGGGTTTCACCATGTTGGTCAGGTTGGTCTTGAATTCCTGACCTCAGGTAATCTGCCCACCTTGGCCTCCCAAATTGCTGGGATTACAGGTGTGAGTCACCACACTCGGCTGCAAGAAATAATCTTAAAATGATTAGAAATAACTGGAAAAAATTTTAAGAGGCAGTGTGATATGAAAATACATGGCCTTTTGGCCGGGTACGGTGGCTCACGCCTATAATCCCAGCACTTTGGGAGGCCGAGGCGGGTGGATCACGAGGTCAAGAGATCGAGACCATCCTGGTCAACATGGTGATACCCCGTCTCTACTAAAAATACAAAAATTAGCTGGGCATGGTGGCGCACACCTCTAGTCCCAGCAACTTGGGAGGCTGAGGCAACAGAATTGCTTGAACCTGGGAGGCAGAGGTTGTGGTAAGCCAAGACTGTGCCACTGCACTCCAGCCTGGGCAACAAAAGCAAAACTCCATCTCAAAAAAAAAAATCTAATCTATCACGAAAAAGTCATTCATGGGTAGGCACAGTGGCTCACGTCTTAATCCCAGCACTTTGGGAGGCCAAGGTAGGCAGACTACCTGAGGTCAGGAGTTCAAGACCAGCCTGACCAATATTGTGAAACCCCATCTCTACTAAAAATACAAAAATTAGCTAGGTGTGGTTGTGCACGCCTGTAATCCCAGCTACTCCAGAGGCTGAGGCAGGAGAACTGCTTGAACCCGGAGACAAAGGTTGCAGTAAGCCAAGACTGCACCACTGCACTCGAAAAAGAAAAAGAAAAATCATTCATGTTTTGACAGCATGTCCTTATACTGTAACAATCTCTTATACAAAATCCGGTAACAACGGCTAAAAGAGGAGAAACTGAAAATCACAATACACTTTATTGCTCTTTAAAGGCTAATGAGCAGAAATTATGCTCCAAGACTAATCCTCAGCATATAGGAATAATGGCTTATGATAGCATTAGAGGTCACTGTCCCATCAATGAATGCAAATTTGAAGTGGTTCACCAAGGCTGTGCTGAACATCTGCAGACCAAGAAGCACTGAGACACAAGTTACAGAATGAACCCATCTATCACTGACTACTATAGTTGAGGGACGGTCATTTAAATCTCATTGTATCTCAATTCCTTCAAGAGTCAAATCTCTCTGTGTCTTAATTCCTTCTAAGGCCCTACCTCACAGAGATAGTACAGATGAAAATGCCCTTAAAAACATTTTTGACAGCATTTTGTACTATGCAAATATAAATAAGTTAAAGACCTGGTAGAATTCCATGATTTTATTCATTATATACTCAGAAAAGGCCTAGAAAGGAAAATAAAAATTGTAACTTGTTATCTTGGGAATAAGTTTAGTTTCTTTCTTTTTTTTTTTTTTTGTTTTTTTGTTTTTTTGAGATGGAGTTTCGCTCTTATCGCCCAGGCTGGAGTGCAATGGCGCAATCTTGGCTTATCGCAACCTCCTAGGTTCAAGTGATTCTCCTGCCTCAGCCTCCCAAGTAGCTGGAATTACAGGCATGCACCACCATGTCCAGCTAATTTTGTATTTTTAGTAGAGACAGGGTTTCTCCATGTTGGTCAGGCTGGTTTCAAAACTTCCAATCTCAGGTGATCCGTCTGCCTTGGCCTCCCAAAGGGGTGGGATTACAGGTGTGAGCCACCTCACCCGGCCATCAGTTTCAAAACACATTTCTCTTGGGGTTCTCTATTCTTATCTGCATCTCAGAACATCCCACCATTTTCACCTTGGATGCTTGCCGTTGCCATCGCTGGTACTCGGCCAAAGTCTCAAAGCTGACATGATAGGTCTGAGCTTGGGCTCCGGCTGAGCTGAAAGCAAGGGAGTACTGCCGTCGCTTCACTTCTTCTATCTGAAGAAGAGGAGGGGAGAAAACCAGAATCACTAAAAAAAAAAATCCGAGTCAAAAAGCAAAAGGCAATCACAAGACTAACAACTGAATTTTTTAAACAGACTTTTTAATTTTTTCTCTCTACCCTCTTGTTCCCCTCCATCTGCCAATGGGTCACAGATGAATACACAATGATCTCAACACATTAGCTGTGCTTTTGCTCTATCCCCAGCAGCTGGGTGGCACCTCTTGTGCTCAGGACTTGTTGGTCAGGAAGCAGGATACCAGTCCATTGTGAACCCCATACTGCACGGATTCTTAGCAAGTTCTCTTGAGTTCCATTCAAATCTCTTTTACTAGGCTTGAGAAAAGAGGCAAAAACTTCCTCCATTCCTATTTGGAGTGGTGGCAGGAATTCATAGCACAAAAATAGCTCCTTAAAGAAATTCTCGGCCTGGCATGGTGGCTCACGCCTGTAATCCCAGCACTTTGGGAGGCTAAGGTAGGCGGAATACAAGGTCAGGAGTTCGAGACCAGCCTGGCCAACATAGTAAAACCCTGTCTCTACTAAAAATGCGAATAATTGGCTGGGCATGGTGGCAGGCTCCTGTAATCCTAGCTACTTGGGCAGCTGAGGCAGGAGAATCACTTGAACCTGGGAGGCAGAGGTTGCAGCAAGCTGAGATTGCATCACTGCACTACAGCCCAGGTGACATTGCAAGACTGTGTCTCCAAAAAAAAAAAGAAATTCTCCCCCGAATTCCAACCACCCAACCTATGTAACTTTGATGAGGAAGCAGCCTTTTTATAGTTATGGAACCACACATCTTTGTCTGGTATCTCAGTTACGTCATAGCTACTGAATCTTGGCAAATCAGACGGAAACTTACATTAGGTTTCTGTGCCAACTAAAGATTGAATCAAGCAGCAGAAACAAAATACTTCAAGAAAAGAGAATCATATTGAAAAGATCCATTAAAATTAAATAATTTTCACAATATTAAATTGTGATAGAACATGACCATTTTTCACTCGTAACAAATCATTGCAACCGAAGGAGTGTGTCAAAATAAAGAACATTACTGAAATAAAGAATAGACACTGATTGTTTTAGCATAATATTTTAAGTATTTTATTTTGGAATGCTTGACACAGAAAAGTACGGAGAATCACTGAGAAAGGTTTGTAAATCTCTCACTATAAGTTAATTTGTCAATTTCTCTGAGTAATTATTTTAATTTTTGTATTACAGATATTGAGATTATATTATTACATATGTACAACTTTGGAATTATTAAATAGTGATGGTGAAATGTTTATTTTATCACTTTGTAGTGAGCCTCTTTATCCCTACTAATGCTTTTTGCATTAAAGTCCTTTTGATCCAGCTACTTGGGAGGCTAAGGCAGGAGAACTGCTTGAACCCGGGAGGTGAAGGTTGCAATAAGCCAAGATCACGCCACTGCACTCCAGCCTGGGTGACAGAGCGAGACTCCATTTCAAAAAAAAAAAAAAAAAAAGTCCTTTTGGAGATAAGTTTTATTGAGGTATAACCTATAAAAAAAAAAACCACTGTTTGTTTTGTTTTGAGATAGGTCACTCTGTCACCCAGACTGGAGTACATGCATAATCATGACTCACTGCAGCCTCAACCTTATAGGTTCAAGCGATCCTCCTGCCTCAGCTTCCTGAGTAGCTACAACTACAAGTGTGTGCCACTGTTCTTGGCTAATTTTTTAAATTTTTTGTAGAGACAGAGTCCCATTTATGTTGCTCAGGCTGGTCTTAAACTCCTAGACTCAAGCAATTCTCCCACCTCAGCCTCCCAAATTGCTGGGATTACAGGTGTGAGCCACTGTGCCATGCCTGGCCCTGATTTTTTTTTAATTCACTGATTCTAAGTGACCAATTTCATGAGTTTTTATAAATTAATAAATACAGTGTACAACCCCATGACCCCAAAACTACCCCTGTGCTCCTTTACAGTCAGTTCCCTCACCACCAACCCTGGCAACCACTGATCTGTTTTCTATCACTGTAATTTTTTGCCTTTTTCAGAATTTCATATAAATTCAATAATTCAATAAATAGACTTTTGTATCTGTTCCTTCACTAGGAATTATACTTTCAAGATTTATCCTTGTTCTTGTATTAGCAGTTTTTTTTTTTTTTTTTTTTTTTTGCTTAGCTCTATTTCATGATATAGCTACATCATATTTGTTTATCAATCCACAAGTCAATGAGTATTTGTTTCTAGTTTTTGGCCATTATGAATAAAGCTGCTATAAACATTCACATACAAGTCTTTGTAAGAACATATGTTCATTTCTTTTGGATAAAAAACTAGAAGTAGAATTGCTGGGTCATTTGAAAAGTATATGTTTAATTTTACAAAAATGAATGAACTGTTTTGCAAAGTAACTTCATTCCTACCATGATGTATAAATGTTCCAGTTGCTCTGCATCACTGCCAAACTTGCTATTCATCAGTCTTTTAATTTTAGCCATTCTAGTGGTATGCAGTAACTTACTGTGATTTGCATTTGCATTTTCCTAATGACTAATGAGGCTGAAGATCTTTTCACGTGTTTATTTGCTACCTGTATATCTGCTTTGGTGATGGGTCTCTTCAAATATTTTGCCCAGTTTTTAACTGGGTTATTTGTCTTTTTGTTACTTAGTTGCAAAAGTTCCTTATATATTCTGAATACAAGTCCTATGCTATTAATACAACCACATCAATTTTCTTTTTGCTTTTTGACAAGTATATATTCTTTCATTATTTTACCTTCAAGCTTCTAAGAGTAAGTTCTAATTATATCTCTTATAAGCAGCAAATGGTATTTAAAATAACATTTGATTATCACAATCATTGTGATTACTGATATATTCAGATTTACTCCTATCGCTATAATTTGTGATAATTTACCATGCTAATTATTTTGCTCCTTTTTCTCAATTCTTTTTGCCTTTAGTTTTACAAAGTTTTCCATATCCTCTTTTTCTCCTCTACTGTTAAATTTTTCTAATAAACTTTAAGATTATTTGATGTTTCTATCTCTTATCCCAAGAGTGTATCACACTTCACTTAACACATTGCCACATTTAAACACCCATGTTTGTCATTTCTAGAAAATTTTCAGCTCTTATTTTTACAGATATTACTTCTCTTTTCTCTTCCTCTCTTCTCTAGAACTCCTATTAGATATATACCAGAGCCTTTCTGAAGGGTTCTCTTATAATTTTTGTCTGTGAAATTCTTCAGTACATCAGTTAATTACATTCAGCTACTAAACAGTGGCTTAAAAAAAAACAGGAGTCAGTCCAGGACTAGCATAGCAGCTCCATATGCCAGCAAGGACCCAGGCTCCATCTTCCTCTAACGCTATATTTGACATCTGCTTGCCAACTCACAGTCATCACATGACTGCTCCACCTCTGACACTGAGGGACTGTGCTCCATAAAGGAAGAGTAAGGTAAAGGGTCAAGTCATCTCTTTCCAACCTTTAAAGGTCAGGCTCTTTAAAAATCTATCCCATTTTAAAGAGCTTTTCCAAAAGTCCTTCCAGGATACTTCTGTCTATATCTCAGTAGCTACAAGAGGGGCTGAAGGATTTAGCTTTTGATCCCAGGCACACTGCTACCCTGAACAAAATTCTATTAGCAAACAGAACAGACAAAATTACTCTTCATCAATTCTCTCTGTCTAATCTAGGGTTTAAACCACGTAAGTTTTAAATTTTAGTAACTGTATTTTTATTTCTAATATTCTATTTGGTTCTTTCATAGGCAGATATTCTTATTTCTGAATTTGTTTTCCATTTTTGTTCTTTCATTCTCTCCTAGAAAATTCTAAACACATTTATTTTCAAGATTTTTCAGGATGTTCATTTATTTCCATTTCAATCTGAAGTGAGTTTATCTTCTGATGGTTGAGTTTGTGGAAATCTTCCCTAGTATTAAATTTCTCTGTGTTTTTTTTTTTTTCTTTTTTCTTTTTTTTTTAATTTTTGTATGTGTATGAGAGGCAGTTTACTTTTCAGGTTCATTGAACAGGAGGTTCATTTTCTCTCTCACCCTATCTACTGCTTCCTCTCCACCAATCCCCAACCTCATCCTCATTCACTCTTTCCCTATCAAGCAGTTCTACTTACTTTCTTCACTTTATCCTTCAGCCCCCAAGACCTCATATTGGCAGTGGTAGGTTCCGGCCCCATGGATCAGACTGGAGTTACAAACATTCATTCATTAAACTAGTAGAGACTTCATTCATTTCCTGGTCATAGGCCATGTAACTGGATTTTCCCACCTCTCTAGGACCACAGCTAGAAATAAGCCTTGTTTCCAGTCAGTGTTTAATGGCAATTTTTGGTTTAGCTTTCTTCCAGAAACAAAAAATACTCATCAGCCTGGCTTTAGGCCATAAACCTAACCCAGGTCCCTCATTATGAGCAGAAAACTATTAGACCTAAATACTTATAAGAGTCAAACTCCTGGGCTGCCACAACCTTTCAGAGCCCAGGAGGCCCACAGACTCAGACCTTCTGATCATTTTATGCTTCTATTCTGTATTTCTAAGCCCAGCTAGGTCTTTTCATATATTTATTTTTTATTTTTATTTTGTTTAAGAGAAAGGGTCTCACTCTGTCACATAAGGCTAGGTAGGATACAGCAGCACGATCACAGCTCACTGCAGCTCGAACTCCTGGGCTCAAGCCATCCTCCCACCTCAGCCTCCCAAGCAGCTGAGACTTCATTCTATTCCCATTAAGCTTTACTCATTTAAACAATTTGCACCATCACAACTAAACTATTCCAATTAAGCTTTACTCATGTATACAGTTTGTACCACCACAACTGGCTATTTTTTCCTTTTTTTGAGACAGAGTCTTGCTCTGTCTCCCAGGCTGGAGTGCAATGGTACGATTTTGGCTCACTGCAACCAGGTTCAAGCTCTCCTCCTGAGATTAAGTGATTCTCCTGCCTCAGCCTCCCAAGTAGCTGGGATTACGGATACCCACCACCATGCCCAGCTAGTTTTTTTTTTAATTTTTAGTATAAATAGGATTTTACCACGTTGGCCAGGCTGCTTTTAACCTCCTGACCTCAAGTGATCTGCCCCCTAGGCCTCCCAAAGTGCTAGGACTATAGGCATGAGCCACCTCACCCAGCCAAAACAGGGTCTTCCTAATGTTGCTCAGACTGTACTCAAACTCCTGGCCTCAAGTGATCCTCCCACCTCAGCCTCCTGAGTAGCTGGGAATACAGGCACAAGCCACCACACCTAGCTTATTTATTATTTCATTTTATTGTTTTTAGAGACAGGGTCTCGCTATGTTGCCCAGGCTGGGGTGCAGTGGCTATTCACAGGTGCGATCCCACTACTGATCAGCATGGGAGTTTTGACCTGCTCCATTTCCAACCTGGGCCGGTTCACCCTTAGGCAACCTGGTGGTCCCCCAATCCCGGGAGGTTACCATATTTATGCCAAACTTAGTATGGACACCCAATTGGCACAGCACACTACAGCCCAGAACTCCTGGGCTCAAGTAATTCTCCCACCTCAGCCTCCCGAGCAGTTAGGACTACAGACACGTGCCACCACACCTGGCTATTTATCTTTTTAATATATATATTCTATCTATATTGCTGTGTATTTGGATCAGACTAGATGCAAAGTATGAATTCATGAGGTAATTTTGTCTGGAAGTCCTCTTAAATTCAGATTGGTTTATGACATTCAAGATTCAAAACAGAATAAAATCATGTATAGCTTCCTATAAATATTAATATATCTGTTTATGGTCATTTGTCATTCTATCTAACAAGTAAACTCCTTTCCTGGGACGGAGAATCCTCTAGGACAGATGGAAGAAATGGCATGGCTCCCTGACTGCTGGATCATATCTTATGACTACCTCAGACTCTGAATTTTAATTTAATTGGGAAAAAGAAAATCCCACAAAGAATCTATTTGGTGATGGATACTGGCAGCTATTCCTGATTTCCAAAGGCAGCTTCTAATGGTAGCATCCACTGTCTACTCTAGCTGTCGTCAGCCACAGAATGTAGTGCCCAGCAGTGGAGGTTGGAATGTCTTGATGTTCCTGCAGCAGGATTTGGGGCATAATTGCCTCTGAACCTCTCAGAGAGTCTCTGATATAATCTTTAATAATGCCCATACTGGCTTCTTTGAAAAGATATGAATAAAAGCTATGAAAAGCCTATGTGATATTTTCCTAACTAAGATGAGAAATGAAAAACAATCCATCTTTGTGAGTCTTACCTTTCCCCCAACCAGAGGCAAAATGTGCATCTTTCCAGTTTGAGAATCCTTCACTGAGGAAACGATAAGGCAGGTACCACAGAGGACAACTAGGCGTTCAGCCCACTTATGCAGCTGGGTCTTTCCCTTGCGTACATTATAGATGCCAGACAGCAGGATTCGATCCAGATGATCCATCTGGCATGGTTTTTCTGAAAAGAAAACAATACTTCAGAATACACCATTAAAGTAGTATAAGAATACAGAAAGGAAAAAAGAAAGTATTATGTGTCAACATTCAACAACCTTACTTATAGGGGTAAGTAACCAAGCAATATAGTTATGACAAAATTAGATCTAATCCTCAAAGATTATGCATCACTGAATTATTATATACAGTGGGAGTATCTGTAAATTTTGGTCTACAAAGCAAAATTTTACTTTGGATGCCATCGTTAAATTAACCCATCTTCCAACAGCAGTAACTCCTATGTACCTAGAGAAAGGCAGTATAGTAGAGTGGCTAAGATCATGAACTCTGGAGTCAGATATACTTGAATTTGAATGCTGGTTCTGTCACTTTGTTTCCTTGAACTATTTATTCCCATTAAGCTTTACTCATTTATATAGTTTGAATCTTAACACAACCTACCTTCTGGAGATTCTTATAAAATTAAAATAATTAATATAAAATACTAAGCATAGTTTTCGATACAAAAGGAACACGAAATAAATGACAACCACTACTGTAATTAGTCTATTCTAGAAGGAAGAAATTAGTAACTATAAGAGTACTCTAATTTTGTACATAATCCCTCCATCTCTCTGCCACTAATATGGAAAAACTCATATGTGGTACTTCAATCAACTATTCCAATCATGGTGATGGAAATTCTGCTTCCCATCAGAGGCCTTCATATGACTGAGATACAATGAACAAATCACCACATTAAAACAGGAAAGAGGTGAAGTTCTTGGTAAAAGCACCATTAAAATCAGTGTGCACCTGTAGTCCAGGTACTCAAGAGGCTGAGGCTGGAAGACTGTTTGAGTCCAGGAGTTCAAGGCCAGCCTGGGCATCATAGAAAGACCCTGTTTCTTAAAAAAAAAAAAAAAAAAAAAAAAAAAAAGACAACTATACACAGAAATGAGCAGGAGCAGCAGTATGAGGTGGTGCAAATAGTAACCCAGAAGTTGGAAAGGCTGGGTTGTACTCCTGATATTATCACATAATTGATTATACAAGCTTAGGTAAACTTTGCCTATTTAACCATGTGTTTCCCAAATATAATATGAGGAAATGAGCTAGATTACTTCAAAGCCTTAAAACCGCATTATTCAATAAAATTGTGTATGTTGATACACTATATGGGATAATCATTCCTCCTTCTACTCTAGGACAATCCTTTCATCTACACAGTTATTCCTTGTTATTGGCAGGTGCGTGATTCCAGGAACCCCTGAGGATACCAAAATCCATAGATGCTGAAGTCTCTTATACAAAACAAAATGGTATTTGCACATAACCTACACACATCTTTCTGTATACTTTGAATCATCTCTAGATTACTTATACCTAAAATGATGTAAATGTTATATAAATAGTTGTTATGCTATATTTTTTATTTTTTTCATTTTTAAAATATTTTTGATCCATTGTGGATATGGACGGCTGACTATATTCTAAATTCCACCTTTCTCAGAGAGTCTGATTCTCCCAAATCTATATTCCTAAACTCTAGTTCCACATTTCCAACAATCCAGATATCTCCAACTGCATGTTTACCATCACTTAAAATTCAACATGCCTGCCCAGCACCTGTAATTCCAGCACTTTGGGAGGCCAAGGTGGGCAGATCACGAGGTCAGGAGTTTGAGACCAGCCTGACCAACATGGTAAAACCCTGTCTCTACTAAAAATACAAAATTAGTCTGGGTGCAGTGGCTCATGCCTGTAATCCCAGCACTTTGGGAGGCCGAGGCAGGCAGATAAGCTGAAGTCTAGAGTTTGAGACCAGCCTGGCCAACATGGTGAAATCCCATCTCTACTAAAAACACAAAATTTAGGCAGGCGTGGTGGCGGACACCTGTAGTCCCAGCTACTCAGGAGGCTGAAGCAGGAGAACTGCTTGAATCCGGGAGAAGGAGGTTGCAGTGAGCCGAGATCATGCCACTGCACTCCAGCCTGGGCAACAGAGTGAGACTCCATCTCAAAAAAAAAAAACAAAAAACAAGAAATAAAAATTAGTTGGGCATGGTGGGTGGCGCACGCCTGTAATCCCAGTTACTCAGAAGGCTGAGGCAGGAGAACAGCTTGAACCCAGGAGGTGGAGGTTGCAGTGAACCAAGATAGCACCACTGCACTACAGCCTGGGAGACAAAGCTAGACTTCATCTCCCATCCCTGCACAACAGCAGCTCCTTCTCACAATTCAAGCTCATATCCTGAAGTCATCCATGCTCAGAACCTCAGAAGCAGCTTCAACTCTTGGGTTCGCTTTCTCAACTTCCCTTTTCAATCAACGGTTAAGTCTTAGTGATTACTCTTTCAAAAAGTCTCTCATATCAACAATTTCTTTCTAATTCCCAGATCGGACCCTTACTAATTCACATCTAAATCATTATCCACACTGGCAACAGATTTGTCTTCCTTGAGCTCACTTGGATCCCATCACTTTCTGCTATCATCTGCCAAATGATGGCTAAACTCCTGATGGAGCACCCATGGCCCAAAACAATCTGGACTCAAACTAACTGTGATTCACAAACATGCAGTGTAATTTCTAATCTCCCATCATTGCCTTCTTTTTCATTCCTGCTTGTGGAAACATTCGGTTTTTAAAGAACCAATTCAAACACAGCTTTTTCACAAAGACTTCTCCAATTTCTAGACAATCTCTGACTTTCCAGAGAAGAACAGTGACAGAAAACTTCACTATCAGCTAGCAAAATACATCACATATGTAAACTAGTAAAAATCTGGCCAGGTACAGTGGCTCACACCTGTAATCCCAGCACTTTGAGAGGCCCAGGCGGTTGGATCACTTGAGGCAAGGAGTTTGAGACTGGTCTAGCCCACACGGCAAAACCCCATCTCTACTAAAAACAAAAATTAGCCCGGCGTGGGCACCTGTAATCCTGGCTACTTGGGAAGCTGAGGCAGGAGAATCACTTGAACTCAGGAGGCAGAAGTTGCAGTGAGCCAAGATCACCCACTGTACTCAGCCTGGGCAAAAGAGCAAGACTCTGTCTCAAAAATAATAAAATAATTTTTAAAATTGACCGGCTGGGTGTGGTAGCTCACACCTATAATCCCAGCACTTTGGGAGGTTGAGGCAGGTGGATTACCTGAGGTCAAGAGTTCAAGACCAGCCTGACCAATATGGTGAAACCCCATTTCTACCAAAAATAGAAAAATTAGCCGGGCACTATGGGAGACGTCTGTAATCCCAGCTACTGGGGAGGCTGAGGCAGGAGAATCTCTTGAACCCAGGAGGCAGAGATTGCAGTGAGCCAAGATCGTACCATTGCACTCCAGCCTGGGTGACAGAGCAAGACTCCGTCTCAAAAAAAAAAAAAAATTGACTAAACAGTGACTAAAGGCCAGGCACAGTGGTTCATGCCTATAATCCCAGTACTTTGGGAGGCTGAGGCTGGCAGATCACAAAGTCAAGAGATTGAGACCATCCTGGCCAACATAGTGAAACCCTGTCTCTACTAGAAATACAAAAATTAGCTGGGTGTGATGGCAGGCGCCTGTAATCCCAGCTACTTGGGAGGCTGAGACAGGAGAATCGCTTAAACCCAGGAGTCAGAGGTTGCAGTGGGCTGAATCATGCCACTATACTCCAGCCTGGCGACAGAGTGAGATGCTGTCTCAAAAATAAAAAAATAGTGACTAAATAAAACTTTAAAGGTTATGTACAATAAAAAGTAATAAATAAAATTAAAAGTTACAGGCTGGAAAAAAATTGAGTCACAAACATAGTACCCAAAGGATATATGTTCAAAATATATGCAGAAGTCCTTGAAATCAATATGAAAAAAGAGAAACAGAAAGATGTACAAAAATATCAGTAAGTAATTCAAAGAAGAAGAAATCAAAACATCCAATAACAATATTTTTTATTGCATTTTAGGTTTTGGGGTACATGTGAAGAACATGCAAGATTGTTGCACAGGTACACACATAGCAGGGTGATTTGGAAAAAAAAATTTAAACAAAGAGACCATCATTTTATCCATCAGATTAGTAAAAATTTTAAAGCCTGGCCGGGAGTGGTGGCTCACACCTGTAATCCCAGCACTTTGGAAAGCCAAGGCAGGCAGATCACTTGAGGTCAGGAATTCGAGACCAGCCTGGCTAACATGTGAAACTGGTACTAAAAATACAAAAATTAGCTGGGTGTGGTGGCAGGTGCCTGTGATCCCAATCACTTGGGAGGCTGAGTCAGGAGAACTACTTGAGTCCAAGAGGTAGAGGTTGCAGTGGAGATGGCACCACTGCACTCCACCCTGGGTGACAGAGCAAGACTTTGTTTCAAAAATAAATACATTAATTAGTTAATTAAATTAATTAAAAAGAAAAAGAAACTCAGGTTCTGCCATCTTCCACACTTGACTTCTAATATTGCTCTGATTATTGTTATCCTAGCCCACCACAGAGGAAAAGAGCATAAAAGCACTGAGAAGCACACACCAGGAGTTTTAGGAACCAGGCAGAAGTAGCACACATCAAGTCTACTCCATACCATGGAAGAAAATTTTGTCACATGGACACACCTAACTGCAAGAGAGGCTGGGAAATGGGCTATAGCTGGGCAGTTATATGCCCCACTACAATTTTGTTATTATGAAAGAACAGATTTTGATAAACAGTAGTATTGCCACACATCTCCTAACAATATGGCTGTGTTTAGCCTGTTTTTTGAACTTTAAATGAATGGAAACATACGATGTAATTCTTTGTCTGGTTTCTGATGTTTGTATTTATGCTCTTTTGACAAAACTGTTTTATCAACGTGTCCAGAGAATGTAGTACCCAGAGAAATGTTCAGGCAGGGAGTTGTGCTACCTGAGCTATACAGTCCCAGAGCTACAACTTCCCTCACAAATCACACCCTCTAAATGACACTTCCTCCGATGCAAATAAGGGGTTTGTTCTTTCTCTCTCTCTTTTTTTTTTTTTTAGGTAGACAGGAAGTAGGAGTTATTGGTGAGCATTAAGAGGGGGCAGCACAGAGGAAGCCCTCCCAAGGCCACAATTGGGGATGCAATTGACCCCACAGCCACCTGGGATGAGCTGCTTCTTAGCCACTGTGTCTTCAAATTCATCTACATTGAACTTGATAAAGCCCTACTTCTTAGAGATGTGGATCTTCTGGTGGCCAGAGAACTTCAACTTGGCCCTGCATAGGGCATCGATCACATGTTCCTTGCTCTGCAGCTTGGTGGGGATGAACATAACTTGGTCAATGTGAACTCCAGCCACACTGCCCTGGGGCTTTCCAAAGGCACCTCGCACACCTGTTTGGAGCCCAGACTAGGGATAGTGCAAAGTCAGGACATGAACATACATCTGAAAGGCCTGTCTCCAAGGTCCCTTAGAACAACCCATATAAGAAACAGGCTGAGCACACTACCAAGGAAGCTGCTATTTGTAGCCACTGCACACGGGGCCCCCATGAGGAAAGAAACTCAGTCAGCTTAACTGGCTGCAGAGGATTTATATGCTCTCTTAATCCCATGATTGCTCATGCTACCTACTCAACTTGACTTTAGTGAAATGTTCTTTCCACAGCTTTTTTATTATGAATTTGAACTGAGAGAGTCATTCCACTCACTTCCCACCCCCCACTCCCTCTCTAGCAAGACTGATAACTGGCATTTGCATAATGGTTGACTGGGACACTATCTAGCGTCCTTTTATAACCAGGGAACACAACATTAACTGGTTTGCACTTAGGCCCTTATGGCCTTGACCTTATTAACACTATATTCCAACTAAGCTGACTCAACAAAAATTCTACACATAAAAGATTTAAAGCTGATTACTAAGCTATTTACTTCAAAGAGAATCTTCAAGTCTTTCCTTCAGTTAAAAGTAGTTGTGTCTGGTTTCAGGAACTGGGTAGTTGGTAGAAAAAGGTGAGAGGGAAGTATATTTTCTAAGATAGTTTTGATAAAGGCAGGAGGCAGAGAAATTCTAGGCAGACAGGAGCTGGTTCCCAGCAAAACCCCACCTTCAAGCCGAAAAGACTGAAACCTGTGACCCAAAGTGAGAATTTCCATCCCTGTGTGTCTGCTCTCCACTGAATGGTTCTTTCTGAGTAGTATCTTTTCACCAATTGAATATTATCTTTTCAAAAACTACCTACAGCACGCCCCGCCTCCCATCCTGTGCCGATAAAGACCCCAGACTCAGCCAGTAGAGAAGAGAAGCAGCTGGACATTAGGCAGAGGTGACTAGACTTCAGAAGACGGAGGCAGAGAGGAGACTTGACTTCAAGGGAAAGTGACCTGCCCTTCTCATCCCTTTTCCAGCTCCCCCTTCACTAAGAGCTGCTTTTGTCACTCAATAAAATTCTCCATATTCACCATCCTTCAATTTGTCCACATGACCTCATTCCTCTTGGGCACCAGACAAGAATTTGGGATGCACCAAGTGCCGGTATTCAAAAGACTGCCACATTGGCCCTTTGCCCTCATTGGTGGAAGGGAGCTGTCCTACACAACAAGGCAAAGGGCCCACCGAGCTGGTAACACACTGCTGTCTGCAGATGACAGAGCTAAGAAAGCATTGTAACATGTCCTCCGGGTCTTGGGATCACAGATAGTCCCACCTGGATGCTGCCACGGGCCTGCATGGAGTTTGCTCCTGCTGGTGCTAAAGCAGGCAGCCAGTTCCTGCACTCACTCTCCTATGCACTATGTCCCACAAAGGATGGAGCATGACAGACCCCAGTGAACACGGTTTGTTCCCACCAGCACAAAAGCAGCAGTTCCCACATTCATTTGCCCATGCATTCCCTCCCACAACAGGTTGAGCAGGGTGGGCTGAGTAAATAGGGCACCCCTGTCACAAGTCCCATAAAGGGGTCAAGAAAATATCCTGCATCAGTTTTAATACAGATCCAGTTGCTCATCATGGCTCATGTCTATAATTCCAGCACTTTAGGAGGCCAAGGTGGGAATCACTTGAGCCTAGGAGTTTGAGGGCAGCCTGGGCAACATGGTGAGACCTCAGCTCTATAAAAATTAGCCATGTGCAGAGGTGTGCACATGTAGTCCCAGCCACTTGGGAGGCTGAGAGGGGAGAATCATTTGAGCCTGGGACGTTTAGGCTGCAGTGAGCCATGATGGTGCCATTGCACTACAGCCTGGGCAATTGAGTGAGGCCCTGTCTCAAAGAAAATTTAAAAATTAAAAAAAAAAAATAGACCCACAAATTCTTTGACACTCCTCCTTTCAAAAACTGTAGCTAATTCTTCTCTCTGTAGTATGAGCTATGTTTAGTGACTCATTTCTTAATAAATAAGTGGTAAAAGTAAAGGTGACTTATGAAGCTTGGTCATAAAAGACACTGAGGCCTCTGCATGTGCATGCATCACTGGGGAAACTAGCCACTGTGTTGTGAAGTGTCTCATCACTGGAGAAACTAGCCACTATGGTGTGAAGACACCTAGATGCATGCACACGCCTCTGTGAAACTAGCCACTATGTTGTGTGTGTCTCTTCACTGGGGAAACTAGCCACTATGTTGTAAAGACACCTAGAAAGCCCTATGGAAAGATCTATAGAAGAGGGAACCGAAGCCTCCTACCAGCAGTGGTGAGGAAGTGAGGCCATGTGAATAAACTGTGTTGAAAGTGAATCTTGCAGCCCCACTCAAGCCTTCAGATGAATACAATTTCATGAAACCCAGGCCAGAATCATCCATTCAGCTAAACTGCTCCTAGACTTCTGGCCCATAAAAACTGTATTAAAAGTATTTATTACCAATTTAAGTCCTAAGTTTTGAGGCAATTTGTTACAGAGTCAACAGATAACTAATTCATCTATCTATCTGTCCATTTATCTATCTTTTATTTTTGGTACCAGATCCATTATTGCCTCTTTTCTAAGATTATTAACTTTAAAAGTTTCATCCCAAACTTAATTTTCTCACTCAAACTATACTAGTTTCTCTATGTCAATAGAGCTTAACTTTTGGAAAGATCCCTCAAAATTTTAGTAGTACTACAAACTGGTATTATTCTAGACTGTACTAGAAATATCCTCTTAAGGGTATAGTATATTAAGATGCTGGGTAGGCTCTAATTTATCAGGTGGTGGTAGGAAGATAGGGGTATCAGAGCCAACCACTGTGCAGTATAACTGAATGCAAAAGAATGGTTCAACTTTCATTCTGGAATAAAAATATACACAGTAGCCCCTCCCTGTCCCTGCCACCTGTGGTCTTGCTTTCCAAGGTTTCAGTTATCTGTAGTCAATCATGGTCTGAAAATAGGTTAAGTACAGTACAAGATATTTTGAGAGAGAGAGAGAGAACATTCACTGACTTATGATTGTTAATCTCTTACTTTATCTAATATATCAATTAAACTTTACCATAGGTATGTGTGTACAGGAAAACACATATTATATATACAGTTCAGTACTATCTGTGGTTTTAGGCATCCACTAGGGATCTTAGAACACAACCCCTGTGGATAAGGGGAGACAACCATAATGAAGAACTAGGGTTCAACCACAATCAGATAAGAAGCATGTTACTGTTTCAAGCTTTTGTTTTCTTAACTAAGTATTATGGTGATAGACGGGTTGTGTTCCTCAAATTCATCTTAAAATATTTTTCTCAGAAGAGTCAAAAATCCTAGATTTAAAGCCCACTAAATTCACCAATATACAAATTTGACAGGTATATTCATCAATGTCAAGTCATATATAATGATGACTACTTACTCTCAACATTTTTGAGCTATCTAGAAATTCAGACCTTACCAGGAGCTTGAAAAAATAATTTACTAAAGCTTGATCCAGTCAAGATTCTGGCAAAGGTATAAAATAATGCTAGTAAGATTAGCAAAACACAAGTGCAAAAAGAGTAAAAATAAAAAGGGAAGATAAAATTAGGCTCATATTTTTAAATGTTCCCTTACCCCTGACCTCTTGGTTTTTTTTGCTTGGTTGGTTTTAACTACATTAATTAATTGGCTTAAAACTAGTTTTTGATAAAATACTTGAAAAAGCTGACGGCAGACAGAGACACACAAATGATCAACTTAAAAGTAGTTAACATAAAAAGCCACTGATAAATTCTTACCACCATAAAATCGAATCATACAGCCGAGGTCAGGATTTGTAGCCTCCTCCTGTATGCGCACAGGATCATCAAATCCCAGCCTGGATAAGTAATCATAAACGATCTGAAGAGGTCTTTCAGTAGGTTCCAGTCTCCTGATTACACAATTCAAAAATATATATATATTTGGTAAGTCATAAAAATGCTTCATTTAATTTTCTAATACTTTTATTTGTATTTGTATAAATTTCAGAGGTACAAGGCTATTCTGTTAAATGAATATACTGCTCAGTAATGAAGTGTAGACCTTTAGTGTAATCATCACCTGAATAATGTACGTTGTATTAAGTAATTTCTCATCCTTCACCCTCATCCCACCCTCCACTCTTCTGCTTTTCCAATGTCTATTACCCCACACTCTATTATTTAGCCTCCACTTGTAAGAGAGAACATGTAGTATTTGACTTTCTGTTTCTGAGTTATTTCACTGAAGATAATGACCTCCAGGTCCATACATGCTGCTGCAAATACATGACTTCATTTGTTTTCATGGCTGAGTAGTAACTCAATATACAAAATCTGCTCTTGATTTTATTTCCTAGGTCAAGATTTTCCTTTTTTTTTTTTTTTTGAGATGGAGTTTCACTCTTGTTACCCAGGCTGGAGTGCAATGGCACGATCTCGGCTCACCACAACCTCCGCCTCCTGGGTTCAGGCAATTCTCCTGCCTCAGCCTCCTGAGTAGCTGGGATTACAGGCACGCGCCACCATGCCCAGCTAATTTTTTGTATTTTTAGTAGAGACGGGGTTTCACCATGTTGACCGGGATGGTCTCTCTTGACCTCGTGATCCACCCGCCTCGGCCTCCCAAAGTGCTGGGATTACAGGCGTGAGCCACCGCGCCCAGCAAGATTTTCTTTAATATTCTATGATACAACTAATCTAAACAAGTAATTTTTTTAATTAACCAGGTACAGAGCCAGGTGCCTGTAATCCCAGTTACTCAGGAGTCTGAGGCAGGAGAGCTGCCCAGGAGGCAGAGGCTGCAATGAGCTTAGATCATGCCACTGCACTCCAGCCTGGGTGACAGAGTGAGACTCCATCTCAAAACAAGCAAAAAAAAAGTGGTTTTTAAATGTTTTGGTATAAAGACCCCTTTACACTTTGATCCCAAAGAGCTTCTGTTTATATGAGTTGTATCTACTGAAATTTACCAAATTAGAAATTAAAATGGAAAATTTCCATTTATTTATGCACCTTAAAATAACTCCCTAAAAATCATTCTACTACATGGTCCTAATTGAATGCTAAGGTAAAATCAGAATGTCCTGAAATCACTTGTGGCCTCTGGTGACACTGTATTTTAAATTACAAACATAAAATACTGAAAAATATTTAAAAAACAAAAATGAGGCCAGGCACAGTGGCTCACACCTGCAATCCCAGCACTTTAGGAGGCCAAGGCGGGCAGATCACGAGGTCAGGCTCTTTTAAAATGCTTTTACCAGAAACCAAACAGTTATAAATACAGTAGCTAAACATATGGGCTCCAACAGTCAACTGCCTGGGTTCAAGTCTTAGTCCTGCCACTTACCAACTGCATGCCTCAATACGAGTTATTTACTATCACTGTTTTAAATCCTCATCAGTATCAAAGGAATAACAATAGTACCTAACTCTGAAGATTTTAAAATTTATTTATTTACTTACAACAAGATACTATATAGTATAAAAGTGCTTAGCAAAATATCTCACATGTATTAAGTCTTCAATAAGATGTTAACAATTATTCTTCTAAAAAATTTTAAGGGCCGGGCGCAGTGGCTCACGCCTGTAATCCCAGCACTTTGGGAGGCCGAGACGCGTGGATCACGAGGTCAAGAGATCGAGACCATCCTGGTCAACGTGGTGAAACCATGTCTCTACTAAAAATACAAAAATTAGCTGGGCATGGTGGTGCACGCCTGTAGTCCCAGCTACTCAGGAGGCTGAGGCAGGAGAATTGCTTGAACCCAGGAGGCGGAGGTTGCGGTGAGCCGAGATCGCGCCATTGCACTCCAGCCTGGGTAACAAGAGCGAAACTCTGTCTCAAAAAAAAAAAAAAAAATTTAAGATTGGAATCAATTTTAGTTAGAATAAAAATAGAATATTTCTCCCATCTCAAACAATAACCAAAAGCAAGTACAGGAAAGCCTGTACGTGTTCAAAAGGTCTGAGAGAACATTTAAAGAACTCTGATTAGAAAACTTAAGAATTATATTATTAATAACTATAAGAAACATGATGTATTTCCCATCATGGCAAAAAGATATGAACAAGGTCTGCATTGTGTAGTTGAAGAACTAGAAAATGCTATTGGCAACAAGATTGAAGTAAAAAATATCATGGAACACTACAAAGCTGAAGATAAACAAATGCAACAAAATAGGAATAGAAATCATACTGATATACAAAAAAGACAAAAATAAAATAACCACCTGGTCTCTCCTGACTGCTCAGTTCAGTATTTTAGCTTCCAGAAACTATCAAATAAACTCAGAATAAACTGCTACATGGGGGAATGATCAAAGAACAAAAAGCCTATAATGACCAATAAGGACTGAATTATTCTTGTCTGTGAAAAAGAAAAAGAAAGAAAAAAATAAAGACTGAATTAAAGAGAAATGGGAAATAAACTTTTCAGATTGTGGAGACATCAATTACAATTAATCTTAGCCAAAGAAAATTAAACTACAAAATTCATTGTCTATGATAACATTAGGCATTTTCCCAGCACAATGGTGGGATTCTTCTGAGAAAGACACATTTTAAGGGGGACTTTTAATAAACTGCATCTTGGAGAAAGGTCAACTGACCTCATAATATGAATAAAGTGAAGGATTAACTTGAAGACAAGGAGAGTAAGGATATAAAGAGAGAGATCTTCAAATGTTGAGACGGATTGAACTTATTCTGTATTGCTCCAAAGAATGGGACTCGGAACAATGAGAAGGTGCATAGGCAGATTTAAGCTAAATATCAGGAAGAATTTTAACAATTAGAGATGCTCAACCATGAAACAAACTGCCTCTCAGAACTGCCCAGAGAGACCTGGAGAGCCATCTGTCACAGATATTTTAGAAGAAAGACCTGTAATAATCAAACTGGGCCAGGTGATCCTTGGGGTATTTCAGAAATCAAGGTTCTATTAGGTATCTAAGACGTCTTCCTAATATAATACAAATTCTACCTGACCTCTGCTGTTCAATGTATTTAAACACCATAATTCCATATAATGATCACATATTCAGGACCAACAAATAATTATACTTTCAAGCTAAATCTCATGTGCTCAATTTTTCTATTTCTCTCTAGAATACTGAAAAACGGAAGCATCCTAATTCTGACATATTTCATAAGATCAAATTTCCTGGCCTAAAAAGGCTCTGTAGACTTTGGAAACCCTTCTCATACATTTCTTTTCTTTTTTTTTGAGACAGAGTCTTGCTCTGTCACCAGGCTGGAGTGCAGTGGCGTGATCTCAGCTCACTGCAACCTCCACCTCCCGGGTTCAAGCGATTCTCCTGCCTCAGCCTCCTAAGTAGCTGGGATTACAGGCATGTGCCACCACACCTAGCTAATTTTTGTATTTTTAGTAGAGACAGGGTTTCACCACATCGGCCAGGCTGGTCTCGAACTCCTCACCTCAAATGATCCACTCACCTTGGCCTCCCAAAGTGCTGGGATTACAGGTGTAAGCCACCGTGCCCAGCCCTCCTCATACATTTCTACTCTAAGAAAGTATTTTCTTTCTTCTAAGTAAACAAGTAATATTTCAAGAAATACAAAAACAAGTAAAATGAAGGACTAATTCCATTTACTCATCAAAGTCATCGGCTGAAGAGAGTAGACAGTATCGGGGAGAAAAACGTTGTAACGTGCTTATAGCTCAATTTTGTGTTTCAAAGTTCCAAAAGTTTAATAGTCTGGTAATTAGCTGTTTGTGAAATCTCACAAATCAAAAGGAAATTATAAACTGCAAAACAGGTGCGAAAGAAAGTAATGCTGGCAACGAAAAGTTCCATTGAGCATTTGAACTACTTCTACTACTGTTTTAAGGAAACAATAGTTTTGGAGTAACAGTTTTGGTTTGCTTGGAATGCTTCTAAGAACTATTACAGTCCATGTAAATTTGAATATATGTGTATGTGGTAATTTCCTTCCAAACCAGCCAACAGATACAGCAATGCTATTAACAGCAAATTATACCTCTTAGCCAAGAGTAGTATCCTTCTATATTAGTTATTCTAAGTAGTCCCCATAGTTAAGATATATGTAAGAGAAGAGTAAATTTCATTCCAAGTATCATTTCACAAAAGTTTTAGTTAATAGTGGGGGGCCAACCCATACACTACTAAAATCAAACACATCTAATTACCCTAACAAAGTGCAGTACTACGCTCTGCACCAAAACCAGATTAAAACTCAATCCTTGACTGCCTGTAAAGGTAAAATTTGCAAATGTTAAAATCAATACTACAGATAATAATACAAATAGAAACAATAAGGATACTTCAACAAATGTTTAATACCTGACACTACGCTAAAAGTGTTTAATTATTACAAAACTACGTTTATTTCACAAATAAGAAAAACGAGATTCAGAGTCACACAATTAGTACACAACAACTATATTATTTTACATATAGTTAAAATAATTTATGCAGAAGAGAGTTCAAGCCACTTTGCGTGTTAACTTATTCACACCAAGAAACCTAAAAAAGTTATGTTTTAAAGTAACCATTATTTCATTAAGCCTAATATATCATGATTTAAAAGGTACACTACTTTTTACACATCACAGCTGAATAAAAAAGAACACAGCCAGTCTTTGTCCTTGGTTCCTGGGAGGAGACTCTAATCCTTACCATTTGCTGAATAATAGGAGTGTCTTTGTTACTCATGAGCCCCTCAGATCAATCCCTAGTTTATGCTAAGAGATGAGAAGACTCAAGACAGGGGCTGGTCACCAGAAAAGACCAACCACCATGTGATTAGAGGGTTGGGGCTCTGAGCCAGCCTGACCTGGGTGGGGAAGCACACAGGACTGGAGGTTGAGTTGAATCATAAGGTCAAAGATTCAACCAATCATGCCTTCATAATGAAACCCCAATAAAAACACTGTACTGAAGCTCAGTGGAGCATCCTAGTTAATGAACTGTTCAATATGGTAGGAGGGTGACAGGCCTTGACTCCACTGAGAGAGGGCACAAAGTTCCGTATTTGAGACTCTTCTAGACCTCACCCTCCTATGTGTCTCTTCAGTTGGCTGGTTCTAATTTGCATCAAGCTAAAACTATAATTTTAAGTACAGCACCTTTCTGAGTTCTGTAAGTTATTCTACTAAACCTGAGAGGGTTGTGGCAACTCTCGAATTTGTAGACAGTTGGTCAGAAGTGCACCTGGAGTCTGAAGGGCAGTCTTGTTGGAGACCTTGCCCTTTATCTTGTGAAGTCTGTACTAACTCTGGCAGTCGGTGTCAGAACTGTATAACAGTAAGCCAGCTGGTGTCAGAATAACCATTAAGAAAGAAAAATCTGGCTGGGCACAGTGGCCCAGGCCTGTAGTCCCAGCACTTTGGGAGGTCGAGGTAGGTGGGTTACCTGAGGTCAGGAGTTTGAAAACAGCCTGGCCAACATGGTGAAACCCCGTCTCTATAAAAAAAAAAAAAAGAAAAGAAAAATCTAGCCAGGTGCAGTAGTGTGCCCCTGTAGTCCCAGCTACTCAGGAGGCAGAGGCAGGAGAATCACTTGAGCCCAGGAGGTCAAGGCTGTATGTAGCCTGTTATGACAGGGCCTGTGAATAGCCACTGTACTCTAACCTGGACAACACACAATGATCCAATTTCTATTAAAAAAAAAAAAAAAATGACCAGGCACAGTGGCTCACACTTGTAATTCCAGCACTTTGGGAGATCGAGGTAGGCGGATCACCTAAGGTTGGGGTTCAAGACCAGCCTGACCAACATGGAGAAACTCCATCTCTAAAATACAAAATTAACCAGGCATGGTGGGTCACACCTGTAATCCCAGCTACTCAGGAGGCTGAGGCAGGAGAATCAATGAACCTAGGAGGCGGAGGTTGCTGTGAGCCGAGATTGTGCCACTGTGCTCCAGCCTGGGCAACAAGAGCAAAACTTCATCTCAAACTGGGCACGATGGCTCACACCTGTAATCCCAACACTTTAGGAGGCCAAGGCGGGTGGATCACGAGGTCAAGAATTCAAGACCAGCCTAGTCAATATGGTGAAACCCTGTCTCTACTAAAAATACAAAAAATTAGCTGGCCATGGTGGCACATGCCTGTAGTCCTAGCTGCTTGGGAGGCTGAGGCAGAAGAACTGCTTGAACCCGGGAGGTGGAGGGTGCAGTGAGCCGAGATCACTGCACTCTATCCAGCCTGGTGACAGAGTGAGAATTCATCTCAAAAATAAATAAATAAATAAACAAAAAAACCTCATCTCAAAAAAAAAAAAAAAAAGAAAATTTCTGCCAATTAAACTATAACCTACCACCAACTCTAATATATACATGCTGATTTCAGAAGTTTTAAAATGTATAAAAAATGTTTCCAAAAAGAGAAAAGTATTTATTTATATTCCAATTTTCTAACATATGATGCAATCTTTTAAAATTTTTAAATAGTACAAAAATATGTAGGAAAAAAACCTCTTTTTCCCCTATTCAGTGGTAATCAGTTCAGTATGTATCCTAAAACAGGATTTTTCATTCCACCTTTATAATTTCAAAATACAGTAAACAAAATTTTAGTGACTTGAAAGAGGTCATTCAGCAAATGGGAATCAGAATTCAGCATCCCAAATCCCAAGGGTGCTATTTTTTGTACTATATAGTATATAGTATATACACTATTGGTTCTCAGCTAATTTTAAAAGATAGCTACTGATTATTTAGAAATCTTAGTTTCGGCCAGGCGTCGTGGCTCACGCCTGTAATCCAAGCACTTCAGAGGCTAAGGTGGGTGGATCACCTGAGGTCAGGAGTTCAAGACCAGCCTGACCAACATGGTGAAACCCCGTCTTAAAAAAAAAAAAAGAAAGAAATCTTAGTTTCTCTTCTCATCTGGTAATAAAAAAGTAAAAAATTTAAAAAACCTTGGTTACTTTGATGACTAAAAAAAAAAGTATGTGACCATGAGCCAAAGGGCAATCCATTTTAACACGAATGATCTTGTTAACAACTTTTCAGACAGTACCCAATGATTACACCAAGCTTCACTGATGAGTCATTTTTATCACTCAAAACAGTTCAATAGAAAAGACAAGCCAAATATTATAACTGTAAGAACCAGCAGATTGAGAGACAAGATCAATCTATTATCAGGCAGCTGCAGGAATGTGCTTTCAACCTGAACCCTCTGAGCCTGTTTTCACATTTATTAAACAAAGGAAAATGGTCTCAGTGATTCCTAATGGGAAAGTTTCTGACTTTTGGGGCAGGACAATCCTTGGCTGTACAGGGTTGTCCCACACACATTTTTTTTTTCTAAGACAGGGTCTCTCTGTTGCCCAGGCTGGAATGCAGTGGCACAATCTCGGTTCACTGCAACCTCGGCCTCCCAGGCTCAACTGATTCTCCTACCTCAGCTTCCCAAGCAGCACGCGCACTGGTATCACAGGTGCACACCACCATGCGTGGCTAACTTTTTGTATTAATATTTTTGGTAGCCAAGGGGTTTCACCATGTGGCTCAGGCTGATCTTGAACTCCTGAGCCCAAGCAATCCTCCCACCTTGGCCTCTCAAAGTGCTAGGATTACAGGGTTGAGCCATGGCCCTTGGCACACACATTTCAATAAGCCTCTATGGCCCTTGCCACCTATAAGCTATAACTCTTAAGAACAGTTATGACAACCAAAACACCCTGCCCCCCAACACATATTTCCAAATGGCAAGGTAGGGGTATTGTTGGGTAGATTAGTTTCACCACCAGATGATCTCTAAGGTTTCTTCAAGTGCTAAAATTCTATAAATTAATAATTCTTGAGTTATATTCAAATGATAACTCATGGTTGAAAAAAATATAAAGTAGTAATGAATAACTCAGAGAAAATACAGGGTAATTTTAATCCCAGTAATCCCATTTCCAGGACCTAGCCTAGGGAAACCAGCAATGTGACAATTCATGGGCAATGGTTTAGTCAAAGCAACACAACTTCTAAGATTTGCATGATTTGAAACAACTGAAATAAGTAACATTTATTGAGCACATGTTAGGTGCCAGACATCAATCTAAGTACTTTACTTCCTTGCTGAGTACTTTGAAGGACAGCACATCTCTTAGGAGCTTAATCAAAATACACATTTTCAAGGCCCACCTAAACCTACTGAATCAGAATCTGTATTTGAACAAGCTCCACATGTGGACAGTTTAAGCAGCACTACAAGTATTAATTCATTTAATCTTCATATCACATATAATTAATTTAATCCTCAAGACAACTCAACAATGCAATTATCAACTTCCATTTTAGATTACTACACTGAGGCACACAGCATTATATAACCTGCATAGTAACTGTCAAAGCCAGAATTTGAACCCACACACTCTCATTCCAGAATCCAAACTCTGAACCATTATCGCATACTATGTCTCATAGTATATCCATAAATAGTAATATTCTACAGCTATTAAAAATGGTATCTAAAGAATTTCTAATGATATCATGAAATTAAGATGATCCAGTAAGTAGGCAGGATACAAAACTGAATATATGGCATGAGCCCAAATACATAATTATTTAAAAGTATGAGGGGTTGGCTGGGCGCAGTGGTTCACACCTGTAATCCCAGCACTTTGGGAGGCCGAGGTGGGTGGATCACGAGATCAGGAGTTAGAGACCAGCCTGGTCAAGATGGTGAAACCCCATCTCTACTAAAAATACAAAAATTAGACGGGTGCAGTGGCAGGCGCCTGTAATCCCAGCTACTCGGGAGGCTGGGGTCACTTGACCTGGGATGTGGAGGCTGCAGTGAGATGAGATTGCACCGCTGCACTCCAGCCTGGGTGACAGAGCAAGACTCTGTTTCAAAAAAAGAGAAAAAAAAAGTATGTGGGGTTGAAAAGGTATTCGAGGAAAGATGTTATTATGGGGAGGCAATACAGAAGACAGACATAGTGTTAGAATGCCAGGGTTCAAACTCCAGCTCTACCACTTGGTAGTTGATTGCACTTAGATGAGATGCTTAACACGGTTAAACCTTATTTTCCTCATTTATAAAATGGGGATAGTGCTTACCTCACAAGATAGTTGTGAGGATTAAATGAGGTAATTTACATAAAGCATAAGCATTGATTATTATTATTTCCCTTTATGCCTTTTCATTTTCCAAAATTTCTTCAGTGAATAAGTATTATACTTCAGTAATCAGCAAAAAGTTCCTTAAAAAGATAATGGCTTAGATTGTCAACTATCTTATAAAGGGCTATTACAAACAAAGTACTTACTCCCTTGATTAGATAAGACTGATCATAAACAATTAACAGCTGAGTAACAGATCTAAAAAAGATCTTGAAATAAGCATGATTAAATAGTGAAACCGAGGAAGGGTCGCTGCTGTGCCAGCTCCTCTGTCATGGCTGGCTTTTACTCAGAACAAAGTCCATCATCTACCTTGAATGATTCAGGCATTCCAACTGCAGGGCAGTACCTGCCTGACCTTCAGCAGGTTACTGAACCTCTCTCAAGGCCTCAATCTTCCTCATCTAAAAGCAATGATTCTACCTCCCTTGGAGTTATTGTGAGGATTTAATGAGAAAATGTGCATAAAACACTAAGCACACTAACACAGGAAAGCATTTAATGTTAGCTGAAATCAACTATCATCATCATCCTTAGCTGGATAAAAGTTCCTGAGGTCTTACTCCAGCAATGAAAGTATATTCATTCTTTGAAACCACAGTTCAATAGTGTTTTCATTATCTTCTAATCAATTATACCTTCAAAGGGCTATCTCATTGTAAGTGATGAAGGCTACAGGGCTAAAAAGAAACAACCTCCTCACTTTTAAATACAATTTAGATTCACATAAATAAACTATCACATTCGGATTCTTAACTAATTACACAACTACTAGTAGCAAGCCAACTCCCGTGGGTTCTTCACATTTCTAGTATCTTTGTATACATAAATATTACTACACAAATGAATACGTCATATACTTAAATAAGTGAACTCAATCAATCACTACCAGATATAATCTAGGTCAAGGCTTTCCACCTGATAAAATTAGATCAGCATCAGTGTTAAGACTTAGAAAAGCCTACGGATCACCCAGTCTGATCCTTTGGTTTTACAAATGGATTTAGCAAATGTAGTTAACTGGTGAACAAGGAAAACATTCAAATGCTAATCTACATTTTCAGGAATTAGTCCAAATCCTAAAAGGAACACATAGTAGATCTCAGTTTAGACTTTTAAAATGACATCAAATTTTAGCTCAGCTAAAGGTGTTACTATTATTACCACACTTTTAAGGTGTAAGTGGGAGGTTCCTTTTCACTTTCAACAGTATTAAATCCACAGCTTTGAATTGTTTCAAGACATTTTTTTAATGACAGGAAATGGGGAGGAGAGAAAAATCATGGTCAGGCATTTAAAGAGCTCTTATTTGACATCTAAGTCAAAGAACGAACAGTGGTTTACTTTAAAAAGCTGACTCAAAGAGTTCACATGCATAGTATAAGACTATTATAAAAATATATTCTTCACATTTATATAAAAATATTTCAAAACACAAATGCCTTTTAAACCCATGAAAATATGCTCATTCATTAAGAGAAATGAAAATTAAAATAACAAAACAAAATTCTTATCACATTTGCAGAAATCTAAGTCACTTGGCTTAGAAAAAGATTTGTCCTTGGAATGCTGACTTTATGATTCTCTAATTTTAAAACTGTTAACAATCATTTCAATTTACAAGCAAGTCTGAGCTCATGCATGTGTATGTGTCTTTATACATAAAATGTAATACTAACATGTTTGTAAGGGAAAAATTGGCATACTTTTATATTTTTGATGGAAATAAAACCTCTATGAAGAAGAATTTGACAGTAACTATCAAAATTGTAAATGCTCATATCCTTCGACCCAGCAGTTCCACTTCTAGGAGTTTATCATACAGATAGACTCCCAAATAAGAGAGATATCACAGATAGAAGGATACTCGTTGCAGCACTTCTCGTAGTAGCAAATAACTGGTAACAACTTGAATGTCCATAAATAGAAGATTGGCTAAAATTAACTGAACACTCTTGCAGCCATTAAATAAATGACAGCTATATAAATATTAACATGGAAAGATCTCTAAAAGACATTAAGTCAACAATGTGTTGCATATAGTGCCATTAGTTTTAAAATTTATAATAGATATAGATATACATACTCATGCATGGGCACATATATGCATCTAATTAAATAGAATATCCCTAGGATGCATAAGAAGCTGGTAATAACTATCTTCAAGAACAGGCCTGGGTAGCTAGGGAATGGGAGAGAGCAAAGTACTTCTCACTCTGTACCCTTTATAAAAATTTCATTCTATTTACACTTTTCAAAAAAATGAACTTTTTTTTTTTTTTTTGAGACGGAGTTTCGCTCATGCTACCCAGGCTGGAGTGCAATGGCGCAATCTCGGCTCACCGCAACCTCCGCCTCCTCGGTTCAGGCAATTATCCTGCCTCAGCCAGCTGAGTAGCTGGGATTACAGGCACGCGCCACCATGTCCAGCTAATTTTTTGTATTTTTAGTAGAGACGGGGTTTCACCATGTTGACCAGGATGGTCTCGATCTCTTGACCTCGTGATCCACCCGCCTCGGCCTCCCAAAGTGCTGGGATTACAGGTGTGAGCCACTGCGCCCGGTGAACTTTTTTTTTTTTTTTGAGATAGAGTTTTCTCTGTCACCCAGGCTGAAGTGCAGTGCCATGATCTCGGCTCATTGCAACCTCAGCCTACCAGTTTCAAGAGATTCTCATGTCTCAGCCTCCTAAGTAGCTGGGATTACAGGTCTGCACCACCATGCCTGGCTAATTTTTATATTTTTAGTAGCAGTACGGTTTTGCCATGTTGACCAGGCTGGTCTCAAACTCCTGACCTCAAGTGATCCATCTACCTCACCCTCCCAAAGTGCTGGGATTACAGGTGTGAGCCACGGTGCCCAGCCAAAAAAATTTAACTTTTAAAATACTTATTTTAAATTTAGATATCTGATCTGTGGTATATTCCAAATGAAAGAACTTTCAACTATTCCTTTGTCAATAGTTTTTAAATTCAAGATTCATAAAGTCAGCCTTCCAAGGACAAATCTTGAAGCCCAGTGAGTCTGTAATCAACATCAGTTCCAGCAGAATTAATATCCTAAAGTCCAATTCTAAGCAGAAATACATATTATTTATATTACAGCAGAATTAAGAGTGGTAAAACTGAGACCTCACCTGACCAGGTCTCCATGAAGCTGTAAGTAAAGACTTTCTCTTCCCTCTCCAGCACATATTTCTGATGCTGGTGTCTCTACAGTGCAAAGGACGAGATGTAAGTCAGAGGAGGAGGATGAGGATGAGGAAGAGGAAGAGGAGGTGGTGGTGGCTGTAGTGGCAGTGGTAGTGTCTGCTCCATAAAGGTAAACACAGCCTCTCTTTACATCTTCTCTTAGCCAGTCTCTTTCTCGAGAACCAAACCTACTTCTCCTATTCAAACAATTTCTGCTCCCATTGC
This sequence comes from Aotus nancymaae, assembly GCF_030222135.1. NCBI lineage: Eukaryota > Metazoa > Chordata > Mammalia > Primates > Aotidae > Aotus > Aotus nancymaae. Next base: position 27,299,357 of record NW_026988443.1, on the reverse strand, counting down.
GTTTCATATTTCTCTAAAAAAATATCAAGAGAAAGAAATTGTTAGCTAGAACATCTGACTGAATTAGACATTTTAGTCCTCACCCCACCTCTCTACTTTATATTCCTCAACACTCTGCTCAAGTATCCCCTTCTTTTGTGGAGCACATCATCTGTCACACTCATTTGTAATAACTCAGATAACTTAATTTTCTTTACTGCCGTCTATGTCTCCATCCATCATCTTCTTTGACTCTCTCTTTTTCTTGTGTTTTCAGAAACATGTCAAGAATAACAAACAGTGGGTTGCGGTGGCTCAGGCCTATAATTCCAGCACTTTGGGAGGCCAACATGAGAGGATCGCTTGAGGCCAGGAGGTCAAGACTACCCTGGGTAAGATGGCAACATTCCATCTCTACAAAAAACAAACAAAAAATTATATTAGCCAGCATGATGGCACAAGCCTAGAGCCCCAACTACTTGAGAGGCTGAGGTGGAGAAGAGCTTGAGCCTGGGAGGTTGAGGTTGCAGTGAGCTGTGACTGTGTCACTGCAATCCTATCTTGGTTGACAGAGCAAGACCTTGTCTCTCAAAAACAGAAACTTTAATATTTTGGCTGGCCACAGTGGCTCACATCTGTAATCCCAGCACTTTGAGAGGCCAAGGCGGGTGGATCACTTGAGGTCAGGAATTCGAGACCCGCCTGGTCAACATGGTGAAACCCCATCTCTACTAAAAAATACAAAAAAATTAGCCAGCTATGGTGGCACATGCCTGCAATCCTAGCTGCCTGGGAGGCTGAGGTGGGAGGATTGCTTGAACCCAGGAGGCAGAGGTTTCAGTGAGCCAAGATAGCACCACTGCACTCCAACCTGGGTGACAGAGCAAGACTCCATCTCAAAAAAAAGAGAAACTTTAGGCTGCGCAAGGTGGCTCACACCTGTAATCCCAGCACTTTAGGAGGCCGAGGTGGGTGGTTTATTTGAGGTCAAGAATTCAAGACCACCTTAGCCAACATGGTAAAACCCCATCTCTACAAAAAATGCAAAAATTAGGCGAATGTGGTGGCATGTGTTTGTAATCCCAGCTACTCAGGAGGCTGAGGTAGGAGAATCACCTGAACCTGTGAGGCAGAGGTTGCAGTAAGCCTAGATTGTGCCCCACTGCACTCCATTCTGGGTGACAGAGTGAGACCCTGTCTCAAAAAACAAAAATATAAAAAGAAACTTTAATATTTTGCCATATTTGTTTCAAATCATTATTCTAAAAAACTTGGGTACAATACATTCCTACATATACAGCTGAAGCTTTCCAGTACCCCATCACAATTTCATTCCCTCCTTCCCTCTCCACAAACACACTACTGTATTTGGTATTTGTCATTCTGTGAATTTTCAATGTTTGCCATAAATGTATTTATCTATAACCATACACAGTATTGTCTTATCTAATTTAAACTTCATCTCTAAACCTTAACAATACTTATGTTTCATCTTGTAATTTTATTTAGTTCAATATTGCTTTAGAGACATAACTATGTTAATATACCCAGTTGATTCATTTGAATAATATTCCCTTATACGAATACACCAAACTTTATCCACTCTCCTGCTGACAGCATTTAGTTTGCTTCCAAGTTCTCACTTGTTAGAAACAATCCAGTAATAAACATTTTTGTACGTCTCCTTATGAAAATGCATGTTTCTCTAGGGTCTTACCCCTTTGCCTTACATCCCTAATAAGCCAAGTGTAGTATCAACACAATACTGCACAAATATACCTTCTATTCCTGTCCTGTTTCAAAAAAAATTACTGTGGCATTTGATAATTTAGGTATGTGAAATTCATATATTGCGAAGTTATCTCAAAGCAAAAACGTCTATAGGTAATTTAACAAGCTTCTAGAGACCGGCATTTGCCTGCTCTATTTTTATGATGGGCTATTTCTGTTCTTTTTGATAAAACAGAAATTTCCACTGACATTTCCAGAGCCGCACTTCTCCAGTGTCATTCTCTACTACTGCCCTTTACTCCAAATTTCAATCACATCCAACTACTTGTACCTTTCCAAACACACCAAGTACACCACAATTCTGTGGCTTGTCTGAAATGTCCTTCTCCATCTCATCCATATGACAAGTTGTTCTTCAAAATTCTACTCAGGAATCACTTTCTCTATGGAGCCTTCCACATTTCCCATCCCCATTTCCCCTAGACAGAATTGATGACTATCAGACATGTTTAGTAGACAGAATTAACGAATTACCTAGAGAGAATTAAGAACTTCTTCTCCTTGAGTATACCTCTAATACTACATCTATGACAATGAGTTTTAGTTATTTATTTGGTATGTCTTCCTCTTCTCCACTTCTAGCATGTTAACACCTGGGTGACACAGAAGTGTTTGCAGAACTCAGCTGACATCACAGAAATTAATTCCCAATCTGTACTTTAGTCCAATTAGCTCTGGCAAGAAGTTGAACAAACTTAGGGGAAAACAATCCCCCTCTCCTTTTTTTTTTGAGACAGAATCTTGCTCCGTCCCCAGGCTGGAGTGCAGTGGCGCATTCTCAGCTCACTGCAACCTCCTCCTCCCGGGTTCAAGCAATTCTCCTCCCTCAGCCTCCCAAGTAGCTGGGATTACAGGCGAGTGCCACCACGCCCAGCTGATTTTCGTATTTTTAGTAGAGACGGGGTTTCACCATGTTGGCCAGGATGGTCTCTATTTCTTGACCTTGTGATCCACTCACCTCAGCCTCCCGAAGTGCTGGGATTACAAGCATCAGCCACCGCACCCGGCCAAAAATTCCCATTTCTACAGAGAACCCTACATCTTTGCAGCAGCTGCAAAGTGAATGCAAGTAAATAAAATACTTTCAGTAGTATTCCTCATTGGAAAATAGAAATATCTATAAATACAGCAAATATCATTTTTATAATTACTAAGATTAAATATTTGAGGGTAACACATTACTAAAGATGGCAGAGAAAGAGGAATGAAAAGTTAGCAGATATTTCCATGTGGGAAGAAAGAAAAACAAGAGTGAGAATGGCTTTATTGTTTAAATTTAGAATAACTCAGGAAAACTGATCATTTTGCAGATCTTGGGGATTTAGGCATTGCTATTCAAAACCATGAGGATTACTGATTCTAACTTTAGAGAAGTAGGATAAATCCCTGCTACAAGTGAGAACTAGACCTCTCTTTTCTCATCAAATGTGTTTTCTCAAAGCTGAACATCACAGAATGAAAGAGCTTTCAACTGCTAACTGCATAAACGAGGGACCATCATATTTGTACTACTAAATAATTTTAACCACTGAATAAATACCGCTAATAGTTAAATATTTCGCAGTTAAATACTGCTAAAGTTTAAATATTCCTCATTTTTTAATCTTTGGGAAAGATTAACCACATCATCTGAAAACAGTATTCCATACAGTACAACAACATTTACACAAAGCTCTGCATTCTGCACTCAGTGGAGAAGAACAACAAGACACTGTTCCACACAACCAACAAAAAGTTTTCTTCAGAAAAACTTTCCAAAGTCAACTAATGGTCCACTGACCTTCTAAATCTTAGAAAAGTCAAGGAAGACTCAAGGAAGTTTTGTTTGTTTTGAGACAAGGTCTCGCTCTGTCACTCAGCCTGGACTACAGTAGCGTGATCATAGCCCAATGCAGCTTCAAACTCCTGACCTCAAGTGATCCTAAAGCCTTAGCCTCCAGAGTAGCTGGGACTACAGGCACATGCCACCACACTCAGCTAATTTTTTGTATTTTTTTGGGGGGGGATAGGGTCTTGCTATGTTGTCCAGGCTGATCTTGAACGTCTGGGCTCAAGCAATCCTTCCACTTTGGCCTCCCAAAGCACTGGGATTACAAGCATGAGCCACCACACCAGGCCTGATTTTAATTCTCTGAGGATTTTTAACAGCCATTTTTAGTGCATATATGTTTCTCTTAGATTATAAATTCCTTAAGGAACTTTACATTATCAAAACATATAAGCCTGTAATCTCAGCACTTCAGGAGACCAAGGCGGGGGGATCACTTGAGGCCAGGGGTTCAAGAACAGATTGGGCAACATATGTTGTGAAACCCCATCTCCAAAAAAATTAAAATAAAAAAAAACATACAACAAAATATACACACTGTTGGTCATCATTTATCTTAAAGGATCTATCTCCTGTCTACATTATATACTCCACCCTAAGAAGATAAACTGCTGAGTTACAACAGTAGATATCATTCTCTTAAACCTGACCAACGGGCACTTCTGGATATTAAGCCAAGCAAAGGCTTATAGCAACAATCTAGACAGACTGTTTAGCTATTATTAGCCACTGCTGAATTACCTAGTGCTTCCTTCTTCTCAAGAATGTCTTGCTCCACTGCTTTAACACATCAGGTAACTGCTGGAAAAACCTTCTTAACAGCCAGGACTGCAGATGACACTGTCCTGTGAGGTGCTTTCAACTTTTAGAATCACCATTCTACTGAAACTGCTAGGTTGAGAAAACTATTTTCCCCTTACTCTTACAAAATTGTTATCACAAATTTATTTAAAAGGAAACACAATTACAATCACCTCTTACACAAAGAGCATATTTAAGATTTAAAAATCTTTCTAGCCAGGCGCAGTGGCTCATGCCTGTAATCCCAGCACTTTAGGAGGCCAAGGCGGGCAGGATCACCTGAAGTCAGAAATTCAAGACCAGCCTGGCCAACCCTGTCTCTACTAAAAATACAAAAGAATTACCCGAGCATGGTGGCACGCATGCCTGTAACCCCAGCTACTCTGGAGGCTAAAGTAGGAGAATCACTTGAACACAGGAGGTAGAGATTGCTGTGAGCCAAGATCATGCCACTGAGCTCCAGCCTGGGTAACAGAGGGAGATGCTATCTCAAAAAAAAAAAATCTTACTAGAAAGCAAAAGTCTTGAGGGTAAGCTACAAATTAAGTACCCACTGCTTTAGTTTTACACTTTTTTTTTTTTTTTTTTTTTGGGAGACAGCATCTTACTCTGTCACCCGGGCTGGAGTGCCATGGTGCAATCTCGGCTCTCACTGCAACCTTTGCCTCCCAGGTCCAAGCGATACTCCTGCCTCAGCCTCACAAGTAGCTGGGATTACAGATGTGCACCACCACGACCAGGTAATTTTTAAAAATATTTTTAGTAGACACGGAGTTTCACTATGTTGGCCAGGCTGATCTTGAACTCCTGGCCTCAAGTGATCCACCCACCTCAGCCTGCCAAAGTGCTAGGATTACAGGCCTGAGCCACCGTGCCCGGCCCAGTTTTATACTTTCAATTCTAAAAATAAAGGTGATCTATGAGGACAATGATCAGTTCAAAGGTGATATACTATTAAACACTCACATACTTTCCATATTCAGATAGTTCTGTAAGAATGTGAAATACTCTTAGGTAGAAGACACATTTCTGCATTCAAAACTTTAAAAAAATCTAGACTCATCTCTGGGAATATACATGTTATAAAATATTGTGAAAGGGGTGTGGAGGGGTAGGATGAGATAGGGAGAGGAAGAATATGCGAGTGCTTTAAAAATGTTCTGGCGCTGAGTGCCATGGCTCATGCCTATAATCCCAGCATTCTGGGATGCCGTGGAGGGAGAGCCTTTGAGCCAAGGAGTTCAAGACCAGCCTAGGCAACAGGGCGGTTTACTAAAATTAAAAAATGTGCCTGTGATCCCAGGTACTCAGGAGGCTGAGGCAGGATCACTTGAGCCCAGGAGATAAAAGCTGCAGTGATACATGACGGCGCCACTGCATTCTAGCATAGGCAAGAGAGAGGCTCGGCCTCAAAAAAATAATAACAACAATAATAGTGTTTTGGGCTGGGTGCAGCGGCTCATGCCTGTAGTCCCAGTGCTCTGGGAGCCCACGGTAAGAGGACCATCTGAGGCCAGGAGTTCGAGACCAAAAAGCAAGACTCCATCTCTACAAAAATAAAAATTAGGGAGGCATGTGCCTAGAGCCCTAGCTACTTGGGAGGCTGAGGTACTTGAGCTCAGGAGCTATGATCGCACCACTGCACTCCAGCCTGGGTGAAAGAATGAGGCCATGTCTCTAAAAAAAAATCTTTTTAAATTTGTTTGGCATTAATTGTTTATACATACTTTGCTAAACACCCCCCCAAAAAATGAATCTCATGGCACACACTGACTACTTTAGTTGTAATTTCATATCTTCTATAAGCTAAGTTAAAAAACATTAAAAAAAAATAAACCCAAAATCGTACGAAACATCTGGAAAATTTACAAACCTATGCTTCAGCAATGAGCTAAATAAATTGGGAGCATATTTTGAAGGAAATTTTCCAATATCCCAGGATAGGTGGAACTAAATCTTATCTAAGTTATACTGACTTTATTATATTCGCCTTTTTGAAGAATGTGTTATTTGACAATAATGATGTTCATGATTTGGTATTACATATAAAAGAGTTACAAAAAAGAATGAAGTTTTTGAAGGATCTTTGGAAAACAATGAGTGGGAGATGACTCTTCCCAATTCAGAGAATCTTCTACTGCACTACTTTTTTTTCTCTTTCAGACCCACACTGACCAAATACTGTACTACTTTTTTTCCAACATCACTTGGCACAAAATTTAACCACTCAGCTACTTAAGAAAACTTCTGTACGAGGCCGGACACGGTGGCCCATGCCTGTAATCCCAGCAATTGGAGGTCAAGGCGGGGGAATCACTGGAGACCAGGAGTTCAAGATCAGCCTGGGCAACATAGGGAAACCCCGTCTCCACTAAATACAAAAAATCGGTCGGGCATGGTGGCACCCGCCGGTAATCCCAGCTACGCAGGAGGCTGAGGCAGGAGAATCGCTTGAAACCTGGAGGGAGAGGTTGCAGCAAGTGAGTCACTGCACTCCAGCCTAGGCAACAGAGCCGAGACTCTGTCTCAAAAAAGAAAATAAATAAATAGATAAAAAAGATTGAGAGGCAGTAGCACAAAAAAAGGTTTTATGTTTTATATTTTACAGAGTTCTAGTTTATGTTGTTCCATGGATTCACTATGTTCTATTATTTTTTCCGCATTCCCATCTTTGGGACATCGTACTAACAACCTTCATAACATGTAAACATTGCTCAAACTCAATCCCAATAAACTATTATTTAATGTATTTTTAACATCATATGTTTTCATTATTTTGCAATGTATTTTTGAAACACATCAAATCTAAATTTTCTTTCCTTTCCATCCTTCTACCGGGCAAGTTTTATATCCTGCATTCCTCATGTAGAACTCTAGAAGGAATTCCATTCCACCTCCGGAAGGACACCTATTTTACGTATTTGACCTACAGAAAAATTCCTCTGCAACTCTTACAAATGCTAGTAAAAAACTCCACCCAGTCAGCCTCCCACAACCCCTCCCTTTAACCATCTTCTCCCCACTATAGCCGCCCCACCAAACTTACTTGTCATCACCTTCAAGGTTCCACTCCCCTCTTGCCTGCATCTGTTTTCATATCCTCCCACTCCCCCAATTCCTGCCAAGAAGCCCCGCTAGCTGCCTGTTGCATAACGGCTCCCCCATTACGTCTCCCTGGGCAGTCGGCCCCGCTCCCGGGGGCAGGAATGCCCCTTTCGGCCCGGCCCCTCCTCCCTCCTGCAACACACCCAGCGAGTCCCCGCGACGCAGCTCCAGCGGGGATTCTCGCTTCAAGCGGAGCCGGTCGTCCTTCCCGGCCGCACCTCGAGTAGCGAGCCCCGAGGGCAGAGGAGCCGGCTCCACACGGCGGGGCCCGGAGCCCTCCGCGGCGCCGGCCACTCGCCGCCGCCATCCTCCTGCTGAGGTGATGTCTTCAGGTGTCCGGGAGGGGAGAAAGCCCTGCGTACTTCCAGCCCCGCTCCAGTACCAGGAGCCGGCGGCCCTCGAGCCCCCCGGAGCCGGCCTCCGGGCTCCAAGCGCGGCGAGGCAGGCAGGGGCCAGCCCGGGGCGGCGAAGGGTCCGGGTGGGCGGCGGCTGCCGGCAGTCTGAAGGCGTGGGCCTGCGAGCGGGCGGCGGGCGGCGGGAGGCGCGCGGCCAGGGATGAGCAGCGGCGGGTGACCGAGGCGGCCGAGGCCTGGGCGGGCGCGGCACGAAGACCTCGGCGTCCCCGGCCGGGTGTGGGGCGGCCGACTGACTGAAGCTGGGCGGGGGTCACCGGCTGCCTCAGCCACCGCGCGGGGCGGGGGCGGCAGCGGCGGCGGCCTCTACCCTCCTCCCGTGTTCCCTCCCTAGCCAGCCCGCCCGCCCGCTCGCTCACCCGTCCGCCCGCCTCACCTTCAAGACCCGGATCCCTCCCGGCCGGCGGCTCGCGGGCGCTTCGGGCGGCTCCGGGGGCTCCAGCGGGCCCGCGGGCCCCGGCTCCACCTCCCCCATGGGCGGCCGAGGCTGGACAGGGACGCCCGGCCGGCGCGACGGCGTGCGGAACCTTGGCGGCGCGCGCGAGCAGCCGGCGGCCCCGCCCCCCGCGGCCCATCGGCCCCGCCCCTCCCGCAGCCCCGCTGAACCTGCGTAACTGCGGGCGTCGTGTGGCCCGGGCGCCGCGGAGCCTCCTCCCTGCTGCCAGGAGGCCGAAGCTCGTGTAGCGGAACCTGGCGCCACCGCAGGGTGTGGAGCCTCCACTGCCCGCCGCCCTAGGCTTGGAGGACTACGGCGCAAGAACGGGTATCTGCCGCTGTCCCGGCCCTCTAAGAAACCCGCGAGAGGAAGGGGCAGGTGGCGCCTGCACCTGTGAATTGTGCCAGGACGCTGCCCTCCGCCCAGGGTGGCACTTGTAACTTCCCTCACTTGCTAATCCGTGGAACGAACTGTTGAGAATACTCACCTTGTCAAGGTCTTTTCCTTATCAGAGATGCGTGCGACCTTCTTAAGCAAATTCAACACGACATCGTACAAAACGTCAGCTCACCTCCCAGCCACATTTTAATCCCGTTGCTCTTCATGGAGCAAAGTGATGAGCATTTGGCGCTCTGCTTCAAGCAGTAATATGGCCTGTGAGCCTTTTATGATTTATTTGCAAGGCTAATTCAGAAAAAAAAAAATAACTTTTCAAAGTTAACTTATTTTCCTTTTGTTCTTTTTTTTTCTTTTCGTTCTTGCAGTGATGATAGTTTTGTGGCCAGTCGGCCAAATTTGGAGTCAGCCAGCCTGATTCCAGATCTTGGCTTTGCCCTTCTTTAGAGCTATACCTCTGTGCAAGTTACTTGATCTAAGCCTTTGGTTTTTAAGCTGTGAGATAGATATTAAAACTGCCAAATAGTTATAATGAAGATTTAATGAGTACAAAGTGCCTAATGTAGACCGGGGATTCATAGTAGCCATTATAATTCTGAAGTTCTAAATTGAAGATCCATTCGGTTTCTCGGAAAGTACTCTGTCAATTCCTCCTAAATTTTCCTAGGAAGGCTTCTAGACTTGTGGATTTTTAGGGCTTCCCCTCGTACAGAGGGTGTTGAATCTTCAAGCAATTTATAAGGAGTTAAACAGCACAAAACAGTAATTTCTTGACCTTTGAAGAACTGTAATCCCAGCACTATAGGAGGCCGAGGCAGACGGATTACTTGAGGCCAGGAGTTCGAGACCAGCCTGACCAACATAGCAAAACCCTGTCTCTACTAAAAATACAAAAAATGAGCTGGGCAGGGTGGTGCACGCCTGTAATCCCAGCCACTTGGGAGGTGGCGGCATGAGAATCGCTTGGACCCAGGAGGCAGAGGTTGCACTGAGCTGAGATCACACCACTGCACTCCAGCCTGGGCAAAAAGAGAGACCCTGTCTCCAAATACATTTATATATATATCACCTATTATCCATTGCTTCAGTTTGCCTCGTTCAGACTAACTGTATGTCTAGATAATACTTTAATTGCAGGTTTAGTACAAGACTTTTAGATTTAAAAGGGCAGTCTGTGTCCCCCATCTGAGATATATATCCATTTGGAGATATTTTAAATGCCAGGACCAAATTTGGCTCTCGCAGGTTTTGACCTTTTTCTGACCTACTTTCTCCCTACACGAGTTAGCTTTGTATATACCAAAATTCCAATCTCCAGTAATCTTCATTTCTTGGTCTCATTTTAATGCATTAAAAATGATTTGTCAATGATTTGTCACTGTGAAGTCTGGTTTAAGGGGGAAAAAGCTCTTAGTCATCCACCTCCTGCATTTTCCTTCCACCTTGAAATTATTTTCAAGAAAAGTACTCAAAGTAGTTGGATTCCCATTTCAGTGCTTACTGGGTAATTTTTCCCAACAAGAAAACTGGTATATAAAGAAATAGCCACCAATATGGAGACAAGCAAATTTGACGAAGGGCAGACAAGCAGTGATAAGAAAAAAATGTGGTTTAGAACAAGAGTTTGTGGCTGGCCGCAGTGGCTCACACCTGTAATCCCAGCACTTGGGGAGGCCAAGTCGGGCAGATCACCTGAGGTCAGGAGTTCAAGCCCAGCCTGGCCAACATGGCAAAACCCCATCTCTACTAAAAATACAAAAATTAGCCAGGCATGGTGGCATGAGCCTGTAGTCCCAGCTACTCAGGAGACTGAGACAGGAGAATTACTTGAACCCAGGAGGTGGAGGTTGTAGTGAGCTGAGATCACACCACTGCACTCCAATCTGGGCGACAGAGGGAGACTCTGTCTCAAACTTTTTTTTTTTGAGACAGAGTCTTGCTTTGTTGCTCAGGCTGGGCACAATCATGGCTCACTGCAGCTTCGACCTCCATGGTCTCAGGTGATCCTCCCACTTCAGTTTCCCAGTAGCTGGGACCACCCACAGACGAGTGGCACGTACACCTGGCTAATTTTTGCATTTTTTGTAGAGATGGGGTTTCACCAGGTTGCCCAAGCTGGTCCTGAACTCCTGAGCTCAAGCCATCTCCTCACTTCAGCCTCCCAAAGTGCTGGGATTACAGGTGTGAGCCACCACGCCTAGCCTAAGAGCCTGTTTCTTGAGGTATTACACATTACCTTTTCCAGATTTCATGCGTAGAAGCTCTTTATTGACTGATTACACAAAAGGGCAAGATGTTGTTCCAGAATTAAAGTTTAAGTTCATGCTGGGGAAGAGCAGTGGTGAGTAGTTAATTAATGGGATAGTGGGCTAAACATTGCTATTTACTACTTCTTCATTCTGGCAACGGTAGTCCCTCTTTCAAAAGGGAAAACATAAAAAAAAAAAAATCCATCCAAAAGTTTCAGTGGCTAATTTATGATGTACCTACCTTTAATGGTTCCCACGATTTAAGATCCAATTCAGAAGTGACAACCAGTTGATTGAGTTTTTTCAAATCACGTAGTGCCATTAACATTTTATACTTTGTTTCAAAGGTCACATATTGATATTCTCCCCCAGTTCAAGGCAGTGTGCATTATGTATGCCAAGGGTTATGTAACTACAGTTTCTGGAAATGGTAAACAGCTGAGACTAACCCTAAAAATAAATTCCTCTGGGATTTTTTTTTCTGTGCGAAAATCCATCTGCCCTCACTGCAGGTTCATCATTACAAAAATCACTGTTTAGATCAAGCCAAGAGACAGAGAAGTCATCAGGATCTCTCCTTTCTGTCTCCTTCCTATAGCAGCTGTGCTTCCCCTCTCCAGCTCTCTGGTACGTACATATGCACACACATTCTTTATGCCAGAAGCTTTTCCAGATTTTCACTACATAATGGAAAGTCTGGAGAAGGAAAGCTCATGTCTATCAGATGTCGGTAGAGGAACCATAAAAGACTTTTATTTACTTATTTATATTTAGTTCCCACTCCTTCAATGATCCACAAAGTAATCTTCAGGCCTAAATCCCTTGTTATTATACCAATAGGTTGAGCATATTTGGATATTCCTAATTTTGGTTCCAAATAAACAGGCAGTATTTACCTAGCTTCAAAGTTTGGAGAAATTTTTTTTTTTTTTTTTTGAGACAGAGTTTCGCTCTTGTTACCCAGGCTGGAGTGCAATAGCACGATCTCGGCTCATCGCAACCTCCGCCTCCTGGGTTCAAGCAATTCTCCTGCCTCAGCCTCCTGAGTAGCTGGGATTACAGTGGAGAAATTTTTTTCTGTAAACATTTTGATATTTTCCAAATATGCGGACAACTGAACTGGAGACAGGACGTAGGATAGAAAACGCTTAGAAGTGATAAAAATTAATTTGGTGTTTCTGAATTGAAATTCAAATCTGAATACTATTTGTTGTATTATTAAATAAATGTCTATTACTAGCTAAACTATTGTAGCTTTTATATTTTCATCTAATTATAGTACATGAAGGTGCCAACGAAATTTACTATTAGAAACAACTATGAATTTTAACTAAGTCATGCGTAAGATTATAGAAATGTTGCTTATCAAACAGTACCAAAGGGCACTTCTGCATTAACTAGATAACTGCTAGGGCCTACACCCTTCCCCTTTTCAATCTGGACTATCACACTCTCCCTCTTCTCAATCAAGGGACTGTCAGGGATCATCAGAGTAACAGAAAACCTAAAGCTTCCAACCTCCAAAAAAAAAAAAGAGTTCACCTCTGTAGAAGACTAAGCATGAAATTAATCGTTACAGTTAAAATGTCCAATTGCACTTAAGACTTTTTCACTGTCTATAACACAAGTTGTTTTTGTTTGTTTGTTCTGAGATGGAGTTTCACTCATCTTGGCTCACCACAACCTCCACATCCCAGGTTCAAGCAATTCTCCTGCCTCAGCCTCCAGAGTAGCTGGGATTACAGGCATGCACCACCGTGCCCGGCCAACACAAGTTGTTTTCTATTTTTTGAAACAGAGTCTTGCTTTGTCGCCAGGCGCCAGGCTGGAGTGCAGTGGCACAAGCTTGGCTCACTGCAACCTCCGCCTCCTAGGTTCAAGCAATGCTTCTGCCTCAGCCTCCCAGGTAGCTGGGACTACAGGTGTGCGCCACCATGCCCAGCTAATTTTTGTATTTTTTAGTGGAGACGGGGTTTCACCATGTTGGCCAGGATGGTCTCTATCTCTTGACCTCATGATCTGCCCACCTCGGCCTCCCAAAGTGCTGGGATTACAGGCGTGAGCCACTGTGCCCGGCCTATTTTTATTTTTTTTGAGACGGAGTCTCGCTCTGTCATCAGGTCAGAGTGCAGTGGCGTGATCTCGGCTCGCTGCAACCTCCACCTCCCAGGTTTAAGCAATTCTCCTGCCCTCCCAAGTGGCTAGGACTACAGGCGCGTGCCACCACGCCCAGCTAATTTTTGTATTTTTAGTAGAGACAAGGTTTCACTGTGTTGGCCAGGATGGTCTCTATCTTTTGACCTTGTGATCCGCCTGCCTTGGCCTCTCAAAGTGCTGGGATTACAGGCATGAGCCACCATGCCTCGCCACAAGTTTTTAAGTTGTTCAAATTCCTCTCTTGGTGAGACTTATGTGTAAAAGGAATACTAACGGGTAAGTTTAGCTCAACCTCCAGAATAAGAATTCTTATTCAAGAATTCAAGTCTTCTAATTCACTCTTAAGAAGCAAGGAAGCAAATTTTAAATCATTGAGTATTGACTTTTTATTATTAGTCACTGTTCATAATGTTTCAACCAAAAGACAATACACACAGCAGAATTCTAATGCATCCCATGTAAATGTTTACATCCATTTTATTCCTCACTCGCCTCTAAGACTTATCATTTAATTTTAAATTCTTTTTTACATCTCAAAAATATGTCTGCAATAATTAGAGCTTCATTAGCTGTCCCACCTGGAAACAGCTTTTTAATATTTTTACAGTAAAGAAGATGTGATGGGCATAATGAAAATGTAACTTACAACACTATGAAAGAAAAGGGACTTTAGAGGAACACAGTGGGAATTCATAAAGGAAAGAGTTCAGAAGCTCCTTCCCATGGGGCTTCCAAATAAAAAACGAAAACAAAACACACAAAGCGCAACCGCAGGTTCTTTGAGGAAAAAAAAACAAAAACAAAAAACCAACTCCAATGTTCCATCTTGAAGCCAGAATCAGCCTCTTGGAAGTTTGTAAAGCAACTGTGCAAGCTGCTTCAGCATTTCCTTTTATTAAAGTGTTCCAGGTCCTGGAACCCTGTAGATGGGACCCACTCACTGATATTGCTTGAAAAAGTTATTCACTTCCAGTTCTACAAGCAGCCCCACTCTCCCAAGCCAAAGCTGGTCAAAAGTGTTTTAAACTTCAGGACTTCCTGTGCAATTCTCTCTTCAATGATCCTCCCCACTCCCAGTCATGAATACACAGACATGTAAAACCACTCTCCCAACCACAAAGTTCGTGAACACCCACTTTTTCCTCTCTAGCTTTCTCAGTTCAGGACATTGTGGTTAAAATACATTCTCTGGAAAAAAATATACACATTCAAACTCCTTTCCCCTAGTTCTCATGACCCAAATATTTTCCAATGCAGACGATAATGAAGTTGAACCTCAAAAGCAGTACTCCCTAACTTCCAATCTCTTCTAGGACATTTAAAAAAAAAAAAAAAGGGGAAGCATGTTATATAAGCCATTAGTGTCAGACAGTTTTAAAAGTCTATTTTCATATATGAATGGGACAAATAAGGAGTATGAATCACACCTTTAAACTAGCAAGAGGAAAAGAATCCCCTCCCAAATGTTACACTGAGGAATGTTTCTTTAAATGAGAAAGACCTTAAAATTAACAGTTGATCACTATACAGAGCCTAAAACTTGCATGACTGTCCAAACCACCTCAAGGTAACAGCACCAAAGCACTGTAAGAGAAGCTTCTCGGGGAGAACACCCTTCCTACAGTTTTTTGAGATTACTTAGATGAATTAATTCTCCTTTAGGATTCCCCGGGATGGGGCAGAGACTAGAATAAAATCGACTCTTGAAGAGGAAAATAATGAGGTAAAAGTGCATGTCAAAGTGTCGAAGTAAGTGTGTGAGGGCTTACTGCTTATCACCCCAGGGTTATCAAAACAGCCTTGGAAATTGCTCTTTCCTCACAATGCCTCTGAAGTTGTAAATCCATCCAAATTTGCTCCCTCTTGAGTGGTTATACTTGGGAAAGGAATTACTGAAATGTGCAAGTATTCACAGAAATTGAAAAATGTCTCCTTTTAGCTGCAAGGCCAAGTGAGAGGAAAACTAATTCTGATCCTAGAAACTAAGGCACACTGAAGCTTTCAAAGATCCAATCATTTGAAACAGTCTTCACAACCATCAGTATCCTAGGCAGTTATTTGGCTGCTAGTCCTTCAGTATGGTGCTTGTGTTCCGATTCTGAAATCAATTCATACTCTACGCAGCACCCTTTGTGTTAAGGCCATGATATTTTACTCCTAGACAAAGCTATGAATGATCATAAACTCTACCTCAAAACTATGATCACCCAAGGAAATGCTCTGTCAGCAGAGTAGACCCTTCCCAGCTCCATTATCTGACACTGTCTTATAGCATGGTCTTGAACAGATTTCCTCAGAGATTCAACCCAGTTCAAATTTAAAAACCTGAGCTGGATAGCTACAAATATAAGAGAGAAAATAAAGCCTCTACACAAAGAGGAATGTTAAGACAAATTCTATTCAAGAAATCCACCAACATTATGTTAATCCTATCATATTTCACAGCATTAAGTATCCATCCAATGGAATCAGTCTACAAAGAAACCCTTAAAGGCTATTTTTCATTGCACAGGCAGAGCAGTTGTCTGAAATATGCACTAGTCCACACTTACGTTACTGAAAACTATGCAGGAGATAATATCCTGTTCTTGACTCGATCAACCATTTACCCAGTGGAGTAAGTTTTAGCAGATCTTGCTCATACATACTAGTAAGACCAGAAACTTTCCCCTGTGGATCCTTTAGTTCAACTCCAGTCTGTCAAATGTTAGGAATAGTCCAGCATCTGATACAGAGCTAGATTTGACAAGACACTGAAGATTTTAAGAAAAGGCTTGGTGAAATGAAGGGGGAAAAATGGATATTTGTTTCCAGGTTTAAGATTGAAGCCATAGTAGTCATTATACTGTATTCAATACAGTAACTATTACAAACATTGTAAGAGCAAGGTGGGCCTCACTTTTTTTCTTTTTCAGTATATAAGACATGGCACCTGACTACTTGAACGTACATAGTACATTCAACATGTACCACAGAGAGAGTCACCTCTACTTCATTCCAGCAACTCAATTTCAAAGTTTGATAACACATGGGTCCTTTCTAAAAAGCACTTGGCACTCTCACTAGTTTAAAAAGCTAAAGTCTTTGATGTGGATACTCATGAGATTTGTCTCTTAAAAGAGACCAATTTCTCAGACTGAGGAAAGGCTGTTCCTACCCTATGGTGTCCCTAAGACTTCCTCAGACACGAGGGCAAGGAAGCTACAAGGCTTCACTCCAACACCATAAAGTACAATATAGGAAAGATTTCTTTAACCGTGTGGTCTTTATTTCAGTGCCAGTGTTACAGATACAACACAAATGTTCCAGTTAGAAGGAATTCAAATGGAATGCCAAGGTCCAAGCCAGGCTCAGGAAATAAAAAGGGAGGTTTGGAGTAATAGATAAGATGACTCCAATATGCTCCAAGGTGAGTTTGATACTCCCTCTTCCTAAGGGCAAAGGTACTTTTGATACAGAGTCTGATCTTTAAAACTGGTGAACTCCTCTTTCCACCCATTACCGTATTTCAAACAGGCAAGTTATGGGCTTAGGAGCACTTTAAAATTTGTGGTGGGAATAGGGTCATTAATAACTATGAATATATCTTTTAGAAGGTGACCATTTTGCACTTTAAGGGGAATCAATTTTGAAAATCATGGAGACTATTCATGACTACAGCTAAAGAATGGAGAGAAAGGGGAGCTGGAAGAGCCTTGGAAGTTTCTATTACAAATAGAGCACCATATCCTTCATGCCAAATCTCAACAAAAGCTCTTTTTAACTCCATCTGTCCAGTGTTTACAAATAAACTCACAAGGTCTGACCAGCTCTTGATAACAAACATACATACATGTGTTTGTCTGTGTGTATACAGCAATGCACAGAAAAGGCTACCAGGAGCCTAATGCCTCTTTCAAACATTGGGGGAACCAGTAGAAAAAGGCAGGGCTCCCTAATGTCCATTGTTACATTTCCATTCCGAATGCCAGATGTGAAAAGCGCCTGAAGATGGTAACCCAGCTAGTGAGGAATAAATACCCCACCTTGCCCAGTCCACAGAGAAACAACAGTAGAAAGAAGGGGCAACTCTTTGCTGCAGAGACAAAGTGAGTGTTTTTTCGCCATGGATTGTAGTCCTCTCCTCTAGACCAGCTGCTTATTTCCTCAGGGGCCCAGGGAATGTTGATTCTGGCTGTAAATGTGGGAGGGGTGGAGAAGTGCGGAAAAAGGAGAAGAAGAGGAAGAGTGCAAAGTAGCCTCCAGAAGCAGCCAGCCTCAACAATGGAGGAGAGGACATTAGTCTTTAACAATGCTTCAAGGTCAGCAGTAACTTTAGGAAAATCCTCCTCAGCAGTTCTCTTCAGCTCCTCATGCCCGTGGTACAGTTGGGGGGAACTTGCCAACAATCACAACCTCCTTCCCAGAGTTCCTTTGATTGAGTGGGATAAGAATGAAAATGGTGCCAAACCCTCATTGCCAGGACTGAGGGGGAAAGTTGTTCACCTCTGCTAGATCTTGCATCGCTGAGCCCTTGTGATTATATGTGAGCTTGATCCGCATTCGCAGCTGTTGCTGTAAGAGGAAAAAAAAAATACAAATTATATATTGAAAGAAAATCTCCAGAATCTGTCCAGTCCACAAATAAGACTTTTAATCTTAGAGGTCAAAACTTACTTTAAAGCAAAACTATTAAGAATGACACATAGGCAAACAACAACAAAAAACACCCAGTACTCTAGGCTTGAGCCAAGAAGCTGACAACGTCATGGCCCCAAGTAGAGAAAGCGCATATCCAGAACATGTGGTTTGCGTTAATCCTTGAACTGCATTAAAAGGACAGAACTCCTTGGGAGCATTTTCTTTTCTTTCTTTTTTGCTCTTATTGCCCAGGCTGGAGTGCAGTGACACGATCTCGGCTCACTGCAACCTCGGCCTCCGGCTTCAAGCGAGTCTCCTGCCTCAGCCTCCTGAGTAGCTGGGATTACAGGCACCCGCCACCACACCCGGCTGATTTTTATATTTTTAATAGAGACGGGGTTTCACCATGTTGACCAGGCTGGTCTCGAACTCCTGACCTCATGATCCACCCACCTCGGCCTCCCAAACTGCTGGGATTACAGGTGTGAGCCACCATACCATAGAGCATTTTCCTAGTAACATTTGCTGAGTCCTTTTCAAAAAGATTCAAACCTTGTATTGAAGTCTCTTACAAAATGAGGTGAACATATACTCATCGTATGCTCTACATTCAGATATACTGTTGCTCTGTTGCTTTGTCTGAAAAACCTACAGTAAATGTGAATATAAACTTTTGTTCCTAAGGCATAAAATTTGTTAAAAATGAGTTAACTCACAGGTAACAGCAGTAGTTTTAAGAGAACTCAATTAGGTACCTTTTACTTGATGTGGCAGATTTCAAATACAAATGCACTAAGAAATTTTTTACTCTCTGTATGAGATGGTCAAAGGAATTTGTGCTTGTACTATAGAGGCAGATGCTCAAAATATAGTGAATAGCAGAGGAAAGGCAAGTGTTACAAGAGGAGGAAAGCATACTGGTATTTATGAGCAACTAGTAGTGCTTTGTTAAAGAAATGCTCTGAACCATTTCCCAAAACTCTGAAAACCAACTGATTACCATTAAGGCAAGTTTTTTTTTTTTTTTTTTTTTTTTTGAAGATATAATAAAAATATTGTTAATTTCAGTTTCTAAGGCTATTTTAAATTTGGCCGCTTCATTTAAATGCCTCCACTTTTGCTATTCATACTTAATAACTGCAGCAGTAAATATAGATATTTGGTTTCAACAAATGCTCTTACCTCAGATTTCAACTTGTATATAAATTAAAATGTCTAAGCTTCTCCCCTGCCCCCCAAAACTAGACTTTTAATCTAGCTTTTTTTTTTTTTTTTTTTTTTTCTTTTTTGAGACGGAGTTTCGCTCTTGTTACCCAGGCTGGAGTGCAATGGCGCGATCTCGGCTCACCGCAACCTCCGCCTCCTGGGTTCAGGCAATTCTCCTGCCTCAGCCTCCTGAGTAGCTGGGATTACAGGCACACGCCACCATGCCCAGCCAATTTTTTGTATTTTTAGTAGAGACGGGGTTTCACCATGTTGATCGGGATGGTCTCGATCTCTTGACCTCGTGATCCACCCGCCTCGGCCTCCCAAAGTGCTGGGATTACAGGCGTGAGCCACCGCGCCCGGCCCAATCTAGCTTTTTTTGAAGCTGCATTTTAATAGGATGCCACTAAACCACCTGATGTCTCTGGGGTCCATTTGTTGTTCACAAAAGATCAAGAAAAACATCAGGCATTTTCATTGATCTCTAACAACAAGTCAGAAAAATCTAAAGAAACAAAGCAGAAATTTATTTCAGGAAATACGCTTACAATTCAGCTCAGATATTGGCTACAAATGTGCTACTCACCTTCTGAGGGTTCAGAACTTTAATGACTTGTGTGATGGTCCCCGTGTTAAATGCTGGGACAATGCTGCTGCTAGGAGACAAAAGCTGCAGCTGGAATGTCTAGGGGGGAACAAAGGGCACTCTTCAGAAAAAGAAACACGCAATGCTAGGTCAGAGATATCAAAAAACATTTAGACACCCAGATATCAAGTAAGATTTCGCTACTAAGTTTTGCCTACTACTTGTTTTCTAACATCAGGAATTCATAGCACGTGAGCTGACTCACTGTGTGGTATTTATAAAAACCCACTGTTCGGTTCTTGGATCATGACAACCAGCAATAAACCACACTCTCTGGCAGAAGGAATTTTAGCCTACTTCTTTTCAAAAGCTGACCAATTCTTGTACTGGCAACTTCACTTTATAGTAACTGATCAACTATGCAAGTAAAATATAGGTGCTTGACTTAAAAAACAGCCCGAAAGAAACCAAAAGAAAAGCTTTCCAAAAATAGCAAACCAACATACTGGTTACCAACTATAAGCTTCTATGCTTTTTTGTGTGATTGGACAACTGGGGCTCAGAGACTTGAACTTTTGTTTAAAGCCTGCATAATCTAGAATGTCTTAAGGTCTTCTCTCCACATGACAAAGAGGTAAAAGAAAGACTTCCAGAACCAGTCTATACAGCAAAAGACCTAGATAAGCCCGACACTATAATTTGTTGAATGCTGGTAGAGTTTATTTGCTTGTTTATAGAAATAAGAGATGAAAGTGCTATCAAGAGCAAGCTAGGTAAACCATACTGTATTATGTAGCTATTCTATAAACTAGAATTTGGAAATCTTTGCTAAAAGTAGATTAGACTTCTAAAATATTTAAGAGCGAGAGAAATACACTAGTCTTTTCTAGGGCCAAAAGTTACAAGAGTGAGATTCACTCTCAGTGCACAGATATATTACACTGGGGGTCTGGGCATGGTAATCCTAGCACTTTGGGAGGCTGAGGCAGGCAGATCACCTGAGATCAGGAGTTCTAGACTAGTCTGGCCAACATGGTGAAATCTCATCTCTACTAAAAATACAAAAAAATAGCCAGGAGTGGGGGCGCATGCCTGTAATCCTAGCTACTCAGGAGGCTGAGGCAAGAGATTTGCTTTAACTCAGGAGGCAGAGGTTGCAGTGAGCCAAGATCACACCACTGCACTCCAGCCTGGGCAACAGAGTGAGACTCCATTTCAAAAAAGAAAAAAGAAAACGTGTGTGTGTGTGTAGTCTTTTCCATTATTCTACTGCCACATTAAATTATGTTAAGCTAAAATGTTATTCATTACCACTATATTTCATTAAATGTAAGATATCATCAATTGTAATTCACACCATTATTTTATGTACCACTGAGATAGAAAACATGCAGCCTATTAGACTATGACAAGATATCAATTTTAAAATTTACCCCACAGGGCTTGGTGGCTCACACCTGTAATCCCAGCACTTTGGGAGGCCAAGGTGGGCAGATCACCTGAGGTCAGGAGTTCAAGACCAGCCTGACCAACATGGAGAAACCCCATCTCTACTAAAAATGCAAAATTAGCCAGGCGTGGTGGCACATGCCTGTAATCCCATCTACTCAGGAGGCTGTGGCAGGAGAATTGCTTGAACCCAGGAGGCAGAGGCTGCAGTGAACTGATATCACACCATTGCACTCCAGCCTGGGCAACAAGAGCAAAACTCTGTTTTTAAAAAAAATAAGTAAGGCCGGGCACGGTGGCTCACGCCTATAATCCCAGCACTTTGGGAGGCCGAGGCGGGTGGATCACGAGGTCAAGAGATCGAGACCATTCTGGTCAACAAGGTGAAACCCCGTCTCTACTAAAAATACAAAAATTAGCTGGGCATAGTGGCGCGTGCCTGTAGTCCTAGCTACTCGGGAGGCTGAGGCAGGAGAATTGCTTGAACCCAGGAGGCAGAGGTTGCGGTGAGCCGAAATCGTGCCCTTGCACTCTAGCCTGGGTAACAAGAGCGAAACTCCATCTCAAAAAAAAAAAAATAAGTAAAATAAAATGTACCCCAATTTCAGAAACATTAAAACACAAAAATAATATGTAGAACCTATAAAATATGACATTTTAAAGTTGAAAATACATCATCATGCTGCACTGTACAGTACACCACCAAAAACAAGGTCTTTAACAGTAGAGGTGGTAAGTCGCTAGAGCAGCAGCCTACAGTAACAAGTATAAAACCTAAGTTGCAGAAACTAAACATACTGAGCATTGAACAGATGAAAAGTGCTTCAAACAGTGCCTAATTCAAAAAATTTACTTATTCCTTTAAGCAACCTTAGGAAGTAGCTATCATTGTCGTCATCCCTCTTTGCAAATGAAGACACTGACGCACAGAGACTAAGTAACTTTCTTCATATCATACAATTAGTATTGAAATCCAAACAGAATGGCTCTAGAGTTCATTAGTGGTCTTTTACCACTTGACACTACAGCTCCCTTTTTCTTTTTTTTTTTAAGAACAGGATCTCATTCTATCACCCAGGCTAGAGTGCAGTAGCATGATCTTGCTCACTGCAACCTCCACCTCCAGGGCTCAAGTGATTCCTCCACCTCAGCCTCCTGAGTAGCTGGAATCACAGGCATACACAATCGCGTCTGGCTAATTTTTTGTATTTTTGGTGAATGGGGTTTCACCATATTGCCCAGGCTAGTCTCAAACTCCTAAGCTCAAGCGATCCACCAGCCTCGGCCTCCCAAATTACTGGAATTACAGGTGTGAGCCACCATGTCCAGCCAACTGCTTATTAAACATCTAAATTATTCTGGCTCCTACAAAGTGTAAGCAAAGAAGGTTGCGTGAGAGTCAAGAGGATGACGAAAAAAATTAAAAAAAGATTGTAAAGTCAGCAGTACCCACAAATAAAGAAAACATACTCAATTTCCAAAAATGTGTTGTCTGAATGTCTAAATGCCATATTTCACATGCCACTGCCAAGATTAGGTTAGCTTAGTCTAACTCAGTGGTTGGCAAACTATGGCCCATTGGCCAAGAATGGCCCAATATCTGATTTTACAAATAACATTTTATTGGAACAAACTATGTTCATTCATTTACATGTCATCTACAGCTATTTCTGCACTATAAGAGAAGTGAGTGGCAGTAAAAACCAGATAGCAACCTAATACTTACTATCTCATTTTTTTTAGAGAAACTACCCATTCCTCATTCTAAACTTTTCTTTATTCAGAACTTCTATTTACTATTTTTTGAAACAGAGTCTCACTGCCACCCAGGCTGGAGTGCAGTGGCATAATCGCAGCTCAATGCATCCTCAGCCTCCTGGGTTCAAGCGATTCTCCTGCTTCAGCCTCCCCAGTAGTTAGGATTACAGGCACCCGCCACCACGCCCGACTAATTTTTTTTGTACTTTGAGTAGAGACAGGAGTCGAACCACATTGGCCAAGTTCTCGAACTCCTGACCTCAAGTTATCTGCCTGCCTCAGCCTCCCAAAGTTGTGGAATTACAGTCATGAGCCACTGAACCCAGCCTCAAGACTTTTCATTATTCAAAAACAAACATAAATATCCTTTAACTTAAAATTTGGTTTAAACCAAACCTTCATTAACAAAAACAGTTACTATATCTATAATAAATTGGATGTTAATGAGGGAGGAATGTTTCTCTCACTTATATACCAAAAGACAAAAAATTTCAATTCTGATCTGGTGACTAGAAGATAACATAAAATAGACAAAGTTTCTCAACCTACTTTAATACCACACCAGATTTTGTGTTTTTAGGTCTTTAAACTGTATTACTAAAGCCTAACCCATCCTCAATGCCCAGAATATTAACTGACCACCTTGCTCTCACTATTAGAATTGTTTTTCTTTATCCTACAATACTAACCATCAGAATACTTGTAACCTAGTAAAAATTATTCACTAAAAATGATATGCTTCAATGAACTACAAGTTACATTAGAGTTAAATCTGCAAATTTAATCTCTAAACATTAAAACGTATCCTTTACCAAACACATGAAAAAAAAAAATCAGCCAATCTTTAATCAAAGGAAAAAGGTAAAGAAGACATTGTAGTACCTTTGGTACTGCAGCTTGGAAGACAAAGTCCGTCATATCTAGCTCTGTGCTGTTGGAGGCCTGTATCGTTATCACTGTTACACTGGGGTTGGTATTTGACCGTTCAAAGGTGAATTCTATCTTCAAGCCATTCTTACTGTATGCTGTGATGGAGGGGATGCCTGAGAAAGTACAGGAAGATAAGTCTTATTGTAGTCAGCCTAATGCTCGCAGAATTATTACTTCTTTTTCTTAATAAATACTTCTGTTACTCAGTGCTCCATGTAATCATGGTAACAACAGTCATCGTACCTGCAGCAATATCATTGAAGAGAGGCTGTGATGAAAGCCCATCCAACAAGAAGGGGGGCTGGGATATCTGTGGGACTGAGGCAGGGGCAGGAGCAGCAGCTGGAGCACCTAAAGGAAATATTCCAATGGAAAGTCAACCTTAGACAGCATGACAAAGTTTATTAAGAAATTATAGGGAAAATTACTCTGATCTCAGGTTAGGAAGATTCCTTAAACAAGATACAAAAAGCATAGACCACAAAGAGAAAGAACTAAACATTCAAGTACTTTGTTTTTTATTTTATTTTTTTTTGAGACGAAGTTTTGCTCTTGTTACCCAGGCTGGAGTGCAATGGCACGATCTCGGCTCACCGCAACCTCCCCCTCCTGTGTTCAGGCAATTATCCTGCCTCAGCCTCCTGAGTAGCTGGGATTACAGGCATGCACCACCATGCCCAGCTAATTTTTTGTATTTTTAGTAGAGACGGGGTTTCACCATGTTGACTGGGATGGTCTCGATCTCTTGACCTCGTGATCCACCCGCCTCAGCCTCTCAAAGTGCTGGGATTACAGGCGTGAGCCACCGCGCCTGGCCCCAAGTACTTTAAAATGAGCGACTTCTGTTCATCAAAAAATACTGTAAGAGAAAGTATAGCCTGAGCAAAACATGGCAAGACCCTGTCTCTACAAAAAAAAAAAAAAATTAGCCAGGCATGGTGGCATTCGCCTGTAGTCCCAGCTACTTGAGAGACTGTGGTGGGAGGATCACTGAAGCCTAGAAAGTTGAGGCTACAATGAACTGTGATTGCACCACTGTACTCTAGTCTGGGAGACAGAGAGAGACTCTGTCGAAAAAAAAAAAAAGTAAAGAGAGCCCACAGACAGGAGAAAATGTTTGCTATACAGTAATGAATAGAAAAGTATCCAAATGATAACTGTCATCTATAAATCGATAAGAAACAGCTAACCCAACTTAAAAGTGTCAAGATATATAAACAAGCAAGTCAAAGAAGAGGAAACGTGAATGAAAAGAGAATCTTATAAAAAGATGCTCAATTTTACCAGTAATGATAGAACTGGAATTTAAAATTATAGCAATATACTTGCTATAATTTTATATACTTGTCAGAACGATGAAAATTTCCATGTCTGATAATTCCAGATGTTGGCAAGAACATGGAACAACAGGAACTTTTAAGCTCCACTGTAGGAATATAAACTAGGTACAACCAATCTAGAGAGTAATCTGGCAACAGTTGGGTTGAACATCAGTATATCCTTAAACTGAGGTTTCTCAATCTTGAAAGCAATAGCTTTTAGGTTTCCTAATTCTTTGTTGTGGGGGCTGACTTGTTTATTGCAGGATATTAAGCAGCATCCCCGGGCTTTTATGCATTACGTGGCAGTATCCTCCCAGTTGTAACAACCAGAAATATCTTCAGACACTGCCAACCTCTGGAAGGCAAAATCTTCCCCAGTTGAGAACCATTACCCTTCTTAGAGATGCTTTTAATTAATCTTTGCATGTGTACACTGGGAGATACATCCAAAAGCATTCATAGCAGGAATACTTCTAATGGTGAAATACTGGAAACAACCAAAATGTCTGCCATCTTGATAATGAACAAGTCAACCGTGATATGCTGAAAAACTAAAATACTACACATGTGCAACAGTAAAAAGTGAATTAACCAGAAATACACTTAACATGGATATTTCATAATTCATTCTCACAGTTACAATATTTAGCAAAAAAAGGTGCAAAAAAAACCATTAAGTTGGATACCATGTCTAAAAAAGGTAAAAACTGGCAAAACAATACTAAATACTGTATCAAGAAATGCACAGGAATGGCAAACAACGTTAAACATCACTTTAGGATAGACAGTAGTTACCTCTGGAATAAAAAAGAAATGGGATGAGAGGGAAATACACAAAGGACATCAACCCTCTTCATATTTTATTTTACAAACTAGGAGATCAAAACATTCATTAAATTCTATAGATGTTGGCTAGGCACGGTGGCTCATGCCTGTAATCCCAGTACTTTGGGAGGCCAAGGCAGGCAGATCACCTGAGGTCAGGAGTTTGAGACCAGCCTGGCCAACATGGTGAAACCCCATCTCTACTAAGAATACAAAAATTAGCTGGGCATGGTGGCATATGCCTATAATCCCAGCTATTCAGGAGGCTGAGGCAGGAGAATCCCTTGAACCTAGGAGGTGGAGGTTGCAGTGAGCTGAGATCTCGCCACTGCACTACAGCCTGGGCAACAGAGTAAGACTCCATCTCAAAATAAAAAAAATTATATATGTTAAATGCTGTAAAACAAAATTTTAACACACACACACACACACACACACACACACACCCTGCAAGGGGTGGTACAAAATAGGGTGGGAAAAAGAAACAGATTACCGTTTTTATTTAATCTTTCCAAACAAGAACAATTTGACAATGATACAATAGAAGATAATTCATAGAATAAGAGGGAAATCAATATTCTAAGAAAAATTATAAGAAAATTCAGCAAAATTAAAAGAATGTATTTTAGGCCAGATGCAGTGGCTCACGCCTGTAATCCCAGCACTCTGGGAGGCCGAGGTGGGAGGATCACTGGAGGTCCAGAGTTCAAGACCAGCCTGACCACAAGAAGAAACCCCATCCCTACTAAAAATACAACGTTAGCCATGTGTGGTGGTGCATGCCTGTAATCCCAGCTATTCAGAAGGCTGAGGCAGGAGAATCGCTTGAACCTGGGAGGCGGAGGTTACAGTAAGCCGAGATTGTGCCATTGCACTCCAGCCTGGGTAACAAGAGCGAAACTCCATTTAAAAAAAAAATGTATTTTATATTTAAATAGACTTCAAACTACTTACGAAATTAACTGAAAATATGCCATTTAAAAAAGAATCAACACAATGAAATAAAGGAAGGATAGAATATCTTTTTTAAATTTTTTTTAAGAGTATGACAGCAAAAGGGAAGGGAAAAAGATACTAAAGAACACTAGAAAAGTAAATGGCAGGCAGGTGTGGTGGCTCATGACTGTAATCCCGGCACTTTGGGAGGCCAAGGCAGGTGGATCACCTAAGGTCAGGAGTTAGAGACTGGCCTGGCCAACATGGCGAAACCCTGTCTCTACTAAAAATACAAAATGGCCTGGCCAACATGGCAAAACCTGGTCTCTACTAAAAATATAAAACTTAGCTGGGCATGGTGGTACGCGCCTGTAGTCCCAGCTACTCAGGAGGCTAAGGCAGGAAAATCGCTTGAACCCAAGAGGCTGAGGTTGCAGTGAGCCAAGATCACGCCACTGAACTCCAGCCTGGGTGACAGAGCAAGACTCTGTTAAAAAATAAAAAAGTAAATAACACACTAAAACTTAGCAAAGAAAGCAGAAATACAGAGGCTAAGCAAAGCACAAGAAGCTAAAATAAATGCAAACACCATTTGTGTAGTCCAGCAGATTACCAATGAAGTAGACAAAGAAACATTCATATAGTTCTCCTAGTCTAAAAAATCTAATTGAGAAAATTTCCCCCAATTCCCAGTTTTAAAACAATTTTAGAAATGTGGTCTCATGGAAAATCAGAGGCTACTCAACATACACAGGCAGCATATAGGTCCCCAACTCCCTCAAATTTTACCTTTTTTAAAATCCTGTAAAAGTATAGCAAGGTAGTTTAAGAGAACAACAGAAATTTACTGCTCCAAACCCTTTAAAATCACAGGCTAAATCTATTTCTGAATTTCTACTGACTTAATTTTCGACATAATAAGGGTAAAACTATAATGATAAATTTAAAAATTTAGAATTCAGAATTTTGAAAATTAATGTAAAAAATGGAAAAACATCTTCAAAACACATTATGAATAAAGAAAGAAAACCTAGACTTTTTAACATTTTATCATTTTGCTTTAACATACAATACTAGGAAAACAAAAAAGAACAAAAGACAAGACTCCACAATAAATGAGTTAAGGATACGAGAATGTTCACAAAGGAAATCCCTCTATAATACAGATATGTGGATAAATATTAAACATTCCCTGTGATCAAAAAATAATAGGGCCCCTCCCTGCTGGCCAAGCCTGGCAGAAGGGAGTACAAAATTTTAAAAAATAATACTAAAATAAAATAGGACCAAATTTTCACCCACTAGAACTTTTAAAAATGATAATATACAATGCTTATGACAGAGAAACACATAAATTGAGGAAAAGGTAAATAATATTTGCCAAGTGCCTACTATGTGTCATGTACTCAATAGGTCAATGGGTTTCACAAATACCCTATGGAGTAAGTATTAATCATCCTAATTTTAACCACATTCAGAAAGACTAAGTAACTTAGTCTAAGAAATTAATCTAAAATAAGAACAAATTGATGTAATATTTGTTGAAGCCACTAGGTAAGAAAAATCTAGAAACAAAAATACATACTGGCCAGGGGTGGTAGCTCATGCCTGTAATCCTAGCACTTTGGGAAGCCAAGGTGAGCAGATCACTTGAGGTCAGGAGTTCAAGATCAGCCTGCCCAACATGGTGAAACCCCATCTCTACTTAAAAAAATACAAAAATTAGCCAGGTGTGGTGGCACACACCTGTAATCCCAGCTACTCGGGAGGCTGAGGTAGGAGAATCACTTGAACCTGGAAGACAGAGGCTGCCAGGAGGCGAGATCATGCCGCTACACTCCAGTCTGGGCAACAGAACAAGATTCCATTTCAAAAAAAAAACAACGAACTCAAAATACCCAACACTAAGAAACTGAGTAAACAATAGTGCAAACTTGTTAAGAAAGTATTAGTCATCTAAAATTATGACTATGAAGACTATATACTAACATGGAAATACTAACATGTTAGGTGAAGTATATACTATGGTTTAACTATGGGGTTGCTTTTTCTTTGCCAGTCATCCAGTATAGCTTTGGCATTTGAAGATTTCAAACTGACCATTTGTAAATAATTCAAAAGTACATGACAAGTAACATTTTGAAATTTTGTTAAGGCACAGACATAAATCCTATACTCTGTGGCTGTTCTGTATTAGGAGAAAAAAAAATCAGCCTGTGGGAACAAGCATAGCTGACCATCCAATTTGTTACCCTATGTCTATTTTTTACTCAAGGTCATGTAGGCTTTAACTCTACATTATCCTTTTAAAGATGGCAAAACTCCATCTCTACTAAAAATACAAAAAATTAGCCGGGCGTGGCAGCATGCCCCTGCAATTCCAGCTACCCAGGAGGCTGAGGCAGGAGACTCGCTTGAATCTGGGAGGCAGAGAGTAAAGTTAGCTGAGATCGTGCCACTGCACTCCAGCCTGGGCAACAGAGTAATATATTTTATTTATATGTCAAAAATAAAAAAAGATGACATTTTAACCTTTCAGCTATACTTGACACTGTAATTTAGAAGTTGTAGGCCAGGGGTGGTGGCCCACACCTGTAATCTCAGCACTTTGAGAGGTTGAGGCGGATCAGGAGTTCAATATCAGTGTGGCCAAGATGGTATAACCCCACCTCTACTAAAACTATAAAAACTAGCCAGACACGGTGGCAGGCACCTGTAATCCCAGCTACTTGGGAGGCTGAGGCAGGATAATCACCTGAACCCAGGCAGCAGAGGTCGTACTGAGCCAAGACTGTGTCACTGCACTCCAGTCTGGGCAACAGTGAGACTTCGTCTCAAAAAAAAAAAAAAAGAAAAGAAATTGTATTGGACTCAGGTTTATCATATTGCTGAACATATCAATTACAAATGACTGGTATATATGAACAGAAGAAAAAAATATTCCCAAATGAAATGTTTGAATATTATGAGTAACTGTTCCTTTAGTTGCTTTAATTACAGAAAGTATAGAAGGGAAGGAAGATAAAAGGTAGGTAGTAGGTTAACATCTCTCCACAAATGGCCACAGCTATTGAAAACTAACCATGAGTGGAAAGGAACCAAGAAGAAGTCATATCTTGGGACACTAATTAAAGTAAAGGTGATGTGGGATATATTTTTTGAGCCTGAAAGGGTAAGTAGTTTCTATCTTAAAACACTGTGAATAATTTATTCACCCAAAATTAAAAGTTAGCCTTTAAGAAATCGCTATAAATTATCTTTAGTGCATTAGCATTACAGCTTATAATCCAAATATTGTGAAGATTTGATTCTTGCTTCTCATGTAGCCTCTCCCATCTTCAAACGATTCACATGCTGAAAAGTCTGGATTCAGTTTAGTTTTGCCCCAAGGCCTCCTATATTTTCCCAGACATTAAATAGCTCCAGACTGGCCTCACCTGTAAGGTTGATGTCTCCCAGCAAATCAAGAAGTTCTCCACCAGCAGAAGATGGTTTGCTTGTAGATGCAGTTGGAATAACAGGTGTTATGTCATTTCCTCCCAACAAATCCAATAAATCATTGGCCTAAACAAGGTAACAACAGCTCAATTCATCATTATTTGTCTAGTTTACACCTAATGCAAAGCTCTTTCAATATGTAAAAATAAGGAAGGAAATCATCAACCAATCCAAGAACATTAAAGGGACTCAGCTAAGAGACAAGCTATAAGGGACTGTAAAATCATAAGATGCCCCAGATGAGCAAGTGAAAGGCTGGCTACCTGGCTGGTGGGCTGTGGCCCAGAGGGTGGCGGTTTGGTCTCCAGTGGAGCTGGTTCTGTCTCTCCATTTGTCTGCACAATCTCAGTAGGGCCATTTGTGGTCACTTTTTCCATGACAGGCATTCTCTCAAGTAGGGCAGACCTAGAAGAATCTGAAGTGGTTAAATTCTAGGCAGTTAACCTAGATTCCCTACCCGAAATAATCACCATTAACTATGTTGAGCCCAAACATGGAGATCCATCTCCCCTCCCCAACCAACACATACACTAAAATAGAAGGTAGATTATAAGAATACATGACCTAAATTCCTGGCTGGATTAAGGGCAGACAAAAAAATCTTGAATAAACCAACTGTCCACCTAAATCCCAAAGCATATATTTCACTGGTAGAGAGACTGAGATGAAAGAAAGGTAAACCCATAGGTACTAACAGTCAAAAAGATACTACCTAATAGAAGGAAAAAAAGATGACAAACACCAAAATGTAACAATAATGGAATCTGAATGAAATTATTTGTCTTGAAAAAAATACAACTCCCATTTCTTAACTAAATAAAATAGAAAATAAAGCAAACTTTCCATACCAAAAAAAGTGGTAAGAGCTGGAGACAGAACAAAAGAAGAGAGTCAATTTATTTCTTTAGAGACTAGACAGAATAGAAAATGGACAAAACAGAAGCAGCCAAGCAATTAGAACTAAATAGGGATATGAAGACCAATTAATAAAGCTCAAGGAATGAATCTTCTTTATGGATTACCATGACAATTTATTCAGGATGCTAAGAGATAGACACATTGCTTAGCTTCTTTCGCTTACCTCATGTGGTCGTATTTCTTGAAAAGTGCGTTATATTCTACTGCCCTCTGCTGGAGTTCCACATCAATGCTGCTTCCATAGATAGAAACCACTTTCTTAATTCGGCTATAAGATAAAATGACCAACAGTATCAAATACTCAAAAGAAAATTCAAAAATAAATATAGAGAATGTTTAATAAGCCAGAGTTTTCTGCTTAAAATACTGAAATACTCATTTTTTCCCTAATTCACATAATTTTCCAAAAACAAAATACTTTATCTTCATCCATTTATCTGACATTTCACATGATACTATTCTCATTGTAACTCTAGATTTTTGTCTGTTAAATATGCCACTCCCATTTTGCAGCAATGATGGTGCAGAAAAAATACATATATATGCCACTACTAAAATCTGCTAGACCAAAGTACCAACTATTACTTTGCCACAGAAGAAATTTGTATTGTTCACACTCTTATTTTAAAATAATTTTTGATCTCCTATAAAAGGGCCATAGCATCAAAATGTAGACGCCAAATTCTTCCAGTCACAATTTTAAAAGTAATTCAGTATCATTTTTCCTAAGACTTCACATTTAAAAGTGAAGCAGAAAGACTATGAAAAATAAGTTTGCTTTAAATATGCTTGGGTGGGAAACTAACCCGAGAATCTACTCATGCAAAATAGAAAAGAGGAGAATTAAAACATTTAATCACCAAAACGTTCATGATTTTATTCCTATTAAGACATTCAAAATATATTAAACCAAAACCTTAGCTGGATCATGCGATCAGGAGTTTGAGACCAGTCTAGCCAACATGGTGAAACCCCATTTCTACTAAAAATACAAAAATTAGCCAGGTGTGGTGGCATGAGCCTATAATCCCAAATACTCGGGAGGCTGAGGCAGGAGAATTGCTTGAACCCGGGAGGCGAAAGTTGCAGTGAGCAGCCACTGAACTCCAGCCTGGACAACAGAGCAAGACTCTGTCATAAAACAAAATAAAATAAAATATAAAATACAAATAAACAAAAACCTTTGTGTGGGAAACTAGATTCTCAACTTAAAAAAAAAAGTATTAGAAATCTCATTCTAAAAAGATAACTTTTAGGCCAGGTGCAGTGGCTCACATCTGTAATCCCTACACTTTGGGAGGCCAGAGCAGGAGGATCGCTTGAGCCCAGGAGTTCAAGACTAGCCTGGGCAACAAACGAAACGCTTTCTCTATAAAAAACAAATTTTAAAATCAGCCAAGCACAGTGGCGTGCACTTGCAGTCCCAGCTATCTGGAGGCTGAGACAGGAAGATCCCTTAAGCCCAGGAGTTCAAGGTTGCAGTAAGCTATGACGGCACCACTATACTCCATCCTGGGTAAGAGAGCAAGACCCTGTCTCAATAAACAAACAAACAAAACCCCAAAACTTTTTGCTTCAAAATAATCCACAGTGGTATAAAAGAATGAGAGGAAGGGGCCAGGCACAGTGGCTCAAGCCTGTAATCCCAGCACTTTGGGAGGTCGAGGCAGGTGGATCACAAAGTCAGGAATTCAAGACTAGCCTAGCCAACATGGTATCTCTACTAAAAATACAAAAATTAGTCAGGCGTGGGGGCAGGCACCTGTAATCCCAGCTACTCGGGAGGCTGAGGCAGAGAACTGCTTGAACCCAGGAGGCAGAGGTTGCAATGAGCCGAGATCGTGCCACTGCACTCCAGCCTGGGCGACACAGAGCATGACTCTGTCTCAAAAAAAAGAATGAGAAGAAACAAAGTGCAGATGAATAAAGATTAAACATGAATCGATCACTGTGATTGTAGAGAAATAAGTAAATGCAAATTTGTGTTACTATTTTCTCTACTTTTGTCTATGCTTGAAATTTTCCATAACAAGTTTTTTAAAATTACAAAACAACCTGTTCACCCTATGTTTCTTTAATACTCACTTTACAGTACAAGTGAATCGAGTAGAAAGCTTCATAATGGCAGTGAGGGCATAACCTCGTGTCACAGAGGTGGACATATTAGAGATTAGGACACTTTCTAAAATATCCAATACTTCATCCTCTGTTACCTGAGGAGAAGCAGGAAAAAGAAGACCATGAAGAATGAATAGCATGATTATGCATCTAAATCAGTTATCAAGTCAGGGGATGTGGCCAGAAAGCCACTCCTACCATTACAAAAGCCTCTAACCCAACCTGTGCTTTGCGAGGGTAACTGTCCAAGCTGTTCTATCAAACAGAACAGGTGGGAGGGAGGTAAAAAGAGAAAAATGACCACTGGGGCTGAGAGGCAATATTACAGCTTCAAGTGACAGAAACAGAAGAAGAAAAGAAAAACATACAGAGAATTCAAGTGTTGTTGCCACAATTTTCCCTTTTAAAGCCAGTCCTTTAATGTACAAATAAGAACATGGATACGTTTCTCATTTCTTCTTATCAGCCACAGGGTAAGAGAAATAATTCAGTCCACTAGGACACGGAGTAGGGCCTAAAGTGGTTTTAAAATCTCACAGTGGGGCTGGCACACAGTAGCTCATGCCTGTTAATAATCCCAACACTTTGAGAGGCCAAGGGAGGTAGATAGCTTGACTCCAGGGGTTCAAGACCAGCTGGGGCAATATAGTGAAACTCTGTCTCTACGAAAAGTAGAATAAATTAGGCACGGTGGTGCATGCCTATAGTCCCTGCTACTCAGGAGCTGAGGTGGGAAGATCGCTTGAGCCCAGGAGATCGAGGCTGCAGTGAGCTGTGATCTTGCTACTGCACTCCAACTTGGGTGTCAGAGTGAGACTCTTCCTCAAAAAAAAAAAAAAAAAAGAAAAGAAAGAAAAAGAAAGAAAAAAAACAACTCACAATGGCTCAATAAGTTCCATCTTGAAAAATGGCAGGTTTTCCAATATAATTCTACTTTGCTTCTTTAAAAAGTTGAGTACTTTTTTTAGAGACAGGGTCTCACTCCTGAGTAGCTGGGACTACAAGCAGACGCCACCATACTCGGCTAATATTTGTGTTTTTTGTAGAGACAGAGTTTTACCATGTTGCCCAGGATGGTCTCAAATTCCTGGGTTCAAGCAACGCTCCCATCTCAGCCTCCCAAAGTGCTAGGATTACAGGCATGAGCCACCACACCTGGCCTAAAAAGTTTTCAAGAATCAACCTCAACTCCCCATTGAACACTACTCAACTATAACCAAAACCACTGTTTTTCCCCCACTTAACCAAGAGTGACAAGGTGTACCTGAATAGGCTCTTCCTCTTCACACTGGCCAGATACAAGAAGATCACCATATTCACCTATACACCACGCAGCCACTTGTACCAAAGGTTGCTGTCAAAAGAAAAGTTAACATTTGTCAAGGACTTCAATTTTTCCAGAGACATTTAATGTAAATCATAGGTCATCTCAAAATAAAGATCAAAACTGTACATATCTAGAGTGTCAAAAATAAAGACATACCAAAGGGGAGGGAGAAGGAGGAAAAAAAAAAAGAAGACATACCAGAAAAATTGGTAAAATTACCCCCTAAAATAGAAAGCTAAATGAAGTACTTACTTGAGAATAATCACCAAGAATTGCTTTGTACAGGCGCTGGACGGTATAGGCATGCATCTCCACACTATTAGTTATTAACTGAATTAAATTGGGGACTGCATCATCACGAACATAACTTCCTGCCTAAAAGGAAATGCAGACAATTACCCCAAGAAACACACAGCAATGATGATAACAAGTGTTAGCTATTATTATTATTGTGAGTTTTTTTTTTCTTTTTTCAAGACAGAGTATTGCTCTGTCACCCAGGCTGCAATGCAGTAGTGCAATCTTGGCTCACTGCAACTGTAAACTCCACCTCCCAGGTTCAAGTGATCCTCATGCCTCAGCCTTCCAAGTAGCTGGGACTACAGGGGCACGTCCCCATGCCCAGGCAATTTTTGTATTTTTAGTAGAGAAGGGGTTTCACAATGTTGGCCAGGCTGATCTCGAACTCCTGACCTCAGGTGATCCACCTGCCTCAGTCTCCCAAAGTGCTGGGATTACAGGCGTGAGCCATGGGGCCCAGGCATAATTGTTGTTTTTAAAAGAAGAATACTGCAAAACACCCTCAAAGATAAATTTGGTTCCAATTCCCAAGTTCATAACAACTCAAATTTCAAAGGCTTAAATATATTAAACTTTTAAATTTAATTTTGTTTTTAAAAATTTTCTTTGTCCAAATTAAAAGCAAGTCTGAGCACAGTGGCTCACATCTCTAACCCCAGCACTTTGGAAGGCCAAAGCAAGAGAACTGTTTAAGGCCAGGAGTTTGCCATAAGCCTGGGTCACACAGCAAGACTCCATCACTACCAATAATAGTAACGATGTAAAGATTTAAAACTTTATCAGCCAACCTTGGTCAATCTCTCATTCCTGAACAGAATAAAAGATCCAATTTACAAGACTGAGACCAGGCCTAACTGTGTGTATTTTAGAAAGAAGGGGGAAAAAAAAAGTGATTAGGAGGCTCACTTCTATTAAGAAACACAAAGACAGAGGAAGAATTTCAAGAAAATGGTCAAAAGGAAAGGTGAGAAGCTAAAAAGCAGATAATTTGTGGTATAGCTTATTTACATCCTACCCTAAAGCAGAGTGCTTTAAATAAAAGAAAGCATCAGTGTGATCTAATGGACATGTACAAGACTACTTCATTCAAAAGCAGAATACACATTTTTCTCAAACTTACAACGAACCAAGAAAGACCACATTCTGGGTCATAAAAAAAATCTTAACAAATTTCAAAGAACATAAATCACAAAAAGTATGTTCTTAGAGCACACAGAATTAAACTAGAAATCTGTAACACAAACACAGCTGCAAAAAAATCCAAAACTATGTGGAGATAACATACTTCTAAATAATACATAGGTCAAAAACAACATTACAAAACTATAGGCCAATCTCTCTTATAAATGTAGATATAAAAATACTCAACAAAATATTACCAAATCAAATCCAACAATATATAAAAAGAATAATAACACCCTGACCATGTATTCCAGTATGTAAGTCTGGTTCAGCAAATATCAGTGTAACCCAGCACATAACAGGCTAAAGAAAACAAATCACATGATCATGAACACAAGTCAGTTGGAGAAATAAAATCAGGGACATTAAAAAGAAGGTTCTGAATTATTTGAACACTTTCCTTCAGGAGTGCTAATTTCTCCCTTCTTCTGAGCCTCAGGAAAACTAGGAAAATACGTCCTGATTCATCGTTATGTTCGTTATATTTTGTTAGATTATAATTTTTACCGTTAATCAAATTTATTAACTTTTAACCTTTTACGAACTCATTGTAAGTAAACTAAAAAATGAGTATGCCCCAGAGAAAATTCCACAGCAACAAATACATACACATATAAGTCATAATTTCATAGATGTCAACACACACATATAAGTCATAATTTCAATGGTATCATCCCCTCCCTACAGATGTTTCATAATTTACTGAATCCCCTCTTGGATACTACTAGTTGTTTCCGGTCTTCTCCTATTACAAACAAGATTAGGATGAATACTTCTACATTTTTGTTTATTTTTCCTATTATTTTTTCAGGCTAAAGTCTTAAAAATTGAATTAATGATTTGATGACTCTCCTTGTATAATATTAAAAAAAAATTGAATTAATGAATCAAAGGGTACAATTTAAGATTTTTGCTACATGCTACCAAATTGCATAGTAACAAGATGGCATCATCCTATACGCCCATAAAGTGAAGAGTACTGCCTGTTTCTCTATTTTCTAACACTGGGAATTAGATTAAAAAATATGAAATGTGAAAAACAATACCTCACTTTTACTTTATTTCTTTACTAACAAAATTTTTATTTCAAATGTTAATTAGCCACTTCTTTCTTCATGAATTGCCTGTTCAAATACCAATTATTTCATTAGTATTTCCTATTTATTGTAAATTATTCATAGATTTAAAATAATATGCTGTCCTATTTTAACAATGTTTTCCCCTAGTTGTTAATTTGCCTTTTAAATCTGTACTGTTCCCCCTTTTTGTTATTCAAGTTTTAAATTTTAATGTGGTTAAATTTGTGACTTTTCCTTTACAGTATCTACTTCTAATGACATAATTAGATGGAAATGGTTGTTTTCTTTACCTGTCATTGCAGTTTCATTTTTACTCTTAAATACCTAATCCTTCCTTGCCTACTAATTGAATAATAAACACAGAAACCCCGAATTACTGCAAGAATGCCAAAGAAAGGATCCCGTCCAAAACAGGATCTCAAATCCTGAATAACTTTACCCATTCAAAACCCTGCAACAGCTTCCTAATATATTCTAAATAAAATGCAAACTCCCAAAAAAACAAAAAAAAATTAAAAATTTTTTTAAAATAAAGTAAGATGCAAACTCCCATGAGGTCTACACAGTCTGGCCCCTGTTTATGTCTCTGACATCCATCCTACCATTCTCTGCCTCTCTCACTTTAGGGCTTCACTTGCCTTCCTGTTGCTCTCCAAGCAAGCCATGCTTGTTCTTGCCTCAGGTCTTGGCACTTACTGTTCCCTCCATATGTTACACTATTCCTCAAAACTGCTGCATGGCTGGCACCTCATGTCTCTAAGGTCTCTACTCAAACGTTATCTCCTCTGAGAGACCTCCCTGACTACTCTAATCTAAAACGCTTGGCCCTAACCTGCCATCATTATATTCCCTCCATGCTGCTTTTGCTTTTTCTTCATGACATTTATTCCTAACTGAAATTGTTACCTATTTACTTGTGAATTTCTTACCTCCTGACTAGAACATAAACCTCACGATAACAAAGGATGTGTATGCCCCCTTTATCAATATATCCCAGCACTTTGTATATGATGCCTGAAAAAAGCTACTTACCGTTGTCAAAACACGCATAATTGTGTCTATATGCCACCGTTTGGAAGGTGCATACCTGAAAAAAACAATGGAAAGGGATAATTGGAACCAGTAAAATACACTATATTCAGTGACTGTGGAAAATCCTGGCCGGGCAGAGTGACTCACGCCTCCAGCATTTTGGGAGGCCGAGGTGGGAGATCGTTTAAGTTCAGGAGTTCGAGACCAGCCTGGGTAACATGGTGAAACTCCGTCTCTACAAAAAATACAAAAATTAGCTGGGTGTGATGGCGGGTGCCAAGAGTCCAGCTACTCTGGGAGGCTGAGGTGTGATGATTGCCTGAACCTGGAAGGTTGAGGCTACAGTGAACCAGCAAAAGAAGAAAAAAAGGAAAGGAAAGGAAAAAAAAGGAAAGGAAAGGAAGGGAAAAAGGAAAAGAAAGGGGAGGGGAGAGAGGAAAGGGAAGTGGGGGGAGAAGCGAGAGAGGGAGGAGGGGGAGGGGGAAAGGGAGGGGGGAGAGGGGAGAGAAAAGGAAAAGGAAAAGAAAATTCTGTCCTACAGTCTTTCCTTGGTTCCCTGGATAATTGACTCTATCTGGAAACATTTCAGCTTCAAATCTAGCAGCAAATGCTATTTCAAAGAGTGATAAAATGGTATACAATCAACAGACTTTGTTGGCTCATGCCTATAATCCCAGTACTTTGGGAGGCCAAGGAGGGAGGACTGCTTGAGGCCAGGAGTTCCAGACAAGCCTGGGCAATGCAGCAAGACCCCATCTCTACAAAATAAAAATGTAAAAATCAGTGGTGCACGATGATTTGCACCTATAGTCCCAGCTACTCGGGAGGCTGAAGCAGAAGGATGGTTTAAGCCCAGAAGTCCAGGATGCAGTAAGCTATGACTGGGCCACTACCCTCCAGCAGGGTGAGAGTAAGACCCCATCTCTAAAATTGAAGAAAACCAAAAAAAAAAAAAGAGGGTATGCAGTTAAACTCAGATATTTCCCATAAGACTGCAATAAGAGGCCAGGCAAGGTGGCTTACACCTGTAATCCAGCACTTTAGGAGGCCGAGGCAGGTGGATCACAAGGTCAAAAGATCAAGACCATCCTGGCCAACACGGTGAAACCCCATCTCTACTAAAAATACAAAAATTAGCTGGGCATGGTGGCGCGCACCTGTAGTCCCAGCTACTCGGGAGGCTGAGGCAGAAGAATCGTTTGAACCCGGGAGGCAGAAGTTGCAGTGAGCCAAGATTGCTCCACTATACTCCAGCCTAGCAACAGAGTGAAACTCCATCCCAAAAAAAAGGAAAAAAATTAGCAGGGCGTGGTAGTGCATGTCTGTAGTCCCAGCTACTCAGGAGGCTGAGGTAGGAGAATCGCTTGAGCCTGGGAGGTGGAGGCTACAGTGAGCCAAGATGTCACCACTGCACTCCAGCCTGGGCAACAGAGAGAGACTTCGTCTAAAAAAAAAAAAAAATATTGCAGTAAGAGTTGCTAAGCTGAGAAATGAGATTTGTCTTCAGTTTCACAGAAAATGAATCAGTCAGGGCAGGAGAGGACAAAGAAAAAAAGAAAAAAAGGGACTGTTCTCAGACCAAGACGACAACAATATTAGGACTAAAAACTTGTTTCCTTAAATTCAGAGTGGAAAGAATAGCTGTACTACTAAAATCATAAGGTACTTCCTCAAAATTCTGCATAGAACTGCAATTCAGATGTTTTAACTTTTCTATTCCCTTTATTAAAACACCATCGTTCAAGTTGAACGATGAAGAATCATCTGTGGAAAAAAAAAAAAAAAGAAGAAGAAAACAGCATCACAGGCCAGGCACGGCAGCTCATGCCTATAATCCTAGCATTTTGGGAGGCCGAGGCAGGCAGATTGCTTGATTCGAGGAGTTCAAGACCAGTCTGGACAACATGGTGAAACCCCATCTTTTTCCAAACAAACAAACAAAACAAAACAAAACAAAACCACACAAAAAAACAAATTAGCAGAGTGTGGTAACACAAGCCTGTAGTCTCAGCTACTTGGAAGAGCTGAGGCAGGAGGATCCCCTGAACCTGAGAGGTCAAGGTTGCAGTGAGTTGAGATTGTGTCACTGCACTCCAGCCTAGGTGACAAAGTGAGACCCTGTCTCAAAAAAAAAAAAAAGGGGCTGGGCGCAGTGGCTGACACCCGTAATCCCAGGACTTTGTGAGGCTCAGGTGGGCAGATCACGAGGTCAAGAGATGGAGACCATCCTGGCCAACATGGTGAAACCCCATCTCTACTAAAAATGCAAAAAATTAGCTGGACATGGTGGCGTGCGCCTGTAGTCCCAGTTGCTCAGGAGGCTAAGGCAGGAGAATCACTTGCACCTGGGAGGCAGAGGCTGCAGTGAGCCAAGATCGTGCCACTGCACTCCAGCCTGGCGACAGAGCAAGACTCCATCTCAAAAAAAAAAAAGGCAGCATCATAGATGAGAGGTTAAAAACAAGTAAAGGAGAAGATTTCATAAAAGTGTAGAATTTTTTTGGTTTCAGTATATTTAAATGCTGGCTATAATAGCCTTCTCCAAGCTAATTTATAATTCAGAGCTTAAAATAAATGTTACATGTTTTAAACATATTTACAGTAGTTTCTCCATGTTTTAAAGACTCTTTCAAAAAGTTCCAACCATCCTTTACCAATAAAGATAAAAATTAAATCTTACTTTTCTGCAGCAAGAAAGATTCCAGATGCACAGTCTGCTTTAAATTCTGGCTCACACGAATCCAGAAAATAAAGTAATTCTTTCATCATGCCTCGGATATTATTCCCATTTACCAGGGCAAAACTCAATTCCATTGCACGCCTTACAGTAGGGAAAAATTAAAAACAGTTATGAAATTTATAGTGGGAATGAAACAAAGACCCAGGTATGCACTCTGTGAACACAAAGGGAGTGCCAGATGTGCCAACATCCTTGCGCAATCTTGTGATCCCAGTCTTTGCACACAAGATAACCAAGGAGATATATTCTTATGTAATCAAAGTTAGTTTTAGTATTTTGAATCTTCATGCAATATTTTTCTTCAAAAGTCCCCACGAGATATACCACTAATGTCCAAACATGCAGTTTGGGTTCAACAAGCCGTTCTATAAAGGTGGAAGTTAGAATACCTAAGAGTCTCAAAAAGGGGCAACAAATGTACTACTCAATAATAATACCTATCTGCTTTATTTCTTAAAAATGTGACATATTGTCACCATATTCTACTTTTATTAGGCCCTACTCTGTCCAAAGATAATCTAACATAATTTATATCAAAAGGTATGCAGAAAATTCAAATTAAAAACAAATTCAAGGCAGGGCGCAGTAGCTCACGCCTGTAATCTTGGCACTTTGAGAGGCCAAGGTGGGTGGATCACCTGAGGTCAGGAGTTTGAGACCAGCCTAGCCAACATGGTGAAACCCCTTCAGTACTGAAAATACAAAAATCAGCCAAGTATGGTAGTGGACACCTGTAGTCCCAGCTACTTGGGAGGCCAAGGCAGGAGAATTGCTTGAATCTGGGAGACAAAGGTTGCAGTGAGCCAAGGTTGCGCCACTGCACTCCAGCCTGGGCAACAGAGCTAGACTCCATCTCAAAATTAAAAAAAAAAATTTTTTTCAAAGGGAAAATGAGGGCCATGAGAAGGAAAAAAAATGGTATGTGCTATGAGGACAAATAAGTGTTTCTATAGCTGTCTATTCAAAGTTGGCAATGAAGTTAAAAACAGGAATGTTTAACATAAAAGTTATAGGGTTGCTACATGCATCTTTCCATATTTGGTCAATAATATCAAACACCACACGTACACTAACTTTCAAAACAATTTAGGATGGGCACAGTGGCTTGCGTCTGTCATCCCAGCTCTCTGGGAGGCCAAGTCGGGAGGATCACCTGAGATCAGGAGTTAAGAGACCAGCCTGGACAACAGGGCAAAACCCCGTCTCTATTATAAAAATTAGTCAGGTGCGATGGTGGGCGCCTGTAATCCCAGGTACTTGAGAGGCTGAGACTGGAGAATGAGGCGGAGGTTGCAGTGAGCCAAGATGGTGCCACTGCACTCGAGCCTGGGCGACACAGCAAGACTCCATCTCAAAAAAAAAGAAAAGAAAAGAAAAAAGAAAAAAAATTTAACAAGTAGAAGATACTTTTTCATCCTAGTTAACATATAAGCAGTAAAAATTCTATCTTTAGATATAGTAACTCTTATTATAGTGCTTATGTAATTTACATATATTAATTCAATTTATCCTGTATAACCCTATGAAGTGATTGCCCTTCTATCTGCATTTTACATATGAGGCAACTGAGGCACTGAAAGTTTAAGTAATTTAACCCAGCCTATTAAAGGCAGAGCTAGAATATGAAATGAGGCAGTCTAGCTCCAGAGTCTGAGCTCTTACTGTTACATATCCTGTCAAAGAGGCACAGGTTTCACTTCTTTTGAAATTCACAGTCCATTAATAAGCTATAGAAAAACAACAAAGAGTCAGAAGGCTAATATCTATTCCCAGGACTGCCCCTGACAAGGATTAAGGTTTAGGTTAAGTCATTTGATCCCTGTGGGACTGAATTTTAACTAATCTGTTAATTAGGGATAGAAGTAGTTGCCTAAGCTCCACCACTGGCTTGCTCTGAGAACCCACTGAGACGGTGCTTGTAAAATCCTTTGCAAAGCAGTATATAAAAGTTGGCGTTATTAAGTCTAGGTCTTATCTTTAGATTGCTCAAGCATTCAGCACCTTTTATTTGTACCTGTTCTGTGCAAATCAAAGGAACTCAGCATCAATAAATGTTTGTTAACTGAATGGTTTCAGAGATCATTTTAAACATACATTGTTTTAGGTTTGAATATACAACCACAAGTTCACTGTGGCCAACTTTAGCTAGGTTATACAAACATCTACAGGTCTAAGAGGAGATCCAGTAGAATTACTCCATTGAGGGCAAGATTTATGCTTTTTGAGAGTGCTATGTGCTGCCTAGCATTCATTTCAGGATGCACTGTTCTAAGAAACATGCTACCTTCAAGATCCTGGGGCATTAGTACTGTGAAAAATGTGTGCTGTCAGCAATTTGAGTGTCAGCATTGTGATAAGACACTTAGCCGATGGATCACTCCGTACTTTCATCCTCCAACACACAAAGCACAGTACCTGTAAGGTAAACTTTTGCCTAGCTTATCTGCG
This sequence comes from Aotus nancymaae, assembly GCF_030222135.1. Lineage (NCBI taxonomy): Eukaryota > Metazoa > Chordata > Mammalia > Primates > Aotidae > Aotus > Aotus nancymaae. The sequence continues at coordinate 27,255,928 of NW_026988443.1, read as the reverse complement.
CCTGTTACATTTATTAAAGAGTCAAGGACAACTTCAGTGTGCACTTAAGTATTCTTATTGGCCTCCTTTACTAACCTAAACTTCTCCTTGCCAATCCTTTCTGAAAAAGGATTCACTGAGCAGAGTCCATCTGGGAACACAATTGACTACAATAAATGTCAACACTCTTGCTCTGAAAACTATAACAAAGTATTACATGGTGAGGGCACAGAATTATCAATAATCTGTTCGTCACTCAATTTTCCAAAAGCACTAGACTGAGTAAGGCTCTCAGTTTGTTACCGTTTTATGGAGACATCTAAATCTTTAAGACAATCCACAATTGTACTTCTGTGCCTCTGTACTGCATTATGATCTGTCTGCACAGTCTTCAACAAAGATGTCAAAGCCACATATCTGGATGAAACAGTTGCAAAATAAGAGTTAAAATGTAAAATTCAGGACAGTTTTTCTCTGTTTAAATAATAAGAAGAAAGATGTCTAATGGATAAGAGAAAGCATACATTTTAAAGGTGTAACAGATACCATAATCTAAAATAGTGGCACCCAGAAAAAGCTTGGGATTTTTTAGATATGCATTCATGGCGGAGTCCATTTAAATTCTAAAAGTAGGCCAGGCATGGTGGCTCATGCCTGTAATCCCAGCACTGTGGGAGGCAGAGGCAGGTAGATACCTGAGGTCAGGAGATCAAGACCAGACTGGTCAAAATGGCAAAACACTGTCTCAACTAAAAATACAAAGATTAGCCGGACACGTGGATGGTGGGCGCCTGTAGTCCCAGCTACTTGGGGGGCTGAAGCATGAGAACTGCTTCAAGCTGGGAGGCAGAGGTTACAGTAGGCTGAGATCATGCCACTGCACTCTGGCCTGGGCAACAGAGCAAGACCCTGTCTCAAAAAAATAATAATAATTAAATAAATAAACCAAAAGTCACTGACTCAATTACTTTAAATTTTTTCAAATACTAAAACAAAAAGAGCATATAGTATGTGTTTTAAGGCTGTCTTAGCCCCAAAATGCAAGAGGAAATTGTTTTAATTTTACCATTTGAGTTTTCACTGCTTTTGATACTGCTACCAAAACTGTCTCTATAAAAATTTGAGTTTAAAATCCAAGTGTTTAACTTTTTATTTTAGTGTTTTAAAATTTTATTTATGTATTTATTTTTTAATAAAGACGGGGTCCCCAAACTCTTAGGCTCAAGCATTCCTCCCACCTTAATCTGCCAAAGTGCTAGGATTACAAGTGTAAGCCACCGCACCTGGCAATCCAAGTATTCTTTAGAAAGAGAAGATAATTCAGAGTCCCACAATAATTATTTCCACATCTTTTTTCTTTTTTGAAACAGGGTCTCGGCCAGGTGCGGTGGCTCACGCCTGTAATCCCAGCATTTTGGGAGGCCTAGAGGAGCGGATCACCTGAGGTAAGGAGTTGGAGACCACCCTGGCCAACATGGTGAAATCCCATCTCTACTAAAGATACAGAAAAATAAGTTGGGCGTGGTGGCACGTGCCTTAATCCCACCTATTGGGAGGCTGAGGCAAGAGAATCACTTGAACCCGGGAGGCAGAGGTTGCAGTGAGCCAAGATTGCGCCACTGCTCTCCAGCTTGGGCAACAAGAGCGAAACTCCGTCTCAAGGAAAAAAAAAACAAACAGGGTCTTACTGTGTCACCTAGACTAGAGTACAGTGGCATGATCATGGCTCACTGCAGCTTCAACCACCCAGGTTCAGGTGATCCTCCCATCTGACCCTCGTGAGTAGCTGGGAATACAGGTGCATACCACCACACCACCTGACTCATTTTCGTATTTGTCTGTAGAGATGGGGTTTTACCATGTTGCCCAGGCTGGTCTCGAACTCCTGACCTCATGATCCTCCCATCTCGGCCTCCTAAAGTGCTGGGATTACAGGCGTGAGCCACTGTGCCCAGCTTCCATGTCTTTTTATGTTTAATATAAGAAAAAATTCTCCTGATTAGAAAAACAGGCAAGCAGGAATACATAGTACACACAGGAAAATAACAAAATAAAAGACAATACTGATCAATTCATTTACCTAATACACTAGCTGGTGTTCACAAAGACATTCCAGATTTGCTACCTGAAATGTTACATTTTTCTTAATTTAGAGCAGAAGTCAACAAACTACAGCCCACCTGTAAAACCCAGCTCTCTGCTGTTTTTGTACATCAAAATATTTTTTTCCTACTAGTTCCAAAGTTTGAGGTAAATCAATTTCATTGAACACAGTCACGCGCATCACTTACATATTGCCTATGGCTAATTTCATGCTAAGGGGCAGAGGTGAGTAGTTACCAAAGACTCCGTGGCCCACAAAGACTGAAATATTTACCATCTGACCCTTTACAGAAAAATTTTGCTGACTCCCGATTAACAGAACAAATAGGAATATATGCCATGAGACAAATCCTCAAGTTCTTTACAAAACTGTAGTTTTAAGACCAGAAAAACATATAAATTCTGAGCTAAAAGTTCTAGATATGTGACTTAATGGTATAATCTTGAGCAAAAACACTCTTGAAATACTGGACTTATAATATTCAAGATAAACGACATATTTCAGCTGACTTACCTAATATTCTTGTCATTGTTCAATAAGAAACGACCCAAGATATTTATGGCTAGGACCTAAAGAGAAATAGCATAGGTTGAAACTTAGGAAAATGAAGTTTTATATTGTTTTCTGACTTTAAAGGATCACTTCCTGGCCTCCGGTGCTTCACAGACTCTAGCGAAAAAAAAAAAAAAATGGAGCCGAGTGCAGTGGCTCATGTCTGAAGTCCCAGCACTTTAGGAGGCCGAGGCAGGCAGAGCATGAGGTCAGGAGTTCGAGACCAGCCTAGCCAACATGGTAAAACCCCATCTCTACTAAAAATACAAAAATTAGCTGGGCGTCATGGCGTGCACCTGTAATCCCAGCTAGTTAGGAGGCTGAGGCAGGAGAATCACTTGAACCTGGAAGCGGAGGGTGCAGTAAGCTCAGATCGCACCACTGCACTCCAGCCTGGGCGACAAAGTGAGACTCTGTCTCGAAGAAAAAAAAATCTAAAGGCAAACCCTTAAAATCATGTTCTAAAAGTAAGTACTGGAAGGTCATTTTAATGCTTTGATATTGTTCTGTTATTGGAAGAATAGTATTAGTACAGCCTCTTTAGAGGGAAATCTGGCAATAACTGTATTTAAAATGAATTCTCTGCTTTAACAATTTCACTTTTAGGAACTGATATGACAAACAACTGTACATATAGACAAAAGTCTACTATGGCACTACTGATAACTGCAAATGATAGGAGAAACCCTGAAACTCCATGAAGATGATAGGAGAAATGATCCATGAAATGATAGGAGAAACCCTAAAACTCCAAATCTGCTAATTATACTATGGCACACATATGCAATGGAATGTCACGCAGCCATTAACACAGAATGCATTATGACACATGGTTCAACATGGAGCAACCTTGAAGACATTATGTTAAATGAAATAAGACAATCTATTTATCAAAAGGATAAATGCTGTATGATTCCACTTATATGAGGTACTGTGATATGGTGAAACACATCTTTGGTTTTTGTCCCCATTTCCTGGCATACAACTCCTAAATCCCCTGGAATTTCCTGATGATAGCTTCTTTAGTTCTAATGATGTGACTCTCAATGGACTCCTATGATAGCCTCAGAATGGTGACTGGTTGCCAGGGGAACAACCATGAGATTAGAGGGTTGGAACTTTCAGTCCTATCCCCCAACCTTGGAGAGGGGAGAGATGCTAAAGGTTAAGCTGATCACTGATGATTTAATTATTCATGTCTTCATAATGAGGCCTCCAAAAATCCCAAATGGACAGGGTTGAGAGAAGCTTCCAGATAGCTGAACGTGTTGACTTTCCTGGAGGGCAGCACATCTGGAGAGGGTATGGAAGCTCCCGACCCCTTCCCATATGCCTTGCCCTATGCATCTCTTCCATCTGGTTGTTCATCTATATTCTTTATAACAAACCAGCAAGCATAATAAGTAAAGTGTTTCCCTGAGTTCTGTTAGCCATTCTAGCAAACTAACCAAACCTGAAGAGGGGGCTGTGGGAATCCTGACTTACAGCTGGTTGGTCAGAGGCACAGGTCACAACCTGAGCTTGGGACAGGCACCTGAAGTTGGAGGATCAGTCTTGTGGGACTGAGTCCTCAAACTGTGGGATGTGACACTATCTCCAGGGAGACAGTGTCAGAATTGAATTCAATTAGAAGATATCCAGCTGGTATCCACTAGAAAACTGCTTGATGTATAGGGAAATAGCCCCAACACATATGGTGTCAGAAGTGAAATGCTGGAGCTGGACATGAAGGCTCACATTACTCGGGAGGCTGAGGTGGGAAGACTGCTTGAGGCCAGGAGTTCAAGATCAGCCTGAGCAACAGAGAGAACCCTGTCCCTAAAACAAAACAAAAAATAAGTGAAGTGTTGAATGACTGTGTGAGAGTAGAGAGTAAAAAGTAAAAAAAACCATTTTGGGACTAGAGGTAGTTAGGGCATGGAGATTTACTGTTTAGTGGATACAGAGTTTAAGAAGACAAAAAAGTTATAGAGATAAATGGTAATGGTTACACAACAAGATGAGTGTACTAACGTACTAACTGAACTGTACACTTAAAAATGATTAAAATGGTAAATTTTATGTTATATATATTTTATCACAATTAAGAAAAAAAAGAAACGAGACATTTCTATACATGAATTTGGAAATGGCTCCAAGATAATGTTAGGTGAACAAAGTACGGTGCAGAACAATATATATGGTATGCTACCATTTTGTTTGGAAGGTGGGGAGAGGAAAAGAACTTAATCAAAGTTACTCTGGTTGTCTGACTAGATAATATAATGCTGCCAACAAAAAGAACTTTACACAAATATTATACTCTATTTAGTACATTTGTTTTTTACAAGGCTAAGGGCCAACAATTCTAATATTAATAAATGATAGAATGAATCCATTCATAAGGGAGAAGGGACGACTTCTCTTTATAGAAGAATTCCAATTATTTAACGAGGAAAAAATAAGGGAAATGGAAAACTGTCATCAGAATACCATCCTAATAATTGTTGTGGGCAAGATCCTCTGGTGGATACTAAAACTGATAGGTAAAAGTCTGAGAATAGCATGTTTACATAGTCTCAAAATATCTCCCAAAATATTTTTTATTACAAAGGAAAAAATAATGACTTCACAGTGGAAAGACCCAGCAGACACTACCCTCAACCAAATGATCAAGGTTAACATCACCAACGATAAGACAAATATATTTATTATATATTGCTACACCTAAGATCTCCCAAAGCTTATATAATCAATGTTAAGCTTCAGTGGGAAGGAATGATAGTTCAGATACCAAAAATCCAGCATTCTCCATTTTGCATCATTCTTTCTTAAAGTCGAGATCCAAATGGAATACAATTCTGAAGTACTCAAGTCCAAGTCAACCATTCTAAATGAAACATTTAGGGAGGGAGAAAAGATTTAAAAAGACTTACTCGCAATCCACTCTCTGACTTAATATCCATGATAGTCAAAACCGTTTCATAAAGAATAGCATTTCCTACATTTTTACTAGTCTCTGTATTAGTGGCAACCTGAAAAGACATATCGAGGGCAGTACATAAGTGATAAAAACAATGCTTCCAAAAAATATCCACAAGTAACAAGAGGCATTTTGTGATTACAGCTATGAATGAGGAAACACAAATAAAAACTGCTTCATATGACCAAAATCATTCTACTCCCTGCAAAAATAAAATAAATATTTAATATAAGTTTGGTCTACTCACCTGTGCTAATATATCATTCATAGCTTCACTTGAATCATCATCATTTCGTCCTAAAATTCTTAATAACCGCAAAATTCGTACCTAATGTGCAAAATATGAAAAATGTCAACAAAGTATATCTCACACAAAGAAATCTCACTTGGTATGAAATTCAAATAACTAAATGAAGTCTTAAAACTTCATTTGGAACCATTTCTTCATATCAGAAATGGTCAAAAAACAAAGAGAAGAATTGAAAACATTTCTTTTGAGAAGCTTTATATGCTTCTACATCTAATAAAGTTATTATAAGACAACCCATACTTCAGCACTCCACAGCTAAAGGATACTACTATGACCTGCAGAGCTACAGTATATTAATAATTCAAATAGTAAATAATTTTGACTATTAAAAGTGTAATAGTCAAAATTACACTTTTAAAAAATTAAAAGTGGGGCACAGTGGCTCTTGCCTGTAATTCCAGTAATTTGAGAGGCTGAAGCAGGAGGGCTGCTTGAGGCCAGGAGTTTGAGACCAGCCTGGGCAACATGGCAAAACCCTGTCTCTAGAAAACAAACAAAAATGAGCCAGGTATGGTTGGCGTGCACCTGAAATCATAGCTACTTGGGAGGATAATTTGAGCCTGGGAGGTTGAGGCTGCAGGGAGCCAAGATTGTGCCACTGCACTCCAGCCTGAGTGACAGAGCAAGACCTTGTCTCAAAGGAAAAGAAAAAACACAAACCCTGTAATTTTATCCTCTTAATCTAATATAGAATTGTGTCACCATTCGTTAATATAATTCATCAATCAACTACCAAATTTCTACTCAATACAAACTTAAGAGGAAGAAAATGGTCTACTTAAAAGATACTAAATTCATGTAACATTTATTTAAAACTTTCTTTCACAATCTCACCTGCAGAAAGGGGTCACTGATACCAGAAACATCATGTTCTGGTGAATATCCGGACATGATGAGGTTCTTTAAAATACGAACTAATTGGGGCACAAGCTGCAGAGAAGAAAGAAGCATCAAAAAACAGTGAATATTAAATAATGTCTCATGAATAAACAGGTCCTTTGGTTTAGAAAAAGGGTGTAAAGCTCTGAGTCCAAGCAAATTCTACTGATTTAATATACTAGCGTATTGTAGATGTTTGATAAACTTAGGAGTAACTTAGGCCAATGTTCAACAAGTAGTATGTATATTATCTGGATGAAAACAAACCAGACTTTTTTACGACAGAGTTATATGTAAAGATATTACAAATACTATTGGGTCAGAAAGCCTATGGGAATCAGATAAAATGGATGCCTGTGGGGCATACTGCATTTCTACTTCTGTAGAACTTGACATGCCTAGGTGGAAAAATTTATTTAGTTTTCATACATTCAAACATTTGTATATAACATGTTATCACACCAAAATACAACTGGTGATCTTAAAATTATAGCTTTAAAACATACGGCCTCACAGAGATTGCAGCGAGCCGAGACTGTGCCACTGTACTACAGCCTGGGTGACAGTGCAAGACTCCATCTCAAAAAAAAAGAAAAAAAAAAAATACAGCCCCAAATAGAGGAGAAAAAAAAAAAAACTATTCTCTTTAGAAGAATTATGCCCTTTTCCAACAAACAAAGAATACCAAAGCTGACAATGGTAATCAAATGGAAGACATATGAAAAAATTATCTTTCATCTTAAGAGATATCAAGGTCATGCATAATTTCCTCTTCCTATTCTTAACTCATATGATACCATTTTTTTTTTTTAATTTCAGGACTTATTTATATATACAGCTTTGTGACCTGTTTTTTTATCTTTTCAATGAGACTATACATTCCTTATAGTCAGAATTTCCTTCCTGTCCTACCTTTACTTTATCTATTATAGTCATAACACATAGTAAAGGCAATTATATTGCCAAGCCGAAGATGTTTTAAATACTGGCACTCATTTCATTATTGCTGATCGATTACCTCATATTAAAACAAAAAGCTTGCTACAATAGACATCTTTTAGGTTTCCAACTAAAAACTCAATTTTTAGCTATCAAAAATTAAGTTAAAAAGTGTGCAAAGTGAACTGCATTGCATCTCTTTTGCAGGCAATTTTAGCTACAACTCTGCTGCAACTCAATTATTTTTCCTCACTGTATTTAGACTCTGTCCCTTACCTACTCCCCAAGCCGAAAGGGGATCAAGATTGAAATAAAAAGCCAAACTATATATCCAAGGCATGCACTCAAAGCATTCAAAACATTAAGGCCACTTCTAAATACAAGAATACACAGTATGTATGAATTTAAGTAAGTTTAGCCATAACAGTTCAGAATTAAGTGACTTACACGTCACCTAAACAAAAATCTAATTCGGACAACTCCAAATCTAAGCCATGGATATCTGTAAATTCATTAAATCTGTCAACTATGGAAAAAGTTATATTAGAGATAACATACCTTTTAAAACCACTTTAAATCAGTATTTTTGTAATAAAATGAAGACCAACTGGTCACCAAGCTTATCTTGCATACTTCCCAATGGTCTGCTTTTTTGTACTATATATAATCCTATTTATTTTTTATTTGGTTTATTTCTTGGAAAAGTCACTCTTTCATTGGCTACTAAATTCAGAAATTGTTTTATTCACTGCCAAAAGGGCAGCACATCACATAAGATTACCTGGGCCACATGGCACAAATGTCTAAATGTTCAGCATACAATTCTTGGAACCCAGCTTCATTTTTCAGACAAAAATGCAAGTTATTAAAACTGATGACAAGAAAAACAAAATAAGATGACACAGGGAAAGGCTGCAGCCATGAAAATCAGTTGGTGCCCACTACTCTACCTCAAAATCCTTTTAATATTCCAAAATATCTATGTAAGGTTAAGTATAGGTAAGGGAGAAATAAAAGCTCTAAGTCTGAACTGAAAGCTCAGCAGTACATACTGAGCTTTTTAAAGTATGAGGTTACCTACATACAGTTCTAAAATATCTACTTCAAAAAGCAGCAGCATTTTGTGTCAAAGCTCCAGACCGATCTGGAACTGCCACCACCAAAGTCACTCTGGGAAACTGCTCAAAGTTTCTCAAGTAAAGATAAAGAAAAGACAGAGAAGAAGGCTTACAATTCAGAAAGGCTGCAACTGAAATCCAAGGCTGACTTTGGAGTCAGGAGTTTAAGTGACAAAACAAAAACTAGACTAGGAAGTTAGCCAAAAATGCTAGAACAAATAACTCACAGTATTAAGCACAGCTTCAGCATTAGTATATTTCAAAAGCCACATTTGTGGATGGATACACAAAAGCTACTAAGGACCTAATGCCAGCATGCACCATCTATAAGAGGGTTAATTCTTACCTTTTCATTCTAACATACAGCAGGATTCCAAACAGACAACAGGAACAAAACATACAAAGCAAGCATTAGGGACAGATACGGGTCTCATACTATATTACAATAATTTAATCAAGACATGAACATCTAAGGGAAAAAAGTCAAAAAAGAACTGCTGTTAGACACTTACTAGATCTAAAGTACAAAGTGAGTCCTATTTATGGAATGACGAGCATCCTATAAAAGCAGTTCAATGCATATAACTACCCAAAGAACAGTATTCCTCTGAGTCCTCCTTACTACTGCCTTCTAAAATTAAGTATAGAAATAGAAATGTCCACTTTAAAATACTAGTTTAAAAAAAAAAAGAAGAGAAAGAAGGGGGTACTTAAGAGAACTAGGACTTCCAACACAGAAGTCAATGGCCTAAAGTGAACAGTAAGTCAAAAGTAATAAAAAAATTTTTTTTACAGTTTTAACCTAAAAAAAAAAAAAAAAGAAAAGAGGCTGGGTGCAGTGGCTCACACCTGTAATCCCAGCACTTTGGGAGGCCAAGGTGGGCAGATCACAAGCTCAAGAAATCAAGACCATCCTGGTCAACACGGTGAAACCCCATCTCTACTAAAAATACAACAATTAGCTGGGTGTAGTGGCATACTCCCAGCTACTTGGGAGACTGAGGCAGGCAATCGCTTGAACCCGGGAGGTAGAGGCTGCAGTGAGCTGAGATCATGCCACTGCACTCCAGCCTGGGGACAGAGCAAGACTCCATCTGAAACGTAAAGAAAAGAGACAAGAGACGAGAGAGAGAGAGAGAGAGAGAGAGAGAGAGAGAAGAGAAGAGAAGAGAAAAAAGAAGAGAAGAGAAGAGAAAAGAGAAGAGAGAAGAGAAGAGAAGAAATTATTCTATTTAAAAACAAAAACAAAAACAGGCTGGGAGTGGTGGCTCAGGCTTGTAATCGCAGCACTATGGGAGGCCGAGGTGGGGGCTTCATCTGAGGTCAGGAGTTCAAGAGCGGCCTGGACAACATGGTGAAACCCCATCTCTCCTAAAAATACAGAATTAGTCAGGCATGGTGGCACACACCTGTAATCCCAGCTACACAGGAGGCTGAGGCAGGAGAATCGCTTGAATCCAGGAGGCAGAGGTTGCAGTGTGCAGAGATCAAGATTGTGCCATTGCACTCCAGCCTGGGCAAAAAAAGCAAAATCTTGTCTTAAAAAAAAAAAAAAAAAAGGCCAGGTGCGGTGGCTCATGCCTGCAATCTCAGCACTTTGGGAGGCTAAGGTGAGTGGATCACAAGTTCAAGAGATCAAGATCATCCTGGTCAACATGGTGAAACCCCATCTCTACTAAAAAACAAAAACAAAAATTAGCTGGGCACGGTGATGTGCATCTGTAGCTGCAGCTACTCAGAAGGCTGAGGCAGGAGAATTGCTTGAACCTGGGAAGCGGAGGATGCAGTGAACCGTGATCACACCACTGCACTCCAGCCTGGCAACAGAGCAAGACTCCATCTCAAAAAAAAAAAAAAAGAAAGAAACAAAAAAGAAGAAAACACACACACATACACAATTCCTATTTCTAATTTGACCTCAGATTATGTTTCCTGACTCAAATGTGAAAACAGCAGATAAAACACGTGAGGTTGGTGGTCTGCCAATAATGAGAGAAGACTTCTATTATGAAAGGGAAAACACTATACTAGTGCCAGTTCTTACTTATATGCCTAAATCTGGCTTCCAGCCCAACCTCACAGAAGGGCTGGTTAAATCCCTTATTCAGATCCATAGCTTGCTTTAAATTAAAAAAAAGTAAGAAAATCATGTACTTTTCAGGAAAATCATTTTTCAATCAAGAAAGGCTTAGGCATACAGAATGACACCTACCTTTCTGAAATGTGCAAGCATGTCTGGACTTCGCTCACACATTTCTGTGAGTAGGACTACAGATGTGTGAAGGACACCTGAAAGAAAAGATCAAAGGAAAACTAAAAATGAGGCTATTATTCAATTTTATAGAATAGGGCTTTGAGTTCCTGAAGGTCAATTCCAAAATGATAGTTGCTACTTTTGCTTTTTAATCCCCCAAAGAATCTGAGCATTGAAGTGCATACAAAGGAGGAACTTAATAGATGCCTGCTGACTTAATACTGGCCAAGTCAGTAAAATTAGAATGTTTTCAACAATTACATGACCAAAATAATTATTCAAAAGTGACGAGCAATACGTGTCTCTCCATCTGAGAATATCCATAAAAACATACTCACAATGTAAGCTAGGTATCATCTGTTCTGTACTTAATCAATAGGCTATTATCTGCATTCTAACAGATAATTCAAGAGGCAAAAATCCCAATAAGATTTTAAATTTCCAGATAAAACGTACCAAAACCCTGGGATAATTGTGGTTGACCAAGTAAATTTACTGGCTCCAGAGCCAGTAAAAACAATCTCACAACGCTTTCCACTAATAAATAAGTGCTCTAAATAATTCAGTTGTTCAACAAGTATATTTTGAGCATTCTGGGCACAACACTGAATTCATAAAATTAAATATACCAAACAACTTTTTCTCTTAGCATTTAAGCCACATGAGTTTTCTTTATTCAGAACTTATTTAACTGATTTCAAATAAGAATAAAATGTTTGGGAAAAGAACGGCCACATTCCATTTAATTCCTCTGTTTTATATAAAGATTCTGAGTACCTAATACAAGCTTCTGTCAGAAATAATAGAAAATAATTTTCACTTTTTTTTTCTTTTCCTGAGTTAGGCAGGGTCTGGCTCCGTGTAGCCCAACCTAGAGTACAGTTGTGCAATCTGGCTCATTACAACCTCTGCCTCCCAGGCTCAAGTCATCCTCCCACTTCAGCCTCCCGAGTAGCTGGGACCACAGGCATGTGCTGCCACACCCAGCTTATTATCTGTATTTTTTGCAGAGATGGGGTCTCACTTTGTTGCAGGCTGGTCCTGAGCTCAATTGATCTGCCCACTTCGGCCTCCCAATGTGCTGGGATTACAGGCACGAGCTACCACGCCTGGCCACACAAATCTTATACTCCTACCACATGATAATGAAGAACACTTTTTCTTTTACTGTAAAATAGCCAAGAAATCAAAAGATTTTTCACACCAAAATTATGGGTAGGTTTTGTCTATTACACTAAATATTAACTTAATATTTTTAATATAGTAAAAGAAGACCAAAGATGAAAGATAAGTTTACTATGAAGGAATCAATCTCTAATATAAAATAAGGATATGTAAGTAGAAAGATTTGGCAGACCAGACCTTCCTGGAATTGTGTCTCAGGCACAGTAGAAAGGCGACTCCACTGTAGTGAGACATAGGACTAACATACCCTTAAGCCTTTTCTCTTTCCCTTTCTCCCTCAATACTTCATGAATGCACCAAATTACATTACCATGGTTCTTCTCATTCAATAAATTTTTTGTTGCTGGTAAAAACATCTCCATAAGTTCAGGAACTTTCCTGATGACATGAACAGCACATAGTGCTGCCTATAAAAAAAAAAATAAAAGAACAAAAGGTTTATTTCAATTATGCCAGGGCACCCAATCTTATAAAAAACCACCAACACAAAAATCTCACCAACTAGTTCATCTACTAGAAAAATAAAGAAGGAAGAGGTTAAATATTAGATTTACGGCTAGACACAGTGGTGGCCCACTCCTATAATCCCAGCACTTTGGGAGGCCAAGGCAGAAGAATCACTTGAGCCCAGGAGTTTGAGACCAGCCTGGGCAACACAGCGAGAACCTGTCTCTATTCAAAAAAATTAAGAGGAGAGAAAATTATTTATTAACCGGTTGGAAATTTCCAGTTTATACTATTACATTAAAGAGATTTTCCACTTCACCTGTCCCTTTCTTTATATACTGCTAGACAAGTAGGCAAAAACTTTCTACATTAGACTATGTATGGTTAATATAAACTTATCAAACAAGTTAAACATAATTTATGTGGAGGTTTGAAGAGGTAAAAAAGATAAGGACCTCCATCTGTGATAATCGTACCTCTGAATAAGATGACTAACAAGCTATAAAGATATCACACAACAAAAAGATATTTACTGTAAATGCTATAAACCTGCTGTTATGTTTAATAGTATCTATGTGGCCCCCAAATGACTCTGTTGACATCAAGAAAATAATTTGAAAAATACTTAGTTTCTACTAAAGAAAAGATGGCCTTACTAGCTTATTCACTGGAAAATAAAGTACATTTAAACACTGATTTTGGATATCCCCCAAAGTAACTATCACTACTATGTGTTTCAGTCAAATACCATCAAAGTTTACATGTATTAACAAAAAAATATATTTCTGCTAATTATATTTATATTACATTTGGGAGGAAAAAAATGTTTTTTTCCTAACCTGTAGGAATGTTTTATTTTAATATGATAATGAGCTTTCTAAACAAGAGTACCTCACATATTCTTTGAGAAAAAGGACCAGCTTACAAATTAAGAAAATAATTTAATTTTGTTTGCAGACATCATTAGCAGTGTATCATCCCAGAAAATGGCTTGGCCCTTTCAATGCCTCTTTCTCACACCACTAATAGAAAGACACAGTAAATGCCAAATAGACCACAGTTTATGTTCATTTCTTAAGTTCTAAATTCCATACACTTCGTTTTCAAAGGCTGTAGGGTTCAAGCAACTTTTAAAAACTCAATAAAATGTTTATATCAACAAATAAAATCAGATAGAAGAATTCTATTACTAATCCATTCAGAAAGTGGGTTCTACATAATTCCCTAATAATTGTCTAGGTCCCAATGGAACTGCCCTTCCAGAGATACAAAGGCACTAATACAAAGATACAGGCACTAATTATTAGAACAAAAGTAAATTCATAACGCAGTTCATAATCACTTTGTTGTAATACTATTTAGAATCAGGTAATTTAAGAAGTAACTTGGTATGTCACCTAGGATATATCCAGTAACATTTGTTTGTTTATAAATCATTTCCTTAAAAAAAAGAGGAATTAAGGTGTTACTATATAATGATGTAAAATATATTTACTACACAGAGAAAAAGACTACATTTTCATGAGATCTTTCAAAAATGAGTAATCAGCCTTCTCATCTCCATAATACCCCCTAATCCAAACAGACATCTGGTTTCATTAAAAGTTACCTTTTTTCTTAAATAAGAGTTGGAGGTTTTCAGGAGTTTCTCTACCTCTCCTGCAAGATCTCTGCACATCTCCGAGGAGCCCATGCAGCCGAGGGTACAAAGTGCTAGCCCTTGTACGAATTGCGTGCTATGATTCAGATCACTGCAAAAGAAAAGAAGAAGGTAGGAACAAGCATGCTCTGCCTGATGTTCCCCAAGAAGCAGCTTCACAATTTCAAACTAGTTCAGAATGACTCAAGATTTCTCCAGTAACAAAAACAATTAATAGAATTATTTGTTGCAGAAAATGTTTATCCCAACTTTATTACAAATTATCAATATAGTGAAACAGACTGAGAGTCTCTCCTATAGGCTTATAAGCCAATGTTTCCAGGTACCAAAGCAGTAGAAGTTGAACATGTTATCTATTGGATGTTAAAGACACACACTTTAGAAAACTCAGCAAACTTGGCTGGGTGCAGCAGTTCACACCTATAATTCTAGCACTTTGGGAGACTGAGGCAGGTGGATCACCTGAGGCCAAGAGTTTGAGACCAGCCTGGCCAACATGGTGGAACCTCATGTCCACTAAAAATATAAAAATAGGCCGAGCATGGTGACAGGCACCTGTAATCCCAGCTCTTCAAGAGGCTGAGGCAGAAGAATGGCTTGAACTCAGGAGGCGGAGGTTGCAGTAAGCTGAGATCGCACCACTGCATTCCAGCCTGGGCAACAGAGCAAAAACTCCATTTCAAAAAAGAAAAAAAAGAAAGGTAAGAAAGAAAATTCAGCAAACAGTTAACAGTAAACAGGTGGTAAAGAGAAAATATGAAGCAAAACTGTGTTTTTAAAAGAGCATTGTTTGCAAATTAAAACCACATTGAGATATCATCTCATGCCAGTTAGAATGGTGATCATTAAAAAGTCAGAAGACAATAGATGCTGGAGAGGATGCTGAGAAATAGGAACACTTTTACACTGTGGGTGGGAGTGTAAATTAGTTCAACCATTGTGGGAGACAGGGTAGCAATTCCTCAAAGATCTAGAACTAGAAATACCATTTGCCCCAGTAATCCCATTACTGGGGATTACTGGGTATATACCCAAAGAATTATACATCATTCTATTATAAAGACACATGCACATGTACGT
The DNA here is from genome assembly GCF_030222135.1 of Aotus nancymaae. Taxonomy (NCBI): domain Eukaryota; kingdom Metazoa; phylum Chordata; class Mammalia; order Primates; family Aotidae; genus Aotus; species Aotus nancymaae. The sequence goes on along the minus strand of NW_026988443.1, from coordinate 27,240,459 downwards.
TTACTGCAGCACCATTCACAATAGCAAAGACTTGGAACCAATGCAAACGCCCATCAATGATAGACTCGATAAAGAAAATGTGGCACACATACACCATGGAATACTATACAGCCATAAAAACAGATGAGTTCATGTCTTTTGCAGGGACATGAATAAAGCTGGAAACCATCATTCTCAGCAAAGTAACACAAGAACAGAAAACCAAACACAACGTGTTCTCACTCATAAGTGGGAATTGAACAATGAGAACACATGGACACAGGGAGGGGAACATCACGAACCAGGGACTGTCAGGGGTGGAGAGGTGGTTGGAGGAGGGATAGCATCAGGAGAAATACCTATTATAGATGATGGGGTGATGTATGACCTATGTAACAAACCTGCACGTTCTGCACATGCACCCCAGAGCTTAAAGTACAATTAAAAAAAAAAAAAAGAGCACTGTATTGCCAGGCACGGTGACTCACACCTGTAATCCCAGAACTTTGGGAGGCTGAGGTGGGCAGATCACCTGAAGTCAGGAGTTTGAGATCAGTCTAGCCAACGTGGTAAAAGCCCTCTCTACTAAAAATACAAAAAAATTAGCCAGGCGTGGTGGCAGGCGCCTGTAATCCCAGCTACTCAGGAAGCTGAGGCAATTGCTTGAACCAGGGATGTGGAGGTTGTAGTGAGCCGAGATCATACCACTGCACTCCAGCCTGGGCGACAGAGCAAGACTCCTCTCAAAAAAAAAAAAAAATTCTCCCAAAAGTAAGTTTGCAGATTCATTGTATTTAAATACTATATTTTATAATTACAGCCAAATCATAATTTTCATTTTGGAATTTTCTACTACCCATTGGAAAAATTTAAAGTAAAATTTCATTTACCACAGAAAAGTAAAACTTTTATATGTCAACAAATTTGATCACCTATATCCCTCTGCTTCCACTTTCTCTTAAATACAGAAATACTGCAGATACCCACCACTATTCATTATTAGACTGTAAAATAAATAAATAAAAAGAAATACTGTGAATAAAAAACAAAGCTAAAAGGAGATTAAACTCATAGACAAATCAAAACCACACTAAAACAAACCAAAAAGCATGTTAACCCATTCAAAGCCATCAGAACTTCCATAGCTTTCTAACAGAAAATCCTAAGAAGGATGCTGGGAAAAACTGCTAATTCCCTGCTTAGGTCCTCTCATTTCTTTATACAGCAATTTTTCCTCAGTCTGTAATCAAGTTCAACAAACATAAATGAACTACTGCATTAGTAAAGCAGCCATAAGAGAAAGACTACCCGTAAACATTCATGTAGCTAAGTATAATCCTATGCAACTGAACTCTCAGACAGATTAGACAGCCAACAAGCAAGACCTCTCATTTTACCTTTAAAATGGTATTTACTCAGAATATACACTGCCAATTTTTAAATAAATGTAAAGTCTCATTATTCATAGTATTCAAAGACCTGGAAATACAAAAATGCCCAGATTTTACCAATGCTTTTTCTTTTCTATGAAGGTCCAAATGTTTGTTTCATTGGTAGCTTGTATTCTTATGTATGAAGGTGTACAGCAGTATCTTCATTTAATAAAATTATCCCCTACACAAGTTTTAATCCTATGCTTAACCTCTTTACATATAAGCTACTGAACTAAGAACAATTCAAATATACTCTGGAAAGTAAATATAAACTCAGTAAATAGAAGTTCTTGAGGTTATATTACAAAAAAAAAAAGACTTAAAAGTACATAGTAGGCTGGGCGCAGTAGCTCAAGCTTGTAATCCTAATACTTTAGGAGGCCCAAGGGGGTGGATCACCTGAGGTTAGGAGATCTAGACCAGACTGGCCAACATAGAGAAACCCCATCTCTACTAAAAATATAAAAATTAGCCAGCCAGGCATGGTGGTGGGTGCCTGTAATCCCAGCTACTCAGGAGGCTGAGGCAGAAGAATCACTTCAACCTGGGGGAGCAGGGGTTGCAGTGAACCAAGATCGCACCACTTTACTCCAGCCTGGGCAAAAGAGCAAGACTCCGTCTCAAAAAATAAAAATAAAAAAATAAAGTATTTAATAGTTGTTAGAAAAAAGGAAAGTAAGACTTACTTCTTGATACAGTTGGTCATGAGAAGATGGACATCTTGTCTTTCATCTAACAGCAGCATTGCCCCTAAATAGCCAATGCGTTTGTCTGTAAATTTTTGAGAGGCAATAAGCTTGAGGCACTCCAACTGCAAAAAAGAAAAAAAAAAAGAAATTAAAAACTTGCTACCACAATCTAGAAAAGCAATGTTTTTAACCCAGAGTCCCCAGCTGGCTAAAGTAATGTACAAACATGTTTCATCAAACTACCCAAATCTTTTTTTCTTTTTTGAGATAGAGTTTCACCCTTGTTGCCCTGGCTATAGTGCAGTGGTGCAATCTCAACTTATGGCAACCTCCGCTTTCCAAGTTCAAGCAATCCTCCTGCCTCGGCCTCCCAAAGAGATGGGATTACAGGTGTTAGCCACTAAGCCAGGCTAATTTTTGTATTTTTAGTAGAGACGAGGTTTCACCATGTTGGTCAAGCTGGTCTCAAACTCCTGACCTCAGGTGATCCACCTGCCTCGGCCTTCCAAAGTGCTGGGATTACAGTCCTGGGTTCAAGCAGTTCTCCAGCCTTGGCCTCCCAAGTAACTGAGACTACAGGTGCCTGCCACCATGCCTGGGTGATTTTTTTTGTATTTTTAGTACAGACAGGTTTCACCACGGTGGCCAGGTTGGTCACGAACTCCTGACTTCAGATGATCCTCCCGCCTGGGCCTCCCAAAGTGCTGGGATTACAGGTGAGACCCACCACACTTGGTCAAACTCCTAAATCTTTTTAGAAGGCAAAGATGTAAGACCTTTGGCTATCTTAATAGAAACCAAGTTCTAGAACAGATCATTTTATCAAGGCCCCATGATATTTGCCATTCAAATAATCTCTCAGTTTTACATTAGTTCTGCAGATTCATACAAACACAAACTAGTGAAATATTATAAGAAGAGATTAACAAACCAAATTCCTACTTTAATCCCCAGGTTACATTAAATGAGCATCTACTGTGTATTTAAGATATGGTTTCATTTTGGGAATTAAAAAACTCAATAACTGGAAATACACCAACCTATACTAACCATCAGGAATGTATAATTAATTTAAAAAGAGAGAGGCAATACCTAAGTTTAATATAATGTACAAAGTATGTGAACCAAATACATTTAGGGCTTGATCCAAGTACTATGGGAGAGGGTGAGTTTAGAAATCCAACACAGTGGCCGGGCACGGTGGCTCACGCCTGTAATCCAAGCACTTTGGAGGCCAAGGCGGGCAGATCACCTGAGGTCAGGAGTTCAAGACCAGCCCAACCAACATGGTAAAACCCTGTCTTGGAAAAAAGAAAGAAAGAAAGAAATCCAACACAGAAAAAAACAAACAAAAAACAGAGGAAAACAAAATTCAGTAGTAGAATTAAGCTAAAATAATGTGCATGATTTCTTGTTTACATCATTGTTAGAAATAGCTTCTTAGGGCTTAAGAGTTCATGTAAATTAGTCTGTCTATCTACTTGGCCTTTCTTGAATCACCTTCAAAATCATTTTGACATACTTTATCACTCCATCTTGACAAACATAGAAAAGGCCAAAGCATTCCCTCTACAGCAGTTTTCAAAGGGCATACACAAGGCAGACTAACCAGGAAGAGTTTTCAAAACCTTGATCCCTTTAGAATCATATATCCCAAGGAAAGAGGCTCAAATGGAGACCTGTGTATACAGAAAGCTAAAATCATGTGAGACTACTTTCCATTATGAATGTATCTACTAAGCTCAAACGTGAAATTTAGGAAAGTGAAACAGTTCCACAGTTATTTCAAGCTATTTAAAAACTGTTCTCTCAGGCTGGGCATGGTGGCCCACGCCTGTAATCCCAGCACTTTGAGAGGCAAAGGCGCATGAATCACAAGGCCAAAAGATCAAGACCATCCTGGCCAAGATGGTGAAACCCCATCTCTACTAAAAATACAAAAATTAGCTTTGCATGGTGGCGCATGCCTGTAGTCCCAGCTACTCGCAAGGATGAAGCAGAAGAATTACTTGAACCTGGGAGGCAGAGGTTGCAGTGAGCCAGGATCACACCACTACACTCCAGCCTGGTGACAGAGTGAGACTCTGTATCAAAAAAAAAAAAAAAAAAAAAAAAAAAAATGCTCTCTCAATGTACCTTCATTAAAAACTTCTAAAGTTGGCTGAATGACTATACTATCACAAGCATTTCAAAGAAGTCTCCAAGGGAAAATAACCAGGATCAAAAAGGAAAACATAAATGCCTTGTGAAATTGAAAAGATTATTTAAGTAATAAACCTTCCCTTCAAATTTAAGAAGCAATTTCTGAAACAGAAGCTGATGAAAGTCATCTTCACAATGTCAACAAAAAATTTACTGCTAAGGTGAATGAGAAAACCAAAAGCTAAAATATCATCAAACAAGTCTTTTTTTAAAATTGGTTTTTCAATCTTCTCATTCATGTGTGTCTGTGTGTGTGCGTGCCAGAGTCTCACTCTGTCACCCAGGATGGAGTGCAGTGGTGCAATCTCAGCTCACTGCAGCCTCCAACTAAGCAATTCTCTTGCCTCAGTCTCCCGACTATCTAGGATTACAGGTATGCACTACCCATGCCCAGCTAATTTTTGTACTTTTTTTTTTAAATAGAGACGGGGTTTCACCATATTGGCCAGACTGGCCTTGAACTCCAGAGCTCATGATCTGCCCGCCTCAGCCTCCCAAAGTGCTGGGATTACAGGCGTGAGCCACTGCACCCGGTAATTTTTGTATTTTTGGTAGACACAGGGTTTCCCCCATGTTTGCCAGGATAATCTTGATCTCCTGATCTTGTGGATCCACCCACCTCGGCCTCCCAAAGTGCTGGGATTACAAGCATGAGCCACTGTGCCAGGCCTCATCCTCTTAATTAAAAAGAAAAAAAAATTGGAGCTATATGATGGTATGATGTGAACAATCACCTTAATGAAAAGATGCAATAAAAATTTTGTAAACATTAACAGGTCTGCAACTGACTGGGCAGATCTTTTTAAAAGTTACCTTTACTTTATTAGAGACAGGTCTTGCTCTATCATCCAAGATAGAGTGTGGTGGCATGATCACAGTTAGTTCTAACCTCTGACTCTTGGGCTCAGGACATCCTCCCACCTCAGCCTACCAAGCAGCTACAACTATTAGGCTAATTTTTTACTTTACCTTTTTTTTTTTTTTTTTGAGCCGGAGTCTCACTCTGTTGCCCAGGTTGCAGTGCAGTGGCACGATCCCAGCACACTACAACATCCACCTCCCGGGTTCAAGTGATTCTCCTGTCTCCGCCTCCCAAATAGCTGGGACTATAGGCACCCAGCGCACCTGGCTAATCTTTTGTATTTCAGTAGAGACGGGGTTTCACTGTGTTGCCCAGGAAGGTGTAAAGCTCCTGAGCTCAGGCGATCCATCCACCTCTGCCTCCCAAAGTGTTGGGATTACAGGTGTGAGCTACTGCACCTGGCCCTAATTTTTTCCTTTTTGTAGAAACAAAGTCTTGCTATGTTGCCCAGGCTGGTCTTGAAATCCTGGTCTCAAATTATGCTTCTGCCTTGGCTTCCCAAAGTGCTGGGATTATAGGCATGAGCCATCATACCCAACCTACTTCTTTTTGATATTCAGAAATAACTGTCTGGTTTATACACACACACATAACAATCATTATTTTTGAAAAGCAAGCTTGTTATAACTGCTCTACCACTATGTAGGGCTGGCAACACAAAACCTATATAGACCAGCCTGTTTTTTCATTCTTCTGAGAGAAAACAAAAAAGAAAAACCTGACCCTCCTAGTGAATCCTATTTTTTCTTTTGAGAAAATTTATTATTAAATATTCCACTCAAAATACATAAACATCACTTAACAGTCAACTCATCCACCAGGCAGCTTTATTAAATCTTAACATTTTACCCTAAAGTTTTTAATATTACAAATTCAACTAAGCCCTCTGTTTACTGAGCCCCAATCTCATTTCTCCATCCCAGAAGTAATCAAAACTCCAAACTGCTGTTCATGACTACCATGCCACATATTCTTACTACACATGGAGAGACAGGTGGTTTTAAATGTTTTCAACTTTAAATAAATGTTATACTGTATTCCTGCTCTTTTCACTCAACAACTTTGAGTATTACTCACATCAAGACAAGAAGTTCTAATTCAGTCATAACTCACTGCTACATAGTATCCCACTTTTGAATATAAACTTACCGATTCTTTTTGAGGACCAATAGATTGTTTGCAATGTTTTACTATTAGAAACACTGCTGAAATGAATACTCTTATACATGTCTTTGTATACTGGACAATTTATCTAGGTTATAGGCCTAAGGAGGCTTGATCAGATTCAGATTTTTCAGGTTTTGCCTTGTGATCTGATTTTGCAAATATGCACCACTTAGAGCCAGTGGTATAAATTTTCATCAGAAGGCATATAATTATTCATGGTAGGCTGCACATGGTGGCTCATACCTATAATCCCAGCACTTTGGGAGGTAAAGGCAGGCGATCACCCGAGGTCAGGAGTTCCAGTCTGGCCAACATGGTGAAACCCTGTCTCTACTAAAAATATAAAAAATTAGCTGGGCATGGTGGCGGGCACCTGTAATACCAGCTACTTGGGAGGCTGAGGCAGGAGAATCGCTTGAACCCGGGAGGCTGAGGTTGCAGTGAGGCGAGATCACATCACTGCACTCCAGCCTGGCAACAAGAGCAAAACTCCATCTCAAAAAAAAAAACTTTTCTGGTATTTGTCTCTGTTTTGTGACATGAGCAGCACTGATGATCATCACAGGTTGCAAAATGGTCATATCCTTTTATTGCGGGGGAAAGAATTTCTACCTAAAGCCTATGACAGTCAGCCACGTATTACTGTAGAGCATTTGTTTACAGCTTTAACAAAAGTGCTATTATCATCACTTCTTTTCAATACTGTACTACCTGTACAGTGTAACAAGGAAATAAGAAAATGTATCAGGATGTCAAAGGAAAAAAAAGAACTGTCATTGTGTGCAGACAAAAGTAGCATTGACTATGTGGAAACAATGACATCTACAGAGACTCTTAGAACCAAGTTCATTAATGTGGCAAAGTAGGTAAATATATTTAAAAATCAATTATATTGCTAAAGATCTACAACATAATTATTTAAAATTTTAAAGAACACTATTTGCAACAGAAACAAGAGCTCTAAATAACCTACAAACAAATTTCTCCAAAGATGTGTAAGACTTAAAAATCGTGTGTTTTGGGGAAAATTTATTTTTAATTTTTAAAAGGGGGACTCCATGTTTGGATCCCCTTCCACCCTCATGGAAGCTGTCTTTCTCTCTCCTAGATTTCCCCTCTGGAGTCCCCTTCCACACTCTTCGTGGAAGTTTTCTCTCTTCTCCTTTTTTTCTCTTTCTTTACCTAAATAAATAACTTTCCTGCAACAACAACAAAAAAAATTTTTTAAAAAGATGTATAAGACTTTATGGAGAACATTGTAAAATTTAGAGAAGCTAAAGAAGTGCAGTGCTATGCTATACAGATGGAAGGAAAGAATATCCTAGACGAGCAATTAGGTATAGCAAGCAAGACTGGAACTGGGGAAAAACAGAATCAGGCCCAGCCTGGAAGCAGCCTACTACTGACATGGAAATGTGGATTTCCATTCTACAAATCTAATGATTCTTCTAAGAGAAACTAGAAATCCAGATTTCTATGAAAATTCTTTTTTATATATAATAGCAGAAATAATTTTAAATACTATACAGAACAAACGAAACACATCTGTGTAAGAGTATGTGTTAACAATATTCTTACACAACAGTTTTCTACTCCTGCAATCTACCCACTTCTTCAGCTACTTGACTAATATTTCTGGAATGTCCTTAACCCACATACACAAAGGTTACATATACCACAGGAAATCTATCATCACCTTTGCTATAACAATGCTGAGGATACCGTCTCTTAAATTATTAAGAAACTCCTGAATGAAAGGTCCATATAAAAAACCTCTTTCAGAATTCACTGCTTCAAAAAATACTGCTGTCCTTGAGGAAATGGTAAAATGCATAATATTTGAGGCTTTTCATATACAAAATATGTGTCTAACACTTAATAACTTAACCTTTATAACACCACTATAAAGTAGGCATTAAGACTGTCCCCATTTTATAGATGAGGAAACTGAGACTTAGAAAGGTTAAAGATCTTGCTCAAAGCCAGAAGTCACATCCAGGCAGTCTGGTTCTCTGCAGTTTTGCACTTCCATCCTGGCAATAACAACCACGTAACAGCTGACTGTCTCTTTTCTTGCCTTAGCTGTTGCACCAACAGCAACTACACTGACCTTACTCTAAATTCTTCCTTTTTCCAACTCCTAATTTCTACTATTCTTTTTCTCTTTAATGTAGATGCTGGTAGTTTATGCCATCTCAAATCCTTTGTACAGCAAGGCAGGGTTAATTTTTTTTTTTCTTTTGAGACAGAGTCTCACTCTGTCACCCAGGCTGGAGTGCAGTGGTATGATCTCAGTTCACTGCAACCTCCACCTTCCAGTTTCAAGTAATTCTCCTGCCTAAGCATTTTGAGTAGTTGGGATTACAGATACAAGACACCACGTCCGGCTAATTTTTGTATTTTTAGTAGAGAAGGAGTTTCACAATGTTGGCCAGATTGGTCTCAAACTCCTGACTTCAAGTGATCCGTCCACCTTGGCCTCCCAAAGTGCTAGGATTATAGGCATGAGTCATCACGCCCAGCCTACCTCATAAGTTTTATTGTAAAATTTAAGACTTTCAAAATATAGCTATTAGAAATTTTAAAATTTCTATGTGGCTTATATTTTATTTCTATCAGCATCACACCAGATACTACAGTAAAACTTTTTTAAAAGATGAAATTAGTTTTAATAATATTATTTATTTAATCAATATATCTAAAATATCATTTCAACATATGATCAATGCAAAAATTGTACTTAGGTATTTTACACTTGCTTTTGCACTAAAGCTTCTATATACAGTATGTACTTTACACTTACAGCACATCTCAATTTGTACATTTTCATCAGAAATAGCTGAACTAAAAAGAAAAAGAAATAAAAAGAAATGGGAACTGTATTTAGATTTCATAAAATTTACTATTTATAAAGTAGACTCACATACCCAAGTTGTTTAAAACATATTTAAAAGTTTTCCAATAACTAGGTCGGGCACAGTGGCTCACACCTGTAATCCCAGCACTTTGGGAGGCCAGGGCGGGTGGATCACTTGGGGTCAGGAGTTTGAGACTAGCCTGGCCAACATGGTGAAACCCATCTCCATCAAAAATATAAAAATTAGCTGGGTGTGGTGACAGGTGCCTGTAATCCCAGCTACTTGGAAGGCTGAGGAAGAAGAATTGCTTGAACCTGAGCAGTGGAGGTTGCAGTGAGCTAAGATTGAACCACTGCACTTCAGCCTGGGCAAGAGTTTTCCAATAATTAAATCAAGTATCAAAAAAACTTATTTTCCTTTAACATTCACCTCAGTTGAAATAGCCACATCAAGAGGTCAATAGCTACATGTAGCTACTAGTTTCCATAATGAACACCGCATCTAATAAATAAAATGCAATTAAAGAATGACTGCACACCAGACATGGTGGCTCACACTTGTAATCCCAGCACTTTGGAAGGCTGAGGCAGGTGGATCACCTGAGGTCAGGAGTTCAAGCCAGCCTGGTCAACATGGTGAAACCCCATCTCTACCAAAAATACAAATATTAGCCAGGCATGGTGGCAGGCACCTGTAATCCCAGTTACTCAGGAGACTGAGGCAGGAGAATCGCTTGAACCCAGGAGGCGGAAGTTGCAATGACCCAATATCGTGCTACTGTACTCCAGCCTGGGTGACAAGAGCAAAACCCCGTATCAAAAAAAAAAAAAAAAAAAAGTGGCTGTTATTATACACTAAATGAAAGTGACTATGATAGAATACATTGTTTGCTGGAAATAAAAAAAAAAAAAGAAAAGAAAATGGCACTGATTCATGTAGACAGGTGACAAAATCTAGATATGAACCTTTTACAGGCATATTATAAAGGTAATTCCAATGGGTGGGGTACTAAATTACTGATATGAACAAGTTGGTGACTCATTCAAATAGAGGAAACAGAATAAGAACTCCTTTTTTTTTTTGAGATAGAGTCTTGCTCTGCAGCCCAGGCTGGAGTGTGAAGTGGTAGGATCCTGGCTCACTGCAACAACCTCCACCTTCTGGGTCCCGGTTCAAGCAATTTTCCTGCCTTAGCCTCCCAAGTAGCTGGGATTACAGACATGCACCACCATGCCCAGTTAATTTTTGTATTTTTAGTAGAGATGGGCTTTCAGCCTATTGGCCAGGCTGGTCTTGAACTACTGACTTCCTGATCCACCTGCCTCGGCCTCCCAAAATACTTGTATTACAGGTATGAGCCACCGTGCCCAGCCAGAATAAGAACTTAAAATTATGATTCCTAGTCCCATTCAGAAAAATATTTTTATAATAAAATTTTAGCAGTTTTCTTGAGCATTTATACTTTTTACCTAAGAATTATTTTATCAAATAATTAAGGCCCAAAATACCACAAAATGCCACCTAGATAGATCTGAAAAGCACATTCTATTTAAACACATTAAAGAAATAAATCTTAGAAAACACACAGACATCTTTTACAAAATGAAATATCCCACAAAGTGTTAAATCTACTCTACGATTCCAAATTCAAGAATTTGCCCTTAGTCCGGGGACTGTGGCTCACACCTAAATTCACAGCATTTTGAGAAGTTGAGATCGAAGGATCACGTGAGCCTAGGAGTTCAGCCAAGGCAATGTGGCAGAACCCCAACTCTACAATTTTTTTTAAAATTAGCTGACCAGGCATGGTAGTGCATTACTGTAATCTCAGTACTTTGAGAGGCCAAGGCAGGTGGATCACTTGCACGCAGAGTTCAAAGTCAGCCTGAGCAACACAGCAAAGCCCTGCCTCTACAAAAAATACAAAGATTAGCCGGGTGTGGTTCCCAGAAAGTCGAGGCTGCAGTGAGCCAAGTAGAAAGGAAGCTTGTGGTGTCCACTGCACACTCCAGCCCGGGCAGCAGAGTGAGACCCTGTCTCAAAAAAGTAGCTGGGTGTGGTACCATGTACCTGCAGTCCCAGCTACTCAAGAGGCTGAGGTGAGAGAAGAGCCTGAGCCCAGGAGGTTGAGGCTAAAGTGACCCATCAAAGAGCCACAGCCTGGGCCACAGAACAAGACCCTGCCTCCAAAAACAACAACAACAACAATTTGCTCTTAAAGAACTTCCTTGGGGGCCAGGTGCAGTGACTGACGCCTGTAATCCCAGCACTTTGGGCAGCCAAGACAGATAGATCACAAGGTCGGGAGCTCACAACCAGCCTGGCCAAGATGGTGAAACCCTGTCTCTACTAAAAATGCAAAAAAAAAATTAGCCAGGCATGGTGGCGGGCACCTGTAATCCCAGCTACTCCAGAGGCTGAGGTAGAGAAAAGCTTGAACCCGGGAGGTGGAGGTTGCAGTGAGCCAAGATCGCACCAATGCACTCCAGTCTGTGCGACAGAGCGAGATACTACCTCAGGAAAAAAAAAAAAAAAAGAACTTCTTTGAGAATATGTAAATGTGCTGCTTCTAAAATGTTAATAATAATTATCTCTGAGGAATTAAGAGTCTTTCCCTACTCTAGACTTTTTTAATAGCCCAATTTCTAATGTATCAGATTTCTGTAAATCTAACCTAATACTTAATATCAACCAACAAGAACACATGGGCATCTATTTGCTTTATACTGTGACAGCCACTACATGGATAACTATCTGGATCAATTTTTGATGTGGTAAAGTTTATAACTGAAAAATCAGAGCCTCAGGGTTTAATTCCACTCTTATCTTTCTATGAGTGAAACATGAAGTATATTCCTATTAATTACATTTTTAGAAACCATGTGGAGGAGAAGAATGCTATTATGACACTAATTCTGTCCCAAACCAACTATATGAATATACTGATGAGCTAGCAGTTGCTCCTGCCTGGCCATTTTTCTTCTGATCCGGTCCCCTTTCCTCTGATATTAACACGTCAATTTTTCTTTGGGAAACTAATGGACTACCACTCTGAATCATGTATTTCTAAAGATGCTGATCCCACTCCAAACCCCAAGATGAGTATAAAATCCAAGTCAGTCTGATAAAATTAAATCCCAGTACTTTTTTGTTTTAACTTGGGGGCTGAAGATCTCCTACCACTGAAATTACTGACCTAAACAGAAAATAAGTTGATGGCGATCTTTCCTGATAGTGTTGCACATTCTTTCTTTCAATTTTGCAGTCTGTTCCTTAGAGAGACTATTTAGCATATAGTACAATTCTTAAATTAAGTAAAATTAAATTTAACAGCATTAATACGAAATAAAAAAATAACCCACTATTTCCTTTTCCATGACTAAATCCCACTTATGACAGTATAAACATGGGGGAAAAAAAGGACTTACCGAGACTATCATTCTCAAAACCCTGACTGGACATATTAAATAGTAACCATTTGTGCATGGGAGAGAATCAACAGCCAGATCTACTAAGAATTAATAGCAATCAAGGCACAAAGTAATTAGAACAAAATAGATGCCACCAACTGGCAACTACCCAATTTCCTTAACTTAAAAATACGTTGGGAGCTGCGGTGGCTCTGGCCAGTTGTCCTGGCGTTTGAGGAGGCGAGGCTATGTGTTCAAGGCCAACCTGGGCAATATGAGAACCTCTCATTCATTTAAAAAAAAACAAACAAAAAAAAAACCAGGTGCGGTGGCTCACGCCTGTAATCCCAGCACTTTGGGAGGCCGAGGCGGGTGGATCACGAAGTCAAGAGATCGAGACCATCCTGGTCAACATGGTGAAACCCCGTCTCTACTAAAAATACAACAAATCAGCTGGGCACGGTGGTGCGTGCCTGTAATCCCAGTACTCAGGAGGCTGAGTCAGGAGAACTGCCTGAACCCAGGAGGCGGAGGTTGCGGTGAGCCGAGATCGCGCCATTGCACTCCAGCCTGGGTAACAAGAGCGAAACTCCGTCTCAAAAAAAAAAAAAAAAAAAAAAATGTTGTGAGTTTCTCCATATAACATTGTGTACAGAGAAAATAATTAAAAAGACATTTAGCAAGCCTTTTTTCTTTTTTTTTTTTAAAGAAATGGGGTTTTAGTCTGCTGCCTAGGGTGGAGTACAGTGGTGCGATCACAGCTCACTAAGGCCTCAAAACTCCTGGGATTCAAGCAATCCTCTTGACTTAGCCTCCTGAGTAGCTGGGACTAAAGGTATGCTTTACCACACAAGGCTTCTTCTTTTTTTTTTTTTTTAAAGAGCAGGGTCTCACTATGTTGCCTAGGCTGGTCTCAAACTCCTAACCTCAAGTGATTCTACCACCTCACCTCAGTCTCTTGAGTAGCTGGGATTACAGGCACAACCCACCATGCCCAGCAACAAACATTTTCTTAAATATTCATTATAGTCCAGGCTATTTGTCAGAACAATCACATCATTTTTTTTTTGGAGATGGAGTCTCACTCTGTTGCCAGGCTAGAGTGCAGTGGCACAATCTCTGCTCACTGCAACCTCTACCTCCTGGGTTCAAGTGATTCTTTCACCTCAGCCTCTTGAGTAGCTGGGATTACAGGCGCACGTCACCACGACCAGCTAATTTTTATACTTTTTTAGTAGAGACAGGGTTTCACCATGTCGGCCAGGATGGTCTCAATCTCTTCACCTAGTGATCTGCCCACCTCGGCCTCCCCAAGTGCTGGGATTACAGGTGTGAACCACTGCAGCTGGCCAATTCTGGTCAATCTTTAAGCAAGCTAGCTGTTACCATCAAAACATTCTCTCATCCACATAATGAGACTCCCAATGGAAAGGATAATTGATGGCAATATCATGCCTACAGCTTGCTTGCTCTCTCAATCTTACCCTCAGTTCCACAATCATCAGACTAGAAGGCTATCAAAAGTACCTCCCACCAGAAAAAGACTGACAATCCCTGAGCAACAGTGTCAAAGAATACTCTTGCTAGATGTATTATCAGCCCAGCTTACCTGTCCAAAGTGAGCAGGGTAGCCCAGCATGTGCATATACAGTAATTTTGCCACATTCCGACACCGGTATGTATTGTCTTCTTCTCTAAAAGATGACCGGATTGCAGCACATTCTTTCTGGATCATTTCTCGTTCTTCAGCTTGGGTTCGGGCTGTCCGGATGGTCCGGATCAGCTCCCGCAATCTGATGGGGGCTGGCATCCTCTGGATATGGAAAGACATTAAATAGAGATGTTCACATTTTTTTTTTACTAGCAAAGGTATTCACACAACTTCCCATTTAAATTTTTGACTAGTTTTTAAGAATTCAAGACTTGCCAAATCCAGCTTAGCTCTAACCTAAACAAAGCTTGCTAAGCTTCAGCAAAGCTATTACATACAGACCTCTCAACTCTGTACATTTCTGGAAGGTCTACAAACAAAAATGGTAAGTATTAAATTAAGCAAAATAAGACAAAGAATATATTAAATATGAAAGTCCATCACTAATATCAAAATATCTCAGAAACGAATACAACTCAAATATTTACTCAATCCTTAAAGTAATAAGGCCAATGCCTAACCTTAGAAAAGATATTTTCTGTTCAACCGCTGCTAAAGACAACATAGCTCAACAAAAATGAATATGGTCACAATCATAGCTCGACTCAATAAAATATGAGAGATTAAGAGAAAAGACCAAATGTCAGATTAAAACACATCCAACAAATGGTAATCATCTCAGTACACTGCATATACTTTAAAAATGTGATGAGGAAATAAATTCACCTCAGAGAATAAGGCTATGAGTGTCATGAATATTCTTTAAAAGCAAATATATATACACATTAACAGAGGACATATAAGAGCCTAAATAATTGTTAAAAAAAAAAAAAAGGAGAGAACAGAGAATTTGCACTAATTTGTAGTAATTACTACAAACTAATTTCAAGAATTACTACCAAGTTACAGTAATCAGGGAAATCAGGGAAAAACAGACTGAAGCAAAACTGAAAGTTTAGGTGTAAACCCATACAAATATGCACAAGTGATTTTTAACAAGGAGGCCAAAGTTATTCAATAGGAGCATGATAGTCTATCAATGAATGGTGCTGGCAGCTAGGTAACTCCATAGGGGAAAAAATTAACCTCAATCCTACCTACCCACAATACACAAAATTTAATTCAAAATGAATCACAAACCTAAAAGTCAAAGCTAAAACTAAAAATCTTCCAGAAGAAAATCTTTGCAAACAGGTTAAACAGAGACTTCACACACAACCACAAAGTATAAAAGAAAAACCTGATACTTGGACCATATAAAAGTTTAAAATTTTTGCTCTGTAAAAGACATCATTATGAAAATAAGGCACACTAGCTGGGCAGGGTGGCTCATGCCTGTAATGCCAGCACTTTGGGAGACTGAGGTGGGCAGATCACTTGAGGTCATGAGTTCAAAACTGGCCCGGCCAACATGGCAAAACCCCGCCTCTACTAAAAATACAAAACTAGCCGGGCGTGGTGGTGTATGCCTGTAATACCAGCTACCTGGGATGCTGAGGCAGGAGATTCACTGAAACCCAGGAGGCAGAGGTTGCAGTGAGCCAAGATCTCACCATTGTACTCCAGCCTGGGCAACAAGAGCCAAAACGTAAAGGAAAGGGGAAAGGGGAAATGGGAAAGAGGAAAGGAAAAGGAAAGAAAAGGAAAAAGAAAAGGAAAAAGGAAAGGAAAGGGGGGGAGGGAAGAGGAGGGGAGGGGAGGGGAGGAGAGGAGAGGAAGCAAGGAAGCAAGGAAGGAAGGAAGGGAGAGAGGGAGGGAGGCCATAGAAAGTGAAAAATATTCAATATACGTTATCTGTCAAAAGACATGCATTCAGGATATGTAACTTTTACAACTCAATAATAAGACAATCTTATTTTAAAAGTGGGTAAACAAGCCAGGCATGGTGGCTTATGCCTGTAATCCCAGGACTTTGGGAGGCTGAGTTGGCTGCCTGAGGTTGGAAGTTCAAGACCAGCCTGACCGACGTGGAGAAACTCCATCTCTACTAAAAATAAAAATAATTAGGCCAGGCACAGGGGCTCAAGCCTATAATCCCAGCACTTTGGAAGGCCGAGGCAGGTGGGTCACCTAAGGTCAGGAGTTCAAGACCAGCCTGCCCAACATGGTGAAACCCTGTCTCTACTAAACATACGGAAAAAAATAGCTGGGCGTGGTGGCAGGAACCTGTAATCCCAGCTAATCAGGAGGCTGAGGTAGGAGACTCACTTGAACTTGGGAGGTAGAGGTGGCAATGAGCTGAGATGACACCACTGCACTCCAGCCTGGGTGTCAAGAGTGAAACTCTGTCTCAAAAAAAAAAAAAAAAAATTAGCCGGGTATGGTGGTGCATGCCTGTAATTCCAGCTACTAGAGAGACTGAGGCAGGAGAATCATTTGAACTTGGAAGGCAGAGGTTTCGGTGAGCCAAGATAGTGCCATTGCACTCCAGCCTGGGCAACAAGAGCAAAACTCCATCTCAAAAAAAAAAAAAAGTGTAAACAAAAAGCGTCTAAAAGATTAGAACAAATACTTCTCAAAAAAAATACATGAATGGTTATAAGCACATGAAAAGATGCTTAACATCATTAGTTAGCAGGAAAAAGAAAATTAAAACCATGATGATAGATCATTGCAGTTACACACACAAAAAAAAAAAAAAAAAAAAAGAAGAAAACCATAATGAGATACCACTCCACACCACTAAAACGGCTAAAATTAAAGACTGGCCATACCAAGACCTGGCAATGATATAGAAAAACTAAACTTTCATAAACTGCCCATGGGAATAAAAATGGTTCAACTACTTTAAAAAACAGTTTGGCAGGTTTTTATGACGTTAAACATACACTTAGCATATAATTTAGCAAATCTACTCAGTATATACCCAAGAGAAGTATTTACCCATGAGTAACAAAAATATGTATCTTCACCAAAACTTGGTACATGAAATGTTCATGGAAGTTTAATTCGTAATTGCCAAAAACTGAAAACAACCTAAATTTCCACAAACAGGTGAATGGATGATGGTGTATCCATATAATGGACTACTTCTCAGCATAAAATAGAACCAATTATATACAATATGAAAGTCTTAAAAACATTCTGCTAAGCAAAAGCAGCAGACACAATAGAGTACATACTACATGATTCCATTTACGTGAAATTCTAGAACAAAGCTAATCCACAGAGATGGAAAAGACATTTTTCCACTAAATATAAGCTCCCTAAGTCTAGATCCTCATTTGTCTTGTTCACTCTTGTATCCTCCTATAAGAATACAAACTTGAGGCCGGGCGCGGTGGCTCACGCCTGTAATCCCAGCACTTTGGGAGGCCGAGGCGGGTGGATCACGAGGTCAAGAGATCGAGACCATCCTGGTCAACATGGTGAAACCCCGTCTCTACTAAAAATACAAAAAATTAGCTGGGCATGGTGGCGCGTGCCTGTAATCCCAGCTACTCAGGAGGCTGAGGCAGGAAGAATTGCCCTGAACCCAGGAGGCGGAGGTTACGGTGAGCCGAGATCGCGTCATTGCACTCCAGCCTGGGTAACAAGAGCAAAACTCCGTCTCAAAAAAAAAAAAAAAAAATACAAACTTGATAAATACTACATTTATTAAATCCTAAATGCTGAAATATCTTTATTTTTTTTTTATTTTTTATTTTTTTTTGAGACGGAGTTTCGCTCTTGTTACCCAGGCTGGAGTGCAATGGTGCGATCTCGGCTCACCGCAACCTCCGCCTCCTGGGTTCAGGCAATTCTCCTGCCTCAGCCTCCTGAGTAGCTGGGATTACAGGCACGCGCCACGGTGCCCAGCTAATTTTATGTATTTTTAGTAGAGACGGGGTTTCACCATGTTGACCAGGATGGTCTCGATCTCTTGACCTCGTGATCCACCCGCCTCGGCCTCCCAACGTGCTGGGATTACAGGCTTGAGCCACCGCGCCCGGCCTTGAAATATCTTTAAAAAATTTAATTGTCCTTTCCAAAGCACACAAAATAAAGGTGTACCAGCTGCTCACCAACAGCTATGGGAAAAGGCTGCCAGTATTCAACCCAGTTCTCTTTCACCCTGCCCAGATAACTTTCTCCCTGCTTCAGAACTCACACTGCCTGCTGTGAGCTTTGAGCTACTGATAGCCAACCAACCGTCAAGAACACAACCAAAAAGCTGGAGCTTCTGCTGCTATGTGATCAGTCTTCCCCTAATAGACCTAAAGTTATTTGAGCTCTAAATCTAAAAACAAAATTCTGAAATTTAATTTTTCAACGTTAAAATCACCTATTTTGGCCAGGCACAGCGGCTCATGCCTGTAATCTGAGCAGTTTCGGAGGCTGAGGCAGGCGGATCACAAGGTCAGGAGTTCAAGACCAGCCTGGCCAACAAAGTGAAACCCTGTCTCCAGATTTAATCTCTCCTATTCAAACAGTGATGTACTAACACTGGTCTTTCCTTTTATTCACTCTGTAGACCATTTCCTTTCTATGAAGACATTTCTTCTTACAGGGGAAACGCATATGCACCCTTCTACTACCCTCAAAAGAAAGAAAACCACAAAAACACAGACAGAAAACTATCTAGGCTAGATCAGTTTAATGACAGCCAGAATATCTAAGATGTATTGGAAAGTAAGTCTGATTGAAGCATAATACAATCAGTTGATTTGGTTTAAGCTTTCCTAGTGTCACATTCTAGTCATAATATTTTGCAAGTTGTAAATGCATTAAAGCAACTCAGATTATATACGAAATAAAAATCTGGTGGCTCATGCCTGTAATCCCAGCACTTTGGGAGGCTGAGGTAGGTGGAGATTGCTTGAGTCCAGGAGTTCAAGACTGGCCTGAGCAACATAGCGACACCCCATCTCTACTAAAAATACAAAAATTAGTTGGGCGTAGTGGCATGTGTCTGTAGTCCCAGCTACTCAGGAGGCTGATGTGGAAGGATCACTTGAGCCCAGGGGACAGAGGTTGCAGTGAGCTGAGATCGCATCACTGCACTCCAGCCTGGGGGGGCGGAGTAAGACCCTGTCTCAAAAACAACAATAATAATAAAATGAAATAAATCTGGAGATAAGTATTCTGGTCATTAGAGAGGCAAACGCCATTGTAAGACAAGCATAATTCTTTGAACAGGTTTAACCATGGCCTAGAATGATAAAACACTCAAGACCAACTTCATATGCCCTGATTTCAGGCTCACAGTGCAGCTTTCTGATTATTAAATGCCTCCTCAAGTACTCCAACTCCCAAGTACCTCCATACTAGAAACAGTGTGCTGTGGAATGTAGACACAGGTAATTCAAGAGAAAAGCATATTCCCCTTATGAATTACAATACTACAGTATTATTATAACTTACAAATCAGTGTGTTTAATTGGTCTAAATCACCCCTAGGAGATGAACTACTAATACAGAATTTCTGGATCTTCAATGCTAACGAATAGGCTGTGGAATGTATGATCACATCAAGACACCACCCCACCCTGTCTAGGCAGCCAGCTGGCATCCCTCTAAGAGGACTTAAGTTCAATTCTCCCTAAATCGTCACAGTAATTACAGGAATCTTATTTTATGCTTAATTATCCATAACCAAAATTCACCAGAACTGAGATCTAAAAAGCAGATGTCTATAAATGCAAACATACTAAACAATTCAACAGCACTGCGATGCATAAAAAGCAGACTGGGCACGGTGGCTCAGGCCTGTAATCTCAGCACTCTGAGAGGCCAAGGAGGCGGACTGCTTGAGCCCAGGAGTTCAAGACAAGCCTGGGCAGCAACACAGCAGACCCCGACTCTTAAAACAGTATATATATATATATACATAAAAAGTAATAAACACCAAGTAAACAATGACAGGTAAACAAGACAAACCTCTAATGTGACACTAATAAAATAAAAAACAATTCTCACTCTCTCAACCATAATGTTATTAGCAAAACCACACTAAGGTATTCTCAATTCAAGAAGTATCACCAAATTCTCAAAACAAAATTTTGGTTTAAAGACATGTCCCAAAGGGTAAAATTAATGCTAAGGGAGGTTATCTGATGTAAATATAGATGATTTTTTTTTTTTTTTTTTTTTTTTAAGAGACGGGGTTTCCCCATGTTGGTCAGGCTGGTCTTGAACTCCTGACCTCAGGTGATACACCTGCCTTGGCCTCCAAAGTGCTTGCATTACAGGCGTGAGCCACCATGCCCAGCCGATATAGATGCCTTTTTAACATCTATATATGGTCTGCTATCTTTCAAGTAACGAACATGTAAAAACTTGGAATAAAACTTGCTTTGAAAAAAAAATCAAACTAACAAAAACGTATAAATAAAGTAACTGTAAACTTTCAAACTTGGTAAGATGTCATTCATTCCAGAAAAACTTAAAAAAGGGTACTTTTCGTGAAACCCCGTCTCTACTAAAAATACAAAAATTAGCTGGGTGTGGTGGCACGCGCCTGTAGTCCCAGCTACTCGGGAGGCTGAGGCAGGAGAATTGCTTGAACCTGGGAGGTGGAGGTTGCAGTGAGCTGAGGTCTCCCCATTGCATTCCAGCCTGGCTCCCTGCAACGGAGCAAGACTCTGTCTCAAAAAAAAAAAAAAAGCCGGGTGCAGTGGCTCACGCCTGTAATCCCAGCACTTTGGGAGGCCGAGACGGGTGGATCACGAGGTCAAGAGATCAAGACCATCCTGGTCAACATAGTGAAACCCCGTCTCTACTAAAAATACAAAAAATTAGCTGGGCATGGTGGCACGTGCCTGTAATCCCAGCTACTTAGGAGGCTGAGGCAGAAGAATTGCCTGAACCCAGGAGGCGGAGGTTGTGGTGAGCCGAGATCGCACCATTGCACTCCAGCCTGGGTAACAAGAGTGAAACTCCACCTCAGGGAAAAAAAAAAAGGCGGGGGGGGGGGGTACTTTTCCCTAGAATGACACGCAGAAATATTAGAAAGTTACTCAATATAATACTAAGATGACAAATTTTCCCTAGTATATTCTTCATGAATCCAAGTTCTGTTAATTCTGGATATACAAGGAGGGTGGCAGAGTTGTCCAAAGAAAATTAAAGATGATCTAATAGTCATTTTTTTTCTTTGGCAAATGGATGTTATAATAGTCACATTTAATTGATGTTTCTGATATTAACTAGTTAGAAATGGAGGGTAAACAGTCCCACCAACAACAGTGTCAAAATAAAATACACAGTAATAAATTTAGTAAGAAAGGTACAGGAACTATATGGAGAAAACTACGAAATCTATAAAATACATGTTGAAAGAGCTAAAATAAACTTGAATAAACAGACACTATAGCAAGGAAAAATTATTATCAAAAACTGTTAGGGCTGGGTGCAGTGACTTACACCAGTAATCCCAACACTTTAGAGGCCAAGGTGAGAGGATCATTTGAGGCCATGAGTTAGAAACCAGCCTGGGCAACATAGTGTGACTCTGTCTCTACAAAGATTTTTTTTTTTGGGGGGCGGACAGAGTCTTGCTCAGTCACCTCAGCTGGAGTGCAGTGCTGTGATTTCAGCTCACTACAACCTCTGCCTCCCAGGTTCAAGCAATTTTCCTGCCTTAGCCTCCCCAGTAGCTGGAACTACAGGCAAGTGCCACCACACCTGGCTAATTTTTTTGTATTTTTAGTAGAGACAGGGTTTCACCGTGTTAGCCAGGATGATCTCAACCTCCTGACCTTGTGATCCACCCACTTTGGCCTCCCAGTATGCTGGGATTACAGGTTTGAGCCACCATGCCCGGCCTACAAAATTTTTTTTTTTACTATTAGCCACGCGTGGTGGCACATCCCTGTAATCCTACTTCAGAGGCTGAGGTCGGATGATTACTTGAGCCCAGAGACTGTAAGGAGCTGTGATCACACCACGCCACTGTACACCAGCCTGGGAGAAAGATTGAGACCCTGTCTCAAAAAAAAAAAGAAGAAAAACTGTCAGGCCTCTGAAATCAACATATGAATACAATGCAATTCCAAGCAACAGGCTTTTTAAATTTTTCTGAACTCAACAAAACTAATTTCTTTCCTTTTTTTTTTTTTTTTTTTTGGTATTTTTTTTTTGTTTTTCTGAGATTGAGTCTTGCTCAGTCGCCCAGAGTAGAGTGCAGTGGCACGATCTTGGCTCATTGCAACCTCTGCCTCCCAGGTTGGAGTGATTCTCCTGCCTCAATCTTCCAGGTAGATGGGATTACAGGCACCTGCGACCACGCCCGGCCAATTTTTGTGTTTTTAATACAGATAGGGTTTCAATGTTGGCCAAGCTGGTCTTGATCTTGAACTCCTGACCTCAAGTGATCCACCCACCTCAGCCTCCCAAAGTGCTGAAATTACAGGTGTGAGTCACTATGCCCAGCCAACAAAACTATTTTCAATCCATTTAGCTATAAGAATAAATGCTTAAAAATAGCCAAAAAATGAAAAACTATACTAATAGGAGCTTTTCTTAACAGAAAATAACTTTCTGAAAGTTACTCAATACAGTAAAATAATAGTACAGGAAGAGAAAAACATAGAAGATAGAAAACAGTAAACATACATGGGAGATTAACATATGAGAAGGGAGAAGGTGGCACTTAATTCACTGAGAAAAGAATGGTTTATTTGGTCCTGGCATAGCTGGCTCTTTATAAAAATGAAATCATAATTAAGATCCAATACCTCACACATCATATAAATGTTGACTCCAGGTCAATAAATGTTAATTTTTTTAAAACCATAATATTAAATATTAAGGAGAACATCTGTATATTCCTCATATGGAATGGACTCTTCTAGTTATTTATTTTTATTTTTTGACATGGAGTCTTACTCTGTTGCCCAGGCTGGAGTACAATGGAGCGATCTCAGCTCACTGTAACCTCCACCTCTCAGTTTCAAGTGATTCCCATGCCTCAGCCTCCAGGGTAGCTGGGACTACAGGTGCCCACCACCACACCCAGCTGATTTTTGTATTTTCAGTAGAGAAGGGGTTTCGCCATTTTGGCCAGGTTGGTCTCAAACTCCTGACTTCAAGTGATCCGCCTGCTTCAGCCTCTCAAAAGTGCTGGGATTACAGACATGAGCCACAGCACCTGACTGGAATGGTCTCTTCTAAGACACCTTCAGAAACCAAAGATGAAAAAAGGGATATACATAACTACTTGAAAATGTCTGTGACATAAATAAGGTTAAAAGATAAATGAGACTGGGTGTGGTGGCTCACGCCTGTAATCCCAGCACTTTGGGAGGCCAAGACGGGTAGATCATCTGAGGTCAGGAGTTTGTGACCAGCCTGACCAGTAGAGACGGGGTTTCATGGCGAAACTCTGTCTCTACTAAAAATACAAAATTTAGCCAGGCATAGTGGTGGGTGCCTGTAATCTCAGCTTTTCAAGAGGCTGAGGCAGGACAATCGCTTGAACCCAGGAGGCGGAGGTTGCAGTGAGCCGAGATCGGGCCACTGCACTCCAGCCTGGGGGACAAGAGCGAAACTCTGTCTCAAAAAAAAATAAAAAAGGTAAATGAAAGACAAAAAAATACATGTGCCATATAACAAACAATATTCCATAAGCACTCCTATAAGAAAATTTAAAAAAAGAAAAAGAAAAATCAATCAACGACATAAACAGTCAATTCTCAATAAAAGAAATTCAATGGCCACTACACATATCAAATAAAGCTAGCCCCAGTAATAGGGAAGTTGAAATTAAGACAAAACTGTGTGACCATTTATCACTGAGCAGACTAGTAAAAATTAAACTATTTACACCCAGTGGTTTGATGGTAGGGAGAAGTCAAGGCTACTTGGGATGAAAATTATGACAACCTATCTACATAGTAATCTGGCAATAATAACATATAAAATATATTTCTCTGTTAACCCAGAATTCCTACTTTGGAGACTCTACAGAAATAAAAGCATCAGCAAATAAGGTGGCATGTACAAGGATATTTATTGCAGCACTTTGTAAGTAGCAAAAATCTAGAAATGATCTAAATGTCCACATGAAAATAATAATAAATTATAGTATATCCATGCTAAAGACACAATAGAACTGTTTAAAAGAACAAGGTAGAATTACATTTACTGTGGGCTGAGCACAGTGGCTTATACTTGTAATCTCAGCACTTTGGGAGGCTCAGGCAGACAGATTTTCGAACCTAGGAGTTCAAGACCAGCTGAGCAATATAGCAAATTTTCATCTCTTATTTAAAAAAATAATAATAAAGAAAAAAAATAAGAGTAATAAAGAATTATATTGGCTGGGTGCAGTGGCTCACGCCTATAATCCCAGCATTTGGGAGGCCGAGGCAGGTAGATCACTTGACGTCAGGAGTTCAAGACCTGCCTGGCCAATGTGGTAAAACTGCATCTCTACTAAAACTACAAAAATAAGCTATGTGTGGTGGTAGGTGCCTGTAATCCCAGCTACTCTGGAGGCTGAGGCAGAATTGCTGAACCCGGCAGGTGGAGGCTGCAGTGAGCCAAGATCATGCCACTACACTCCAGCCTGGCTCTGTCTCAAACAAACAAACAAAAAAGCTAGACACCATGGACTCACACCTCTAATCCCAGCACTTTGGGAGGCAGAGGCCGGTGGTCACAAGGTCAAGAAATTGAGACCATCCTGGCTAACGTGGTGAAATCCCGTCTCTACTAAAAATACAAAATTTAGCTGGATGTATGGCATGTAGCTGTAGTCCCAGCTACTCAGAAGGCTGAGGCAGGAGAACAGCTTGAACCCGGGAGGCAGAGGTTGCAGTGAGCCGGGATCTCACCAATGCACTCCAGCCTGGGTGACAGAGCAAGACTCTGTCTCAAAAAAAAAAAAAAAAATTTGTAGAGCTAGGGTCCCACTGTTTCCCAGGCTGGTTTTGAACTCCTGTCCTCAAGTGATCCTTCCAACTTGACTTCCCAAAGTGCTGGGATTACAGACATGAGCCACCAGGCCTGGCTAGTGAAGTTTATTTTCAGGTTTAGAAAACACGTAACATCTTCACATATCTTTAAAAGAACTAGAATATTTCGGCCGAGTGTGGTGGCTCATGCCTGTAATCCCAGCACTTTGGGAAGCTGAAGCAGGTGGATCACCCGAGGTCAGGAGTTTGAGACCAGCCTGGTCAACACGACAAAACCCCATCTCCACTAAATATACAAAAATGAGCCAGGTACAGTGGCTCATGCCTGTAATCCCAGCTATTTGGGAGGCTCAGGCATGAGAATCACTGGAACCCAGGAGGCAGGAGGTTGTAGTAAGCCAAGATGGCACCACTGCACTCCAGCCTGGGTGAGAGAGTGATACCCTGCCTCAAAAAATAAATAAATAAATAAATAAAATCTTTTTTAATTATTTATAAAATACAAAAGTCACATGTATTTTCCTCATCTTTTAAAAAACTGTGAATTTTTCCTTATAAACCTACTTAATTTGTTACCAACATTTATAATTTGCTAATTAAATCTCGTTTGTTATAATTTACTAATTAAATCTCATTTGTTACCAACATTTATAATTTACTAATTAAATCTCTCCAATTGTCTGAGTAGGCTTTTTGTTTCGTTTTGTTTTGTTTTTTGTTTTTTGAGATGGAGTCTCACTCTATTGCCAAGGTTGGAGTGCAGTGGCGTAATCTCAGCTCACTGCAAGCTCTGCTGCTTGGGTTCAAGCCATTCTCCTGCCTCAGCCTCCCGAGTAGCTGGGATTACAAGCACCTGCCACCGCCCCTGGCTAATTTTTGTACTTTTAGTAGAGACGGAGTTTTACCGTCTCTACTAAAAATGGTCTTGATCCACCGGCCTTGGTCTCCCAAAGTGCTTGGATTACAGGCGTGAGCTGCCGCGCCCAACGTGAGTAGCCTTTTTTAAAAAGTAAAATTTGCAAGTACCTAAAGAAAAAAAGCATTTCTCATTTGAATCATCTCATCCTCAACCTGGACCCTTCAAACTTTGATGAGTTTCTCTAGCAACCAAAACTCATGCCATATTAAGTGTATTGTGTTACTCCTTCAGTGAAGAAAAAAACTTAACACCTATTTTCAAAGTAAAAACAACACCTCTTTTCCCTTTTCTCTGTCTTGACTTCATTGAAATAAAATTTTCTATACAAAAAGGCAACTGGAAAAATGCTACTACATTTCGACGAAGATATTTTCTTATTTATTTATTTTTGAGACAGAGTCTCACTCTGTCGCCAGGCTGGAGTGCTGTGGCACTATCTTGGCTCACTGCAACCTCCACCTCCTGGGTTCAAGCAATTCTCCTGCCTCAGCCTCCCAAGTAGCTGGGAATACAGTCATGTGCCATCACGCCTGGCTAATTTTTGTATTTTTAGTAGATATGGGGTTTTACCAGGATGGTCTCCATCTCTTGACCTTGTGATCCACCTGCCTCAACCTCCCAAAGCACTGGGATTACAGGTGTGAGCCACCGCACCCCAACTATATATATATATATTTTTTTTCGAGATGGAGTCTCACTCTGTCCCCAGGCTGGAGTGCAGTGGTCCATTTTCAGCTCACTGCAACCTCTGCCTCCTGCGTTCAAGCGATTCTCCTGCCTCAGCCTCCTGAGTAGCTGGGACTACAGCCTCGCGCCACCATGCGCTGCTAATTATTGTACTTTTAGCAGAGACAGGATTTCATCATGTTGGCCAGGCTGGTCTTGAACTCCTGACCTAAGGTGATCCATCTGCTTTGGCCTCCCAAAGTGCTGGGATTACAGGCATGAGCCACTGTGCCCACCCTGCTCTCTTAATTTTAAAGTTGCTTGTTGGTAAGGCACAGTGCCCCACACCTGTAATACCAGCACTTTGGGAAGCCAAGGTGCAAGGACCTCTTGAGCCCAGGAATTTGAAACCAGCCCCAGGGGAATATGGCAAAACCCCTTCTCTACCAAAAAATAAATAAATCAGGCAGCACATGCCTATAGTTCCAGCTACTTGGGAGGCTGACGTGGGAGATCACTTGAACCTGAGAGGTCGAGGCTGCAGTGAGCTGAGATCCCACCACTGCACTCCAGCCTGGATGAAAGAAAATCTGTCTCAATCAATCCATCAATCAATAAAAATAAAACTGCTTGTTAGTTATAAGCTGAGAGGAATTGAAAAACAATTGTTTGCTACTTTCAATATTATTCTGCATTAAAAACTGAATAAAAGCAGCACCGAATAAAGCAAGCCAAAATCAAGAAATGAAAACAAGTTTAGTGCAGTGGCTCATGCCTATAATCCCAGCACTTTGGGGGGCCAAGGTGGGTGGATCACTTGAGGTCAAGAGATCAAGACTGGCCTAGCCAACATGGTGAAACTCTATCTCAACTAAAAATACAAAAATTACCTGGGTGTCCTGGCACACACTTGTAATCCCAGCTACTCGGGAGGCAAGAAAAATCACTGGAACCCAGGAGGCAGAAGTTGCAGTGAGCCGAGATTGAGCCACTGCACTCCAGTCTGGGTGACAGAGCAACATTCCATCTCAAAAAATAAAAAAAGAACTGAAAACAATTCATAAAGCAAGGACAGACTAAATTATAAGCACCTTAAATAGTATTTTTAAATTTTCTGAAACTAAATCTAAGTAAGAGTTTTAAAATTTTGACAGTAATTAAGTCCTGCTATATACACAAAATTTTTAAATCTTCATCAAATGCAAATAAGGAGATTAAGCATTGTGGAAAATCTGTTTCAGTATGGAGATTCCCAATTCAATGTTTTTAATTCAAAATAATCTCTTGGAAAATACTCATTCAACTTGTGTAATTTGTATAAATTAAAGAGTTTTGGCCAGGCAAGGTGGCTCATGCCCAAAATCCCAGCATTTTGGGAGGCCAAGGCAAGAGGATTCCTTGAGTCCAGCCTGGGCAACACAGTAAAACACTATCTACACAAAAAACACAAAAATTAGCTCCTCATGGTGGTGTATGCCTGTAGTCCCAGCTATTCGGAGAGCTGAGGCAGGAGGATCGCTTGAGCCCCGGAGATCCAGGCTGCAGCCAGCAGAGACCACTGCACTCCAGCCTGGGTGAGGAGGAAACCCTGTCTCAAACAATAAAAATAATAAAAAATAAAAGAGTTTTTATCAATCATAAAGAACTTGTGTTTTGGCTTTTGTTCGCATGGCAATGATTTTTAAAATTCCTTTTTAAAATAAATACTGGGGTGAAATATCACGAAGACATTCCTGGCAATTTCTGTACTTTATAATTTCACTCTAAAATCTGCCATCAAATCTAGACTGCTATCAATGACAGAGGTCAAGCAACTGCTCAAAGAATAGCAACTGACAAAGAACAAATAGCTGCTCCCAAAAGAAAATGGAGGTTTCCTAAGCTCAAAACAAGATGTTCACAGATCCACTGATCAATGGTGCACTAAACAACACTTTGCTAGGAATTTGTTAAGGCAAAAGGAGGCTTTCTCCAAGTGAATGCAAACTATCTAAAAATGAACTTTAAAATTTTTAAATATTGTTAAATATTTTAGTAGAGAGCGAGTCTCATTATGTTGCCTAGGCTGGCCTCCAACTCCTGGGCAAGTGATCCACCTTCCACCTCCCGAAGGGTTGGGATTACAGGCATGAGCCACTGAGCACCCCCCTGAAAGACATTTAAATACCAACATATTAAAGAATGAAAGCCACCGAGCTAAATATAACATCTATTCCATAGCTCTTCTAACAAACTTACTTGAAAAGTCTAAGTCAGAAATGGAACATTTCAGTAGTAACTGGGAGGGGATACTTAGTAAATGAGTGAGCATTACATAGGTGTTGTTCAGCATTTGACAGTTCCCTTAAACCAAAAGAAAATTCCATCACTTCAAGGTAATACAGAACTCAGTTATATCTAATAGCAACTAATATATTTTTGAAAAAATCTCCTTAAAACAAGTAACAAGGGGTCAGGCGCAGTGGCTCACGCCTGTAATCCTAACACTTTGGGAGGCTGAGGTGGGTGGATCACAAGGTCAGAAGATCAAGACCATCCTGGCTAACATGGTGAAAATACTAAACATACAAAAAAAAAAGTTAGTTGGGCGTGGTGGCACGCGCCTGTAGTCCCAGGTACTCAGGAGGCAGAGGCAGGAGAATCGCTAGAACCCAGGAGGCAGAGGTCCTAGTGAGCCGAGATTGTGCAACTGCACTCCAGCCTGGGCGAGAGAGCGAGACTCCGTCTCAAAATAAATAAATAAATAAATAACAAATGGCAAAAACACTGAGTATTTACACTGAAAATATTCTTTTCTCCTGAGACATCATATGACCTATACAGGAATTATCTACGATCTCATTTCAACAGCCTGATAATAATAATGCATCTATATGTGGCTTAGCAGTATTAAAAAGTTTGACTCAGTTCAAGTTATAAATTTAAATTCCAACCACTAGACTGTGAAATCAAATAATTTCTCTTTTGCAGATGTAAAAACCCACCTAGGCTGAGATAAAATAAGGGTGATTAAATCACACTTGCCTAACTTGAAACGTAAGAAACATATGAGTGAATTACTGTGAAATACTTTTTATTCAAGCATGCTAGACTGCAAACATACTTTTAGAATAAAAGTGACACCCGCACGCGGTGGCTCACACCTGTAATCCGAGCACTTTGGGAGGCCGAGAGGGGTGGGGATCACAAGGTCAGGAGATCAAGACCATCCTGGCTAACAAGGTGAAACCCCGTCTCCACTAAAAATGCAAAAAAAATAAAAATAAAAATTAGCCGGGCGTGGTGGCACGCGCCTGTAAGTCCCAGCTACTCGGGAGGTTGAGGCAGGAGAATCACTTGAACCCGGGAGGTGGAGGTTGCAGTGAGCCGAGATAGCGACACTGCATTCCAGCCTGGGCAATAGAGCGAGACTCCATCTCAAAAAAAAAAAAAAAAGAGAGACGAGATTACGAGTAACTAGAGGGTTCATATTTTTCAAACTTGAAAGTTAGGGTGTATGACAAGTTAGGTATTTAACAAGTATTATAAGGAACGGTGGAAATGGATACTAAAATTCAACTGTCCCCAGAAAAAAACAATACATTAAGTCATTAAAAGTGTTTTTTTAGCATCAGTCAGCAAAGATCATTAATGTACAAACACTTAAAAGTTAAGGTCATTAAGAAAGCAGTAACTCCTCTCTTCTGTTAACTGTAAAGGAGCCCAACTCTCCTTTCTACCTACCTCAGATTATTTTTTTTCTCCATGGACAGATTTCCACGCTCAGGGATATATAATAGGAAACACATACTCTCTCTCCTCTCTCTCTCTCTCTCTACACAAGTGTCAGTAAGTAACAAAAAGCTAAGTGTTTCGCACAGGGAGGGAATCCACAAATGAGAAAACATTTGACAGCTCCCGCCTCCCAAAAGCCATTTAATCGGCTTTATAAACATTACCGCTGAAGCACAACTCTGAGCGAGTGGTTCGACCGATCTCCTACACCATGTCCTAACCGGGAAACACAATCAACCGAACCGTCCTGACTCTTTCAGGCAATCAGGAAGTCCGCAGGACCCAGAGCTGAGAAAAGGGTAAACAGTATACTCGCAGGTAGGTTGAAAAAAACAAAACAAACAAAAAACACGGAAAATTGGAAAAGAAGTTGGTCGGAAGGTTAGAGAGAGACGAGGCCGACGTCCGGTTCCGAGAGGACGGCATTGCAGGGGCAGGCAGCGATTAACAGGGCATGTGGAAATGCTGAGAGTTCTCTGAGAGACCTGACCCGGGTACAAGATACAAGAACGCCGATACGTGGCTCAGAGAAGACACGCGGGGGTGGGGCCCGCCCCGTTAAACCCCAGGCTCCCTGAATAAGCCCTAAAAGATCGCAGCCTGAGAAAGTCAAGGGTTCAAGGAGGCCCGTATCGGCGGGGCAACGCCACAACACGCAACGCAGCTGTGCGCGCAACCTCCCAGTCCGAGGCCTCGGGGTCGGCCCTCCAGGAGTCAGAGCAGCCCCTGGGGCTCCCGGCCTCTCCTGGCCCAGCTTCTCTGTCCTCTTTTCTCAACACCCACAGCCTGGGACGGGACCCCTG
This sequence comes from Aotus nancymaae, assembly GCF_030222135.1. Taxonomy (NCBI): domain Eukaryota; kingdom Metazoa; phylum Chordata; class Mammalia; order Primates; family Aotidae; genus Aotus; species Aotus nancymaae. Next base: position 27,209,208 of record NW_026988443.1, on the reverse strand, counting down.
GGACTGACAGGAAGCTTCCGCTCGAGCGCCCGCGGCAGCGGCGGGGCAAAAATCAGCAATATGCTCTCAGCGCCGCGAGTGACACTCACCGGCCCGAAACCTCGAATGAAACCAGCAGCTCCGGGGGCGGCGGCAGCAGTGGCAGCAGGAACCGAACATCCAAAATGGCGGCTCCCTCGGCCTCACCACCGCTACTGCAGGCGGAGGGATCTTGAGGAAGGAGAGAGTTTTTAACTAACTTCACACACTATTGCGGAAACGTCGCTCCCTGGCCTCCTCGCCTGGTCGATTCCGAGTCCCCGCACTGCAACTTCTTGTGCCTCCCCTCTCGGATTATCCAAGAACTCGGACCCTGCCGAGGACTATTTGCCAAGGAGGAGGCGACTGCTTCTGGCAGAGCGACGCAAAGCGTAGCAAGAGTCGGGGCTGTCACTGATGACGCGAGACGCTGCTGCCGAGTCACCGCTGCGATGAGTCTGAGCGAGAAAGATCCGGCCAACCCCAGAGCGGATGGACATTGGTTCCGCTTGGCGGGAGCGGGTGGGGGCTGGGCTACCAGGAAGCGGTCGGGGCCACCTGAAGGGGGCGGAGCTAGGTCAGGTAGCCCAGGAAGTGGGAGAAGCGAGGCAGGTGAGGGAGAAGGAGATAGCCGGGCTGACACGGTCTTCATCCACGGGAATCCCAAACTCTTTCCTGTCTCCTTTCAGACTTGTGCTTTCTTTTTAACTTCAGGAGCATGCTCCAGGTGGTCTGGGATTCTATGGTTTTATGGTGTCTTTGCGACATATTTTATGAAGAGTTAGGAGAATGACTCACAAGAATGGATTCCACGCCCACTACCGCGGCTCATGCACTGCACAAGTCACTTAAACTCTACAGGGATTCAGTTTCCTCATATGTAGAAAGAAGACTTGGACTCCTGATAGCTAAAACTCTTCCAGAATGGGCTTTCGGTCTATGACTCCATGAATTAATGACCAGGGCCAAAGAAAGTCTAACCAGACAGTTCCTAACCTGATAAATAATTACTTACATCTGACACAAGTCTTTTCCATGTAAATATAAAGAGGGCCTGATATCTTGGCCTGTTTAAAGGAAAGGTGACCTACCTAGACTAAAATCCTTCTGCTAGATTGGCAACAAAGTACAATACAATACAGCACCAGGCTGGGTGCCAAAGAGAACAGAACCAACCTCTCAAATATATATATTTTTTTGAGCCGGAGTCTCGCTCTGTTGCTCAGGCTGGAGTGCAGTGGCAGGATCCCTGCTCACTGCAAACTTTGCCTCCCAGGATCAAGCAATTTCTCATGCTTCAGCCTCCCAAGTAGCTGAAATGACAGGTGCCCGCCACCACATCCGGCTAATTTTTGTATTTTGAGTAGAGAGAGTGTTTCACCATGTTGGTCAGGCTGATCTTGAACTTCTGACCTCAGGTGGTCCACCTGCCTCAGCCTCCCAAAGTGTGGACATTACAGGCATGAACCACTGTGCCTGGCCAGAACTACCCACAAATCTTGAGTTTAGGACCTGGGTGTCATAGACAAAAGGTTGCACTTTTTTTCCTTAGTCATTTTCATGCAGGGATTTCAAAATAGTTTACAAAAATTGAATTAAGTTGGCCAGGCGTGGTGGCTCATGCCTGTAATCCTTGCACTTTGGGAGTCCTAGGCAGGCAGATCACCTGAGGTCAGGAGTTCCAGACAAGCCTGGCCAACATGGTGAAACCCCCATCTCTACTGAAAATACAAAATTAGCTGGGCGTGATGGTGGGCGCCTGTAATCCCAGCTACCCAGGAGGTGAAGTTTACAGTAAACTGAGATCGCATCATTGCACTCCAGACTGGGCGACAGAGTGAGACTCTCTCTCAAAAAAGAAAAAAAATTGAACTAAGTAGGCCCATCTGTACAATTTTGTCCTTGAACTACTGGGGCATGCCAAGTGGCTGGAAAGAAAGGAGGCCATGGGTACGATAATAATTATCATTTTTATCATTAAATATTGATACCACATTGTTCTAAAGCACTTTCATGTGTATAATCTAATCTGACCCTCTGGACAATCTCCTGAGTCAGGCTAGGCAAGCATAAGTAACTTAGTTTTATAGATAAGAAGAAACAGACTCCAAGAAACCAACTTGGCTGAAAGACACATTAACTCCCCTCCTTCACTGGGGTTCTGCTATAGACTGCCTTTTTTTTTTTTTGAGACGGAGTTTTGCTCTTGTTGACCAAGTTGGAGTGCAATGGCGGATCTCGGCTCACTACAACCCCCGCCTCCTGGGTTCAAGTGATTCTCCTGCCTCAGCCTTCTGAGTAGCTGGGATTACAGGGGCACACCACCATGCCTAGCTAATTTTTTGTTATTTTTAGTAGAAACGGGGTTTTACCATGTTAGCCAGGCTGGTCTGGAACTCCTGACCTCAGGTGATCCACCCGCCTCGGCCTCCCAAAGTGCTGGGATTACAGGTGTGAGCCACCGCACCTGGCTGTGGTGGCATCTTATAAATTAGCATGGGGTACCACCATCTTCCACCTACCTACCTACCTACTACCCCTACCTACCCACCCACCTAACCACCTACTACACACACACCTACACCCTCAGGATGTAGTCAACCCCCAACGAGTGGTCTGGAGAACAGAATGTTTACGGAATTCAGATCCTCTGCCACGCTACTACTGTACAGGGTAGCCCTGGGCTACTAGGCTGGTAAATAGTGGAATAATGCCAAAACACAACTTCCTCTGAGGTACAGCTATGCAGGGAACACAGGCCAAACTTAGTTTGGGGTTTCCACATAAGTAAGAAGTTTGCAGGTTGCAAAGCAGAGTTAGCTAAAGTGTTTCGTTTGGAATACCACAAAAAATGCTTAGAGGTCAAATTTAAACGTTTATTATTGCAAACCACAAAAGAAAAATTAAGCCAGCTACCTAAGGAGGAAAGAGCTTCTTTTCTACCATGCCAAGTGCAGAGCATTAAAGAGTTTTAAGCATTAAAAACTAAGCTCTCTCCCAGTATTTTTTACCTTACATTTCTTTTTATTTATGATTACCAAACCTTTCTTCCATGCAACTAAAATTAAAAGCAATTGCCCTGGCTCGGGGCAGTGGCTCACGGCTGTAATCCTAGCACTTTGGGAGGCCAAGGCAAGAGGATCACTTGATCCCAGGAGTTTGAGAACAGCCCGGGCAACATAGTGAGACCCCATTTTTTAAATAAATAAATAAAAGCAATTGCCCCAATATGTGGCATAGTCACATTATCTTCGGATCTTTGGTTTCCATGGCTAGTTATTTAAGTTTAGGAAGGCTTATTCCCCATCTTCTCAAACATAATCCCTAATTCCAGATGAATAAGTTACAGCACATCTATAAAAGGGAAGACTATGCTCCCAGTAAAATGAGAACTTTTTTGATTATAGTATGGCAGACTTTCAAAGGAAATATTATAAAACAATGTTATAAAATGAGCTTGCAAAAGAATATATTGAGCCACCTCAGACTCCTGAGTAACTGGGACTACAGTTGCAGTAGTCCACCATGCCCAGCTAAATTTTTAAAAATTTTTTGTAGACACAGGGTTTTGCCATGTTACCCAAGCTGGTCTGGACCTCCTGGGCTCATGTGATCCTTCCATTTCACCCTCTCAAAGTGCTGGAATTACAGACGTGAGCCGCTGTGCTTGGCCAGAGATTATTATTTTTATGGGTTTGTTTACTATTGATAACTTACATGCATAGAAAAAAATTGCAGGATAAAACTGAAAAGTAAAAATAGCTTTTCTGGATGATGGGATTACAGAGAATTTTTACTTTATTATATTTTGTTTTTGCAATGAGCATACTGTCCTTTTATTTGAAAAGAAAATTCTTGTAAGAAAATGTAGTTTTATAGGCTGGGCACAGTGGCTCACGCCTATAATCCCAGCACTTTGGGAGGCCGAGGCGGGTGGATCACGAGGTCAAGAGATCGAGACCATCCTGGTCAACAAGGTGAAACCCCGTCTCTACTAAAAATACAAAAATTAGCTGGGCATGGTGGCGCGCGTCTGTAGTCCCAGCTACTCGGGAGGCTGAGGCAGGAGAATTGCTTGAACCCAGGAGGCGGAGGTTGCGGTGAGCCGAGATTGCGCCATTGCACTCCAGCCTGGGTAACAAGAGCGAAACTCCGTCTCAAAAAAAAAGAAAATGTAGTTTTATGAATTTTTGTTTTTATTTTTATTTTTTACTTCATTTATTTATTTACTATTTTGAGACAGAGTCTTGCTTTATTGCCCAGGCTGGAGTGCAGTGGCACGATCTCAGCTTACTGCAAACTTCACCTTCCAGGTTCAAGAAATTCTCATGCTTCAGCCTCTCAAGTAGATGGGATTAAAGGTGCCCACTACCATACCGAGCTAATTTTTATATTTTTAGTAGAGGACGGGTTTCACCATGTTGGCTAGGCTGGTCTCAAACTTCTGACCTCTGGTGATCTGCCCACCTCTGCCTCCTAAAGTTCTGGGATTACAGGCATGAGCCACTTCGCCGGGCCAATTTTTGCTTTTGAAACAGCAATAGCCTAAAAGGGTTAAACAAACTTAGTGAGCGATAACAGCTAGGAGAAAATTTTCAGATATTTTGGAGACAAGGTGTTGCTCTGTTACCCAGGCTGTAAACATCTCTGAGCCTCTTTACTCAGCTTTCCAATATTTATTTATGTCTTGCCTTTTCCAAAATGGATTTAGAATGGCTTGTTATCCAGAAGGGATCAGATACGTGAAAGTACTTTGAAAAGCCTAAAGCATCATAAGAATGTAAATATTAAAATTTTTGTGCCGCCTCATAATTCAACTAAAGAATTTACTGACTGCCCTTTATAAGTAATGGTAGTATAGTGTGTCTTACATTTACAAAAGTATTTTCAGCTGGGCATGGTGGCTCACGTCTGTAATCCCAGCACTTTGGGAGGCCAAGGCAGTTGGATCACCTGAGGTCAGGAGTTCCAGACCAGCCTAGCCAACATGGTGAAACCTTGTCTCTACTAAAAATACAAAAATTAGCCAGGCATGCTGGCACACACCTGTAATCCCACCTACTCAGGAGGCTGAGGCAGGAGAATCGCTTGATCCCGGGAGGCGGAGGTTGCAGTAAGCCAAGGTTGCACCACTACACTCTGGCCTGGGCAACAGAGTAAGGCTCGGTCTCAAAAAATAATAATAAGTGGCCGAGCGCGGTGGCTCAAGCCTGTAATTCCAGCACTTTGGGAGGCCGAAGTGGGTGGATCACCTGAAGTCGAGAGTTTGAGACAAGTCTCACTAACATGGAGAAACCCCGTCTCTACTAAAAATACAAAAATCAGCCATGCGTGGCTGCACATGCCTGTAATCCCAGCTACTAGGGAGGCTAAGGCAGGAGAATCCTTTGAACCCAAGAGGTGAAGGTTGTGGTGAGCCGAGATCATGCCATTGCACTCCAGCCTGGGCAACAAGAGCGAAATTCTATCTCAAAAAAAAAGTACTTTCATATACATCAATTAATTTGCTCCTTATACACCATGAATTTGTAAACCACACAACCATTATAGCATAGTAGTTAAAAGCATAGATTTGTGGGGCTAGACTACCTGGGCTTAAAACCCTGCTCTTTCTGCCGGGCACGGTGGCTCACGCCTGTAATCCCAGCACTTCGGGAGGCCGAGGCGGGTGGATCGCGAGGTCAAGAGATCGAGACCATCCTGGTCAACATGGTGAAACCCCGTCTCTACCAAAAATACAAAAAATTAGCTGGGCACGGTGGCACGTGCCTGTAATCCCAGCTACTCAGGAGGCTGAGGCAGGAGAATTGCCTGAACCCAGGAGGCGGAGGTTGCGGTGAGCTGAGATCGTGCCATTGCACTCCAGCCTGGGTAACGAGCGAAACTCCGTCCCAAAAAAAAAAAAAAAAAAAAAAAAAAAAAAAAAAAACCCTGCTCTTTCTTTCTTTACTATGTGACCTACAACAAGTTACTTAACATTTCCCATCTGAAAAATGAGGCTTATAGTAGCACTAGCATCTTAGGGCTGGTGTGATAATTAAATGAGCTGACACACTTAAAGCACTTAGAAAAGCACCTGGCACATAGTAAGGACACAGTAAATATTTGCTCTCTTTAGCATATATATTATCATCCCCATTTTAGAAATAAGAAAACAGAGGCTACCTGTAATCTCAGCACTTTGGGAGGCCAAGGCAGGAGGATCGCCTGAGCCTGGGAGTTTGAGACCAGCCTGGGTAACACAGTGAGACTGTCTCTACAAAAGAAAAAAAAAAAGTTTTTTAATTAAGCCAGGCACAGTGGCTCACACTTGTAATCCCAGCACTTTGGGAGGCCAATAGTTTGAGACCAGCCTGGCCCATATGGTGAAACCTCGTCTCTACTAAAAATACAAAAATTAGCTGGGCATGGTGGCATGCGCCTGTAATCCCAGCCACTCAGGAGGCTGAGGCAGGAGAATTGCTTGAACCTGGGAGACGGAGGTTGCAGTGAGCTGAGATTGCATCACTGCACTCTATCCTGGGCGACAGACTCTGTCTCAAAAAAAAAATTTTTTTTTTAATTGGCTGGACATTGTGGTATGTGCCTGTAGTCCCAGCTACTCAGGAAGCTAAGGAAGGATTTTTTGAGCCCAGGAGGTCAAGGCTGCAGTGAGCCATGATTGCACCACTGCACTCCAGCCTGAGCCTGAGTGACAGAGGGAGACTGTCTCAAAAAAAGAAAAGAAAAAAAAATTTAAAAAAAGAGAGAGAGGAAGGGAGGGAGAGAGGAGAAGAGAGAGGAGAGGAGAGGAGAGAAGAGAAGCGAAGCTCAGAGAGATTAAATGATCGGTCACACTTTCATACAGCAGAGACCAGACTCAAATCTAGTCCTCACAACTCTGGATTCATCTTCTAGCCCATATAGTAATCATTCAAACAGGCTACCTGATTCTTTCCCCTACGCCACACTGTCCTGGTTCCACCAGAATCTGTAATAGACATAACAAAAGAGACTGCCCCTATCCTCCAAATAATTACAATCTCACTGAGAAAAACAAGATTTTTTTTAAATCCCCAAATATATATATATATATATATATATATGCCCATGATATCATTCAGCAGATAAGCCCTAGTTCAGAAAGAAAGAGCAGAAAACAGAGAGGTCACTGAAGTCATAGTTCAGAAGGAGCAGAAAAAGGAGAGGTTGCTGGGAGCCAGAGCAGTGAAAGACGGTTTCTGGAATATATGGTATCTGGTGGAATCTGGGGTACTAGAGGGGAACCATATTGTTTGGGTTTAGAGATACAGTGAGTTTCTTTTTCTTTTCTTTTCTTTTCTTTTTTTTTTTTTTTTTTTTTTTTGAGACAGGGTCTTGTTCTGTTGCCCAGGCTAGAGTGCAGTGGCATGATCTTGGCTCACTGCAACCTCCGCCTCCCAGGTTCAAGCAATTCTCCTGCCTCAGCCTCCCGAGTAGCTGGGACTACAGGGGTGTGCCATTGCGCCCAGCTAATTTTTGTACTTTTAGTAGACACAGGGTTTCACCATGTTGGCCAGGCTGATCTCAAACTGCTGACCTCATGATCTGCCCTCCTCGGCCTCCCAAAGTGCTGGGATTACAGCTGTGAGCCACTGCACCCAGTTCAGTGAGTTTCTTAAATGATTCGGTCAGTATCAGCAGCTGAAGCCCATATGACCTTTAGAGCAGATGGGGAAAGCTCTCTCTGAAGAAATTCGGTCAGTGTCTTTCACAAGGAACCCTTCCTGCCTCTCCTCGTGCCAGTGATCTCAGCAGAGAAAGGAGAGTGAAGAGGAGCACAGCCGTGTAGGAAATAGTGACGTGAGTCGAAGAGGTGGCTCCACTGGCCTGTTTTGTTATCCTTTGAGTCACATGAATCTATAAATAAGACTGAAAGTCAGAGAGAAATTAGTCTGTCTGCTGTTTATGTAATGTTTTCACAAAAAGCATTTTCACAATTCTTTTAAAGTACAGTCCCTAATCACAGTGTTTGCTGGCCTGAGACAAGAGTTTAGGAATTCATCTTTCACTTATGGCAAAAGCCAGAAATGATGCAAAAATTAACATTCCAACAGCCATCTCCACACACTCGTTGATCTCCTACCAATAGCATTAGGAACTCTACTATGTGTAGAAGACTGATGACCAAAGCCCAGAGGACATTAGCTTCTGCCAATCTTCTTGTTTTCAGAAATTTTTTTAAAGAGGCAGCCCTGGGCTGGGCACGGAGGCTCACACCTGTAATCCCAGCAATTTGGGAAGCCCAGGCAGGTGGATCACCTGAGGTCAGGAGTTTGAGGAAAAAAAAAAAAAAGGCAGCCCAAAGTGCCACCTGAGATGCTTTATGTCACAGTATTTTCTTTTTCATAGGGTAGTTTTTCTTGGCTTCTAAATGAGTCTGTATTTTTTTTTTTTTTTTTTTTGAGACAGAGTTTCACTCTTGTTGCCCAGGCTGCAGTGCAATGGCACGATCTTGGCTCACCGCAACCCCCACCGCCTGGGCTCAAGCAATTCTCCTGCCTCAGCCTCCCGAGTAGCTGGGATTACAGGCATGTGCCACCATACCCGGCTAATTTTGTACTTTTAGTACAGACGGGGTTTCTCCATGTTGGTCAAGCTGGTCTTGAACTCGTGACCTCAGGTGATCCACCTGCCTCGGCCTCCCAAAGTGCTGGGATTACAGGTGTGAGCCACCGCACCCAGCCGATTCTGTATTATCTTGGCTCCTTTGGAGGGAAAAACCTTACCAGGTATGAGACTGCAATCAACTTAAATTTCAAATTGAGGAAATGATGCCATTCTCCTGCTAGGAATGACAAAACTAAGGTCACTAGAAGAGAATGCACCATCTAAAAACCAAGCAGGACTTCTGACCCATTGTTTTCCACTCAATTAATTTTATTTCCTTAATATGAACACCATCGAGCCAGGAGCAGTGGCTCATACAATGTAGTACCAGCTATTCAGGAGAATGAGGCAGGAAAAAAGCTTGAGTCCAGGAGTTTGAGACCAGCCTGGACAGCATAGTGAGACCTCATCTTGAAAATATCTATAAATATGGGCACCATCATTCGTCTAGAAAAATCTAGATGAAGGTATCACCTTCTCACATGCAAAAGGAGGAATGTAAACTCCACAGGACATACAAAATAGAATTCTGAACTAAAAATTTTGCATAACCAATAATTGCATCAAAAATTAATTTGGCTTTTGGGTATGAGCCTAAAATGAATCTTAAAAATAAAGTATATTGAAAAGAAAAATGGGCCAGCTAGGCATGGTGGCTCACGCCTGTAATCCAAGCACTTTGGAGGCCAAGGTGGGCAGATCACCTGAGGTTGGGAGTTCAAGACCAGCCTTACCAACATGGTGAAACTCCATCTTTATTTAAAAAAAAAAAAAAAGGAGAGAGATCCAAGATGGCTGATTACTAGCAGCTCAGGATTGTAGCTCTCAGAGAAACGTCACAGAATGAGAGGACACCACACTTTCAGATGAATTTTTGTTACCCATGGACCTGAAGATTCCCAGCGGAGGAGCCCCACGGGTCACCAGGGTGACTCTTGTGGCCGGCACAGCGGTTCTTGGTGCAGAGTAAATGGGACTGGGTCCCCTTTTGGTCAACGTTTGGAGCTCCGGGAAGGCAGAGTCGCCCATTTACCTGATTGAAGAAGGGACTCAAGAGAGAAGCCAGACCAGAGATTCCTGGGCAGAAAAGCACAACGAATCTTAATGCCGCTGTTTTGGCCGGCGCACTGGGTTGCTCAGATTTCGGCGCTGGGAATCAACAAGTTGGACGTCCACTCAGAGACCTAATTTGAAAGTAGGCAATTACAAAGACGACAGGTGGATGAACTCACAATTATGGGAAGAAACCAGCGTAAAAAGGCTGAGAATACCCAAGATCAGAATGCCTCTCCTTCTACAGGGGATCACAGTTCCTCATCAACAAGAGAACAAGGCCTGATGGAGAATGAGTGCGTTCCATTAACAGATTTAGGCTTTAGAAAGTGGATAACAAGGAACTTTAGTGACCTAAAAGAACATATTCTAGCCCAATGTAAGGAAACTAAGAGCCTTGAAAAAAGGTTTGATGAAATGCTAACGAATATAGACAATTTAGAGAGGAATATAAGTGAATTAATGGAACCGAAGAACACAATACAAGAACTTTGTGAAGTATGCACAGGTTTTTAACAGTCGAATTGATCAAGCAGAAGAAAGGATATCAGAGGTCGAAGACCAACTTAATGAAATGAAACGAGAAGACAAGATTAGAGAAGAAAGAGTAAAAAGGAATGAGCAAAGTCTCCAAGAAATATGGGACTATGTGAAAAGACCTAATTTACGATTGATAGGTATACCTGAATGTCATGAAGAGAATGAATCCAAGTTGGAAAATATTCTTCAGGATATTATTCAGGAAAACTTTCCTAATCTAGTAAGGCAGGACAATACTCAACTCCAGCTAATCCAGAGACCACCACAAAGATATTTCTCAAGTAGAGCAACTTCAAGACACATAATCGCTAGATTCACTAGGGTTGAAATAAAGGAGAAAATTCTAAGGGCAGCTAGAGAGAAAGGTCACGTTACCCATAAAGGGAAGCCTATCAGACTCACAGCAGACCTCTCACCAGAAACCCTACAAACTAGGGTTTCAATATTCAATATCCTCAAAGAAAAGAATTTTTGGCCCAGAGTCTCATATCCCGCCAAACTAAGCTTCATGGGCGAAGGAAAAATGAAGTTTTTCGCAAACGGGCAAGCACTCGGAGATTTCATCACCACCAGGCCTGCTTTACAAGAGCTTCTGAAAGAAGCACTACATACAGAAAGGAACAACCAGTATCAGTCATCCCAAAAACTTACCAAAACGTAGAGTATCTCTATAATGAAGAATCTATATCAACTAATGGGCAAAATAGCCAGCTAGCATTAAATGACAATATTGAACTCACAAATATTAATATTAATTCTAAATTTAAATAGATTAAATGCCCCAGTCAAAGACACAGACAGGTAAATTGAATAAAAAGTCAAAACCCATCAGTACACTGTATCCAGATCTACTTCACAAGCAACAACATACAAAGACTTAAAACAAAGGGATGGAGGAAGATTCACCAATTAAATGAAGAGCAAAAAAAAAAAACCAAAAAACAGGAGTTGTAACTTTCATCTCTCACAAAATAGACTTTAACAGTAACAAAGACTAAAAGAAACAAGGACATTACATAATGGTAAAAGGATCAATGCAACAACAGGAGTCAATGATTATAAATATGCATGCACCCAATATAGGAGCACCCAGATACATAAGACAAGTTCTTAATGACTTATAAAGAGACCTGGACTCCCGCACAATAATAGCGGGAGATTTTGACAACACATTGTTAATATTTGACAGATCAACGACATAGAAAATTAATAGGGACATCTATGATTTGAACTTAGACCTGGAATAAGAAAACTTAGTGAATATTTACAGAATTCTCCACCCCAGGTCCACAGAACATACATTTTTCTCAGTATCATATTACACCTATTTTGAAAGTGACCACATAATTGGAAGTAAATCACTCTTCAACATTTGCATAGCATTTCACAGACTTAAATGAAATATTGGTTGGCTGTTTGTTTGTTATTTTCTTCCCTTATTCCTTCCTGTCTCTGTTGTTAAGCACAATTATCGGCATAAAAGAGGTTTTTAATACCTATTTTTAGATTGCATTCCAGCCCGGGCAATAGAGCAAGAATCCTGTTCTCTCTCCCCCATTTTCTTCCTCTTTCTAAAAAAAAAAAAAAAAAAAAAAAAAGATAGATTCTAGCCCTGTATATTGTTTTTGAGGTTTTGATATTTACCTACAAACTGGATTGGATCCTGAATTCTTAAGATCTGACTACATTTCTCCAATATCTGACTACAGTTCTCTAAACTGATACTTCCAGTTTTTTTCTCACCCTTCTGGCCTGCAACCACCAAAAATTAAAACTTCCCATTTCCTGAAGCCCTGTAAGCTGAAGCTGGACAACTTGATGGAAACTTTAGGCCAGCTGCAGTGTGGCTCACACCTGTAATCCCAACACTTTGGGAGGCCGAGTTGGGAAGATCACGAGGTCAGGAGATCGAGACCATCTTGGCCAACGTGGAGAAACTCCATCTCTACTAAAAATACAAAATTAGCCGGATGTGGTGATGCATGCCTGTAATCCCAGCTACTCGGGAGGCTGAGGCAGGAGAATCACTTGAACCTAGGAGGCGGAGGTTGCAGTGAGCCAAGATTGCATCATTACACTCCAGCCTGGGCAACAAGAACTAAACCCCGTCTCTCTCTCTCTCTCTCTCTCTCTCTCTCTCTCTCACACACACACACACACACACACACACACACTAGCTGTGTGTGGTGGTGCGTGCCTGTAGTCCCAAGTACTCTGGCAGCTGAGGCAGGAGAATTGCTTGAAACCAGGAGGCAGAGGTTGCAGTGAGCCAAGATCGTGCCAGTGCACTCCAGCCTGGGTGAAAGTGAGACTCTGGCTCAAAAAAAAAAGGGCCAGGTGCGGTGGCTGACACCTATAATCCCAGCACTTTGGGAGCCATGAGCCACTGCGGCCGGCCTAAAGTTTCTATTAAGTTGTCCAGCTTCAGCTTACAGGGCTTCAGGAAATGGGAAATTTTAATTTTTGGTGGTTCCAGGCCAGAAGGGTGGGAAAAAACTGGAAGTATCAGTTTAGAGAAGTATCAGTTTAGAGAACTCCCCACCTCAGGTGATCCACCCACCTTAGCCTCCCAAAGTGCTGGGCTTACAGTCATGAGCCACCGCACCCAGCCTAATTTTTGTATTTTTAGTGGATACGGGGTTTCACCATGTTGGCCAGGATGGTCTCTATCTCCTGACCTCGTGATCTGCCTGCCTCCACCTCCCAGAGTGCTGGGATTACGGGTGTGAGCCACTGTGCCCTGCCTGAAATCATTTCTAAATGAAAAAGTTTAAAGAAAGTGGGGAGAAGAATGTTGCAGGCGACAAAGGTGGAGGCCTGGACAGGTCACCCCACCGCCTCAGCACCAGACACCTCACAACGGGCTCCATGCACTTTAAGGTCTGGCTCTAGGACTCAGCTCCAGGATGCCGGCCTCCCTGTGGCTGGGCGAGTCAGAGCCCTGCACATGGCCATTCAACCATAGCAACCTCTCACACTTGGTTGATTGGTGACTTGGAGGCTCTACTGGCCCCTATCAGATTCGAGACCCCAGACCTGCCCACCACAGCCAGTTTCCCACACAGTCTGGGACCAACTAGGTGACAGACAAGAATCCTTACCATGGAACCTCATCCAGACCCAGCCCCAGGGTTGCACAGATTGATGACTGGAAGCTGGGACTCCAGCCCAAGCTGGGGAAGGATCCTTTCCCTCTGGGCTCTTGTGTTTCCACCTAAGCCCAGCTCACCCATGAACTAGTCATATGCTGGCAGATGAGACCAAAAGACATAGTCTCAGAGAATCTGCAAGCAGACCAGGAGCCCAAGCCTTCCAGGATGAGACCTGAGGCCATGCACATTCCTGGCCTGGCTATGTCTGTTCATAGAATTGCCTCCAGTTGGCCAGCCCTGTCTCCAGACTCATGTCTACACAGCTCAACTCGACCATCTCAGGGCCCAAGGGCAGAAGCAGCTTAAGTTGGGAAGGAGCATCTGAGAAGGAGGTGAGCTCCCCATCTGCCTGGGAGAAAGGGACCCATGCTGGAGACTCAGGGATTAGGTACATCTGACGACAAGCACAGAGGACTGGATAGGCAGTGCCAGGAAGGCCATTGTCCAGGCCCAGGCCTTCCTGGTATCACGTCCAAAGCTCTTCCAGAATGCACTGGCTTTGGGCCCCTGTACCCTCTCCTAGCACAAGGGCCTTGCATCAAGGGGTTGGCCCAAATAAATGGGAGCTTGGGAAGCACCAGCAGTCATTCTTGGCTCAAATGTCTACCTGGCCTGGGCATAGGGTACAGTGGTGGGCAAGAGAAGAAAGGTCCCTGCCTTCCTGAAGCTCCTATTCTGATGGAGAAATAGGCAAGAAACAATCCTAGCACACAGCATGCCAGATGGTGCTCACTGCCATAGAGGAAAAGAGCCTTCCTTCCTTCCTTCCCCCCTCCCTCCCTCCCTCCCTCCCTTCCTCCCTTCCTTCCTTCCTCCCTCCCTCCCTTCCTTCCTCACTGCCATAGAGAAAAAGAGCCTTCCTTCCTTCCTTTCTTCCATCCATCCTTCCTTCCTTCCTCACGCTCATAAAGAAAAAGAGCCTACCTTCCTTCCTTCCGTCCTTCCTCACTGCCATTAAAAAAAAAAAGAAGAACTAAAAATGAGTCCGGCATAGTGGCTCATGCCTGCAATCTCAGCACTTTAGAAGGCTGAGGTGGGAGCATCACCTGAACTCAGGCAACATAGTGAGACCTTGTCTCTACAAAAAATTAGCTGGGTGTAGTGATGTGAGCCTGTGGTCCTAGCTACTGGAGAGGCTGAGGTGGGAGGATTGCTTGAGCTTGAGAGGTCGAGGCTGCAGTAAGCCAAGATCAAGCCACTGCACTCCAGCCTGGGCCATAGTGCAAGATTCTGTCTCAAAAAAAATGAATGAATGAAAGAAAATAACTAAAAATGTTTCGCACACTTCTGAATATAATACTTTTAGATACCTTTGTTTTTTTGTTTTCTACTCTATTGTTAACCAGTTATAAGGGTCTGTTAGAAATAGTACGTGGGCAGAGAAAAAGTACAAATTTTACCTGCTTTACAATTCTTCCAGAGCTACTCTGGAAGCCACATCACTAAGTAGAAAAAAAAAATTCAGTGCACAATGAAAACTTCAGTTTTAAGTCAATTTTCTCATCTTGAAAGTTGTCGCCATGGGCTGGGCATGGTGGCTCATGCCTGTAATCCCAGCACCTTGGGAGGCCAAGGCCAGTGGATCAGGAGATCTCCTGAGGTCAGGAGATCAAGATCATCCTGGCCAACATGGTGAAACCATGTCTCTACTAAAACTACAAAAATTAGCTGGGCATGGTGGTGTGTGCCTATAATCCCAGCTACTCAGGAAACTGAGGCAGGAGAATCCCTTGAACCAGGGAGTCGGAGGTTGCAGTGAGTCGAGATTGCCCCACCGAACTCTAGCCTGGTGACAGAACGAGAATTCATCTCAAAAAAAAAAAAAAAAAAAAAAAAGTACTCACCATGATTGCCTTGGATTTATAGAACACATTATATAAGGCCGGGCGCGGTGGCTCACACCTGTAATCCCCGCACTTTGGGAGGCCGAGGCGGGTCGATCACGAGGTCAAGAGATCGAGACCATCCTGGTCAACATGGTGAAACCCCATCTCTACTAAAAATACAAAAAATTAGCTGGGCATGGTGGCGCGTGCCTGTAATCCCAGCTACTCAGGAGGCTGAGGCAGGAAGAATTGCCTGAACCCAGGAGGGGGAGGTTGCGGTGAGCTGAGATCGCGCCATTGCACTCCAGCCTGGGTAACAAGAGCAAAACTCCGTCTCAAAAAAAAAAAAAAAAAAAAGAACACATTATATAGATCCTAGCAATTTCTATCAGGTACTGTTCCACTAGAATATTTACACGTTAGCTGCAAAATAAAGAACGTAACAGATTTGGTCACACACATACCTACAAACTAAGAAACAAAAAGATTTTTAGTGGCTTTTCAACCCCGAGTCATCTTTGTTCTTCATCTTGGTATTCTCTGTTACCTATGATGTACAATAGTTCCCCCTTATCCGAGGTGTCAATCACCTGCAATTAATCATGGTCCGAATATGTTAAGTGGAAGATTCCAAAAACAAACAATTTGTAAATTTAAATTGCACCCATTCTGAGTAGTCATGAAATCTCAAGTCGTCTTACTTTGTCCCACCTGGGACATGAATCACTCCCTTGTCTCGCATATCACTTAGTAGCCATCTCTTCTCAGTTAGTAGATCAACTTACGGGCATCGCAGTGCCTGAGTTCAAGTAACCCTTGTTTTACATAAGAATGCCCCGAAAGTGCAAGAGTAGTTAGTGATACTGCAATTTGGACATACCAAAGAGAAGCCAAAACTTGCTTCCTCTAAGTGAAAAGATGGGCCAGGCATGGTGGCTCATGCCTGTAATCCCAGCACTTTGGGAGGCCGAGGCAGGCAGATCACCTGAGGTCAGAAGTTCAAGACCTCCCTGGCCAGCATGGTGAAACCTCATGTTTACCAAAAATACAAAAATCAGCCAGGTATGGTGGCAGGTGCCTGTTGTCCCAGCTACTCAGGAGTCTGAGGCAGGAGAATTGCTTGAACCTGGTAGGCGGAGGTTGCAGTGAGCCAAGATCATGCCATTGCACTTCAGTCTGGGCGACAAGAGCAAAACACCATCTCAAAAAAAAAAACAAAAAAAACGGTGAAAGTTTTTTATTTAAGAAAAAAAAGGGGCCGGGCGCGGTGGCTCACGCCTGTAATCCCAGCACTTTGAGAGGCCGAGGCGGGTGGATCACGAGGTCAAGAGATCGAGACCATCCTGGTCAACATGGTGAAACCCCATCTCTACCAAAAATACAAAAATTAGCTGGGCATGGTGGCGCGTGCCTGTAATCCCAGCTACTCAGGAGGCTGAGGCAGGAGAATTGCCTGAACCCAGGAGGCAGAGGTTGCGGTGAGCCGAGATCGCGCATTGCACTCCAGCCTGCATAAGAAGAGCGAAACTCCGTCTAAAAAAAAAAACAAAACAAAAAAAAACCGTATATTATTACCCCTGTGTCTACGCACTTGTGTATGTTACACATAGATACATATATAGGGACTCAAAGGAAAGATATCACAATTCTTATCTCTAGATCTGGAGATAAATGTGATTGCTTTGCCCTTGGAGACGGTGACTCTGCTGAATACATCTGTTGGCAGGGGACAAAGTATGTGATGGAAGTGCTGAAAGATCTCATATGCCCAATTTGTTACAGTCTGTTTGATGATCATTGAGTTTTGCCTTACTTGCACAACTTCCGGAAAAAAAAAATGCTTAGAGGGCATGTGATGGTTAATACTGAGAGTCAACTTGATTGGACTGAAGGATACAAAGTATTGATCCTGGGTGTGTCTGTGAGGGTGTTGCCAAAAGAGATTAACATTTGAGTCAGTGGGCTGGGGAAGGCAGATCCACCCTTGATCTGATGGGCACTGTCAGCTGCCAGCGAATATAAAGCAGGCAGAAAAACGTGAAAAGGAGAGATGGGCCTAGCCTCCCAGGCTACATCTTTCTCCCGTGTTGGATGCTTCCTGCCCTCGAATATGACTCTAAGTTCTTCAGTTTTGGGACTCAGACTGGCTCTCCTTGCTCCTCAGCTTGCATAGAGCCTATTGTGGTACCTTGTGATCATGTAATTTAATACTTAATAAACTCCCATATATATATATCCTATTAGTTCTGCCCTTCTAGGATAACTCTAATACAAGGTATGTTAAGGGAGGAATGCATAGAATTCACTCAAGTGCCCTGGGGTGCTGTAAGGAAACTTCAGCAACTGAAGTCAATAGCCTGCCAGTTAATTACTCCCTGAAGAGTTTGAAGAAAATATAACAAGATCAAGATCTCTTCTAAAATAAAATGCCAGTGTGCAAAGGACATCTAGAGTACCTCTCAGCATTCTCTGCTTAACTGATATACAGCTAATCTGTGGAATCTGTGCTCCTGGTGGTGACCACACCAAGCATTGTCTTCTGTTCTGTTGAAGACGTTTATGCTCAGGAAAGAAATGCTTATGCCTGCTGAGCGCAGTGGCTCACACCTGTAATCCCAGCACTTTGGGAGGTCAAGGCGGATGATCACCGAAGGTTGGGAGTTTGAGACTAGCCTCACCAACATGGAGAAACCCCGTCTCTACTAAAAATACAAAATTAGCCCAGTGTAGTGGCGTATGCATGTAATCCCAGCTATTCAGGAGGCTGAGGCAGGAGAATTGCTTGAACCTGGGAGGTGAGGGTTGCAGTGAGCCGAGATCGTGCCGTTGCACTCCAGCCTGGACGACAAGAGCGAAACTCTGTCTCAAAGAAAAAAGAAGAAAGAAATGTTTATGCCTTTGAATTCCTCTTCTACAGTTTTGAGACCTGGCGTTGGGGAGATGTTCTTTCTCACTTGAATACCTTGAAGACTAGCAAGTTACTGATTAAAGTATTTATTTATTTATTTTCTTCTTCCTTTTTTTTTTTTTTTGAGATATGGAGTTTCACTCTTCTTGCCCAGACTGGAGTGCAATGGCATGACATTGGCTCACTGTAACCTCTACCTCCTAGGTTCAAGTGATTCTCCTGCCTCAGCCTCCTGAGTAGCTGGGATTACAGGCATGCACCACCATGCCTGGCTAATTTTGTATTTTTAGTAGAGATAAGGTTTCTCCAATTTGGTCAAGCTGGCCTCGAACTCCTGACCTCAGGTGATCCGCCCGCCTAGGCCTCCCAAAGTGCTGGAATTACAGGCAATAGCCACTGCCCCTGGCCTGATTAAAGTATTTAAATAAAGTATTAAACATTGAAATAAAGGTTGGGTGCAATGGCTCACACCTGTAATCCCAGCACTTTGGGAGGTCCAGGCAGGTGGATCTCTTAAGGTCAGGAGTTCAAGACCAGCCTGGTCAACATGGTGAAACCTCATCTCTACCAAAAATACAAAAATCAGCCAGGCATAGTGGCATGCACCTGTAGTTCCAGCTACTTGGGAGGCTGAGGCTAGAGCATTGCTTGACCCCAGGAGGTGGAGGCTGTGGTAAGCCAAGATCATGCCACTGCACTCCTGCCTGTGTGACAGAGTAAGAGTCTGTCTCAAAAAAAAATTTTTTTTAATAAGGTGAAGCTTTTTGAGAAGTTACAACACACATTGGATCCAAAAAAAAAAACAAAACTTTTTTTTTTTGAGATGGAATTTCTCTCTTGTTGCCCAGGCTGGAATGCAATGGTACAATCTCAGCTCCCTGCAACCTCCACCTCCCAGGTTCAAGCGATTCTTCTGCCTCAGCCTCCCAAGTAGCTGGGATTACAGGGGTGCACCACCACACCTCGTTAATTTTTGTGTTTTTAGTAGAGACGGGGTTTTCCCATGTTAGCCAGGCTGGTCTTGAATCCCTAACCTCAGGTGATCTACCTGCCTCGACCTCCCAAAGTGCTGACATTACAGGTGCAAGCCACTGCACCAGGGCTCAAAAAATAAAACCTAAAGTTAGGCAAACCTCTGATGCAGAGATCAACAAACTCAACACCATCTTACAGGAACAATCGATGGCCTTTAACATTGCAGAGGCTTTCAAAGTCGTGTCGGTACCGGTGATATGCTGCGACAGATGCAGGAATTATGAGAGGGAATTAAGAAAACTCCCTTACCTCTCTCCAATTTGCCACAAGTTCCCTAATGAAGAACTTTGACACCAGTCAGTGGGAGGATATAAAACTAGTAGTTGTACATACATTTTCTTTGCCTCAACACATTGACACATTCGTTAATAAGATTCCCAGGAGCTTTTTTTTTTTTTTTTTTTTTTTTGAGACCGAGTCTCAGTCTTTTGCCAGGCTGGAGTGCAGTGGAACAATCTTGGCTCACTGCAACCTCTGCCTCCCAGGTTCAAGTGATTCTCCGCCTCAGCCTCCCAAGTAGCTGGGACTACAGGCATGTGGCACCACGCCCAGCTAATTTTTTTTGTATTTTTAGTAGAGAAAGGGTTTCACCATGTTGGCCATGGTCTCAATCTCTTGACTTTGTGATCTGCCTGCCTCAGCTTCCCAAACTGCTGGAATTACAAGTGTGAGCCACCATGCCTGGCCTTTTTTTTTTTTTTTTTTTTTTTTTTTTTAAGACAGAGTCTCACTCTGTTGCCCAGGCTGGAATGCAGTGGCACAATCTCGGCTGCAGTGCAACTCCTGGGTTCAAGCAATTCTCCTCCCTCACCCTCCAGAGTAGCTGGGATTACAGACGTGCGCCACCATGCTTGGCCTATTTATTTATTTTTTGAGCCTCATTCTCAAAGTTTTGAGAATCTGCCTCCTTGGTTCAGGCATTTCTCCTGCCTCAGCCTCCCGACTAGCTGCAACTACAGGTGTGTACCACCACACCCAGCTAGTTTTTGTATTTTTAGTAGAGATAAGGTTTTGCCATGTTGGCCAGGCTGGTCTCAAACTCCTGGGCTCAAGCAATCCACCTGTCTCGGCCTCCGAAAGTGCTGGGATTACAGGCGTGAACCATCACACCTGGCCATCTACAGATAATATAAAAATTAGTCTGGCATGGTGGTGCACACCTGTGGTCCCAGCTGCTTCAGCAGACTGAGGCAGGAGGATTGTCTGAGCCTGGGAGGTCGAGGTTGCAGTGAGCCATGATCATGCCACTGCATTCCAGTCTGCACAACAAACCAAAACTCTGTCTCAAAAAAATAATAAAAGAAAAAAATTATATTAAGAAGAAAATAAAAAAGAAAAACATGTTTGTATATATACAGTTCCATTTGATCCCAGCAACACCTGTGTGTTTTGTGTTATTATTTGCATTTTATAGATAAGAGGATTGAGATTCTGGTGGATTAGATGGCTTGCTCATGTTCACATGATTAGGAGTAATTGGTTGAATTGGAATTCAATGCCAAATTTTCAAACTGCAAATTCCTATTATTTTTTTTTTGACCACCTTATGCCACACAATGAACAAGCAGAGTCATGCTGGAGAGGTAACAAATGTAACCTCTCAGGCCAATCCACTGGGATAAATAAAGTCTTTCTACTTTGTGTTATCAATTGATGACTGAGTCCTGAGGAAATGGTCTTTTCACAAGCCAGGAAAACCTGTGAGCCTCCAAATTATACATGCTGTCTGTCCGCTATACCCTAGCGAGTCATGTTTACCACCTAATCGTGAATAGACAGTTACTCTGTCGCTGCAAAACATGTTGACATGAGACTGCGTTTGGATCTGAGATAAACACAAGGCTCCGTGCTTGAAAGGGGTTGTAGGTAAGTCCAAAGTAGAAAAATGTTCTTTGTGCTGGACAGCTCGGGGAAAAGAAATCATGGTAATACCAGACTTGTTTCAGATAAATGCTAAGTCATTGTTACACCAATACCAATATCAGCACATATTTACTGTGTGCCCAGACTGCGTTACAGAAGGTCAAGATTATTATCTCCTTTCAAAAAAGGAATAAACTTCGGTAAGACATGGCTAATTTGTTTTATCTCAAATCACTTGAGCACTTCGCTTAAATTTCTCCATTTGTAAAAAGAGGGTAATATTTATCTGGATAATGTGTGCCCCCAGATTGTCAGGATCAAATAAAAAAACATGTGGGCATGCAGTTTAAACATGTATGTGTATATATTTTTTGAGACAGTCTCACTCTGTCATCCAGGCTGGAGTGCAATGGTACATTCTTGGCTCACTGCAGCCTCCATGTCCCAGGTTCAAGCGATTCTCCTGCCTTAGCCTCCAGAGTAGCTGTGATTATGGGCATGCGCCACAAAGTCTGGCTAGATTTTTTTTTTTTCTATTTTTAGTAGACACAAGGTTTCACCATGTTGGCTGGTCTGGTCTTGAACTCCTGAACTTAAGTGATCTGCCTGCCTTGCCTCCCAAAGTGCTGGGATTACAGGTGTGAGCCACTGCGCCCGGCCGATTGTCAGTTTTTTAGTTTATTGAAGGGTTAATGACTCATGTGACCCATTGGAATGAGGAAAGAGCAAAAGGCAACAGAAAACAAGTTGAACTTAAGAAAAACAACACTGAGCACCACGTCTGCTCACGGGTGTACTCCTAGTTGAGCTGCCACCTGATAGAAGGAATAGCATTGTGTGTGTGTGTTTGAAAAAAGTAAAGGAGCCGTTCCGGAAAAATTTGCCCAGAGGTCTCAAACTTAATAGCTACTGCACAATTTAAAAGACTGAGGAGATAAAGTTCTCTGCCTTGGTGGAGAAAAGTCCAATAGTCTGGACATCTGGATCTTGAGGGTTTTTTGTTGTTGTTGTTGTTCGTTTGTTTTTTTTAAGATGGAGTCTTTCTCTGTCGCCCTGGCTGGAGTGCAGTGGCGTGATCTTGGCTCGCTGCAACTTCTGTCTCCCATGTTCAAGCGATTCTCCTGCCTCAGCCTCCTGAGTAGCTGGGATTACAGGTGCACGACACCATGGCCAGCTCATCTTAGTTATTTTAAAGTGTACAATTCAGTGGCATTAGGGCATTTGGTACATCACACTGTCACACAACCATCACTACTCTCTAGTTTCAGAACTTTTTTGTCACGTGACTAATTTTTGTATTTTTAGTAGACACAGAATTTCACCATGTTGGCCCGGCTGGTCTCGAACTCCTGACCTCGTGATCCGCCCACCTCACCCTCTCAAAGTGCTGGGATTACAGGCATGAACCATGGGCCCAGCCTCAACACTGTTTTACATTTAAACCTTCAGAAACTTTTTTTTTTTTTTTTTAAAGCTGGGGTTTCACCATGTTGGTCAGGCTGGTCTTGAACTCCCGACCTCAGGTGATCCGCCCGCCTTGGCCTCCAAAGTGCTTGGATTACAGGCATGAGCCACCATGCCAGGCCTCAGAAACTTTTTTTAATTAAAATTTTTTATTTTTAGCTGGGCATGGTGGTGCGTGCCTGTAATCCCAGCTACTCAGGAGGCTGAGGCAGGAGAATTGCCTGAACCCAGGAGGCGGAGGTTGCGGTGAGCCGAGATCGCGCCATTGCACTCCAGCCTGGGTATCGAGAGTGAAACTCCGTCTCAAAAAAAAAAAAAAAAAAAAAAAAATTTATTTTAATACAAGTGTAGATTCACATGTAATTCACACGTTGTTAAGAAACAATACAGCTGGGCGCGGTGGGTCATGCCTGTAATCCTAGCACTTTGGGAGGCTGAGGTGGGTGGATCACCTGAGGTCAGGAGTTCAAGACCAGCCTGGCCATCATGGTGAAACCCCATCTTTAAAAAAAAAAAAAAAGAAAAGAAACAATACAGAGAAATCAGTAGTACCATTTCCCCTACCTGTCCGCAAAGGTGTAGTTGAATATCACAACCAAGATCTCGATATCGATACGGTCAAGATACAGAACAGACTCTGCAAACTTTTCTTTTGTATTTTTGAGGTGGAGTGTCGCTCTGTCACCCAGACTAGAGTGCAGTGGTGTAATCTCAGCTCACTGCAAACTCCACCTCCCAGGTTCAGGCAATTCTCCTGCCTCAGCCTCTTGAGTAGCTGGGATTACAGGTGGCCACCACCATACTCAGCTAATTTTTGTACTTTTAGTAGACAGGGTTTCACCATGTTGGCTAGGCTGTCTCGAATTCCCGGACTTGAGTGATCCACCCACCTTGGCCTCCCAAAGTGCTGGGATTATAGGCATTAGCCACCACACCCATTTTTGGAAACATTTAAAATGAGTTGATCACTATCATAATGATTACCACATTCCCACAAGTCTGAAACATTCCTTTAAATTCCAAAATTTCTAAGTGAGGTCTTAGGCGACATACTGCCTTGAGGATTGTACAGTGATCTCAGAGGCAGCTTGCCATGCTGTCTGAAATATTTACTCACCTTTTTCTCAGGAGTTACAGGCGATTTATAACCAGTTGCAAATTAACTACAAAGTTAACTTTGCAGATAGAGCTGAACTGTTATTTCATAACAGGATACAACAGCTTACAAGTCACGTTGCTGAGCAAGCTTCCCAGAGACAGCTATTAACATTACGAACAGTTCCAGTTTTTCCACACCCAATTTATTCATTCAACAAGCCTCCTGTAATGAACTCCTGGTCACTCAGCAGTGACCTGAATGCACTTGCTTTTCTGTGGACCAGTTCCCCAGATAATGACTTTTACAGTTCAAATAAGGGTTAGCTCTCCTTCAGTTTATTCCAATGGTCAGTGTTTCTACTGTAACCTTTAAGAGTTCTGCAGCTTTGCCGAGCGCAGTGGCTCACACCTGTAATCCCTGGCACTTTGGGAGGCTGAGTCGGGCAGATCACCTGAGGTCAGGCGTTCAAGACCAGCCTGACCAATGTGGTGAAACCCCGCCTCTAAAAAAAAAAAAAAGAGTTCTGCAGCTTTATCAACAGCATGAAAAAAAATAGAATTTAAAAAAAAGAATTCTGCAGGAAGTTTCTGACAAAAACAAAAGTCACTGGCAAGAGTCTGAGGAAATTTACAGGAGATAGAGATCCTCCTTCTCTAAGGAAATAGTGGTCACTTACAGAGAAATTATAAGACCTCCTTCTAAATAAAATATTAATGAATTTTTAAGGGAAATCCCCTTTGGAATATTGCAAGGTCATACAACATTAAAAGCATGTGGAAATGAGGACACAGAATTGTTCAGAGAAGTAACTAAAACAGAAACTTGAGAATTGCCTATCTCCACATTTGGATATCTAGAAAAGTTTTTGAAAAGTAATCTAAGGTCAGGCATGGTGGCTCACCCCTGTAATCCCAGCTCTTTTGGAGGCTGAGGCGGGGATCACCTGAGGTCAGGAGTTTCAGACCAGCCTGACCAACATGGCGAAACCCTGTCTCTACTAAGAATACAAAATTTATCTGGGCATGGTGCCAGGCACCTGTAATCCCAGCTACTAGGGAAGCTGAGACAGGAGAGTCAATTGAATCCGGGAGGCAGAGGTTGCAGTGAGCCAAGATTGAGCCACTGCATTCCACCCTGAGGACAGAGTGAGACTCCTCTCAAAAAAAGAGAAAAGTATTCTAATACTAGGCATCAATAAGTTTCTAGAGAGAAGGGGGCAGGGAAAATTTTTTTTAAAAAAGTTTCTAGAGTATCGGTATAATTGGGATTTATTTGTTGTTGTTGTTGTTGTTGTTGTTTTGAGACAGAGCCTTGCTCTGTTACCCAGGTTGGAGTGGAGTGGCACGATCTTGGCTTGCTGCAACCTGCGCCTCCCAGGTTCAAGCCATTCTCCTGCCTCAGCCTCCCGAGTAGCTGGGATTACAGGCATGTGCCACCACGCCTGGCTAATTTTGTATTTTTAGTAGAGTGGGGTTTCACCATGTTGGCCAGGCTGATCTCGAGCTCCTGACCTCAAGTGATCTGTCTGCCTTGGCCTCCCAAAGTGCCACCATGCCTGGCTGGTTTGTTGTTGTTGCCATTGGCACCCAAAGATAAAGTTCCTTTCCTAAAATGACACCTTGGCATGCTCAAGTATACAAACAGGGAGACATGACAGTATGAAAGACATCACCTACTCCTCTTGGTATGACAGGCATGATTTCCCATGTTACCAGTGCTTCTCTCTGGTTTGATCTGCATTGTCAAAAAGAGTTGGGGTAGTTTCCTGAGCTTCCCCTCTCTGTACTACAGGACAAGAAATATCACCGGTGAGAACCAGGTAACACAGAGAGCTAGTCTGCAATTTCTGACTGCTCAGTGAGAAAAATAACCAGCAAAACAGGATTTTATTTTTGTTTTCCTTCCAACAGAGTAGCTCAAGCTCTCCCATTACAAAAATTCAATCAATCTACACACAACAGTGAAATTCAACAGGAATCCAGGGAAAGGGGAGAAGTGGACAAAACAGATTGAAGTTTAACTTTTCATTCTCCAAATACCCCAAATATCTAAAACAAAACAAAAACAAAAAACCCTTTCCTTTATAATTTTTTTTTGAGACAAAGTCTCACTCTGTTGCCCAGGCTGGAGTGCAGTGGTGCAATCTCTGCTCACTGCAACCTCTGCCTCCTGGGTTCAAGCAATTCTCCTGCCTCAGCCTCCTGAGTAGCTGGGATTACAGGCATGCATCACCATAGCCAGCTAATTTTTGTATTTTTAGTAGAGATGGGGTTTCACCATGTTTGCCAGGCTGATCACAAACTCCAGACCTCAATAATCCACCCACCTTGGCCTCCCAAAGTGCTGGGATTCCAGGCGTGAGCCGCTGTGCCTGGCGTCCTTCATCAGTTTTTAAAACTTAGTGGAAATAAAAAACTCAGTGAGAGAAAATTAAGGGCTTGCAGATGAGAGAAACTGAAAACAGTTATCAAATAGGCAAAACAGATAAGAGTAGAAAGGATGGGCTCAGTAACTCCCATCTGTAATTCCAACACTTTGGGAGGCCGAGGTAGGCAGATTACTTGAGCTCAGGAGATTAAGACCAGCCTGGCAACATAGCAAAATCCTATCTCTACAAAAAATTTAAAAATTAGCTGGACATGGTGACATGCACCTGTAGTCCCAACTACTCTGGAGGCTGAGGCAGGTAGAACACCTGAGCTCAGGAGGCCAAGGCTACAGTGAGCTGTGTTGCACCACTGCGGCGACAGAGTGAGACCCTGTCTGAAAAAAAAAAAAAAAAAAAGAGTAGAGGGAGCAAAAGAATTTGCAAGGAGGCTGGGTGTGGTGGCTCACGTCTATAGTCCCAACACTTCGGAAGCCCGAGGCGGGCAGATCACCAGGTCAAGAGTTTGAGACTATACTGACCAACATGGTGAAACCCTGTCTCTACTAAAAATACAATAATTAGCCTGGCATGGTGGTGCTTGCCTGTAATGCCAGCTACTCAGGAGGCTGAGGCAGGAGAATAGCTTGAACCAGGAAGGCAGAGGTTGCAGTGAGCCAAGATGGCGCCACCGCACTCCAGCTTGGCAACAGAGTGAGACTCCGTTTTGAAGAAAAAGAAAAAAGAAAAAAAGAATTTGCAAGGAAATTGTTCCAGTTTGGGGTAAACTGGGGATTTTTGCAAAATGTTATTTAATGCCTATTTATTAAACTATTTTTTTTTTTTTTTTGAGACAAAGTGTCACAAAGTCTCCCGGGCTGGAGGGCTGGAGTGCAATGGTGCGATCTTGGCTCACTGCTACCTCCGCCTCCCAGGTTCACGTGATTCTCCTGCCTCAGCCTTCCGAGTAGCTG
The DNA here is from genome assembly GCF_030222135.1 of Aotus nancymaae. Classification (NCBI taxonomy): domain Eukaryota; kingdom Metazoa; phylum Chordata; class Mammalia; order Primates; family Aotidae; genus Aotus; species Aotus nancymaae. Next base: position 27,182,283 of record NW_026988443.1, on the reverse strand, counting down.
GGACTGCAGGTGTATACCACCACACACAGATAATTTTTTGTATTTTTAGTAGAGATGGGGTTTCACTATGTTGACCAGACTGGTCCCGAACTCCTGACCTCATGATCCAGCCGCCTTGAACTCCCAAAGTGCTGGGATTACAGGCATGAGCCACCACGCCTGGCTATTTATTAAACTATTTACATGCATAAGAGTATATACACATACATTTTTTTTTTGAGATGGAGTCTTGCTCTGTTGCCCACGCTGGAGTGCAGTGGCACAATCTCAGCTCACTGCAACCTCTGCCTCCAGGGTTCAAACAATTCTCCTGCCTCAGCCTCTCAAGTAGCTGAGATTATAGGCATGCGCCACCATGCCCAGCTAATTTTTGTATTTTTAGTGGAGATGGGTTTTCACCATGTTAGCCAGGCAGGTCTCGAATTCCTGACCTCAGGTGATCCACCCGCCTTGGCACCCAAACTGCTGGGAATACAGGTATGCGCCACCACAGCTGGCCTGGTTTACTGATTATAAATAGCTTAAATAGGGGGTTATCCAGATTCCAGAAAATAAAACAGATTTTTGGATAAATTAGGTAACTTTTGGTTCTTTTTGCACCATGAATCTAAAAACTTTGTTAGTTTACTTATCACTAATATACCTGTCAAACTGTTGCTATAGAGCTTTCTACTATCAAGATACACAACCAAAGAAAAAGGATACTCAGTGTAGTAAAGAGTTCTGGAATGAGATACAGCAGAGATATGACCCACCCTTTTGGGACTGCAGTGCCAAACTAGGAAATCACCTGTGTTTAACCAATCAGAACATCCTGTTTTTTATTTTTTAATAGACATGCCCTTGTATCTCGTCATTATGTTAGTGGCTGGTAGCCATAAAACTTTTTTTTTGCTTACTCTTTCAGATTTATACAGAAAACCCAGCTCTCAGTGAATATCTTGATCTGGGAGAGACTAAATATCCTTGAATATGCTTGTATAGTCTGAAGGTTTCTATCTTGACAGTTTTAATGCCAGTTTAGTGAGCTAAGAAATGAACTAAAAAAAAAAAAAAAAAAAAAAAAGGCCAGGCGCGGTGGCTCATGCCTGTAATGCAAGCACTTTGGAGGCCAAGGCGGGCAGATCTCCTGAGGTTGGGAGTTCAAGACCAGCCTGACCAACATGGTGAAACCCCATCTTTAAATTAAAAAAAAAAAAAAGAAATGAACTAGAAACCAGAATGCCTGTTAATGCTAAAACAGACTCACTGAGTGACCACAGAACTTCCTTCTTGGCCAAACTGAGAGAGGAGACTGTCATGAATAATATTAATATTAATGAAGCAAAGCACTCTGATGATTTAGATGACAGCAGTAACTTCATTGTTTTTCCCGTTTGTGCTGTGTGTGTGTGTGTGTGTGTGTGTGTGTGTGTTGCCTAATAATCTTTTATACCAGGTGCGGTGGCTCACGCCTGCAATCCCAGCACTTTGGGAGGCTGAGGCAGGCAGATCACTTGAGGTCAGGAGTTCAGGACCAGCCTGGTAAACATGATGAAACCCTGTCTCTACTAAAAATACAAAAATTAGCCAGGTGTGGTGGCAGGCACCTGTAATCCCAGCTACTCAGGAGACTGAGGCACGATAATTGCTTGAACTCGGGAGGCAGAGTTTGCAGTGAGCCGAGATTGTGCCACTGTAATCCAGTCTGGGTGACAGAGCAAGAATCTGTCTAAAAAAAAAAAATTTTTTTTATGGCCCTATGTACCCATCCAGGTGAGAAAATATAATAATTGAGGTCTAAGGATTCCCTAGAAAGAATCTTAGAGATCATGCATTGTATCTGTATCTTAATTTACTTTTTTTAATTTCTAAGATAATATTCTCCTAAATATTCAAACAATAAGTTGCTTCTTTGCCTTTTGACCGCCACCCAATTTCACTTTCCTCCCCAGAAATACCCAGTGTTAATTAGTTATGTATTCTACTCCTTTTCTGTACAGATACACACAAATATATGCAACCAAGGCTGGGTGTGGTTGGCTCACACCTGAAATTTCAGTATTTTGGGAGGCCGAGAAGGAAAGATTACTTGAGCATAGGAGTCTGAGACCAGCCTGGGCAACATAGCAAGACATAGTCTCTACAAGGAATTTGAAAAAAATTAGCCGGGCATGGTGGCACATGCCTATCATCGCACCTACTCTGGAGGCTGAGGTGGGAGGACTGCTTGAGCCCAGGAGTTTGAGGCTGTAGTGAACTAAAATGGCACCACTGCACTCTAACCTGGGTGACAGAGGTATTAAAAAAAATTATATGTACACACACACACACACACACACACACACACACACACACACAGAGAGAGAGAGAGAGAGAGATGCAACTGCAATGACTTGTCTTTTTTTTGTGTGATGGAGTTTCACTCTAGCTCCCAGGCTGGAGATAGAGCGATTCTCCTGCCTCAGCCTCGTGAGTAGCTGGGATTATAGGCGCTCATCATTATGCCCGGCTAATTTTGTATCTTTAGTAGAAATGGAGTTTCTTTTTTCTTTTTATGAGACCAAGTCTCGCGATATCCCCTAGGCTGGAGTGCAGTGGTGTGATCTCTGCTCACTGCAACCTCCGCCTCCCGGGTTCAAGCAATTCTCCTGCTTCAGCCTCGCGAGTAGCTGGGATTACAAGTGCCCACCACCACACTCGACTAATTTTTGTATTTTTAGTAGAGACGGGGTTTCACCATGTTGTTCAGGCTGGTCTCGAACTTTTGACCTCGTGATCTGCCCACCTCGGCCTCCCAAAGTGTTGGGATTATAGGCGTGAGCCACCGTGCCGAGCCAACTTATCTTTTAACATGGAATAACTCTGTACAGGTTTGTTTATTTTCTCCTTTAACAAAATGTTTGGAGATCTCTTCTGTATACATCTTACTCCCACCTCCTCATCTAGGTCAAGCTTCTTATTTTGCAGTAGTAGAAAACCACACATAAAGTCATACAATGACTTTCCTAAGTCGGACAGCTACACAATAGGGACCAGAGACCAGCCAGTAGTTTCTAGTCAAACAAAAATCAATTGTTATTTATTGAACAGAGTTTGCAGAAACTGGAAGTCTCCAATTCAGTGACCAAAACCGCAATTACTTTTGCACCAACCTAATAATTTTTTAAAAACAGTTGTTATTCAAACATAAATTCAACTGGTGCTCACTTTTGTTTTCACTTAAGTTAATCAAATGTTCAGGTTACTATGAAGTTGACAAGTTAATTTGTGATGAATGGTGACCTAATATTTCATTGAGTAGTCAATCCCTCTTTCCACTAAAAGAAGCTGCTTCTCACTGTACTAAACCCCTGCCTCTCATTCTCCAAACTTTCAGGTGGCCAACTCCTTGTCATCTTCCCCTAGATCATGAGTGGGGTTCACTCTCTTATCTCCCTCGGGGGCCGCTTCTCAACACTTAAAGAGCTTTCATCTCCACCTGTGTCTCCAAGACGGATCTCCTTCTCCTGGGCCTTGGTCACCTCGGGATTCCCCGAGGTTCCCCAGAAGAGGCTGCACAAGTCAGGATAGGAAGTCCAGGAAATGGGGAGGTCGCCGATGACCACGCCCAGGGACTATTTGAAAACCCCCAAAATTTACTGAGGTGGAAAAATTGCGGGTCATTGTGGGATTAGGGTGAGGGGACCTGGTCCCAGGGAAAAGAGTTTGTTTTCCCACCAGAGGGAACGCTGAACGCGAAGGGAGTCTGGCGCCCTTCCTTCCCGGGGAGTCCTGGGCGTTGCTCTCTCGCCCCAGTGGTGACGCAATCTCTCCGCGCCGGGGGCGGGATGCGTTTGACGCCATCTTCGGGCGCCCGGCTGGGGGGGCGCTGGGTGTGGGGCGGCTCCGGGGCCGGGGATGGCGGCGGCCGCGGTTGCGGCGGCTCCGGGACGAGCGGGTGGATCCCGGGAAGCGCTGTGAAATGGGCCGGTGAGTGTCCCTGGAAGTCGTGGCCGCCGGGGCCAGGCAGGCCTGGGCTTGGTGCTCCGGAGGAAGTGGCCCCCGGGAGCCCGTTGCTCCGCCGGGCCGGGGCCCATGAACCGCGGACAGAGGGAAGGGAAGAGGCCGCACCTAAACCCCTGCGCCCTTCTTTCTACCCCGGCATGGAAGGCGGCCTCAGGCCCCGGCGCCCCGGAGTCTGTATCTCTGCGGGCCAAGGTGTCCGAGTCTGCGGTGCGGGAATGGCCCCCAAAGAAGGAAGCGTCGCTTGCAGGCCCTCGCCTCTGCCCCCTTGGTGGGTCGACCCTCTACTCTCTAAACGCAGAATTCCCGATTTCGAGCCCTACCCTGATTGGAGCAAGGATTGCGGGACCACTGGGAGCCATAACACTAGTCTCTGACAAGCTTCTCTTTTTTTGTCGGGTGCACCTCTTGCCCGCAGAGAATTGGGGTCTCCAGCTGGGTTCACCCCCTTGATTCCGACCCAAGCGTGTTGAGGAGCTTGGTTCCGGGCTCTGCTAGCAGCGTTGGCAACTCTCTTGTTAGCTCGGTTGGGGTCACAAGCTGCGTCTTCCCTTTGAGATCCTCAGTGAGGTTCTGAAGAGGCCGAGGTTTCGGATTTTTAAGTGTGTTTTGCTTTGTGGGAACCTGGCGCACAAGCTTGGCTCTTTGTTATCCTTTCTGCAGACCTTTTGCCTCTTTCGGTCCTTTTCCTAGCCTGTGTTTGCTAACCTCTGGGTGACCTGAAGGCAGGTTTTCTCTAATGTTTTCGTTACAGAAAGCAAGGATCATTTTGGGATTGAAGATGTGACCCCACTTTCCACTGGAAATGAAGAAGAAAGCAAACTGCTTTTCAGTTACTAGAACTGCTGGTGGAGAACAGAGGCAACATTTATGCCACTGTGTAGTATGTGTTTGTGGAATTAGGAATTTGTCTTCCCACTGTGCTTTCCTATCCTATTACCTTTTATGTACACCTGCATCTTGCCAATCATGAGAGAGAAATGTTGCGTTCAGTTTGGGTTGAGGGTTGCAGTGTTCTATAGGACTTGGACAGGATAGTCAGTAGTTTCTTAGAGCACTCATCTCTACTGCCTTCTCTGTTTTCAGAGGTTAAGGCTCCATTCTTTTGTGCTTCGAGTTTCTGGCAAGTGTAGATTCAGATATTGATGGTTTAGTGGTAGTTTTGTTTCAGTAGTGTTAGCCACCTGAGGACCAAGGCAGTATTTTCAGTTTCTTTCCCACTTGATTTAGCTCTTGGTGTAAAGTTGTCACTCAGAATATTTTACACGAATATTCACACACACACACACACACACTTTTACCCTGAAAATCTCTTAATAAGTCTTCCCCTTGAGTGACTCCCCCTTGACCTCTTTTTCTGCCCCAGAAACATAAATAATTGTTCTTTTCATCTAGTGCTGCCTTTTTCATTTAAGTAACCTCCACATTTATGTTTTCACGGGCCCTGTATAAAGGGGAAATCCATGGAGTTGATTTTTCCTGCTTCCCATTGGTCATATGGGAACAGTATTAAATCTTACATTTTTATTTGTGCATTTAACTGAAATTCGGATTGGAAGCAAGTTTAACATTTGGGGAACAGGCATAGGTAGATGTTAAGGAAACAATGTTAAGAAAAACCATTGAAATTTGATGCATGGATTTTTTCCAGGGATGTCTTCTTACAAGTGAGAGCATTAGAGATTTTTTTTTTTCCTCTCTTCAACTGCCTAGGTACTCTGGGTAAATGTACCATTTACCTGTGGAGAAGAAGATGAGGCAAGGACGTGTATACTCTAATGCCTTGGAATTACCTTTCATGATAACCCTGGGTAAAATCAGAGGTCCAGCAGCTGCTTACTCCATTCCTGTTTCTATCTTCTAGGCTCCCGAGCCAGCCGGGAGGACACTTACTACAGCTGCTCAGAAGCACCACTGGAAGCTCAGGTAGTACCGGCAATTTGAATTCCTTGTTTCAGGAAAATATCTGGGATGTCACAGTGGAAAAACAGAACAGAATATAACATAAGAAGGCTTTTTCAGATTCAAAGAACTGGAACCTGGTTGGAAGAAATAGGCAGCAAAGTTCATGTGCACTGAAGTGTTAAGACCAAAAAGTTGCTTTATCACAATGGACAAAAGCATTTGTGAAAGGTGACAGTAAGAGAAAGGGAAAAGAGAACTTTCTTATGAATTATACAGATACGGGGGAAAAGACAGGCATGTTTAGAGGAATGGAACCAGAATTTTATAGAGTGGTGGCTGGAGCAGACCTGCAATGGAGAAGGAGCTATTGGCAAAAGAAAGCACAACAGAAAAAGAAAGGGAATGAATAGAGAAGGCAAATTGAAGGTGATCATTGAGAAGAAAAGAAGCCTTTTGAGACTAGGGAACTGGAAGTCTACGTAAGGTCAGAAAAATACTGTTTTTCTTTGGTGGGGAGGAGAAACAAGATGACAGCAAACTAGATTACTCACTCTTGCTATATGGAATCTGAGTTAAAATGTAGTATTTCATGGGACAAAAATGTTTATTTTCATAACCTGGTTAGGGAGCAAAGTTTAAAAAAAAGAAAAAGACACAAGCAGACCTGAGGATTTGACACCTAGGTCCTTGAGATACTGATGATACAAGGCAAAGGTGGAAGAGAGTTTTTTAGCCAGGCTTGGGATGGTAGTAGGTGAGATCATAACCCAAATTAGGCTACAGAAAGGAAGCAAGGATGAGGTCATATGTTCAGGAAAGAAGGTGGCACATTCATATTTGATAAAAAAGGAGAAACTTAAGGAAAAGAGCCAGCAGGAGGCTGGGCATGATGGCTTATGCCTGTAGTCCCAGCACTTTGGGAGCCTGAGGCGGATGGACCACCCTAGGTCAGGAGTTCGAGTCTAGCCTGGCCAACATGGTAAAACCCCATCTCTACTAAAATTACAAAGTTAGCTGGGCCTGGTGGTGTGTGCCTGTAGTTCCATTCCAGTTACTCAGGAGGCTGAGGCAGGAGAATTGCTTGAACCCAGCTGGCAGAGGTTCTGGTGAGCTGAAGATTGCGCTGCTGCACTCCAGCCTGGGCGACAAGATCAAAACTCCATCTTAAAAATAAAGGAAAAAGAGCCAGCAGGAAAGACTTGGTGTTCAGAGCCCCCTTTGGGAAGAAGGCTGAAAAGACTCAAGATGCTCATGAGACACATGACTAACCATGAAGCTGTTGGTCTCTCTGGGCTTGGGGAGCCCACAGGTTATTTGCGCATTGGTGAATAGTCATCCGTGTAGCTCTTGGTGCCTTGTGGTTTCCCCCATTGTTTCATGTTCCAGTCTGGATGAGTTGGGGGTAGTCTCCTTGTCTGCCCCCTTCTACCTTCTTTTTTCTAATAATTCCCTTTGTTACATCTTCCTCCATGGCACAATTCCTCCTATTTCCTTTGTCTTGGCTCATCCCTAGGTTACTTTTCTTTGCCTCTGATTTGTTCCCTAGCAGATGTGGGCGCCCCAGCCAGAAGCAGAGAGGGGTACAGGGAAGCCACAGCGAAGCCCCTTCTGATGCCCCAGGGAGCAAGCCGACTCCTTCCAGGCTCCAGGAACACCACAAAGCAATATGAAACCTGTTCATGAGAGGAGTCAGGAATGCCTTCCACCAAAGAAACGAGACCTCCCCGTGACCAGCGAGAATATGGGGAGAACTACCAGCTGCTCCACTAACCACACACCCTCCAGTGATGCCTCTGAATGGTCCCGAGGGGTTGTGGTGGCCGGGCAGAGCCAGGCAGGAGCTAGAGTCAGCCTGGGGGGTGATGGAGCTGAGCCTATCACCGGTCTGACAGTGGACCAGTATGGCATGCTGTATAAGGTGGCTGTGCCACCTGCCACCTTCTCACCAACTGGCCTCCCATCTGTGGTGAATATGAGCCCCTTGCCCCCCACATTTAATGTAGCGTCTTCACTGATTCAACATCCAGGCATCCACTATCCCCCAATCCACTATGCTCAGCTCCCATCCACCTCGCTGCAGTTCATTGGGTCTCCTTATAGCCTTCCCTATGCTGTGCCACCTAATTTCCTACCAAGTCCCCTCCTATCTCCTTCTGCCAACCTTGCCACTTCTCACCTTCCACACTTTGTGCCATATGCCTCACTTCTGGCAGAAGGAGCCACTTCTCCGCCGCAGGCTCCCTCCCCGGCCCACTCATTTAACAAAGCCCCGCCTGCCACCTCCCCACCTGGGCAGTTGCCACATCATTCAAGTACTCAGCCGCTGGACCTCGCTCCAGGCCGGATGCCCATTTATTATCAGATGTCCAGGCTGCCTGCTGGGTATACTTTGCATGAAACCCCTCCAGCAGGTGCCAGCCCAGTTCTTACCCCTCAGGAGAGCCAGTCTGCTCTGGAAGCAGCTGCTGCAAATGGAGGACAGAGACAGCGAGAGCGAAATATCGTAAGACGGGAAAGTGAAGCCCTTGACTCCCCCAACAGCAAGGGCGAAGGCCAGGGACTGGTACCCGTGGTAGAATGTGTGGTGGATGGACAGTTGTTTTCAGGTTCTCAGACTCCACGGGTGGAGGTAGCAGCCCTGGCACACCGAGGGACCCCGGACACTGACCTCGAGGTCCAGCGGGTGGTTGGCGCTTTAGCTTCTCAGGACTATCGTGTGGTGGCAGCTCAGAGGAAGGAGGAACACAGCCCCCTCAACCTATCCCATCATACCCCCGACCATCAGGGTGAGGGACAGGGGTCAGCCAGGAACCCTGCAGAGCTGGCAGAGAAAAATCAGGTCCGTGGGTTCTACCCTCAGTCCCATCAGGAACCAGTAAAACATAGACCTTTACCCAAAGCAATGGTTGTAGCCAATGGCAACCTGGTGCCCACTGGAACTGACTCAGGCCTGCTGCCTGTGGGCTCGGAGATCCTGGTAGCATCAAGTCTGGACATGCAGGCCAGAGCCACCTTCCCAGACAAGGAACCAACACCGCCCCCCATTACCTCCTCCCACTTGCCTTCCCATTTCATGAAAGGCGCCATCATCCAGCTGGCTACAGGAGAGCTGAAGCGGGTGGAGGATCTCCAGACCCAAGATTTTGTGCGCAGTGCCGAAGTGAGCGGGGGGCTGAAGATTGACTCTAGCACGGTCGTGGACATTCAGGAGAGCCAATGGCCTGGATTTGTCATGCTGCATTTTGTGGTTGGTGAGCAGCAGAGCAAAGTGAGCATCGAGGTGCCCCCTGAGCACCCCTTCTTTGTATATGGCCAGGGTTGGTCCTCCTGCAACCCTGGGCGGACAACACAGCTCTTCTCTCTGCCCTGCCATCGGCTACAGGTGGGAGATGTCTGCATCTCTATCAGTTTACAGAGCTTGAACAGTAACTCAGTTTCTCAGGCCAGCTGTGCTCCCCCAGGCCAGCTGGGTCCCCCCCGAGAAAGGCCTGAGAGGACGGTCTTGGGACCCAGAGAGCTATGTGACAGTGAGGGGAAGAGCCAGCTGGCAGGAGAGGGCTCCCGTGTAGTAGAGCCTTCCCAGCCTGAGCCCGGTGCTCAGGCCTGCTGGCCAGCCCCGAGCTTCCAAAGATACAGCATGCAAGGGGAGGAGGCACGGGCCGCACTGCTCCGTCCCTCTTTCATTCCACAGGAGGTAAAGCTGTCCATTGAAGGGCGTTCCAATGCAGGAAAATGAAACACTTTCCCAGACCAGGACTGGGCTTTACCCCAGAGCTGAGCCTCGCCGCCGTGAGCAGGCAGAGGATTTGCACATGCCGAGCAGGGAATGGCTTTCTTGGCAGTGAGATTTGGGGGAAAGGGGAGGCATGAAGTCAGCCTCCCAAGGCAGAATCTGTTGCTCATTACCCCATGGCGTCCTTTCAGGACAACCCCAGAGGGTGTTGTGATGGGGAGCAGCAGGCCTGGGGCAAGGAAGGAAGGGGGTGCACACAGGAGAAGAAACATTCCAAAATCAGGGCCTCCCTGTTCTTTCCTCCCCATCCCTAGCTCCTGCAAAGGAAAGTCCAGGCTTTGGGAGCAGATGGCAGAGGGAGGGAGTAAAGAAAGAGCCAAAAATGATGATCCACAGCTTATAGTAGCAGTTAAACTGTCAGAAGTTTTTTTCCTTTTTTGTGGTGGAAGGGCAGGAGGCCCCAAGGTTGGAAATAAGAGGGTTCCCACCCAGAACCCTTCTTGTGAGAGATGTGCACTTTAAAGGGTGATTTTATTCCAGATGTCTATGGCTGAGTGTGTGGGGGAGGAGCACTCTCATCGACAGGACTCTGCTTGATCCTCTGCTTCATAGCCCTTCCCCATCTCTCCTCACCATTCCGCCTACAAGGCTTCTAGCAGCACGGGGGCCCGGAGAAAGAGCCCATGCAGGGTGCAGAGTGAAGAACTACCTTGCCAGGGACTCAGTCAGGGGACTTTGGGAGAAAGACTCGATAGCCAGGCTGACTGGGTTCTAGGCAGGGCTTCTGGAAAGGTAGCTCACCTAAGAAAGCTCCTCCAACTCAGCATGCCAGACCCACTTTGAAATCTCTCAGAATCTCGTTGGTAATGGTGACTTTAGAAAGAGCTAGTAGACTCTTCCCCAGGCACCAACCCCCCACCTTTGTCTGTGTTGTGCCTAAGTGCCTGCGCCGTCCCCACCCTCCTGCTGCCCTGACCTCTGCATGGTGTCGTGACCTGGGCCTCGTTTGTAGCTGCACTGTCTTTCCTTGTCTGCAAAGTTGGTTTTGTCCACTCTGACCAAGACCTCTAGTTTTTGGTGGGTAAGGGGTCTCTCGGGTTTCCCCGTCAGCTATAATCTCTATTTTTAAAATCTCAAAATCATGTCCCCTCCACTTCCACTGCCAAACAGCTAGGTGGAGAAACAAGAAGGGAACTGTGCCCTGGGCCAGGGTGAATTCGTGGCTGGGCAGTGCCCATCATGGCATTTTCAGATGTCCCATATGTCCCCTCCCGTCTTATTCCACTGCTTCTCCCAGCATTCTGGCATCTCCAAGCTATCCCCTCCCACCACTAGCTCTAAGATTCTAGGATAGTCTTGATAACATTTCAATACCTGAGGTAGATGTCATTTTGTGGTGGTATATTCCTCTGCAAAAAGTATTTTCAATCTTAGTTACATTTGCACCCCCCTCCTGCTCCCCGCCAATGTCTTAATCCCACATTTTCTTCACAACTTTTAGCATCAGCTCAGACCGTGGGGTTCCATTGGGTATTGGGAATTAGGCTCCCCCACTAGCTTTCAGGTGGGTGAGTTTTTTGTTTGTTTTTTGGGGGTCTTTAGACTCTTGAAGGCAACTCAGGGTATTGTCCACTCAGCTCTCTGGTTAGACTTCTCCAGGCTATGATCCTGGTATTTCCTTTATAAGGTATACTTGGATTGGCTGAGACCTGGCCTGGCATCAGGAGTCCAAACCTCTGAGGTCTGATCTCTGCTCTGTCAAGGACTTTCGGCAAGTCTCGTGACCTCTGGCTCTTTCACTTCCTCCCCACCTGCCAAATGGGGATAAATAATCTTACCTACCTCCTGGGGGGAGGGGAAGTTCTGAGAATGGAGTCATTCTTAGTGTTCAGGTGCTAAAGGTTGTTCTCCTGGGGGAACAGAGTGACTGAAACTGGCTTGTTTGCTACAAGCCCTACACTCCACTGTTTGATTCCTTGAAAGCAGTTGCCTGGTCAGTCAGCTTTTAGGGGTCCATCAAAGGAAGCTGCTGACGTAACTGCGAGTGCTTCAGTATCTGGTTTGTGTCAGAACCAGACACCAACTTTGTATTGCATTTGGGATCATATCTTTCCTCTTCTCTGTCCCCCATTCTCTGAATGCTGCTTTCTCTGGCTTGTCTCCTACAGTGGGGGCCTGTGGGGTTGAGTCTTGTGGAATCCCTTCAAATGAGAGCCTTGGGAGAAGGCCTCATCTCTGGCTGTTTCATGAGCAACTTATTCCTAGAGTTCATTGTTTGCACAGGTTTCTCACAAACATCCTTCCTCATGGGAAGGCTCATCAACTGAGTTTAGTAACATGTACACAGGAGATGCTCAAGAAATGACCACAAGGATACAAGCTGAGCTTTCTCTTTATGGGGAAAACCTATGTCTAACTAGATATAGACTAATTAGTTTAAATCAAATCACCCTCCACTTGGGCTAGTTGTGACTTTACAAACTGGTAACTTCCATTGAATTCTGGAAAAAGAAATTCTTGAGGACCCTGGCAAGTTGGGCCCTGACCTTTCTGTTGTTGCTTCTCTTCTGTCTCTTGCTGGTGAAGCAATACCAGCAGCTCCTGTAATACCACAATATCGTGCCATGCATATGTAACATATTAATACTTGATCTTGCTGAGCTGCAAAGGTATCTTTCATAAAATATGGTCCCCAGGAAAAGAAGGTCTGTGCTCTAAATCTCAGTCAGAGCTATGGCCTTCCCCTTGCCTTTAACCTCTAGTTTAGTCTTTTCCTCTAGGCATGAAAAGTAAGACTAACCTGTGGTGTGTCCATTCTTCCTTATAGGAATTTCCTGAGTTTGCAGGAGACACGAGAGCAGTTTTTAGAGAGTCAGCATTTTGGTGGGAAGTTGTCAACTTTTTAGGAATGAGCAGTTGACAAGGGCCAGAGCCTGTTCCTTGTCAGCAGTAGGATGTTCCCAGAGCTTAGGAATAGAAAGGAGAACTGCTGACTGTCTGGCACTGTACGGGAATAGGGGAACCCAGTAATGGATGGATAATAAGCCAAGTCTTGAATCATTCCTATCAAGATTAGTGTATATTAGGAAGAGAGGTGGCATGGAGGAAAGGGGCTCTGGGAGTTCAGAGCTGAGTGCTTGTACCTGAGGGAAGGGGTCCCAGCGGATCTGGGCTGATCCTTCTGCATTCTTGGTCCCAGTTGGTTATACCACCAAGGGCTTTGCTCTGCGCTGCTTTGCCACTGCTGCTGTCTGCTCACTGTCCTGTCTGCTGCCCTCTACAGCTCCTGTCCTTCCATGTCTTTGGCCATGTAGATAAGTCCAGGCGTCTGTTTCATTCTTACCTGTGTTCTGCCATGTTATTTTATTGCAAAGTCACGTTGAATAGGGATGGTATGAAATGCTGCTGGTGGGCTGGTGAATCCAAAGGGATATGGCTTCAGTGCTGTCGGGAGCCCTTTGGCTCCAAATGTCTGACTATCTTGAGGGAGAAACAAGCAGGTTTCTACTAGTGGGTGTCTTCTGTTGTATTAACTTCTTTCCTCTGTGGTATCTTGTATCCTGTTTTAAAAATGAAATGAAGGGAACCACATTAGGGCCCATGCCAGCATCCCATTTTAGTTCCTCCAGCTCCAGTTAGGTGGATTCTGGAGTTTGGAGAGAGTTTAAAGTTTGGCTGAAATAGCCCCTCAAGTGGGGTTTAGTTTTCTTTTTACCAGTGGGCATCATGGGCGATTTAGAGGGAAGAACAGAATGGTGGTGTGATTTGAACCTGCAGCAAGCAGGCATACTGGAGTTGAGTGATCCCTCTGGAGATGAAGGGTGGACATGGATTGACTGGGAAAAGGCCCGGGTCCATTGGAGTAAAGATAATCTGATTGATTGAATTGGCCATGGGAGGTTAGGTCACAGTCTTATTTAAAAAAGTAAATAGGACAGAGACTTAAGTTTTAGGGAGACATCTTGGCCTCCTAGGCCAAGTTTACTAAATGACAGTGAAGCTACAGTACCTTCCAGTTGGGAAAAAGTGTACACTACAGTTGAAGAGCTGAACCTTATTAGGTTGGATGTTGATCAGGAACCTGTTTGCCCTTTGCTGGGAAGCCTTCACCCTCCAGCTTCCCTGGGGTAGGGAAGGTCTCCCACATTATGCAATAATAAAATAAGCATCTGGGTCTTTGCAGCTGTCAGTTGCTCTTTCAACTCTAGGATCCATCTTTGGACCAGAAGCCTGGTCTGGGCCTAGGATGACACTGGCCCCAGAGATGCTAGAGTCAACTGCACTCTCTCCTTAACTGCAGACTATGCACAGTGCCTGGGGCGGAAGGAGGAGAGGTGTCTCGGTTTGCCCTGCTGCCTCCCCAGCAGGAACAATAGTCATAAATGCACTTTTCACACTAAAGGTTTCTTTATTAGTTCTCCTGTTAAACCTAGATCCCTCCCTGGTAGATTGCAAACTCAAAGTCTTTGTGATCCCAAAGCCATTCCACTGCAAATGCCCAGCAGTGAAGATGGCCTCAAATTGGGTTCCTGCCTGCAATGTGTCTGGCAGCAGCCCATGTGCCTTTACCTATTGTCAAACTTGCAAGCATTTATTTGTCTTTATGACTGTCATGGGGACTGAGGTTCTTCAGAGAGAGAGAGAGAGAGAGAGTGAGCTGATGACACAGTGGTTTTACACCCACCCCCGGACAGGGAGTTTGCACGTAGTTGTGAGCTGTGAGTGGTTAGTGCATTGCTGGTATTGCCGAAGGCAGGGTTGATCCCTCACTTGCTTGATACTTGCAACTTGCATTCAAAAGAATCTAGATTGTGTTGGGGAAGGGACTGATTGTACTCATGGCTAACTTGAAGTATTAAAATAAGGCTGTTCCCTACAACCTTCTTAGTCACACAGGATCCCTGTAGCCAAAACAGTATATGATCCAGCTGCAGAGAGCAGACTGCTCTCAGCTTGCACAGCACCTTAGGTGAGGGAAGAATATATGGATAGGGAATGGGGTGGAGAAAGAAGGATGAGAATGTTGTCATCCAGGTGGCTTTAGGGTCCTAAGGAGTGGAGGAGGATGGCACTGGGGAGGTCTGGATGGATCTGGTAGGAGTTCCCTGTAGATAAATTACTGATCCCCCATCTACTATCCCCAGTGTGTAATGGCTGAATTAATATGTAATCAACTGCATTGTATCTAAAGCCTTAGAACTAGTCAGGTGCTCCCTCCACCCAATACCATTTCTTACCCTCTAATCCTACCTGATCTTTAACAAAGCATTAATAATTCTAAGGATAATCTCTATTTTGTTGTGCTTTTTTGTAACTGTTTTAAATAAATCAATTTGTACTGTATATTTGTACTTTTGTGAGATCCTTTTTGCTGTTTTACCATTTTAAGTCTCTGTACTTGGCTACACACAGATTGTATTTTTATTGTTAATGCTCTTCTTATGGATACCTGCATTTAACTTGTGGACTATGTAAACACAATATCTATCAATATCTATATATCTATATATCTATCTATATAAACTACTAGCTTTTCCTTTTGGTGTTTGCGCCTTCTTCCTATCCCAGCCTTAGATGGTGGCCACGGGGTGGGGGATAGAAACCTCTGTGGGAGCAGTTACATGGTGCCTATCTTTGTGCGGTGAGCACAAGGCAAATGGCATGAGCTTGTCCTGGCATGGTCTCTCCCCTCGGTTGGTGTGGATTTCAGAGACCTGGCAGTCTACCTGAAGACTTAGATTCTAGTGGACTCACAAGGATCTGTCATTACCTTCACTGCTGGCCTCCTCCCCAATTCTTTACTCAGGAATGCCGCCAGTAATATGCCCCAATCATAGCTACTGCCTAAAATTTACAAAGCTTGCCACTAGTAAGTGGCCTTTATGGAACACTTATTATGTGCTATAAGATATCCTAAGTGCTTTATATATAGGAACAAGCATTTGTTGCTAGTATTATTTCCATTTTGTGGATGGGGAAGCAAAGACAGAGGTTAACTAACTTCCCCAAAGTTACACAGCTAGTAAGTGGCAGGGCACTTTTGAACCCAGAGATGCAACTCCTGAGTTTGTATTATTTCAGCTTCTTGTGAAAATTGAGATCATCCATGTAAAGTGCTCAGAATCATCTTTGGCACATAGTGAGGACTGTCATTTTGAAGCATCCAAGTAGGACTCCAGTATGGAGCTCTGAGAGAAAGGCATTTGGTTCAATTTTTTCTTTTTTTTTTTTTTTTTTCTTTTGAGACAGAGTCTCTATTGCCCAGGCTGGAGTGCAGTGGCATGATCTCTGCTCACTGCAACCTCTGCCTCCCGGGTTCAAGTGATTCTCCTGCCTCAGCTTTCCTAGTAGCTGGAACTACAGGCATCTGCTATCACGCCTGACTAATTTTTGGATTTTTAGTAGAGACGGGGTTTCACCATGTTGGCCAGGCTGGTCTTGAACTCCTGACCTTATGGTCTGCCCACCTCAGCCTCCCAAAGTGCTAGGATTACAGACATGAGCCACCATGTCGAGTTTTTTTTTTTTTTTTTTGAGACAGTCTTACTCTGTTGCCCAGGCTGGAGTACATTGGCACAATCTCAGCTCACTACAACCTCTGCCTCCTGGGTTCAAATGATTCTCATCCTCAGCCTCCCAGGTAGCTGGAGTTGATTACAAGCACGCCAAGTAAGTATTTTCTTTTAAATGTATTTTTCAAAACAAATATTTTAGCCTGCCTGGTAGAAGTAACCTTAGTTTATTAGCTGGGTGTGGTGGCACACACCTATGGTCCCAGCTGCTTGGCAGGCTGAGGCAGGAGGATCTCTTAAGCCCAGGAGTTAGAGGTTACAATGAACTATGATTGTGCCACTGTACTCCAGCTTGGGTGACAGAGTGATAGCCTTTCTCAAAAAAACAAATCCTAGGCTGGGCATGGTGGCTCATGCCTGTATTCCCCTTACTTTGGGAGGCCAAGGCAGGCAGATCACCTAAGGTCAGGAGTTTGAGACCAACCTGGCCAACATGGTGAAACCCTGTCTCTGCTAAAAATTAGCCAGGTGTGGTGGTACACACCTGTAATCCCAGCTACGTGGGAGGCTGAGGCAGGAGAATCACTTGAACCCCAGAGGCGGAGGTTGCAGTGAGCCAAGATTGCGTTATTGCACTCCAGCCTGGGCATCGGAGTGAGATTTCATCTTCAAAACAAAACAACAAAAGAAAACCCTAGTTTGGTGGGGGTCAGTTGACACTTAAACAGCCTTGGACCTATGGAGGTCAGAGAGGAATCCAAGTTTCCCTGTTAAGATACTGGAAGAAGTCCACATTCCTGGCATAGTTATTTTTCTGGCTACAATTTAACTAGGGCACTTCCTTCTGGACCTCAAGATCTATAATTATCTAAACTGAACACAACCTTTGGTGCAGGCTAGGAAGGTTCTGTGCCTGTTCTGTACCATCACAGAAACTTTTTAGAAATGACCTCAGCTCTTGTCTCCTCCATGGTTTGGCAGCCATACAACCTGCCAGAGTAATCATTTGGCCTAGCCTTAACCACTATTGACCTGAACGTTCTTAACCACCTTAATTCTGGATTTTCTTCAGTGAGTTTATTATCCTACCTTGCCTCTGGTGAATAAATAAAACATAAAACACAAACATGAGTTTCTTGGTGCTGTGGACCTTAATATTGTAGTTATTTTTCTCTGAGCCTATTCCTAGATGCAGCTGACTACTGTCTGAGATAGAATTGTAAATGTTCGACAAACAATATTGCTGGGAAAAGTTGCACACCTAGTTGAAGGTATTGCATAGTCTTTAGGAAACACCAGTTACGAGGCGAGGCTTCTACTTCTAAGTTTAGAAAAGGTAAGCTAGGTTTAAATAGCCCTTGGGACCGTAGGTATCTTCGTTATGGTTGTGGGAATAATCATCACAGTCAACACTGGTTCTTTCTTCTGTGTCGTGCTTATTCCATGGCAACTTGTAAAGGCTCAAATAAGGGCCTCTGCTTGGACAGCCTAAGCTGAGGAGCACCTTCCCTAAGAAAAGGGCAAGCCACCAGAAGCCACTGTCCGAAAACTTCCATCCAATGTCATTTGCTAGAATGACATTGAGAGAAAAGCAGGAAAGGGTCAGTAAAGATAAAATTAATTTATTTGACCTCACAACTTCATGGGCCACACAGGGGCCCCACAGTCCTAGAAGCAGGCCTGTGGCAGTGGGCTGGGGAGTCCAGTTCTCTGGAGTGCCTGCTCCCTTGTCCAGAGCTGCCTTGAGCCAGGTCCCTCCTGACCCCATCATCATCCTGCTCCCACATGCAGGGGCTGCACGGGTCCACCTGCAACAAACCCGGGCCTGCCTCTGGCAACAAGGACAGGGCCTTGTGCGTGTGGGTGGGTGGGTAGGTAGGTGGGTAGGATGGCAGGCAGGAAGGTGCGGTTCAGTGCAGAGAGCTGCTGTTCTGCTCTTCAAAGGCCATCTTGCCCAGAAGCTGGCTGTCCAACTCCACCCCACTTACAGGTAGCTGGAAGAAGTTCATTTCAGCTGCTAAGGCTGCCATGGCAGAAGGGTCCTGGCCGAACTGAGCTCGCAACATCATGTCCATTTTCTCCAGCCTCCTCTTGAGCCGCTTGGCCTCTCGCTCTCGGATAAGCCGGGCCTGCCGCTTTTCTGGTGTTTCGTTGGCCCGCTTCAGCCTCATGGCCTCCCGATCCCGCTGCAGCCGGCGTGCCCGCTGCTCATCTGTCTCCTGCATGCGCTGCAAGCGCTTGGCTTCACGGTCCCTCATGCGCCTCACCTCCCGCTCCTCGGGGGTCTCATTGTCCCGCCGGCTCTTCTTGGCCGTGCGCTCTCGTTCCAGCCGCTGCAGCCTTACTTCCAAAGGCTCATTCTGTCGACGAAGGGCCCACTTGCGTACACTGGGAGTCTGGGCTTCCAGTAGTTTACGGTAGGCAGCACAGTTGTTGCACACAAGCAGAATTCCAGCAGGATACACTGGAGGACTAAAGGCAATGTCCTTGCCCTCAGCACTGGAGGGGCCCTCACTGTGGGCTGTGGGTAGGGATTCCATATTGAGTACTTCAGGAAGTTTCTCACTGTAAAGCAAACATTTTGGATGGTTAGGGTTTCCTTCTAGCAAGGGTCAGGACTCCAGCCCTGCCTTATTCTTTTCCTATGATGCCAGGGGCTCCATGCTCACCAAAAGGGGTCACTTTGAATGTTTGACAGATCTCTTCTACTGCTCCATCCCTTCTCTTCAAGCAAGGGTGTCTATCAAGTCTTAAAGCCCACCTGGAGTTAATGACTGAGCCACCTGCCACAGCAGTGCACCAGAAATCAGACATACCCTTGGCGTTTTCACTCAAGCCAGAATAATGGTTTTGGTAAGAACTTTGCAGGGGCAATCCTGCTGTGGGAATGGAGGCTCCTGGAGGTGGAGACCTCCTTCAGGCAAGGTGCAGACCACCAACTCACCTCCTTCCCTTGCACTGCCTGCATGCAAAGGCAGACTGCGCTGTATACTAGACAAACGGGACAAGGATACAACGTTCCAGTCTTCCTAGGACACAGTAGAGACTGCGTCCTCACGCCAGGGCCTCTGGACCCTACAACTTCTTTCTCCATGCTTTATCATGAGTGTTCTTGGACTTGGCCTGCATCTCTTTCTAGTTGAAGATATTCTGACAGGAAAAGAAATGGGAATTCATTTTCCTTTGGGGCTATGTAATGGAATAGGCGTATTTCCTAGCCTTCTTACTTGTACTTCCAGGTAGTCATGCATCAGTTGCCTTTGCATTACCTATCTCTAGCCTTCGCTTTAACCTCAGAAAGCAGAACTCATACCCAGTAGTTTACTCCCAGCACAATAGGGATAGTTGCCCAGCTGACCTGTTAAAAGTGGCATGGCTGGTGAACCGGGCTCCACACACAGCACAGTTAGATCGCTGGTCCTCCGAGTGGATTAAGAGGTGGCGACCCAATGACCCTGGGGAGCTAAGTGCCCGGCCACAGACAGGACACATGTAGCTCTTGGCGCTCACCACTGCTGCAGTGTGCTGTAAAACAGAGCCTTGATCTGTCAGTCTGGCGCTACCTCCAGGACAATTTGTACCCACTTAGAAACAACTTTCTGGCAGGGCACGGTGGCTCACACCTGTAATCCCAGCACTTTGGGAGGCCGAGGTGAGTGGATCATGAAGTGAGGAGTTCGAGACCAGTCTGACTAACATGGTGAAACGCTGTCCCTACTAAAGATATAAAAATTAGCCAGGTATGGTGGTGCACGCCTGTAATCCCAGCTACTCAGGAGGCTGAGGCAGGAGAATCACTTGAACCTAGAAGGTGGAGGTTGCAGTGAGCCGAGATTGTGTCATTGTACTCCATCCTGGGTGACAGAGTGAGAATCCATCTCAAAAAAAAAAAAAAACTTTCTGGGAAATGTTTCCTTTCATTAGTCTCAGAGTAAGGAATTTACAAGTATTCTGTTTAGCCCCTAGAAAAGTTAGTCTCTTGTATTAGCGGCTGTAGCCATTTAGACCACTGCTTAGATTTCATTAGCTTGAGTTCTGCCTACATTCTGGAACATGAGACTGGCTTAAGAAACAGTGGGGCACCAGAGCCCTCTTCAGAGCCTGAGAAGAATTCATGTCTCGGATAATTTCTCTCTGTCTCCTTGGCTCACACTGTGCAGGTACAAATACATGTTAAGGAAACAATGAAGGCCAAATCTAGAAGCTGGCATGGAATACTGGTATGCAACAGGTATTTATATCTTGCTTTCTCAATCTTTTCAAGATAGTCTTCTGAAGTAACACTTGTCCTCATGAACCAACTATCTTTTATGGTACAGCCCAGGCTGCCATGTGTGCCAATGACTTGTCAACACCAGCCAGGAGGCACAAGTGCCCTGTGATTGGATCATGGTAAAAAGAACACAGAAGTCTGGTATTCGGATCCCGTGGTTTACACTAATTTTCACTAGTATTTCAGAAACATTTGTGTTAATTTTTTGTTTTTTTTTGTTTTTAGACAGAGTCTCATTTTGTCACCCTGGCTGGAGTGCAGTGGCACAATCTCAGCTCACTGCAGCCTCTGCCTCCTGGGTTCAAGTCATTGTCCTGCCTCAGCCTCCCAAGTAGCTGGGATTATAGGTACGCGCCACCACACTCGGCTAATTTTTTTGTATTTTAGTAGAGACAGGGTTTCACCATGTTGGCCAGGATGGTCTCAAATTCCTGACCTCAAGTGATCCTCCCACCTTGGCCTCCCAAAGTGCTGGGATTACAGATGTGAGCCACTGTGCCCACCCATGTTAACTAATTTTTTTTTTCTTTAACACAAAGCCCTCATTATTAGTAGACATTAGTTTCTATTTCACTATTTAAAATATGCATTAAATAATTTAGAAAAAGTCACTTAATTTTCACAGTGTGTCTGCCTGGAAACCCAGACATGTTTATCCAACATATCTCATTTATTTTCTAAAATGTTGGAAGCTTGGAGCAGAATCTTTTTTTTTTTCTTTTTGAAACAGTCTCACTCTCGTCACCCTGGCTGAAATGTGATCACTCCAACCTCGACCTCTTGGGCTCAAGCTAGCCTCCCACTTCAGTCTTCCAAGTAACTGGTACCACAGGCACACACCACCATGCCCAACTAATTTTTT
Organism: Aotus nancymaae; assembly: GCF_030222135.1. Taxonomy (NCBI): domain Eukaryota; kingdom Metazoa; phylum Chordata; class Mammalia; order Primates; family Aotidae; genus Aotus; species Aotus nancymaae. The sequence goes on along the minus strand of NW_026988443.1, from coordinate 27,161,014 downwards.
AAAAAAATTTTTGTAGAGCTGGGGTCTTGCTATGTTGCCCAGGCTGGTCTTAAACTCCTGGGCTTAAGCAATCCTCCCACCTCAGCCTCTCAGCTGGGATTCTGGGTGTGAGCCACCATGCTTGGCTTTGGGTCAAATCTTTTTTTTTTTTTTTTGAGACAGAGTCTAACTCTGTTGCCCAGAGTGCAATGGCATGATCCTGACTCACAGCAACCTCCGCCTACTGGGTTCAAGCAATTCTCCTGCCTCAGCCTCCCCAGTAGCTGGGACTATAGGTGCATGCCACCACACCTGGCTAATTTTTGTATTTTTGGTAGAGATGGGATTTCACCATGTTGGCCAGGCTGGTCTTGAACTTCTGACTTCAAGTGATCCACCCGCCTCAGCCTCCCAAAGTGCTGGGATTACAGGTGTGAGCCACTGCACCCAGCCTCTTTAAGCCAAATCTTAATGGAAGCCCGGCGCGGTGGCTCACGCCTGTAATCCCAGCACTTTGGGAGGTGGAGGCGGGTGGATCACGAGGTTAAGAGATCGAGACCATCCTGGTCAACATGGTGAAACCCCGTCTCTACTCAAAATACAGACAATTAGCTGGGCATGGTGGCGCGTGCCTGTAATCCCAGCTGCTCAGGAGGCTGAGGCAGGAGAATTGCCTGAACCCAGGAGGCGGAGGTTGCAGTGAGCCGAGATCGTGCCATTGCACTCCAGCCTGGGTAACAAGAGCGAAACTCCATCTCAAAGGAAAAAAAAAAAAAAAATCTTAATGGAAGCAACAACCCAAGACTCCTTCAGGAGTCAGAGAGAGAAAAAGGCCAAAGCAAGATCTGGGCTACAAACAAGCTGCCCACACTCATGTTTCAGAGCACACAGCTCCCCGATCCATACCTGGTACACATGAGCAATCAGCTGCTCCCGGCTCCTGCAGTCTAGCTGGCATAGGGGACACTGGCAGAGTTCAAGCAAGGGGTCAGAATTCAAATTCTCTGTGACCTGTGATTCAACAAACAGGCAACTCATTAGGACTCTTCACTCGTTTCTTCCCTGCCCCAGCTTTTTAAACAGGGTACCCTGTTAAAAGGAACCCAGGCTGATGGCACATGTTATTCTTAGCTTCCCATTGTGGGCTGAAGAAAAAGTAATAGTTGAAAGGGAAGTATGGCTTTCAGCCATGAGGACACAGGATTGCTTCAGAGAGCCGATCTATTTTTTTTCCCTGAAGATAAACTCTGCAGAGACAGGGGTAGCATTTTTCCTGTCATGTTCCTTGCAGGAATCCTCAGGAACAAAGTTAGTGAGAAGGTAGCACTCCAGGTGACACCTTGACTTAGATTTGCAAGCACGTTCAAGAGTCCACCTTGGGAAGTCAGCTTTCCACTTCACTAAAATGGCTCTTCTGTCTGGAAAGACATGGGGAGCTGTAGGAAAGAGAGCTGTGCACGGGCGCAGTGATGCATCGATAGAAAAGCATAGCTGAAGGCCGGGCGTGGTGGCTCACGCCTGTAATCCCAGCACTTTGGGAGGCCGAGGCGGGTGGATCACGAGGTCAAGAGATCGAGACCATCCTGGTCAACATGGTGAAACCCCGTCTCTACTAAAAATACAAAAAATTAGCTGGGCATGGTGGTGCGTGCCTGTAATCCCAGCTACTCAGGAGGCTGAGGCAGGAGAATTGCCTGAACCCAGGAGGCGGAGGTTGCGGTGAACCGAGATCGCGCCATTGCACTCCAGCCTGAGTAGCAAGAGCGAAACTCTGTCTCAAAAAAAAAAAAAAAAAAAAAGAAAAGCATAGCTGAATGTGGCAAGAACTGAGAATCTGAGGTGTGGGTTCTGGTGCCACGAATGAAGAGGCCTCCTGTGCAGGCCAAGAAACCCTCAGAGGCAAGACTGTGCCACAGGGGTGAGCAGCATCAGAACAGGCAGAAGGGTAGGGCATTGCTGGATGTCTGGACCCAGGGGCCATTGTCACTTGCCTCGTGCTCTACCACTTCGTTCCCACCAACAGGCTGTTCTGTATTTTCTAACTCTTTCTCCACTTTGACCACCCCTCCATCTTCCTCTGATGTGTGGGAAGAGACTTCATCTTGTGTGGTCTCCTCTTCATCACCCTCACTGTCACCTGGAACACACAAACTGGTCACTTGTTCTGATTTTTTGCATGAATACATCCTGAGCTGCTCTCCACCCTGGAGTTGGCAGTTATATAGAAAACATTTTCAGATCTTCCATTATATAGTTTATATAGTTTAGTTGGGTACATATTATGTCAAGTGGAAATCAGCTATAGCTGTCATTTATTATGCCATATACACGTAAAGGGAAGAAGTGAGGCAAAACTGCATCGGAAATGGTTACTGTGCCCTCTGCATGATCATAAAAATAATCTTTCTGACTCACAGTTTTCAAGTATCTCACACTTCAAATCACACCTCCCCGAGTACCTTGCACTGAGCTCATTCCCGCAGCATACCACCTCTGACTTAGCGGCACTTCCCACTGATTTCACCCTGAGCCCCCTGCACAACTCCTCTGTGGTGTCACTATTCTATTCTCCTCTGAACCCCACTAATCTCCTTTCCCAGCAAACCGCAAGGCACACTTACAGGAACATCAGCAAGTTTTTCTTCCTTCTTACCAGCAAAGGAAACAGTAGTAAATAAGTTTGAAATGATGTCACTTTATAGGGAAAGGGTTGTTCATTACAGTGGAAAAATTAGCACAGCAACCAACCTCAGGCACTTTGCAGTGGTATCCAACTCTCTCTTTTCTTAATCTACATTGGAACATGGCATTCTAAGCTAAATAAGTCTACTGTTTCTGTCGATTCTTTGGATTATCTGATGGGTAACTGAATGTATTAAGTGGAAGGAACAGGCCATTCTTTAGGATGAAACGTACTTTCTTGTGACTAAAGTATAAATTGAGTTTGTTTTAGTTTGGGGGGTAGGATGTAGCTATGGGGAGGCCTTCCTGTGGCTGGGGAATCTGCAAGGTTTATGTGAGCTGATTTTTCTTCTCTATTCCTTATAAAATAGAAAATGAAAAAGGATCAGAAAAACAAATAATAAGGGTAGTTCTTTCTGAAAGGGAAAAAAGTGCTAGTACCTTGAAGATCTCAAGAGGTAGCCAAGCCTAGGGAAGCTGTGACGCTCCAGCCCTCTCCCAACCCCTGGACCCTGGACTTCTGGGCCTGATGTGAGCAAGCGAGAAATACAGGGCTGAGTCTCACCAGGCTGTCCGCATGAGACTCACATTTCCTAGCTAACAGTGCTGCTTGCCTTCTCTACTACTCCTTGCATAATATCTAAATCCACCAGTATGTGAGCAACAGCCATTATATTTACTTCTTCCTGGGTAAAACTGGGTACATTCCCTTTCTTCATGAGAAGGTCTAAGCAAATCTGCTAGTAGTTACATGTGTCCTTATTAGGTACTCCAGGCGACAGTTGGACTGGATTTGGGGTCTGGAAAGAGCTATGGTTTATGTGTCTTATTCCCCAGCCCAAAGTTCCTTTCATTTGAATCCATCTGAATAATGAAGGATTGGCACAGATTAGATCATACCATGTTTTCTCACCAGTTTATTTGAAATATTTGCAAATTTAATATAAACTGATGTATCAAACATATATTTGTAATTTTGCAATAATCCAAATATATGTTGCTACTAGAAAAATTTTAAAAAAAGGCCGGGCGCAGTGGCTCATGCCTGTAATCCCAACACTTTGGGATGCCAAGGCGGGCAGATCACGAGGTCAGGAGATCAAGACTATCTTGGCCAACATGGTGAAACCCCATCTCTACTAAAATATAAAAACTTAGCTGGGCATTGTGGTGCACACCTGTAGTCCCAGCTACTTGAGAAGCTGAGGCAGATGAATCGCTTGAACCCAGGAGGCAGAGGTTGCAGTGAGCCAAGATTGTGCCACTGCACTCCAGCCTGGCAATAGAGCAAGACTCTGTCTCAAAAAATAAAAATTAAAAATAAAAAAAAAATACATGTGCTGTCTAGAGGGATAGTACATCTTTTCCCGAATGGAAACCTATTAGACTTTTGCAGATATTGTAATTCCAACCTTTTACTGAAGAAAGTAGTGGCCTCCATAGGTTTTCCAGACATGTTTGGGTTCATTTTTCAGTGCCTGAGGAATTAATTGCTAAATTATTATTTGTTGTTGATATTGCTTTATTATTAGCTTGGGTGGAAACATGTTCCTAGAAGGTTGCAGAGTCCTCTCTCCCTGTTTTCACCCAACCCAGCCTCAAATATGGTGAAAAATTGGAAAAGTGATTCTGAATTCATCCTAATAATAACTGGTATCAAGTGGATGAGGTGGCGAGAGTGCTGAAATCTTCCTAGGAATACATGTCTCAAGACGTGTTTGTTCAGGCAGGTCACAGGACAGACAATCCATGAGGCTCAACTTGTAACAGCCGCTGTCTTAACCACAGGGATCTTCTTAGAGAATTGGTATGGGAAGACCCTGACGTTAGCATTTTATACACTGCATAATCTCATTACTAAGCAAATCTTCTTGTGTAACATTAACACTGGGCCTTCAAGCAAGATTTCATTGATGCCACCCTTATATTTTATTGATTGCAAATACATAGATCCTAGGAGACAGGAATTTTTTTTCATTTGACCTAGCCCAGGGACTGCCTGAGCAGTATTTATTCCTGTATCTTTGTTTGTTATGGCACTGTGCCAAGTACTGTAGTCCATAAGTTAAAATATACATATATATATATATATATATATATATATATATATATATATATACACACACATAGGCCGGGTGTGGTGGTTTACGCCTGTAATCCCAACACTTTGGAAGGCCGAGGCGGGTGAATCACTTGAGGTCTGGAGTTCGAGACCAGCCTGACCAACATGGAGAAACCCCGTCTCTACTAAAAATACAAAATTAGCCAGGCGTGGTGGCGCATGCCTGCAATCCCAGCTACTCGGGAGGCTGAGGCAGGAGAATCGCTTGAACCCGGGAGGTGGAGGTTGAGGTAAGCCGAGATCATGCCATTGCACTCCAGCCTGGGCAACAAGAGCAAAACTCCATCTCAAATAAAATTACATATATATAACCTGTCCTCTTTTTCTGGATAAACATGCCTATACACCTTAGACCACCTTTAGGGACGCTGAAGATCCACATATCTCCTTTTTCATGTCTTTCTCCCAACCCCCATGCACAATCCCCAGAGCACACACACTCTGATAATTCTTCTCCCATTGCCCTGAGTCATTACCAGAAGGTGCAGAACTCACTGCTACTGGAGTCCTGATCTCTTAGTTGTTGGATAGCTTGTCGCTGACTGCCAAGGTCTCCAGGAAAATCAGTTTTCATCATCGCCTGGCGGGCTTGTTCTTCTAGCCCAGCAAATACTTGATCCCCTGGTGGTCACAAGGAAAAATAGTCAGGCCACCAGCTGGGCAGCACATCCCCAGGCAAGCTGGTTGGAAGGTCAGACCATTCAAAGGTAGGAGACAGGTAGGTACCCTGTGGCGGGGTCACTCATCTCCAACACAGCTTGCTGCCTCCAAGTTTCTGGGTGCAGCTGCTCTTCCTGGGTAGTAAGCCAGATGCTAGAAAGCATCACTTTCTCCTCTTAAATCTTCCTAGTCTTGACTCCTTTCAAAAGGTGACCAACTACTACCTCACAGATTTCACTGCAGACTCTCAAATCCATTTACAGCCTTCCATCAGGATTGGGAAGACGGGCAAGAAGGGGTAAAGTGATGGGATGAAGACAGGGCAACAAATCTGGGCCCTGTCTTAATGTACTAACATTATGTACCATAATGTACTAACATGGTCTTGACTCAGTGTCTATCTCTGACTATAAATAAGTACTTCAAATCATCCTTCTAAATAGCAATCTCTCTCATCCCATCTTTTATCCACTCTCCTTCCAAAACATGCTCTGGAAGTTCTTGCTTGACTTTCTTTCTAATGTTTATCATAATTAGCCATGAGAAAATTAACAACTGATTGAATAACAGACTAGAAGAAGAATAGATACGAACTCACTTCTGCAGAAGAACAAACTTCCTGAAACACACTGCTGATTTACAACAAATAATATTCATGTAGTCTTCTTGGTCCATTTTTTTTTAATGCAGTATCCCAAAGCCCTGGACCGATCCTTGATTTTGCATTTACTTCTCACGAACACTGCTTGGGATCCACGTGGCTACTGAAGAGTTAATGTTTAAGTGCCCTTTTATTTCCAGGAGACCGGGCATAAGGAGAAAAGAGAGTTGGGTTTCTTGAGGTTTCTATTATCTCAGTCAGAGTAGAAACTACAGTCCCCATTCACCAGCCAGCAAGAGAGAATAATAAAAAGCCCCAGTGAAATGTCTGACAATAGCCAGGCCCTTTCTTACTAAACAGAGAAAGGAAAGTACACAGGCTCGGTTTCTGAGCCAGGATACAGTGATGTGGGAGGAACCAAATGGTTAGCTGATCTGCACTCCTAGACCTTGGGCAGTGAAAGACTTGATGTGGAGTAGGCTTCATGTGATCCCTTTAGTCATTCTTTCAGCAAATATTTATTGAGCATCTATTATATGCCAACTACCAAACACTAATAATAGTTTGACACTTGCAAGTTCCAGGTTCTAAGTTAAGTGTTTTATAGTTATCACCTTATCTTAATTATCTGCAAAACTCTATGTGGTAGGTATTACTACCTATACTTTACTTAGGAGAAAACTAAGGTTAATGGTGGAACCAATATCTGTCTAACTCTAATGCCCTTTTTCTTTTTGAGACAGGGTCTCAGTCTCCCTCCCAGGCTAGAGTGCAGTGGTGTGATCATGGCTTACTCCAGTCTCAACCTCGCAGGCTCAAGCAATCCTCCCACCTCAGCTTCCAGAGTAGCTGGGACTATAGGCGTGTACAATCATGCCTGGCTAATATTTTTCTTTTCTGTATAGACAGGGTCTCACTGTGTTGCCCAGGCTGGTCTGCAACTCCTGCTCTCAAGGGATCCCCCTACCTCAACCTCCTAAAGTGTTGGAATTACAGGCATGAGCCACTGCTCCCAGCTTAATGTCTATATTCCTTAACCGCCTTCTAGTAGAGATGTAATTAGAAGGTTAGAAGCTTCTTCAGATGGTTTTGCTGAAAACAAACACTTATCTCTGTGTGAATATGGCTCTGATCCTAGTGTTAGTGTTTCCTTCATACCATGAGAAACTGATACATACAACTCAAACAGCAAAATTATGTTATCAGGGCTAGTGTATGACCAAAGGAAAAATGATGGTTCTGATACCACATCATGAGTTATCATGCCTGAATTACAGTAACTAACATTATGGCTATTATGACTCATACTGTGACTGGGAATAGAGGTGGTTCATGTTAAAGTGTATTCCCAGCTACATATCCCTAAAGGAAAGGAAAAATAAGCTGTGTTAAGTCCATCTTCACAATATCCAAGATGACACATTGGATATAAATTAATGGGTACAGAAAGCAAAAAAAAAAAAAAATGAATTCAGTGTTAGAGTGTTTCCTCATCCCTTTTGCAGAAGTGAAATACTTAATTTCTCTGTGTTGGTTACACTGCAACAACAAGACCAGGGCCAACTGGTACTTTTTTTTTTTTTTTAAGAGACAGACTTTCACGCTGGAGTGCAGTGGCTTGATCTCTGCTCACTGCAGCTTCCGCCTCCTGGGTTCAAGCGATTTTCCTGCCTCAGCCTCCCGAGTAGCTGGGATTACAAGCACCTGCCCACGCCCAGCTAATTTTTTTTAGTAGAGATGAGGTTTCACCAAGTTGGCCTGGCTGGTCTTGAACTCCTGACCTCAGGTGATTCGCCCACCTCAGCCTCCCAAAGTGCTGGGATTACAAGCGTGAGCTACTGTTTCCGGCTGAGGGTCTACTATTCGTTACTGAATTATTTGGGATAGGTGCATGTTTTCAGACCTAGGAGCCATGGGCAGACATAGCACTAAGGAATAAGTTATGTACTAGCATATAATTTACAAGGGGCAGACCATTCTCATCAGTGACACTTCTGGTCTTCAAAGAAACTTAGCCAGAAACCAGCTAGGTTTAGAACATACTAAGAATAAACATTATATCTTCTTTCTTGGATTCACCAATGGATTAATAAAGACATCTAGAATAAACATTATATCTTCTTTCTTGGATTCACCAATGGATTAATAAAGACATCTAAAAGGATATGTCCCTTTCCAGATGAGTCAGTGATTCAGTTTTGTCTCCAACATGAGCTCAAGATTTATTTTTTTCTATTGATGTTGTCTGAATATTTAGGCTTTCAAGGAACAGAGAGAAATCTGTTCAATACAACTTGCCTATCTAGGACTCCTAGGCAATCTCACCTGGTGTAACCTGGATAAGTTAATTCTGTCATTCCTTTTTGGCAGTTTAGAAAGGAAAGCTGTGCTTATATTTTAGTCTATTCTTAACTTGGGAAAAAGGGTAAGGTGAACTTTATTCCTCAGGACTATTCCTATTTTAAGCATCACCATAAAGCAAAATATATAAAAACCATAAAAAAGAAGCTATTTTGCTTGGTGCAGTGGCTCACGCCTGTAATCCCAGCACTTTGGGAGGCCGAGGTGGGCGGATCACCTGAGGTCAGCAGTTCAAGACCAGCCTGACCAACATGGTGAAACCCTGTCTCTACTAAAAATACAAAAATTAGCTGGGCATGTTGGTGCATGCCTGTAATCCCAGCTACTGAGGAGGTTGAGGCAGGAGAAGTGCCTGAACCCAGGAGGCAGAGGCTGCAGTGAGTGAAGTTCACGCCACTGCACTCCAGCCTGGGCGACAGAGCAAGACTCTGCCTCAAAAAAAAAAAAAAGCTATTTTAGCAGACCTCCTAAGATATGTGAATGATCTTCCAGTAGTTACTATTTACCTAATCTTCAAATCAAATTGTCCAGAATCATCCTTTCATAAGGTAGTGAGACTTGCTAAAAGCAGGTCACATTAACTGCAGTATATTGTGATCCATGGAGATACTAGTGATTAAGAAGTGTTACAGAACTGCCTATTTTTATAATGTTAGAATTATTCCATTCTGTCTTGAGATCTTTGGAGTCGGTTTTAAAAAAATCCTCTGGTCCCTAAATATTAATGTAGGGCAACCATCTTATTTAATATGGGTATTTGTCTATTAATAGCTGAGAATCAGCTACACTCCATAATAAAAACCAAGATACTTTCTCTCCTTTTTTTTTTTTTTTTTTGGATACAAAATCAAGAAAATACTGTTTGTCTGTGATTTGGTTAAGGTTTTTCAGACCAGATAAGAACAAGGCCATGCAAGCAAGTTTGAAGAACAGATGAGAAGACTGAGATGAAAATTATTAGAAAGACAAAGATTTTACAATTCTCTCTCGGGTCCTTGGTGCAGTGAAACAAATGTAATTTCAAGCTGACTACAATTAAGTAAAGCAGCTGAAACATTCTTTTTTTTTTTTTTTTGAGACGGAGTTTCGCTCGTTACCCAGGCTGGAGTGCAATGGCGTGATCTTGGCTCACCGCAACCTCCGCCTCCTGGGTTCAGGCAATTCTCCTGCCTCAGCCTCTGGATTGGGATTACAGGCACGCGCCACTATGCCCAGCTAATTTTTTGTATTTTTAGTAGAGATGGGGTTTCACCATGTTGACCAGGATGGTCTCGATCTCTTGACCTCATGATCCACCCACCTCGGCCTCCCAAAGTGCTGGGATTACAGGCTTGAGCCACCGCGCCCGGCCAAAACATTCTTTAAGAGAGCAAATGTCCAGTTCAGGAAAAATGAGCTAGTATTAGGAGTGAGGCGCTTAGGATTCCATTTCTAGCTGACAGTCTTTGTAACCCAAGGTGCTGGAAACACAGCCATTTACTTCACAACGACGCTAACAGAATGAATAAAAACAAAGTAAGTTGTGCTTTTTAAAAGAGAAAGGACTTCAAAGGCTTTTATTTCTCCTCTTTGTAAAGCTTTTAGTTGAAGCTGAAAGTTTCTTTCTTTTTTTTTTTTTTTTTGAGATAGAGTTTCGCTCTTGTGGCCCAGGCTAGAGTGCAGTGGCGCGATCTTGGTTCACCATAACCTCTGCCTCCCAGGTTCAAGCAATTCTCCTGCCTCAGCCTCCCGAGTAGCTGGGATTACAGGCATGTGTCACCACACCTGGCTAATTTTGTATTTTTAGTAGAGATGGAGTTTCTCCATATTGGTCAGGCTGGTCTCAAACTCCTGACCTCAGGTGATCCACCCACCTTGGCGTCCCAAAGTGCTGGGATTACAGGCGTGAGCCACCACGCCCAGCTAAAGTTGTAAGTTTTAAGTCACGTGTGTATTTTGCAATCTGAAAGCAAAAGTCTCTAAAGTAAAAGAATTCCGCCGGGCGCGGTGGCTCATGCCTGTAATCCCAGCACTTTGGGAGGCTGAGGCGGGTGGATCGCGAGGTCAAGAGATCGAGACCATCCTGGTCAACATGGTGAAACCCCGTCTCTACTAAAAAATACAAAAAAAAAATTAGCTGGGCACGGTGGCGCATGCCTGTAATCCCAGCTACTCAGGAGGCTGAGGCAGGAGAATTGCCTGAACCCGGGAGGCGGAGGTTGCGGTGAGCCGAGATCGCGCCATTGCACTCCAGCCTGGGTAACAAGAGCGAAACTCCGTCTCAAAAAAAAAAAAAAAAAGAATTCCTTTTCTTAGTGGTTTGGTTAGTTCAAACACACTAAATGAAAGTGTGCAAGGGACTGTATTTTCAACCTCTCTACAAGTATTGACAGAAATGTGTACTCAGGGCTAGGCAAGGTAGCTCATGCCTGTAATCTCAGCACTTTGGGAGGCTGAGGTGGGTGATCACTTGAGGTCAGGAGTTTGAGACCACCCTGGCCAACATGGTGAAACCCCATCTCTACTAAAAATACAAAAATTAGCCAGGCATGGTGGTGAGTGCAAGTAATCCCTGCTACTTGGGAGGCTGAGGCAGAAGAATTGCTTGAACCTGGGAGGTATAGGTTGCAGTGAGCTGAGATCGTGCCACTGCACTCCAGCCTGGGTGACTGAGCAAGACTTCGTCTCAAAAAAAAAAAAAGTGTACTCAGAAGGGGTGAAATGGGGAAGGAGGTAGGGAGAATGTCTAAAACGGATTTCAGCCCATCAGCAGTTTCTCAGTAACTAATCACAATTTTGGGTTTTTATTCCAAAAGCTCTGTATCAAGCCTATTAATGAAGTGAAGTGGGCAAAATACAAGAGTCTGTCCAGATTATTTCTGAGGAAAGGATCATGCCAGTGATTTAGACATATAAACAGTCCTGATGAAAACCCAGCAACTGCCAAAACGGCTGCCCACTGGCTTCTAATATGGATCCATCAAACGTTGCTGGGTTACAGCAGTGAGTTTTTTTTTAAATATATATTTTTTTGCGACAGGGTTTTACTTTGTTACCTTGGCTGGAGAGAGCAGTGGTGTATTTATAGCTTACTGCAGCCTTGGACTTCCAGACTCAAACAATCCTCCCACCTCAGCCTCCTAAAGTATTGGGATTACAGGCATGAGCACTGTGCCTGGCTAATTTTTAGATTTTTTTTGTAGAAATCAGATCCCACTATGTTGCCCAGGTTGGTCTCAAATTCCTGGCCTCGAGCAATTGTCCTGTTTCAGACTCCCAAAGTGCTGGGATTACAGGTGTGAGCCACCACGCCCAGCTGGAATTTTTAATATATCCCTTTAAGTGGCCTATTAGTTTCATGCCACACAATCTTCTTCCCAGAAGGCATATCTAATAAAGCTGAGCCATTACTCTGCTCAAGTGTCAACTGGCTTTGATAGTTAAGCAAAACTTAATGCAGACTTTCCTGCCTCCGAGACCTTGAGTCCATTTCATTTACTTTATTTTATTTATTTTTTGAGACCAAGTCTCATGCTGTCACCCAGGCTGGAGTCCAGTGACGTGATCTCAGCTCACTGCAACCTCTGCCTCCTGGGTTCAATCCTCCTGCCTCAGCCTCCCAAGTAGCTGGGATTACAGACATGTGCCACCATGACTAGCTATTTTTTTTTATTTTAGTAGAGATGGGGTTTTGCCATGTTGGCCAGGCTGGTCTTGAATTCCTGACCTCAAGTGATCTCCCCACCTCAGCCTCCCAAAGTGCTGGGATTACAGGTATGAGCCACCACGCTAGGCCCCATTTCATTTACTTTAATAGACAAGGAGCATTCAATTCAATACATTTAGTTGGTTCAATTTCACTGCAAGGTGATGGGAGACTCACATGGTCAGAAAATGAAATTACTTATTTCTACTGGCCACTATTGTCATGGGTGATGAAAAGATGACCTTTCGAAAAGGGTAGGGTCAGCTTTAGTCCCCAAATAACAAATAAATAAATAAAAAGAAGGTCCTCTGAAACTAGCAAATCTCAGTGTCTTTTCTTCTTTAGTCAAGCTTAGTGTATCACCTGAGAAGGCTTTGTGGCTCCCTGACCAAATGCGTCACTGAAAACAGCTCTTTCCTGGGGGTCTGTTCTTTAGTTGTAGCTGAACATCTGTGCTCACAGCCCCACAGTAAAGGCCCTTATAATGGCCACCTCTGAAGAGCCTGCAAAGTCCCATCTAGTCCACCTCAAAACAACGTCCTTTGGCTTGACTCTGGTAACTGCATTTCTGCAACTGTGGATGTGTGATATTCTCCTTACTTCCATGCCTTGTTTGTTCATCTGTTTTTCTTCATTTTTTTTTTTAGATGGAGTTTCACTCTGTTGCCCAGGCTGGAGTGCAGTGGTGAGATCTTGGCTCACTGCAACCTCCGCTTCCCAGGCTCAAGTGATTCTCCTGCCTCAGCCTCTCGAGTAGCTGGAATTACAGGTTTGTGCCACCACACCCAGCTAATTTTTGTATTTTTAGTAGAGATAGGGTTTCACCATGTTGGCCAGGGTGGTCTCAAACCCCTGACCTCAGGTGATCTGCCCACCTGGGCCTTCCAAAGTGCTGGGATTACAGGTATGAGCTATTGCACCTGGCATCCATCTGTTTATCAACTCCACTACCAGCTCATCTTGGCTTTGACTATGGGGCAGGGAGATGGAGCTGATAAATACATGCTACGTGGGCATAGCCATCGGCCACATAAGCCTGAAGTGACTCCCCTGACCTTACTACAATCATGCCATCACCCCACCAGCTACTTTCCTCAAACCTAACCAGGCTCTTGGACAGGTGGCTTTTGTAGGTGAATACCCAACTCCTATAACTGCCTTGTTTGTGAACCTATCATCTCTACTAAGAGTACCTTTCCTGCCCTGCCTTCTTGGGGTCACACTTGTGTCTTTTATCAACCAGAGAGGAGAAACAATTCTAAACCCCTGTGTTAGATGGCCTGTGCTAAAATACTTCATTTTTTTCTTTCTCTTTTTCTTTTCTTAGAGACAGGATTTCACTCCAATACCCAGGCTGGAGTGCAGTGGTGTGATCTCAGCTCACTGAAGCCTTGACCTTTTGAGTTCAAGCGATCCTCCCACCTCCATCTCCCAAGTAGTTGGCACTACAGGTGTGCACCACCACAGAGTTTTGCCTTGTTGCCTAGGCTGCACTCGAACTCCTAGGCTCAAGCTATCCTGCACTGGCTTCCCAAAGTGTTAGGATTATAGGCATGAGCCACTGCGCTCCGCCAAAGATACTTCATTTTATCTTTCTTGACAATCCTCACATGCAAGCCCACTACATTTTGCTGTTTTAGCAACAATTTCTTTTCTTTTTTTTTTGAGACAGAGTCTCACTCTGTCACCCAGGCCGGAGTGCAGTGGTACAAATTTGGTTCACTGCAACCTCTGCCTCCCAGGTTCAAGCTATTCTTCTGCCTCAGCCTCCCGAGTAGCTGGGACTACAGATGAGTGCCACCACGCCCAGCTAATTTTTGTATTTTTAGTAGAGATGGGGTTTCACCATGTTGGCCAGGATGGTCTTGATCTCTTGACCTCGTGTTCAGCCCACCTCAGCCTCCCAAAGTGCTGGGATTACAGGCGTGAGACACAGCACCCGGCCTTTAGCAGCAATTTCTAAATCCTCCCTTAACCACTCACCTGTACATTAAGTAGCCTTGCACGTCCCCCTGTTCCAGAATACACTCCTAGAAGCATCCAACTGGTTCCGTTTTATACAACTTTTCCAGGACTTAAATAGAAGAAAGAATTGTATATGGAGGTTTGCTATCATAATCTCAATAATGTATAAAATGTCAAAACTCTCTTAATTCCTCACTATGCTGTCTTCTACTCTTGATTATCCTTTTTTTTTTTTTAAACTGGAGTCTCACTCTGTTGCCCAGGCTGGAGTACAATGGCAAGATCTCGGCTCACTGCAACCTCTGCCTTTCAGGTTCAAACAATTCTTCTCTACCTCAGCTTCCTGAGTAGCTGGGATGATAGGCGCATGCCACCATGCCGGGCTAATTTTTGTATTTTTATAGATTCAGGGTTTCACTATAAGTGCTGGGATTACAGGCGTGAGCCACTGCACCTGGCCAATCTTCTACTCTTGAAATAAACCAGTAAGATTCAGAGAAAGTGCATTCCTGGGATACAGTTTTTTGTTTGTTTGTTTGAGACCGGGTCTCACTCTGTCACCCAGGCTGGAGTGCAGTGGCATAATCTTGGCTCACTGCAGACTTGACCCTCCAGGCTCCAGCCATCCTCCCACCTCAGCCTACTGAGCAGCTGGCACTACATGTGTATGCCACCATACATAATTTTTTAGTATTTTTTTGTAGAAATGGGGTTTCACCATGTTGCCCAGGCTGGTCTTGAACCCTTGGGCTAATGATATCCTTCTGCCTTGGCCTCCCAAAGTACTGGGATTACAGGGGTGAGCCACCACGCCCAGCCTATATGTTTTTAATAAATTTTAGTTCTCTTGTCAACTACTTGGCTAATCTATCCTATCCAATGTAGGGTTTTGGCCAGCTGCAGTGGATCATGCCTATAATCCCAGCACTTTGGGAGGCTGAAGTGGGTAGACTGCTTGAGCTCAGGAGTTCAAGACAATCCTGGGCAACATGGTGAAACTCCATCTCTACAAAAAATACAAATATTTAGCTGGGCGTGGTGGCATGCATCTGTAGTCCCAACTAATCAGGAGGCTGAGGTGGGAGGATCACTTGAGCCTGGGAGATAGAGATTGTAGTCAGCTGAGATCATGCCACTTCACTCTAGCCTGGGCAACAGAGCAACACCCCATCTCAAAAAAAAAGAAATTATGTGTATACACACACACACACACACACACACACACACACCCCTAGGTTTTTTTTTTGTTTTTTCATCTCTGAATTCTCTTCAAATGTTGCTGCACTTTACTCAATCAGTCCATAATAATAGGGAACTATTTGTCTTTTTTTTTTTTTTTTTTATGGAATCTCACTCTTTTTGCTCAGGTTGGAGTACAGTGCCACGATCTAAACTCACTGCAACCTCCACCTCCTGGGTTCAAGCAATTATCCTGCCTCAGCCTCCCGAGTAGAGTAGCTGGGATTACAGGTGCCTGCCACCATGCCCAGCTAATTTTTTGTGTGTTTTTAGTAGAGATAGGTTTTTGCCATGTTGGCCAGGCTGGTCTCGAACTCCTGACCTCAGATGATCTAGCCCACCTTGGCCTCCCAAAGTGCTGGGATTATAGGCATGAACCACTGTGCCCAGCCACTATTTATTTGACTTTTTAATGAACATTTGGGTAGGAATGCTTACCTTCCCAGATCATAGGAAAATGGTTAATTTTTTCAAATCTGCATAGATATTAATGTCAATTTAAGAAGGCACTTTTTGAACACCCTCCATGAGTAGTGCTAGAAGTAGAGAGGATATATAAGGAAATGCATATGGCATATATTCTCTGCCTTCTAGAAGTTTACCATGCAATTACTGAAATAAAATATGTGTTGGGCATGGTGGCTCATGCCTATAATCCCAGCATTTTGGAAGACAGAGGTGGTGGATCACCTGAGGTCAGGAGTTCAAGACCAGCCTGGCCAACATGGTGAAACCCTGTCTCTACTAAAAATACAAAAAAAAAGAAAGGCCGAGCACAGTGGCTCACACCTGTAACCCCAGCACTTTGGGAGGCCGAGGTAGGCGAATCACAAGGTCAGAAATCGAGTTCATCCTGGCTAACAGAGTGAAACCCTGTCTCTACTAAAAAAGAAATAGCAAATATTAGCCGGGCATTGTGGCACACACCTGTAGTCCCAGCTACCCAGAAGGCTGACACAAGAGAATCACTTGAACCTGAGAGGTGGAGGCTGCAGTGAGCCAAGATGGCACCACTGCACTCTAGCCTGGGAGACAGAGTGAGACTTCGTCTCAAAAAAAAAAAAAAGTAGCCCGGCATGGTAGCTCACACCTTAATCCCAGCTACTCAGGAGGCTGCGGCAGGAGAATCACTTGAACCAGGGAGGCGGAGGTTGCGGTGAGCCAAGATTGCATTGCTCCACTGCAGCCTCGGTGACAGAGCAAGACTCTGTCTCAAAAAAAAAAAAGAAAAATATGCATATAAAACTGCTGAAAACAATACAAGGTAACAGCGTATACCTGGTCTTCTGGTTTCTAGCCTCTCCCTCTTGTGATCCATCCCACGAATTGCTTCATAGTACCAAAATGCTGCATTCTAAATGTCACTCCCCTCTCCCTGCTTAAAAACCTTCAGTAGTGGCCAGGCGTGGTGGCTCATGCCTGTAATTCCAACACTTTGGGAGGCTGAGGTGGGCGGATCACCTGAGGTCGGGAGTTCAAGACCAGCCTGATCAACATGGAGAAATCCTGTCTCTGCTAAAAAAATACAAAATTAGCCGGGCATGGTGGTGCATGCCTGTAATCCCAGCTACTTGGGAGGTTGAGGCAGGAGAATCACTTGAACCCGGTAGGCAGAGGTTGTGGTGAGCTGAGATTATGTCATTGCACTCCAGCCTGGGCAACAAGAGCAAAACTCTGTCTCAAAAAGAAAAAAAAAAAACCCACAAAAACCTTCAGTAGTTCCCTACAGACTATAGAATGAACTTTGAACTTGGCCTGGCAATCAGGCTTCCACAATGTAGAGTGAAACATCTCTAACTTCACATCTTATAACTTGTGAACAAATGAAACTTCTCCTTTATATCAAGTCTCCTCATCCTCTGAACATGTTTGTATTCCCGCCTCTATCTTTGCTCATGTTAGTTTCCCTACCTGATTTTCCCTCTCCCTGCCTCTTTTTATTTATTTATTTATTTTTTTCAAATCCACATTCTACCCTCTAAGGCCCAGCTCAAGCGCATTAAGCATTCCCCTTGCTACTTCAGTCCACAGAGCTCTCTTAACTTCCTTCCTCCTAACTTCTCTGGTACTTACAATCTGCAGCATCTGTTTGGCACTTAGCATATACTATCATTCATATTTATATATCTAAGGCTATATTACAGTCTTATAGATCTTATATTGTTTTACAGCCCTAACATCTAGCACATGGATCTGCACAGGGTAGGTATCTTATAAATGTTTGTTAATGTGATATTAAAGATAAATCAAGTGTACATACCCCTAAGATCAGTTTTTAACACCTCCCCCAGCAACCAGACACACTTTAAATCCATCATATCCAACATCCTTTCACCCTTTTTCTTTTTTCCCTTTTTTTTTTCTGCTCAGCAAACTGTTTTAAATTTAACCTTTTCTTCTTCATAAATCAGTGTAAGCTAAGCCTCTCCCATAAATTCAGGTTACTCTTCCATCCTACCCCTCAGCATTCCCAGGTTCCAGAAGACAAAGCCCAATACTCACAGTGAACTTTATTTGGATTTGTCTGTTTCCGACGGGACATGTTTCCCTGATCCAAGAGCTCTGGTCTTGCCCAGTTTCACGACTGGATATATTACTACCTCCTTGCAAGATGCTAACCTACAATAAGAAAGGTTATTGTTAGCACGTCATTTTCCCCCAGCAGTTATATAAAATTTAAAGATAAAATGTCTTTAAAAAACAGCTCCTAAGCATACAAAACTCACCAATTATAAACAATTGAACTAATGAAAGAAAGAAATGAATAAATCTCTAGCCTAATGTCAAGGTCCCAGAAAGTTTAAGAGGGGACTTCTTCAGAGGATTTAGAGAATTATACTCTAAATCCATCTTTGGAATCCAGAATACTGTTAAGTGATCACGATAGAGGTCACAGGATAAAAGAGGAAGCAAAACTCAGGCAACCAGGGTTAGAAGTATTGAGGGCTCAAGGAGATAACCCTCATGAATTGCAAAAGGAAGCAAAAGGAAGCCAAAGAGGGTGGCAGCTCGCATGTCACATGCCCAGTGGAAGTCAAGCCCTGCAATCTACACCAGTGGATTTTTTGTGACATTATCTTGCTTACAGGTAGCAAAGGCATCACATCCCTGTGAGACAGAAAATGTCTCAAATAGCCATCTGTAAATGAGAACAGCATAGGAAATAAAGCCTCTATCTGGTGATAGAGGCTCAATGCCATGCACTGTGGATGACATGGCACTAAGCAAATCAAACTTCTAATGTTGAAAATGGACTCTGACCAGAAGGAACAGATGCCATCCACATTGATGAGTACTAATACAATACCCGAGTATGGAATACCATCTGGCCCTCCTCACATGTTCCAGAGTGGTAGTCAAAGTTAATAATTTTCAAGACTCTTCTCAATCAAGCCACTGTGTAGCAAAGAGATCACTGGGAGGAACAAAGAGAAAAGCTCCCCAAACGAAAAATGCTGCCAAGACATGCATCTGCTCCCCACCTCAAAGAGAAGGGGATACATAGGTAAGCCTGGAGTTTCCTGATTAACTACAGAAAGAGTGTCCCAGCCTTAAGCATTATTAGAGAGTCTGAGATGGATTAGTATTGATAGCTGTGACATTTTCTTAGAAAGAGTGAATACACACACATAGAATAAAAAGGGATTGGATTTCCTACCAAAGACAGGAATATGGATCTGGTCACTCTGTAAGTTTTCTTTCAGTTCCTTCCTGCCTTCTTGAGTTACACTCACACTGAATAAGCAAATATAAAATTATAGTTTATTGCCTTAAGAGGAATTATGGGAGACTACTGCTAGCTATATTTTGTACTCCTATTAATGAAGACTCACCTCCTGTTATGCCAACTAACTCCTCTATGTAGCTAGAAGGACCTCAAACCTATAATCAGATCCTGCCTCCCCTTACCAAAAGAAGAAAGAAACCGCAAATGGCAAAGACAGGCCTCCACAGGAAGTGGCAAAGGAAGCAGCTTTCAGGCAGTCTTCTAGCATATCTGCATATCAAACAGTTCTTTTTCAGACCTTTAATTAAAAACAAAACAAAACAAAACTCTAAACGTATATAATAAAAATCGATTTTAACTAGAAGGCAATATACTAAGTACTGATTAATGCAGGCTCTATTAATATTTTTAAAAATATGGTCAGGTGCAGTGGCTCATGCCTGTAAGCCCAGCACTTTGGGAGGCCAAGGCAGGCGGATCACTTGAGGCCACGAGTTTGGGACCAGCTGGCCAATATGGTGAAACCCCATCTCTACTAAAAGTACAAAAATTACTTTGGCGTGGTGGCACACACCTGTAAATCTCAGCTACTTGGGAAGCTGAGGCACGAGAATCGCTTGAACCTGGGGAGCGGATGTTGCAGTGAGCTGAGATTGAGCCATTACACTCCAGCCTGGGTGATAAAGCGAGACTCCATCTCAAAAAATACATAAATAAAAACAAAAAATAAAATATACTCCTTTAATGTGATAATATATTGAGACTAAAAATATGTATACTTCTCTATTATAGAAGAAAACACCAGAATCTTGACTTAATTTTTATATTTTCTCCCTTCAAGATCAGAAATTGAAACTGTAAGATAAAGATAAAGTCTCTTCTGAAGGAAAGCCAGATAATTTGAATCAGGCAACACTTCAATACTAAAGCTGCAAGTCAGAAGACAGAGATCAGTATCTGCATATTTAAATCAGCAGTGGCCGCTGCATTTCATAATCCTCCTAGTGGTCAAATGGGGAACTGACCAGATGGTACCCAACGGGACTTCACACCTGAGTGATCAAGAGAAAAATAAGCAATTACCGTCCTCTCCCACACAACAAAACGAAAATAATAACACAAACACCCACAAAAACAGACCTGTAGGGTCAAGGGCTGTTGGAAATAAATAAGTAAATACGTAAATGGCGCTGAAAGGACATTCTTGGCCACAAAGCAAGATCTCGGAGGCCAGATAACTGTTTTATAGGCATTAAAGCTAATAAAACCCAGAGACACACAGCCCTAAAGGTCACTCATTCCGTTTTACTTTAGCATTGCCTCAATTTCCAAGCCCAAATCTGAAACCAAACCAAAAATGTAAATAGATAGCTGCCTGAACATGGGCTGGGAAGATGGGTAAACGGTGAGATTCAGGTCTAAAGGGATTCTATTGTAAAAAGAAGGCAGTACTGTCCGCCTTTAGAGCGAGGGTGAGTCCTTGGGAAGGTGCAACGTCTCCCCTGAACACTGTCTCTGCTCTCCCACAGGTGTTAGGTTGCAGCTTCTAGTGCACACCACAGACTTTTAGCAAGAAAAAAACGGACGAAATCCCAGCTTGAAGAAAAGAGAGAGCGTTCCCACCTCCAGCTCTGGTGCAGTTCCCACGGAGCAAAGCAAACTCTCCTGAATCCAAGTGATCTGTATCTGCCAAAAAGGAGAGGACAAGAAAGCTGGTCACCTAGCCGCTTGGTTGTTCACCTGTCCCCTGGAGTTGGGTCTGGGGCGTGTGTCTAATCAGCCGAGATGGTCCCTCTTCTCCTTCAAGCACGAGCCCAGGTAAATTCCCAGGAATTACCAGACAAGAGCCGGAGGTCTTCCAAGGCGGCTCAGACAAACCCTTAGGCAACACAATCTTCTCTGAAATCTAAATTTAGAAGCTTTTCTGCGAGACCCAGACGCTGGGACCGATACCCCCCAGTCTGCACGCCCACGCCCACGCCCATCCTCCCCTCCCCCAGCTCCACCCAAGGCTGTCAGACGCCGGGGCCGTCCCCGCCAGAGCCCGAGGAGGCGGGGTGCCCGCGGCCCGCGCAAACGCCCCCCGGCCCCGCGCCCGAGAGCGCCAAGGGGCAGCAGGAGGAGCGGCCGGGGAGGGATCGGGGGTGGGCGCGGGGAGGGTGAGCCCGGGCTGCCCCCAGGCCAGAGCTGGCCCCCGGTCCTCTCCCCAGCGCAGACAGACAAAAGGACAGACAGCCGGCGGCCGCGAGGGGGCGAGGAGCCCGTATCCCTAGCCCGGCCACGGAGGGAGGGCTCGGGGGTCTTTTTACCCGGCGCCTCGGCGCAGCGCTGCGCTCCGAGTCCCTGGGCCCCGCCTCCGGACAGACGGACCGCCGGACAATGGGCCCGGGACCACAGCTCAGGCCAGCCGGACCAGGGCACTCCGGGACTGGGCCCGGCCGGCGGAAGGGGCTCCGGGCCGAGCCGATGGCGGGGAGCCGAGGGACGGCGCTGCAGACGGACAAAGCCAACCGCAGACAGACAGACAGAGGGGAAAAAGATGGCGACGCGGGCGGCGGGAGCGCGCGGCTCGCGCACCCGCAGCCAGTGGAGCGCGTGCACGAGCCTCTCTCTCCCCCTCCCCCAAGCCAGCCCGGTCCCCCTCCCCGCGGCCCGGCGCGCGCCCGGCTCTGTGGGCGGGGCCTGAGGAGACGGGCTCCGGGGAGCGCCCAATACCGGGCGCTCGAGAGGGGATCCGGGCGCTCAAGAGGGCATCGCTCGCGTCCCAGGGCTCCGGGACCCCCCCGGCCTCGCCCGCTCCTAGGTCTTTCTCTGGCTGTCTCAACCGCTCAGCTCCCTAAACCTTCCTGGACGTGTAAACGCCACACCACCCAGCCCAGATCCTGGTTTCTTACCCCACTATAGAGTTCAGCCACAAAACCCACATCCCTTAACCACAGCTCTGCCTCAGGCTCCCCATCTCCTTAGCCCGACCTTAGCCCAGATCCCCACCACCTTCACAAACCCTCTTCGCCTCATTCCACTACGCGTCGCGGTGGCTTCGGCTTCAGAGGCTTTGAATGTGACCACTGGTCTTGGTGGGAGGAGCCAAGTTTAGCTGTCAGAACCACAGAGCAGGGAAATCTTGAGATTTCTTTTGAGCATTTAATTTTCTGACATGATTTTCAACTGATAAAATAACATTCGCTGCCAACCCAGAAGCAGGGAAACTTGTGGCACTGTTGCCACGTGAGGCATCTTTGGGGGCAATCGAGAGTCGTTGGACTTTTTTTTTTTTTTTCCCAGACAGGGTTTCGCTGTCACCCAGGCTGGAGTGCAATGGCGAGATCTCGGCTCACTGCAACTTCCGCCTCTCGGGTTCAAGCGATTCTCCTACCTCAGCCTCATGAGTAGCTGGGATTACAGGCGTGCGCCACCATGCCCAGCTAATTTTTGTATTTTTAGTAGAGATGGGATTTCACCATTTTGGCCAGACTGGTCCCGAACTCCTGACCTCAGGTGATCCGCCCGCCTCAGCCTCTCAAAGTGTTCGGATTACAGGCGTGAGCCACTGTGCCCGGCCTGGTTGGACGCACTTCTAGTCAAACACCTCCTCCTGTCCTCGTCCTTCTGTCTCCTAGTTCCCGTTGCCTTCTTTTCTTCCTCTCTGTCTTCTAGAATGCCTAAGCCTGCCCTGACATGCTTACCTGGAGAAGTATGGAATGCAGAGGAAAAGATGAGATCTGGTATTAGAAGATCCCGCTTTGAGCCCCAGTTCTGCCACCAACCAGCCTGTTGACTTTGGGCAAGTCACTTCCCTGTTCTGAGCCTCTGCTTCCTAAGATGTCAAATGGATAATGATGCAATAATTTCTAGCCTCTACTCTCAGTGGATTGTTGTGACAGTTAAGTAAAACAAATGGCTAAAATTATCATGCAATTGTTTCTTGTGATTACTGGCCCCACAGACGATGCTGACATTTGCTGATGAAGTGACAAGTCCTGGTATTTGCGTAGGACATTCTTGCAAATTGTCTCTCCCCCAAATATTTTGTGAGATGATCTCATTGTCTGCATCTTGTGTTCAACTTAATAGAATGGCTACATTGAGGGATCTTGGTCCTTCACAATTCTGTGATAAATAGCTCATTCATAATTCACTCACTCATTTGTTTATTGTGATTGGGATACTTAAATAGTAATTAACATTGTTTCACTTCAGTCAAGGAAACATTTTAATTTTATTTAAAAACTTAGTTTCTTTCGGCCGGGTGTGGTGGCTCACGCCTGTAATCCAAGCACTTTGAAGGCCAAGGCGGGTGGATCACCTGAGGTTGGGAGTTCAAGACCAGGCTGACCAACATGGTGAAACCCCGTCTTTAAAAAAATAAAATAAGGCCGGGCGCAGTGGCTCACGCCTATAATCCCAGCACTTTGGGAGGCCAAGGCAGGTGGATCACGAGGTCAAGAGATCGAGACCATACTGGTTAACAAGGTTAAACCCCGTCTCTACTAAAAATACAAAAAAATTAGCTGGGCGTGGTGGCGCACGCCTGTAGTCCCAGCTACTTGGGAGGCTGAGGCAGGAGAATTGCTTGAACCCAGGAGGTGGAGGTTGTGGTGAGCCGAGATCACGCCATTGCACTCCAGCCTGGGTAATAAGAGCGAAACTCCGTCTCAAAAAAAAAGAAAAATAAATAAATAAAATAAAATATTATTTAAAAAACAAGAAAAAAAAAAAACTTAGTTTCTAAGTAGACAGACAATGGAATATCATCCAACCAGCAAGTTTTTATAGTATTTTGTATAGGAATGAATGCAGCTAGAATACACACTTTTATATTTAACAGTAATTGCTGATCAGTTTAGACTGAGGGATACAAGTATGGCTTTATTATGTCACTTTAAAGTCCACTTAGTTGACATTTTCAACAGAAAACTAGCTAACACTCCAGCCTAGAAGACAGAGCGAGACAATGTCTCAAAACAAACAAACAAACAAACAGCTGACCTGATAATGCCAGTCTAAGCAGCATGGTGAAACCCCATCTCTACAAAAAAAATACAATAAATTAACCAGGTATGGGGCATGTGCCTGTAGTCTCAGCTACTCAGGAGGCTGATGTGGGAGGATCACCTGAGCCCAAGATCATGGCTGCAGTGAGTCATGATTGCACCACTGCACTCCAGCCTGCACGACAGAGTGAGACCCTGTCTTAGGCAAAACAAAACAACCAAAAAAAAAAAAAATTGATAATGATTTTTGACCTGCACCTGCTTCACAGAAATGTCAGCCTCAAATTGAGCTAATGTGCTTATAAGTGCTTTGTAAACTGTAAAATGCCACAAAGATAAATTTAATATTCGTATATAGCCCTAATCAGTGATATTGATAAGTTCTCTGAAAGGTTGCTTCATAGGTTCTCTACAAAGTGATCTTGATTTTTCTTTTCCCTAGGCTTTGAGATGTCCAGAGCAGTTCCTATTTCATTGTATTTCTTTTATCATTGTTTTTTTCTTTTTCTTTTTTTTCCTTTCATTGTATATTCTTTAGTCTAAAAGCTGTCTGAGATGTTCCTCTTTCTAAATGTTAGTAGTGAAAACAAGGGAAATAACTCTACGCCCATCATCTTTCCCCTCTTTCTCTTACACGATATGTAGTAGTTTTATTGCAGAAGTCAGCAAACTTTTTTTTGCTTTTTTTTTTTTTCAGACAGTGTCTCACTCTATCACCCAGGCTGGAGTGCAGTGGCTCGATCTCAGCTCACAGCAAACTCCTCTGCCTCCCAGGTTCAAGCCTCAGCCTCCTGAGTAGCTGGGATGACACTGCACCACCACGCCTGGCTAATTTTTGCATTTTTTTTTTTTTTTTGAGATGGAGTTTCGCTTTTGTTACCCAGGCTAGAGTGCAATGGCACGATCTCGGCTCACCGCAACCTCCCCCTCCTGGGTTCAAGCAATTCTCCTGCCTCAGCCTCCCGAGCAGCTGGGACTACAGGCACGCGCCACCATACCCAGCTAATTTTTTTATATTTTTAGTAGAGACGGAGTTTAACCTTGTTGACCAGGATGGTCTCGATCTCTTGACCTCATGATCCACCCGCCTCGGCTTCCCAAAGTGCTGGGATTACAGGCATGAGCCACCACACCTGGCCTAGGGTCTCACTTTTGAGACAGGCTGGAGTGCAGTGGCACAATCATGGCTTACTGCAGCCTTGACCTCCCCAGGCTCAAGTTATCCTCCCACCTCAGTTTACTGAGTGGTTGGGACTACAGGTGCATGACACCAAGCCTGGCTGAATTTTTCTTTGTGTATTTTGTAGAGATGGGGTTCTGCTGTGTTGCCCCGGCTGGTATCAAACACCTGGGCTCAAGAGATCTGCCCACTTTGGCTTCCCAAAGTGCTGGGATTATGGGGTGAGCCACTGCACCTGGCTAAGATAGGTATTTTAAAGTAAATTACACTATAGGATTTTAGTATGCTACAATATGTGTAAAAAAGGCACATGGGCGGGACACGGTGGTTCACACCTGGTAATCCCAGCACCTTGGGAGGCCATGGTTGGCAGATCATGAAGTCAGGAGATTGAGACCATCCTGGCTAACACGGTGAAAACCCATCTCTACTAAAAATACAAAAATTAGCCCTGCATGGTGGCAGGTGCCTGTAGTCCCAGCTACTCACGAGGCTGAGGCAGGAGGTGGAGGCTGCAGTGAGCCGAGATTGTGCCACTGTACTCCAGCCTAGGCGACAGAGTGAGACTCCATCTAAAGAAAAAAAAATAAAGACACATGGTTTTACATGTAAATATCACTGGAAAAATACTGACACCATTAAACAGCCGTCAGACATTGTTCTAAGAGATTTTCAGAAATTAAAACATTTAATCCTCACGTCTTTTTTTTTTTGAGATGGAGTCTCGCTCTGTCGCCCAGGCTGGAGTGCAGTGGTGCGATCTTGGCTTACTGCAGCCTCCACCTCCTGGGTTCAAGCAATTCTCTGCTGCAGCCTCCCGAGGAGCTGGGCTTATAGGCACCTATCACCATGCCCGACTAATTTTTGTATTTTTAGTAGAGATGGGGTTTCATCATCTTGGCCAGGTTGGTTTCGATTTAGTGACCTCGTGATCCACCCATCTCAGCCTCCCAAAGTGCTGGGATTACAGGCATAAGCCACCACGCACCGCCTCGTGACTTTGTTAAGGTAGGTGGTGGTGTTTTACAGATGAGGAAACCAAGGCACAGAGAGATTAAGTAACTTGCAGAAAGACATAAGAATCTGGTTACAATGGTTACTCTAGTTCTGGAGAAGGGGACTGAAAGTCTGAGAATTAGAGGAGGGAGACATTTTCACTGTGCATCTTTTTGAGCTATGTGTGTAGTTTGCCATGTTTATGCATTACTTAAATTTTTTTTTTTTTGAAACAGAGTTTTGCTGTGTCACCCAGGCTGGTGTGCAGTGGCATGATCTCAGCTCACTGCAACTTCTGCCTCCTAGGTTCAAGCAATTCTTCTGCCTCAGCCTCCCAAGTAGCTGGGATTACAGGTGTGAGCCACCGCGCCCGGCCTGTATTTTTTTTTTTTCAGTAGAGACGGAGTTTCACCATGTTGGCCAGGCTAGTCTTGAACTCCTGACCTCAGGTTTTCCACTGGCCTAGGCCTTCCAAAGTGCTGGGATTACAGGCGTTGAGTCACTGAGCTGGCTTGGAACTTGGTTTTATCTTGAAATGTTGCAAATGGTTATAAAGATACAGTATTTCTAAACTCACATCAACATCTTACCATATCGGCTAGCTTCTACTTGTCATAAGAGTGCCCTGCTGCAAGCGTTAGATGCATATCCTCTATAGCAGGGGTCAGATGACTTCCTTCTGGAGACCCCCCTTTTTTTTTCTTTTTTCTCCCCCTGCTCTTGTTGCCCAGGCCAGAGTGCAATGACACAGTCTCGGCTCACGGCAACCTCTGCTCCCTGGGTTCAAGCAATTCTGCTTCAGCCTCCCGAGTAGCTGGGATTATAGGCATGTGCCAGCAAGCCCGGCTAATTTTGTTTTTTATTTTTTATTTTTTTGTAGAGACAGGGTTTCTCCATGTTGGTCAGGCTGGTCTTGAACTCCCAACCTCAGGTGATCCGCCCGCGTCAGCCTCCCAAAATGCTGTAATTACAGGTGTGAGCCAGCGCACCCAGCCCTTTCACTTTTTTTCTGTGGCCCAGGCTGGAGTGCTGTGGCATGATCACCGTTTACGGCAGCCTCGACCTCCTGGGCTTAAGCGATTTTCCTGCCTTAGCCTGCTGAGTAATTGGGGCCACACGTACGCACTGCCTAATTTTTTTTTTTTTTTTTTTTGAGACGAAGTTTCACTCTTGTTGCCTAGGCTAGAGTGCAATGGGGCGATCTCAGCTCACTGCAACCTCCGCCTCCCAGGTTCAAGCAATTCTGCCTCAGCCTCCCAAGTAGCTGCGATTATAAGCATCCGCCACCACGCCTGGCTAATTTGTTGTATTTTTAGTAGAAACGAGGTTTCACCACGTTGGCCAGGCTGGTTTCGTACTGCTGATCTCAGGTGATCCACCCGCCGTAGCCTCCCAAAGTGTTGGGATTACAGGCGTAAGCCACCGCGCCTAGCCTGCTCGCCTAATTTTTAATAACTTTTTTTGTAGCGATGGAGTCTCCCTATGTTGTTCAGGCTGGTCCCCAGTTCCTGGGCTCAAGCGATCCTCTCGCCTTGGCCTCCCAAAGTACTCAGAAGGCCCCTTCCAAGGCCAAGCAGAGAATGGTTTTCAAGTTAAAAACAAAGGTAACCAAGGAAAAAGTTTCCTCTGAATACCGAGATAAATTAGGGAAATCGCCAGAGAATGTGGTGCTGAGGTCACACTACGGAATTACACCACACAGACCGCAGCAATTCTGGTTGAAAGGGCAACGGGTCGGCTTAAAAGCGGGGCGGGGGAACACGAGTCCGTAGAGTGACACGAAGACGCTAGGTGAAGAGTCAGAGATAGCAGGCTTCGAAACCGGCTTCGCCGCTCCACCCAGGGGGAAAGTCCAGCGACGGACGGCAACAAATCTCAAGGAGCAACTCTTGGCGTCAGAGAGGCAGTACTGGGAGCCAGATATGATAGAATCCGGAGGCAGGGCACTGGGCACGGTAAGCCCGTGGGCGCAGAGTCCAAGAACCAGCAGCCGTTTCTGGCCTCACCCCGCCCAGAACAAAATTCCGGGCGCGCCCCCAGCAGCTGACTCAGTCGGCGTGTCGCGTCTCCCACGGCCTCCCGTGCCTCCGCCGCGGGAAGTAGTCCCCGGCCGCTCCCGCGCCAAAGGAAACCGAGGGAGGGAGCCCTGAGTCAGCGTGTGGGTCCCGGCAGCGGCGATCGCGCAGCCAATCCATGGAAAGGAGGGCGTGGCTAGCTCAGATCCCGTGGATCCCTCCGCCTGTGGTTGCTGTGCTGAGGCCTCGAGAGTCGCCATTTTGGATGCTGAACCCTGATTCTGAAGTCGGAGTCTGCAGTGTTCACGCCTGGATTCGGTCAGGTGAGTGTGGCATCCTCGGCGTCAGAGGTCTCCGTCTTCCTGTCTCCTCTGTGCCCCGGATTTAGCGGTCTCTAGCTAGCGCTAGGTCCCGGGCTTCAAACGACTTCGGAGGGGGCAGCTGAGGAGAAAGGGAAGGATCATGGAAGTGGGGGTCAGACCTGGGGTCAGGTCGTCGAGGGCCCGCGGCAGGGGAGGTTGCCCCAGCCGGGGTGGGGGGCGTCGCAGGGTCGCGAGCAGCTCGGGGGCCGCTGGTCGTTGATACTCCGAGCCGCTTAACTTTCCCTTAGTCTTCTTGCCCCGAGGTGTGTTTTCCCTGGGGCGGAAACGCCGCGGCCTCGGCGAGGGCTTCTCGGCGACACCCCTACCCCCTCTCTTCTGGCCCGGAGAGACTTCGGGAAGGTCGGGGCCTCCAGTGCCTCGAGAGACCGTTGTCCCTGAGCCTGGTCCACTTCCGCCGGGCGGGATAGCCTCCTGGGCTTGTTCCTGGGCTGAGGGGCGGACTTGGGTCCAGTTTGGCCGGAGAAAATTACATTTTCTTTCGCTGAAGCGAGCAGCGGCCTCTGCTCGGTTTCTCGCATCCTGCGTGTGTGGTGAGAGGTCTTGGGAGGATCCTTGGGCCTCTCTTCTTTGTTATCTCGGCGCTTCTCCTCCGCGGTGCTGGAGGTGAGCACTTGGAATTCACCAGCATAAACTTTGAGGAGGGTCGGGACCCAGGAACTGTAGGTTAATTACGAAAGACACAGCAGCTTCACTCTGTAGTAGTAAACTTAAAATCTGGTCGGAAACAGATCTTTAGGGGAAACTTGAATTTTAAAACTATGCGTAATATTTTAACTTTTTATTTTTTATTATGGAAAATGTCAAGCAGACATGAGTGTGATGAATCCTCTCATGCAGTTTCAAACACAATCACTTAATGCCGAACCTTGTTTTATCTATACCTCTCCCATTCTGTAGTTTTCTAAGTTAATAAACTAATAGTTGAAATGTATATATATATTTCCTTCTCCTTTCCAAGTAGAAGACTTTTGGCTTTTGTACCTAGAAGCCGGTATTTCGTGGGAAATTTTGTTTTTTAGCTTCCTCAGAACTTCTGGGATAGGACTTGGTAATAGTCATTAGATGATAAAAGTGGCCAGTTGTGGTGGCTCACCCCTGTAATCCCAGCACTTTGGGAGAGCTAGGTGGGAGGATCACTTAAGCCCAGGAATTGGAGACCAGCCTGGGCAACATAGCAAAACCCCGCTCTAGCTCTCTATAAAAATAAAAAGTTAGCCAGGTGTGGAGGCGCGCATCTATAGTCCGGGAGACTGAGGTAGGAGGATTGTTTTAAGCCTAGGAGGTCGAGGCTGAGTTGGTAATTGAGCCACTGCACTCCAGTCTGGAGGACCGAGAGAGACCCTGTCTTTAAAAAAAAAAATTAAAAAAAGGCGGTGGAGGGGGTGGTTCTCTTTCCCAGGCTGGAGTGTAGTGGTGCAATTACTTCTCCCTGCAGCCTTGCCCTCCCACGCCTCGGGAGTAGCTGAAACTACACAGGCCCACACCCGGCTTTTTTTTTTTTTTTTTCTGGTGGGGGTTGGGGTGTAAGGGTATGGATGGGAGAGATGGGAGTTTTTTCATGTTGTCCAGGCTGGTCTTGAACTCCTGGGCTCAAGTGATCCTTCCAGAGTGCTGGGATTAGAAGTATTTTGAATCCCCAGTGTTAGTGTTACATTTTAAAGTGATCCAGTTTCGTATAACTTATTTTTTAAATAGTGTAATTATTTTGTCCAAATAATTTTTCATTCTTCCTCTTTGTTCTTGTATCTCTGGGTTCTAAATTATCAGGAGCTCCAGAATTTCTATATCTAGTTTATTTGATTTAAGCTCCGATTGTTGTAAAATAATCAGAATCAAGTTCCAGGATTATACAATAAAACTGGAAAACAAAGTGTAGGATAATCATTCCAAATGCAGGAAAAGTAATATGCTCATGAATACTTATGTCAGCATTATTTATATGGTACACATGTCAAAAATTTGGAGAATTGATTAGAAAATTATTACTGAGTGGGATATTGGATAGCGTCAGCTATTCAAAATTTTAGACTGTAACATGATATGATGAGAAGGATTCTATATTGTTGAGTCCATGAGTACCGCTTTGCAAAAATATGCCTTAAGAAACACTCTTGCCGGGCTTGGTGGCTCACGCCTGTAATCCAAGCACTTTGGAGGCCAAGGCAGGCGGATCACCTGAGGTCGGGAGTTCAAGACCAGCCTGACCAACATGGTGAAACCCTGTCTTAAAAAAAAAAAAAGGAAAGAAACACTCTTGGCCGGGTGCCATGGCTCATGCCTGTAATTCCAGCACTTTGGAAGGCCTAGGTGGGCAGATCACTTGAGGTCAAGAGTTCAAGACCAGCCTGGCCAATATGATGAAACCCCACCTCTACTAAAAATACAAAAAAATTAGCCAGGTGTGGTGTTGCCACATGTAACCCCAGCTACTCGGGAGACCGAGGCAGGAGTATCGCTTGAACCCTGGAGCCAGAGGTTGCAATGAGTCAAGATCATGCCACTGCACTCCAGCCTGGGTGACAGAGCCAGTCTCCGTCTCAAAGAAAGAAAGAAAGAAAGAAAAACACTTTTGGGGACGGGCACTGCGGCTCATGCCTGTAATCCCAGCAGTTTGGGAGGCTGAGATGGGTGGATCATGTGAGGTCAGGAGTTTGAGACCAGCCTGGCTAACATGGTGAAACCCCATCTCTACTAAAACAAAAAAGGGTGTGGTGGCAGGCACCTGTAATTCAAGTTACTTGAGAGGCTGAGGCAGGAGAAGCACTTGAACTCAGGAGGCAGAGACTGCGGTGAGCCGAAATTGCGCCACTGCACTCCAGTCTGGGCGACACAGACTCTGTCTTAAAAAAACAAACAGGCCAGGCACTGTGGCTCATGCCTGTAACCCCAGCATTTTGGGAGGCTGAGGTGGGCAGATCATGAGGTCAGGCATTCAAGACCAGCCTGACCAACATGGCAAAACCCTGTCTCTACTAAAAATACAAAAAATTAGCTAAGCGTGGTGACGGGCGCCTGTAATCCCAGGTACTCAGGAGGCTGAGGCAGGAGAATCGCTTGAACCTGGGAGGCAGAGATTGCAGTGAGCTGAGATCTTGCTATGGCATTCCAGCCTGGGCAACTGAGCGAGACTCCATCTCAAGAGAAAAAAAAAAAACACTCTTGGTAAAAGACCCAGCGAATTTTCTATAATGTTTTTATATCAATTGTATTGAGAAACAAAGATAAAGATACTTTCATAATGCCTGTGCATTTCAGTATTTATAGCTCCTTCAAGAAAATTTTGATGGTCTCTGAATTCTGAAGCCTTATTTTCTTGTGAATAACACATGATGCTGTGGGTCTTACAGTCTTCCCTTTTTTTTTTTTTGGAGACGGAGTCTTGCTCTGTTGCCTAGGCTGGAGTGTAGTGGCACGATCTCGGCTCACTGCAACCTCAGCCTCCTGGGTTCAAGCGATTCTCTTGCTTCAGCCTCCTGAGTATTTGGGACTACAGGCGCATGCCACTATGCCCGGCCTATTGTATTTTTAGTAGAGATGGGCACCATATTGGTCAGGCTGGTCTTGAACTTTGTGATCCACCTGCCTCTGCCTCCCAAAGTACTGGGATTACAGGCATGAACCACTGCACGCCTCCCAGTCTTCTTTTTAAATTAAATATTCAGTCTTAATTAGTTTGGCCAGTAAGATTTGATTATAGTGGGAAAATACACAGTAAACTTTGTACCACTTGTACATGAAAAGCTTCTGAAGGAATTGGAGCACCAGGCATGGCGGCTCATGCCTGTAATTCTAGTACTTTGGGAGGATGAGGCAGGAGGACTGCTGAGCCCAAGAGTTGGAGACCAGCCTGGGCAACATAGCAAGGCCCCATCTTTATTAATAACAATTTTACAAAAGATAAAAGGATTTGGGCTATATTATCTTGGAAATGTGTCCTGACACCCCATTGTGTCTCTTCCTACTCTAATGTCACATCTTCATTACTCCAATACAGTGGTCATACCCAAATCTGTTTGTATCACTTGTTTTTTAAGAAAAAGAGATCAGATGCTGGGCGCAGTGTCCTGTAATCCCGGTACTCTAGGAGGCCGAGGCCAGTGGATCATCTGAGGTCAGGAGTTAAGAGACCAGCCTGCCAATGTGGTGAAACCCGGTCTCTACTAGAAGAAATCAGCTGGGTATGGTGGCAGATGCCTGTAATCCCAGCTACTTGGGAGGCTGAGGCAGGAGAATCACTTGAATCTGGGAGTTGGAGGTTGCAGTGAGTTGAGATTGCACTATTGCATTCCAGCCTGGTCAAGGAGAGTGAAACTCTGTCTCAAAAAAAAGAAAAAAAAAAGATCAGAATAAATAAAATAATACATTTCAAAACCAAAAGTTTTTGTACATATTGCAGTGTCTGTAGCCACTCTTGACCCGGCTCTCTCCCCTCCTCACTTGGTACTTTTAGAGCTACAAACACTAAAGTCTTTTTTTCTTTTCTTTTTTTTTTTTTTTTGAGCTACTTTTAACTACTGCTACTTTGAATAGGCTTTCAGGGTCACTACCTCTGGGCAGCTTTATTCTTTTGGGCAGCAACTCTGATTCATTTACTCCCCCAAATATCCTAAGAGGAAGGATTCATTCCACGGTTTTACTTTGCTTATTCAAGATGAGGAGGCTATCTAGCTCCCAAAGTCTCAGCTAGTTGAGTGATAAAAGAGAGACTGGATGGGTTTGCTGTACCAGTGTTAAGAACTGGAGTAAAGTGAAGGATTGGAAGGTGCAAGAATGGCACATGAGGCTGTTGATTCATGTGTGGCACTAATAAAAATAATGGTGTTACACTAATATTTACATATATAAACAGAATAGAATACCAAGAACTAGTATTGTGGTCACTAGTTCATAAACATTTTTTAGGGTTTATGTTAAAATTGCTTACTTGTCTTATTGTTTTTATGTCAGCTATACCCATTTGATTGTGAACCCCTTGAAAGCTAGGGAAGCTCTCATTTAAATGTCTTTTGTAGACAGTGGCTTAGCACAGTGTTTGATAGAATAGCACTCAACAAATATTTGGTGAGTGAGTGAATGACAGTAAAGATGTTGAAGCACAGAGTGGTTTTAGAGTAACCTCTGAATCACAAAAATAATTTTAGATTACTTACTGGACAGTGTTAGTATGTGATGTGTATATAATCACATATGTATGAAAATTTGTTCATGTTTGTTAATGTGTATGTAAACAGTAACTGTTGACTACAATATTTTATTAACTTTTAGGTTATTGTCTCCAAAATTAATGTTCCTAATCATACAAGATAACAAAGTTTATATTATGTTTAGCTTTGGAAACAGGTTCAAATTTTGAGATAGTAATTAAGTCAGTCTTTTGTTTTAAATTCATTTTTAGTCTAATGATTTATTTAATGTACTGGTAATCATATTCTTATTTTACAAAGAAACTAATCATTAAAGACAATGACAGTAAACCACAAAAGTAATAACTAAGTAGTTATAACTAAGTAGTTATTACTTTTGTGGTTTACTGTCATTGTCTTTAATGATTAGTTTCTTTGTAAAATAAGAATCTGTTGAGGAGTTGAAATTCTCAGTACTTGACAAAATAGTTTAGCAAATTGTTTTTCTTTCCTTAAATCTAAAACAAGATGATGTAAATTCATAGAATATTTTAAAAAGCATGTGACTTTTAATTAAAATTTCTTCTAATTAACATAATACATGAGTGATAGCTTTGTACAATACGCTGTGCTAGGCAATATGGGAGTGACAGTGACATGTAAGAAAAAGTTGAAAGGCTGGGGAAGGTGGCTCATGCTTGTAATTCCAGCTCTTTGGGAGGCTGAGGCGGGAGGATCACCTGAGGTGGGGAGTTTGAGACCAGCCTGACCAACATGGAAAAACCCCGTCTCTACTAAAAATACAAAAATTAGCCGGGTGTGGTGGCACATGCCTGTAATCCCAGCTACTTGGGAAGGCTGAGGCAGGAGAATCACTTGAACCCTGGAGGTGGAGGTTGTCCTGAGCCCAGATGGGCCATTGCACTCCAGCCTGGTTAACAAAAGTGAAACTCTGTTTCGAAAAAAAGAAAACAAAGAAACAGTTGCAGTCCTGCAGTGAGATTGAAACAGATTAATCAAAATTGTTAAAGGTGGTGGGAAGATACAAAGCATACCTTAAACATTTTATTTTAACATAAAACACACAAAAAAAGGCTAGCTAATCTTTAGAGGAAGAGCTAAGACTGGGCCGGGCGCAGTGGCTCAAGCCTGTAATCCCAGCACTTTGGGAGGCCCAGGCGGGTGGATCATGAGGTCAAGAGATCGAGACCATCCTGGTCAACATGGTGAAACCCCGTCTCTACTAAAAATACAAAAAATTAGCCGGGCATGGTGGCGCGTGCCTGTAATCCCAGCTACTCAGGAGGCTGAGGCAGGAGAATTGCCTGAACCCAGGAGGCGGAGGTTGCGGTGAGCCGAGATCGCGCCATTGCACTCCAGCTTGGGTAACGAGCGAAACTCCGTCTCAAAAAAAAAAAAAGAGCTAAGACTTTTTAAAATATGGGTACATTGACTGGAATTTGTTTAATAAATGTTTATATGGTGCTTGTTGTGTACATATAACACAATATCCTAATTTCTTTCTTTTCTTTTCTTTTCTTTTTTTTTGAGACAGTCTTGTTCTGTCACCCAGGTTGGAGTGTAGTGGTGTAGTCTTGGCTTACTGCAACCTCCACTTCCTGGGTTCCAGCAGTTCTCCTGCCTCAGTCTCCTGAGTAGCTGGGACTACAGGTACGTGCTACCATCCCTGGCTAATTTTTGTATTTATAGTAGACGGGGTTTCACCATGTTGGTCAGGATGGTCTCAATCTCCCAACCTTGTGATCTACCTGCCTGAGGCTCCCAAAGTGCTGGGATTACAGGTGTGAGCCACTGCACTCGGCCGTGCTTATCCCATTTTTATTTAATTATATAATTTTTGAATGTTTGAGTTTAGGTCTGCATTTTATTATTTGTTCTTTTCTCTCATTTTTGTTTCTGTTTTCCTGCTTTTTGGGCTCTTTGAACACATTTTAAATTCCAGTTTAAAATCTGTTTTTTTTTTTGTGTATAGTTTTTTTTTGGCGGGGGAGGGAGATGGAGTATCACTCTGTCACCGAGGCTGGAGTGTAATGGCAAGGTCTTGGCTCACTGCAACCTCCGCCTCCTGGGTTCAAGTGATCCTCTCGCTTCAGCCTCCCAAATAGCTGGGACTACAGGTGTGTGCCACCACACCCAGGTAATTTTTGTATTTTTAGAAGAGACGGGGTTTCACTATGTTGGCCAGGCTGGTCTCAAATTCCTGACCTTGTGATTCACCAGCCTTGGCCTCCCAAAGTGCTGGGATGACAGGCATGAACCACTGCACCCAGCCTGCTTTAAAACCACCTTTACAATTTTTTTTTTTTTTTTTTGAAATGCAGTTTTGCTCTTGTTGCCCAGGCTGGAATGCAGTGGTGTGAACTCGAGTCACTGCAACCTCCACTTTCCTTTTAAGCGATTCTCCTGCCTCAACCTACTGAGTAGCTGGGATTACAGGTGCCCACTACCTCGCCCAGCTAATTTTTTTTTTTTTTTTTTTGGTAGAGACAGTGTTTCATCATGTTGGCCAGGCTGGTGTTGAACTTCTGACCTCAGGTGACCACCTGCCTTGGCATCCCAAAATGCTGGGATTACCAGGTGTGAGCCACTGTGCCCAGCCGGCAATTCTTTTAGAGCAGGTGTACTGGTGACAAATTCTCTTACTAGTTTTTCCTCATCTGCAAAGACTTTGATTTCTGAGGGATATTTTCGTTGGATATATATTTTGTTTATTTGTTTGTTTTTGTTTTTTTTGAGACAGAGTCTTGCTCTGTCACTAGGCTGGAGTGCAGTGGTGCGATCTCGGCTCACTGCAACCTTCTACTCACTTGTTCAAGTGATTCTCCTGCCTGAGCCTCCCAAGTAGCTGAGATTACAGGCATACGCCATCATGCCCAGCTAATTTTTGTATTTTTAGTAGAGATGGGGCTTCACCATGTTGGCCAGGTTGATCTCCATCTCCTGATCTCGTGATCCGCCCACTTCAGCCTCCCAAAGGGTTGGAATTACAGGCGTGAGCCACCGTACCTGGCCCTAGATATATAACTTGAAGCTGACAGTTCTTTTCTTTCAACACTTTAAAAATGTTGCTTCGCTTCCTTTTAGACTCCCTTGTTTCTGAAGTGAAATCTACAGTCATCTAATATGTCCCTTGTAGGTAATGCATTGTTTTTCCCTGACTGCTTTCATTATTTAAAAAAATTGTCGGCCGGGCATGGTGGCTCACGCCTGTAATCCTAGCACTTTGGGAGGCCGAGGCAGGTGGATCACGAGGTCAGGAGTTCGAGACCAGCCTGGCCAACATGGTGAAACCCTTGTATTTTCTACTAAAAATACAAAAATTAGCCAGGCATGGTGGTGTGTGCCTGTAGTCCCAGCTACTTGGGAGGCTGAGACAGGAGAATCACTTGAACCCAGGAGGTGGAGGTTGCAGTGAGCCGAGATCGCGCCATCACACTGCAGCCTGGGCAACAGAGCGAGACTCTGTCTAAAAAAAAGTCTTTGGCTTTTAGCAGTTTGATTATGAGTCTGGACTTGAATTTCTTTGGGTTTTGTCTGATTCAAGTTTGCTGAGCTTTTGAAGTCTAATCAGTTAATATATTTTACTAAATTTGGGAGGTTTTCAGGCAGTATTTTTTCCTTTTTCTTCTTCTTTTTTTAAATGTCAGATCTTAAAAAGGTAGTATTTTAAAAAATATTCTTAAAGAATAAAAATATTCTGGCCGGGTGCGTTGGCTCACACCTGTAATCCCAGCATTTTGGGAGGCATAGGCAGGTGGATCATGAGGTCAGGAGAGCAATACCATCCTGGTCAACGTGGTGAAACCCTCATCTCTAGTAAAAATACAAAAATTAGCTGGGTGTGGTGGTGCATGCCTGTAGTCCCAGCTACTCAGGAGGCTGAGGCAGGAGAATTGCTTGAACCCAGGAGGCAGAGGTTGTAGTGAGCCAAGATCTTGCCACTACACTCCAGCCTGTGTGACAGAGTGAGACTCTGTCTCAAAAAAAAAAAATTATTTCTCCTATCCTTAAGGGATTTAATGACCCAACTGTCATTAAGACATTAAGACTCCTTGCTCTTGTCCTACAGATGTGTAAGTCTTTGTTCATTGTTTTCAATTTTTTTGTTTTTTGTTTTTTTTCTATTTTGAGACAAAATCTTACCATATTGCTCAGGCTAGTCAACTAAACTAGGCTCAAGCAGTCCTGCCTCAGCCTCCCAAATAGTAATAATTAGTTCTAAGATTTGTTTCCTCTTTATGTCTTTATTCTTTTATCTTTCCATTCAAAAGAAATTTGCCTTAGTTGTTGCAGCACATATATATATATATATATATATATATTTTTTTTTTTTTTTTTTGAGACAGAGTTTCGCTCTTGTTACCCAGGCTGGAGTGCAATAGCGCGATCTTGGCTCACCGCAACCTCCGCCTCCTGGGTTCAGGCACTTCTCCTGCCTCAGCCTCCTGAGTAGCTGGGATTACAGGCACGCGCCACCATGCCCAGCTAATTTTTTGTATTTTTAGTAGAGACGGGGTTTCACCATGTTGACCAGGATGGTCTCGATCTCTTGACCTCATGATCCACCCGCCTCGGCCTCCCAAAGTGCTGGGATCACAGGCGTGAGCCACCGCGCCCGGCCTTTTTTTTTTTTTTTTTTTTTAAGACAGAGTCTTGCTCTGTTGCCCAAGCTCTAGTGCAATGGCATGATCTGAGCTCACTGCAACTTCTGCCTCCCCAGTTCAATCGATTCTCCTGCCTAAGCCCCCTCAGTAGCTGGGACTGCAGGCATGCACCACCACACTTGGCTAATTTTTGTATTTATTTATTTTTATTTATTTTTAATTAAAAAAAATTTTTTTTTTAAGACAGAGTTTCACCATGTTGGCCAGGTTGGTCTTGAACTCCTGACCTCAGGTGATTCGCCCGCCTCGGCCTCCCAAAGTGCTGAGATTACAGGCGTGAGCCACCACGCCCAGCCCAATTTTTGTATTTTTAGTAGAGGAGGTATTTCACCATTTTGGCCAGGTTGGTCTCAAACACCTGACCTTAGGTGATCCACCTGCCTTGGCCTCCCACAGTGTTGGGATTACAGGTGTGAGCCATCATGCCCAGCCAGCATTTTTATAGTAGCTGCTTTAAAGTCT
The DNA here is from genome assembly GCF_030222135.1 of Aotus nancymaae. Lineage (NCBI taxonomy): Eukaryota > Metazoa > Chordata > Mammalia > Primates > Aotidae > Aotus > Aotus nancymaae. The sequence continues at coordinate 27,122,155 of NW_026988443.1, read as the reverse complement.
TTGTCAGTTTTAATTCCAACATTGGTGTTAGTTGACGTGTGAGTTGAAATTTTCTCAGTGGGTATTTCACCCACTCTGTGTCTATACCAGTGGTCCCTTTTCTAGTTCCTCAAGCCAGGACCTGAGAGTTCTTGATGCTCTTTCTGTCTGCTGATGCTCTTTTCTGGGTTTCAGGCTGCTGTGCATCCAGGCCAGGGAACATCAGAGTGAAAAATGATAAACTCGCTGCCAGTTTATTGGTACTTCAAATTTTAGTCTTCTTTGTCCATCTGCTGTTATTTTTCAGAGTTCTCAAATAGCTGCTACATGCATTCTGTTCCTGTTTTATAGCTTCATTCAGTGAAAGAGACATTGAACGTAGAATCCTGTTGCTTACATTTTTTACTTCTGTTTTTAAGGACTACCCATGTTGCACTAAGTACAGCTGTTTAATTCTGTCTGCTGCATAGTGTTCTGTCATGTTTTGTCACCTTTTATTGGTCCTTTTTTTTTTTTTTTTTTTTTTGAGACAGGGTCTTACTCTGTCACCCAGGCTGGAGTGCTGTGGCATGAATACAGCTCTCTGCTGCCTCGTTGACTTCCTGGCCACATTGAGCCTCCCACCTCACCGTCCCAAGTAGCTAGGACCACTGGCATGCACTACCATGCCTGGCTAATTTCTAGATATTTTGTAGAGACAGGGTCTTGCCATGTTGCCTAGGCTTGTCTCGAACTCCTGGCCTCAAATGATCCTCCTGGCTGGACCTCCCAAACTGGTCGGATTATAGGCAAGGACCACGGTACTTGGCCTCATGTTCTCTTGAAATGGACACTTAGCATTCTTCCACCTCCTTACTAGCACAAAATGCGTACTTGTGTCTTCATGGTGCTATGTACAAATTTATTTGGTGGTGTATGTCCAGGAATGGGATTGCTGTGTCTTAAAGTATATGGATAGCTTTCATTAAAGCATACTTTTCTTTAAATACTGACAAATTAGTGTCTAAAATGGTCATATCAATTTATTTATATTGCCCAGTATTTGAAATCGTACTTCTAATTTTTGCCAGTCTGACAGGTATAATCTTATCTTTGTTAACACCTTAACTTCTAGGATTATACAAAATAGTATATGAAAACTTGAAGAATAACTTTTTAGGTTATCCTTCTCTTAGAAATGTCACTGTTCACTTGACAAGTTTGGTGTATCCATGTTAAGCTGGAGTAATTATCTGCAAAGGGCAAGATCTTTGTAGGAATCATGATAGAGGTATACTCAGGAATATTTTTTGTGCCTTTCTAAACTTAATTACCTTATTAATTATGTGTATATTGAGTAATTTAACAGCAAGTTGGATAATATTCCTTAGGTTAATGTCTTCTAATTTCAGTCACTGCAGATAAATAATTTGTGTGGGAGTTGATTTGTTATCATGATTATATAATAAAGGCCTTGAGGTACAGCAGTCCTCCCTTATTCATGTTTTCACTCTCTGGGGCTTTAGCTACTTTGGTCAAGTGTGGTCTGACAATATTAGATGGAAAATTGCAGAAATAAACAGTTCATAAATGTTAAAATGTGTGTCATTCTTAGTAGTGTGATGAAATATTGGGCCATCCTGTTCATCCCACCTGAGATGTGAATTACTTCTTTGTCCAGTGTATCCCCGCTATGTATGCTACCTGCCCATTAGTCACTTAGCACCCTGGGATATCTGATAGAAAAACATGGTACTATGTATAGGATTCGGTATGATCTGCAATTTTCAGGCATCCACTAGAGTCTTGGCACATATTCCCCCTTGGATAAGGGGATACTAGTATACTTCATAATGTCAAGGGTGGTTGTGTATTAATAGAAATATTCTTACCCAAATATATGTAAATACATTTTTGTAAATATTCATTAATTTGGAGTATATAAGAAAAAATGCTGAGGCTTCCCTTCAACTTTACTTTCTAGAGTTAACACCATTAAAATGTTAATACCTTATTTTATAGGCCCCCTTCTCTATGCATTTATATACATCTATAAAGTAGTATTATATAATGTAAACTACTTTTCAGTTTGATTTAAAAAACAAAAAAATACACTGGGAGGCTGAGGTGGGTGGATTACTTGAGGCCCGGAGTTCAAGACCCACCTGGCCAACATGGCGAACCTTGTCTCTACAAAAAATACAAAAAATTAACCAGGCAAGGTGTTCACACCTGTAATCCAAGTTACTTGGGAGGCTGAGGCAGGAGAATAGCTTGAACCCAGGAGGTGGAGATTGCAGTGAGCTGTGATTGTGTCACTGTATTCCAGCCTGGGTGAGAGTGAGACTCTATCTCAAAAACAAAACAAAACAATAAAAACAACACATCTGCTGGGCGCGGTGGCTCACGCCTATATTTCTAGCACTTTGAGAGGCTGAGGTGGGTGGATCACCTGAGGTCAGGAGTTCAAGACCAGCCTGGCCATCACGGTGAAACCCCATCTTTAAAAACAAAAAACAAAACAAAACAAAAAAACACATCTTAGAGCTCCATTTCATTTGTTCAGCAGTTATTATCTGAGTGCTTGCTTTGTGCTAATATGTTTTAGAATGCTACATTACTTTAAAAAATATATATATATATATATTGCTGTACAAAGATTAGCCAGGTGTGGTGGTGCACACCTGTAATCCCAGCTACTCCAGAGGCTGATGCAAGAAAATCGCTTTAACTGGATCCCAAGGGTTGCAGTGAGCCAGGATTGTACCACCACACTCCAGCCTGGGCAACAAAGTAAAGACACTTTCTCAAAAACAAATGAAAAAAAAAACCAAACCAAAACAAACTACTGCCGTGTATCCCATAAAATGGATGTGTAGTGGTGTAGTCTTGGCTTACTGCAACCTCCACTTCCTGGGTTCCAGCAGTTCTCCTGCCTCAGTCTCCTGAGTAGCTGGGACTACAGGTACGTGCTACCATCCCTGGCTAATTTTTGTATTTATAGTAGACGGGGTTTCACCATGTTGGTCAGGATGGTCTCTGCCTCCTAAAATGTTGGGATTACAGGTATGAGCTACTGCTCCTGGCTAAACTTGGAAATTTAAAAGAGTGACCTTGAGAGGTGTTGCCAATTTACATTTCCAGCAGGAGTTTGAGAATGCACCAGTTTTCTCACTCATCATGATCAAGTGTATAATAATCTTTGTTGCAGATTTTCCCCCAAATATTGCTTACCTTTTAGTGTTATTTTATAGTTTTTTTCACATAAAATAATTTTTATATCTTTTTAAAAAGGCCTGTTCTATCTCCATTATAAAGTATTCTTTTTTTTTTTTTTTGAGACAGAGTTTTGCTCTTGTTACCCAGGCTGGAGTGCAATGGCGCGATCTTGGCTCACCGCAACCTCTGCCTCCCGGGTTCAGGCAATTCTCCTGCCTCAGCCTCCTGAGTAGCTGGGATTACGGGCACGCGCCACCATGCCCAGCTAATTTTTTTTATTTTTTTTTAGTAGAGATGGGGTTTCACCATGTTGACCAGGATGGTCTCGATCTCTTGACCTCGTGATCCACCCACCTCGGCCTCCCAAAGTGCTGGGATTACAGGCATGAGCCACCGCGCCCCGCCTAAAATATTCTTTTGTGTTTCTCCTAAACATAAAACTATTAACATATAACTATTCTTTTATGTTTATCCTAATATGTTAATATTAACAATTATTATATATATAATACAGTTATATGCTAATAGTTTTGTTTTAGCTCTTAAGAATTAAAAAAATTTAGCTGTGGTGAAAAACACATGGCAACATGACAGAATTTACCAACTTACCGATTTTTAAGTGTAGAGTTCAGTAATGTGTACTCACATCGTTGTGCAACAGATCTCCATTACCTTTTCACGTTTCATAACTGAAACTCAGTACCCGTTAAATAATTCCCTATTCCCCCTGCTTCCAGACGCTGGTAACCACCATTCTTCTCTCTGTTTCTCTGAATTTTAGATACCCCACACAAGTAGAATCTTACAGTATTTATTTTTTGTGACTGGCTTATTTCACTTACTGTGATATCCTTAACGTTCATCCATGTTGTCACATGTGATAGGATTTCCCTTCCTTTCTAAGGCTGATTAGTACTCTGTGGTATGTATAGACCGTAATTTTGTTTATTCTATATATCCCTCTGTGGCTGTTTGGGTTGCCTCTACCTCTTGGCCATTGTGAATAATGCTGCTGGGAACATAGGTATGCAAATAACTCTTTAAAGTTCCGCTTTCAGTTCTTTTGGTTATATACCAGAAGTGGGATTTCTAGATCATATGGTAGTTCCATTTTTAATTTTAATTTTTTGAGGAACTGCCATACTGTTTTTCTGTAATGGTTGTACCATTTTACGATCCCACCAACAGTGCACAAGGGTTCTATTTTCTCCACAGCCTCCTTAGTACTTGAAATTTTCCTTTTTTTTTTTTTTTTGATAGTAGCCATCCTAATGGGTGTGAGGTGGTATCTCATTGTGAGTTCATTTTGCTTTTCTCTAAAGATTAATGATATTGGCACTTTTGTTATGCTTATCGATCATTTGCATATCATCTTTGGAGAAATGTCTATTCAAGTTTTTTGCTCAATTTCTAAACACGTTGTTATTGAGTTACAGGAGTCCTTGGTATGTATTAGCTCTTGTGTTTTTGTTTGTTTTTGAGACAGAGTCTTGCTCTCTCACCCAGGCTGGAGTTCTGTGGTACGTTCTCAGCTCACTGCAGCCTTTGCTTCTGGGGCTCAAGCAATCCTTCTGCCTCAGCCTCCCGAGTAGCTGGGACCACAGGTGCATGCCACTATGCCTGGCTAATTTTTGTATTTTGAATTTTTTGAAAAATTTTTTTAGATTCTCTGTCTGTTGCCCAGGCTGGAGTGCGGTGGCGCAATCTAGCCTCACCACAGCCTCTGCCTCCCGGGTTCAGGTGATTCTCCTGCCTCAGCCTCCTAAGCAGCTGAAACTACAGATGTGTGCCACCATGCCTGGATAATTTTTGTAGTTTTAGTAGAGGTGGGGTTTCACTGTGTTGGCCAGGCTTGTCTTGATTTCCTGACCTTGTGATCCACCCATCTTTGCCTCCCAAAGTGCTGGGATTGCAAGCGTGAGACGCTGTGTCCAGACAATTTTTGTATTTTTTGTAGAGATGGGATTTTGCCACGTTATCCAGGCTGGTCTTGAACTCATGGGCTCAAGCAGTCCTTTCACCTTCGCCTCCCAAAGTGCTGAGATAACAGACATGATCCACTACACCCTGCTATTTAGCTTTTTTTTTTTTTTTCAGACAGAGTTTAGCTCTTGTTGCGCAGGCTAGAATGCATTGGTGTGATCTCGGCTCACTACAATCTCTGCCTTCTGGGTTCAAGCGATTCTCCTGCCTCTGCCTTCTGAGTAGCTGGGATTAGAGGCATGCATCACCACATCCAGCTAATTTTGTATTTTTAGTGGAAATGGTGTTTCTCCATGTTGGTCAGGGTGGTCTTGAATTCGCTACCTCAGTAACCTACCTGCCTTGGCCTCCGAAAGTGCTGGGATTACAGGTATGAGCCACCATGCTTGGCCAGCCCTTTTTTTAATCTGAAAATTGTTTTTTTGTGAGTGTGATAGGCTGAATAATGCTGTAATGTATGTATATACCACATTTAATATGTACATTCAGTGATTTTTTTTTTTTTTTTAATAATTTTACATTTCTTTCCATCTTCATCTGTCACTACATGATTCTCCAAAACAATGTCCCACAGCTCTGTACCTGGGTGGTCAGGGCTCAGGTCTTCCACTGCGATCTGAACCACATCCACCAGGTCGTGTTCCAACATCATCCAGAGAGCAGGAGAGGGGCTGGTCAACACGCAAGAGTTCAACTCCCAGCGGGGCTGGCTTCTGGTCACCATGTGAGCTGCGGAATTCTCGTGGTGTTTGTCGGGGAGACGGACGCAGGCTCAGCTGCAGAGATCAGTGATTTTTAAAAAAAATTTTTTTTGTGGCTGGGTGAGGTGGCTCACACCTATATAATCCTAGCACTTTGGGAGGCCAAGGTGGGCGGATCATGAGGTCAAGAGATCGAGACCATCCTGGCCAACTGGTGAAACCCTGTCTCTACTAAAAATAGAAAAATTAGCTGGGCATGGTAGCACGCGCCTGTGGTCCCAGCTACTCAGGAGGCTGAGGCACAAGAATCGCTTGAACCCAGGAGGCAGAGGTTGCAGTGAGCCGAGATTGTGCTACTGCACTCCAGCCTGGAGACAGAGCAAGACTCCGTCTCAAAAAAAAAAAAAAAAAAAAAAAATTTTTTTTCGAGACAGTGTCTTGCTGTTTTGCCCAGACTCAAGTGTAGTGGCATGGTCTTGGCTCACTGCAGCCTCTACCTCCTAGGTTCAGGCGATTCTCCTGCCTCAGCCTTCTGAGTAGCTGGGATTACAGGTGCCCACCACCACACCCGGCTAATTTTTGCGTTTTTAGTAGAGATGGGGTTTCACCATGTTGGCCAGACTCGTCTTGAATCCTTGACTTCAGGTGATCCACCTGCCTCGGCCTCCCAAAGTGCTGGGATTACAGGCGTGAGTCACTGCTCCTGGCCTAGAATTACAGCTTTTATCCAACAATATTGTTGCTGGATTTTCTCAGCTGTGGGGTTTTTTTTGTTTTTTTTGTTTTTTGAGATGGATTTCTCTCTCGTTGCCCAGGCTGGAGTGCAATGGTACTATCTCGGCTCACCGCAGCCTTTACCTCCTGGGTTAAAGTGATTCTTCTGGATTCTTGTGCCTCAGCCTCCCGAATAGCTGGGATTACAGGCATGCGCCACCAGGGCCGGCTAATTTTGTATTTTTAGTAGAGACAGGTTTCTCCATGTTGGTCAGGCTGGTCTTGAACTCCTGACCTTAGGTGATCCACCCACCTAGGCCTCCCAGAGTGCTGGGATTACAGTTGTGCGCCACTGACCCAGGCCAGTTTTTATTTTTTTTTTAAATTATCGTTTGTGATTTTTTCCCAGTAGAACATGTGTCCCTTTGAGAACAGGGACTGCACCTTGATTTACGCTTTTAATCTCCAGCATCTAGCCAATGTCTGACACATACCTAAACAGTAAATACTTATTGTGTGGCTTGAACATAATTCAATTAATGGATTACAGACACTTTATGACATAAAAGCCCTGTTTTAACCTGGGACCTGGGTTAATTCCTAAATTTAGGGTAAAGGCTTTCGGGATCAATTTTACAAAAGGAAAACCCACTGATGTTTTTTTACTAGTGGTTAATTCACTAGTAGACAAATACTATTCTTAGTGTTCTTTCTTTGGTGCTCTTTTGTCTGTCCTTCATTACTTTGTTTGACCTAGCTTTTGTTTGAATACTATGTTTTTGAGTCCAGAATTTAAATTTAGAGAAATGGAAATTGTGCTGTTTTGAACTAGAATGCACAGTAGTCAATGCACAATGGTATACCCTAAAGTCTTGCGGGTAGAGGAAGGGGTGGTTTTGTTGACTGTAACTCTGCTATTCAGTGAAGTTCCTGGTAAAGAGCCTTCTGTTGTAGAATTTTGTAGAGCAGTTTTTTTTCTTGGACTTTTCACCCCTTTGTTTAACTTGTACGTGAGTAGACGTTAATGATATTTCTGTACTCTAGTGCACTAGCTTTTCCCAAAAGACTGAGACTTAGTGGCAGGATTTGGGGAGTTAAGATGAGAATTATTATTTTTTTTTTTTGAGACAAGAGTCTCACTCTGTCACCCAGGCTAGAGTGCAATGGCGTGATCTTGGCTCACTGCAACCTCCGCCTCCCCATTTCAAGCAATTCTTCTGCCTCAGCCTGTGGAGTAGCTGGGATTACAGGCATGCACCTGTAAGGTTTGTTCTCGCTGAGGATAAAACGAAGAAACTGAGGCCAGCACGAAAATAATCCAATGCGAAGGAATTTATTCAGGCTCCTGGGTGAGGTTCTGCGGTCCGACAGGAAGGGCCGGAGAAGTCGCGGGGACTCCTCAGACGTGGGGTTTTATAGGGAGTGGAGGCGTTTGATTGGTTGTGCCCAAGGTGAGTGGAACAAAATGGCAGGGAGTGGGGCCCGGATGGAACAAAATGGCAGGGAGTGGGGCCCAGATAGGACAAAATGGTAGGCAGGAAGTGGGGCTGAGATAGGACAAAATGGTAGGCAGGGAGTGGGGCCCAGATAGGACAAAATGGTAGGCAGGGAGTGGGGCCCAGATAGGACAAAATGGTGGGGAGTGGGGCCTGGATTGGACAAAATGCTATCAGGTGGGTCCTGGTGGGGCGTCCGAGCTCCCCGCGAGGGAAGGTGGTGTGTCCGAGCTCCCCGCAAGGGAAGGTGGTGTGTCCGAGCTCCCTGTGAGGGAGCGGGGTGTGTCCGAGCTCTGCGAGGGAGGGAGGTGTGTGCATGAGCTCCCGCGAGGGAAGGGGGTGCATTCGAGCTCCCCGCGAGGGAGGGGGTTGCATCCAAGCTCCTGGCGAGGGAAGGCGGGGTGGTGTGCGCGAGCTCCCAGCGATGCAACCAGCCTTAAAGCGCCACCATGCTCGGCTAATTTTTTTTTGTATTTTTAGTAGAGACAGGGTTTCACCATATTGGTCAGGCTGGTCTTTACCTCCTGACATTGTGATTGTCCATCTTTGCCTCCCATATTTGCTGGGATTACAGGTGTGAGCCACCACACCTGGCCGAGAATATTTTCAATTACAGGTCTGAGTTTGATCATCTTTCCCCATTATTTTTTGAGATTGTTTTTTGGAGAAGCAGGGAACCCTTCTGCTTTTTTATCTTTTTATCACTCTACCCCCATGCCAATATCTAGGTATTTATTTCATCTGTCACCAAATTCTTTCAGCTGTGCTTTCAAAGTAGATTTCAAATCTGGTTGCTGACACTGCTTACCACCCTGGTCTGAGCTATTACCATCTCTTGTCTGGATGATAATAATAGCCTTCCTGTTGGTCTTCTTGCTTCCAGTATTATCCTTTCACAATCAGTTTTCTATACAACAGCCAAAATGATCTGTAAAAAATGTGAATTAGATCATGTCGTTTTCCTGTATTAGAAAAACACTCTGGTTTATTGTTTCAAGTAATTCACCCCTAAGAGGTGTTAGTTCCTGAACTAATTTTGACTTGAAAATAGTCATTGTGCTTCTTCCATTTCTAGGAGAAACAGCACAGCATGCTGGGCTCTGGATTTAAAGCTGAGCGCTTAAGAGTCAATTTGAGATTAGTCATAAATCGCCTTAAACTTTTGGAGAAAAAAAAAAGTGAGTAGTGCATGATTGCCTTACCTTTTTTCCCCCTGAAATACATCACTGGATGCTAGCACTCCAGTACTGGATTTTTCAGTGTAGTACTATGAAGTCTTAGGAATCATATCTTTTTTTGTTGTTGCTTTTGTTGAGATGGGGTCTTACTCTGTCACCCAGGCTGGAGTGAAGTGGTGTGATCTTGGCTTACTGCGGCCTCCACCTCCTGGGTTTAAGCAATTCTTTTGCCTCGGCCTCCCGAGTAGTTGGGATTACAGGCGTGTGCTGCCACACCTGGCTAATTTTCATATTTTTAGTAGAGATGGGATTTCACCATTTTGGCCAGGCTGGTCTTGAACTCGTGACCTCAAAGCCATCCTCCTGCCTCAGCCTCCCAAAATGCTGGAATTACAGGCTTGAGGCACTGTGTCTGGCCGGGGATCTTATCTTTTAATCTTTGGATGCATTTCTGCCCTTTGTGACTAGTCAGACTGAGTCCTTTGGTTGCAGAGAAAGGGACATGCTCTGTTGTTATGGAATTAGGTAATCTGACTCCTGAGTTGGACCTGTCAAGCCACATGAGCCATATTTTCTCACCTAGTCAGAATAGCAATTTCTACAGTAGATGAGATGGGACTAGGTTTGTTAAGGGAGAGGAGCTAGGATATAGTAGAAACACCCAGTTCTTCCTGTTGAGGGGAGATTGGCCTGTAGGCCAGATGCCAGTGCTCTACTGCTGTGAGATTGGAGTGGGATCTGTGTCGTAGCGGAACTGGCCCAGAAAGCAAGGAAGGAGATTGCTGACTATCTGGCTGCTGGGAAAGATGAACGAGCTCGGATCCGTGTGGAGCACATTATCCGGGAAGACTACCTTGTGGAGGCCATGGAGATCCTGGAGCTGTACTGTGACCTGCTGCTGGCTCGGTTTGGCCTTATCCAGTCTATGAAGTAAGATACTGTGATTAAAAGATCTAAATCATTTCTGGAATTTGAAAAAGGAGTAATATGGTCTCTTTCTGCGTCGGGGGGCTAGCATTAGGGGACTATTTCACATACCCAAGGATCTTCTTCCTAACAGTTGCTTAAAGGCCTGATCTCAATGTGGATAACTGTTAAAATGAAAATGTAGAATCTGAAACTGAGAAGTCTAAATTTGAATCTTGGCTCAACCATTTTCTGACTTCATGGCCTTGGCCTTGTTTGGTAGTTTTGAGTTTCTCCAGAAGTAAAATAAGATCACGAAAATGGCTAGAAGCCTAGAGTTATTGTGAGAATCCAGTGAGATTCATAAAATAGCTTTGGAGGCTATAAAGTAAAACAAAAGCTACGATTTTTTTGGTTTATTTTAAAGAATGTTATATTAATTTTTCCCCCGATTAGGGAGCTGGATTCTGGTCTGGCTGAATCTGTGTCTACACTGATCTGGGCTGCTCCTCGACTCCAGTCAGAAGTGGCTGAGTTGAAAATAGTGAGTACAAGTAGTTTCAGTGATGTTTGTAGCTTTTCATATGTTAGGAAGGTGGGTTAATATAAGTTACTTCTGCTCATTTGACCAGGTATTTTGTACCCTTCTTAGGTTGCTTTTGAAATGGGTTTTGTAAATTTATTTGTTTCCCCTTTTCAGACTTACAGAACAGTGTTTTTGTAAACTTGAGTAATTTTTTTTAAGGAGCACAGCTTTGTGTATCTCCAGTTGTGTCTTAATGTTATTTAACTCAATGCAAATAAAGAAATTTTTAGGGCCGGGCGCGGTGGCTCACGCCTGTAATCCCAGCACTTTGGGAGGCCCAGGCAGGTGGATCATGAGGTCAAGAGATCAAGACCATCGTAGTCAACATGGTGAAACCCCGTCTCTACTAAAAATACAAAAAATTAGCTGGGCATGGTGGCGCATGCCTGTAATCCCAGCTACTCAGGAGGCTGAGGCAGGAGAATTGCCTGAACCCAGGAGGCGGAGGTTGCGGTGAGCCGAGATCGCGCCATTGCACTCTAGCCTGGGTAACAAGAGCGAAACTCCGTCTCAAAAAAAAAAAAGCAATTTTTATACAACTGTAAACCAGTAAAGTTAAAATAACATTAATTTAAGGTGACAGATGTTTTTGCTTTATTAATTCCACAGATATTTATTAAGTAAATTGTATGAGTTATGTGAGTGCTGTAGTGAGCAAAATATGGCACCAGCCATACTCCTGTAGCTTAGAGTCTAGCAGAAGAGACAGACATTAACCAGAAAATTGCACATCACAACATGGATATGATACTGACTGCTGGGATACAAATTCAGTTGTGTTGTTTTCTGTTTTCTACATCTTTACCTTTCTATTTCCTGGGAGATTGTCTCATTCTTATCTCCCAACCTGAGATTCTCATTCTTGTCTCCCAAACCATCTACTGAGATTTCCTTGTTTTCTAGGTTTTTTTGAAGAACTCTTTTTAATTCTCTGAATATATTTTATAGTTCATTTTTGTTTCATGGCTACAATGTTTTCTGAGTCTCTGAGGATATAATAGTTTATTTTTAAGCTTTTGTCATGTTTGTTTCTCTCAAATTCATTTTTCCTATTTCTTAGTTTTATAGTAGAGACTTTTCTGAAGATTTAGTGGTCCTTGGCTGTCGGTTTACATTTAAGAGCGAGGCACTATAAAGCAGATTGGAACCTTGTGTGCATGGGTGGGTTTTTACTGCCAGATCGTTGAGTGGTCTGACTAAGCTCTTATTTGGAGGAATTCCAGACTGTCAGGAACTAGTTGTCTTTCCTTGGGTTGGTCATTTTCTCCAGAATCATCCTCCCTTCTGCCTAGAGTGTATAAGCTGGCTGCCAGCATTTCTGAGAGCCCAGTGGAGAAGGAAGCCAAAAATCGATTTGATATATAGAAGACTTACACATAATTCTTCTGTTGTAGGTATCACTGCTGTCTCTTGTGTATAGACTCCAGAGTCCCTTTAGTTTGCTCACCCCAGAAAATAAATCTCTGATAGTCCAATAGGGTACCGGTGGCAGTCATTGAGTTTTGGGGGCAGAGAAGAGGGACAATAGAGGCAACTGATTCTTATGTAGACTTTTTTTTTTTTGAGATGGAGTCTCGCACTGTTGTTCAGGCTGGAGTGCAATGGCGTGATTTCGGCTCACTGCAACCTCTGCCTCCTGGGTTCAAGGCATTCTCCTGCCTCAGCCTCTGGAGTAGTTGGAATTACAGGTGCCTGCCACCACGCCCGGCTAATTTTTTGTATATTTAGTAGGGACGGGGTTTCATCATGTTGACCAGGCTGGTTTCAAACTCCTGACCTTGTGATCTGCCTGCCTCGGCCTCCCAAAGTGCTGGGATTACAGGTGTCGGCCACCATACCCTGCCATTTTTGGTCTCTTGTATACTCCTTTAAAATTCATCTTATAGTGGAAAAGGCTTAAATATGTCACAAAACTTTAAAGCCATAAAAAAGTGATAAATTAGTATAAATAAAAATCTGTGTAGTATAAAGCAAAACAAAAGCCTTAAAAGACAAATGCCATTTATGTTATAGGTGCCAGGTACCCCTGAAAGTCTTCATAGTGAATAGTGAGAACTCTCCTACTGGGCTTCTGGAATGTTGGGACTACTCTGGTCCAATGCTACTATCATTTCCTGTCTGGAAATGAGAGTAGCTTCTTGAATATTCTTCCTATTCCTATTTCAGTTTCTTTTAATCTTTTCACCATTCTGTTAGAACCACCTGAGGGTTTTGTCCAAAACACAGCTCTGATCCTGTCCCTACGTCTTGCTTTAAAGCCCTTTAGTAGCTTTCTGTTGCTCTTGTGGTACAAACAAAACTCCCTAATATGGCCTACATGGTCCTGTGTTGTCTGGCTCCCACCTCCCTTTCTTTGTTTCCTGCCACAGTCCTTGGACTCTGCACTAGAGGTTCACTGACTTGATTTCAGGCTTGAGGAATGACCATGTTTTTTTTCACCAGTGGCCTTTGCACTGCTGTTTTCTTTTCCTGGAATGCTCTTCCTTCCGCATTTAGTTAACTCCTAGTCATCCTTTATTTATTAATTATTTGAGACAGGGTCTTGCTCTGTCACCCATGCTGGAGTGCAGTGGCACGATCTCGGCTTACAGCAGCCTTGGCTTTCCAGGCTCAAGTGATCATCCTCCCACTTAACTGAGTAGCTGAGACCACATGTGCGTACCACCATGCCCAGCTAGTTTTTATATTTTAAAAAATAGAGATGAGGGTTTTGCTATGATGCCCAGGCTGGTTTTGAACACCTGAGCTCAAGTGATCTGCCCACCTCAGCCTTACAAAGTGTTGGGATTATAGGCATGAGCCACCATGCCTGACTTTAGTCATCCTTTAAATGTCAGCAAAGCATCAGTTCCTTCAGGAAGCCTTACCTGACTTTATCACATCTGATGCTGCTGTTAGAAGCTGGTGATAACATGGTACATCTTCCTTCCCTTGGTATCACTTACCGTAGTTGCAGTTGTACCTTTATCTGTGTAATTATTTGATTAATGACTGTAAGACTCAATAGGAACAGTATCTGGTTTGTTCATCTTTTTTTTATATTGTATATCATAACACTCATGATAGTAGCATTTGAGTGTTGCTTATTGGAAGGATGAAATAGTGGATTAATATGTATCCCTTAAGGTGTTGCAGATTCCCATGTTTTGGAAATCTTGTAATAGACACATGTTTGCTGTTGCCAGTAAGAAGCTTAAAGCAGTCTGTTGGAGTGGTCTCTATTTTTATTTACTGTCCTTTTTCTCTTTAGGTTGCTGATCAGCTCTGTGCCAAGTATAGCAAGGAATATGGCAAGTTATGTAGGACCAACCAGATTGGAACTGTGAATGACAGGGTAATGAACATACTTGGTAAACATGAAGCAGTGTGTGGATGGGAGCAGTTTATTGTATTGCCTGTAGCAATTCTAGTGGGTACCATTGTATGGCTCAGTATAGGGTTTCACATTTCATAGTAGAGTGAGGAGGACAGCTGTGTGGCTGGCATTGTGATCCAGTCTTTACACCTGCCCAATTCCTCTCATAGCTGTCATTCATACGCCTCATGTCATTTGTGAAGGTGGGAAGTGAGGCAGGGAGGAGGGTGGATGAATTGAACTGTGGAAGGTAGCAGTATTGTCTTTTATCAGCATCTGGGTCACGTGTAATGAGAATGTGAAAGAGAGATGTTGGGCCTCTGATGTGTCTTTTGACTCTGAAAAATCATTTAACTGCTCTGAAACTTTTTTTTCCCTCAGTGTTAACCTGTAAAATGAGAGGAGCTAACTTTGCATAGTGAAGTTAGGATTAGGCTGGTTGGTATAGATGCATCTTAGACCTGGGTCTTTTTACTTAACAGCTAATGCACAAACTGAGTGTGGAAGCCCCACCCAAAATCCTGGTGGAGAGATACCTGATTGAAATTGCGAAGAATTACAATGTACCCTATGAGCCTGACTCTGTGGTCATGGTAAGTTTATCCCAGAACACAAAGAAAAATGAGTTTGTAGGTATGGCCTTCTTTGCACTAACTTAAATTTGTGTGAGTTTAAGCCTTTGTCCAGGTAGTACCTTTCTGACTGGCAATAAATATGCCTGTGTATCTGAGGGTTCTTAAGGATCATTAGATGACTGACTGACAACACTTTGAGAAGGTCTAAACCTTGATACAAATGTAAAATGGCACCATTATTGCTACTTTTTGGTGAACTTCAGGAATTGAGAAACCTGCTGTTGATAGCAAGGAATGCCCTAAGACCCAAACAGTTCCCAAAATGTTTATTGGGTACCCACCATGTGTCAGATGGTGCACAGAAAGCTGAGAATACAGGGGAAAAAAATAATCCAGCAGTTAAGGTTGGTGGGATATGGTAGATGCTTTGGTTTGCTGCTCAGACATCCCCATTACTCACAGTTGGGAACACTATCAGATCCATTCCAGCTGCAGAAGTCATTGGGGAATTGGCTGAGGCCTTTGCTGTGATTGTGTTGCAGCCCAACTTCTTCCACCCACCTCTGCCTCCTTTTCTTTCCCCACAGGTGTTGATCCCAGAAGCACTCCAGTAAACTTGCTTTATGCTAATTTCCATCTCAGAGTCTGCTTTCTGGGGAATCTGGCGTTGGACATGGGTTAATGACATGGGTTTCTCTCTCTTTCTCAGGCAGAAGCTCCACCTGGGGTAGAGACAGATCTTATTGATGTTGGATTCACAGATGATGTGAAGAAAGGAGGCCCTGGAAGAGGAGGAGGAGGTGGTGGTGGCTTCACAGCACCAGTTGGTGGACCTGATGGAACAGTGCCAATGCCCATGCCCATGCCTATGCCCATGCCATCTGCAAATACGCCTTTCTCATATCCACTGCCAAAGGGACCAGTAAGTATACATAAGTGTGGATATAAGCTTTAGAAGATGTTACAGAAGATGACAAGTTGGCTCTGTGAATACACCGAGGAGTCGTAGGTTGTCAGGAGCTGTTAGCAGTAAGAACATTTGGTATTAGCTGGCAGTCATCTTGTGGGGGAAAAAAAATCATTGGATTCAGAGGTCTTTTAGTTCAGCTGTAGGAAAATCTATAGAGATGTTGCCAGAAAAACACTTTCATAAAGGTTTCCTGAATATCTGGGATCTGTTATACTCATACTAGTAGCTTTTTCCACCACCACTTTTTATTTATTTATTTTCCATCACCACTTTATTACCATGCAGAAAAGCCTTTGTAGGTAAGATGGTCATTGCTAGTAAGAAAGTCTGATTAGAATTTTCCCTTGTAAACATTGAAGCACTTGATTACGTAAAGAATAGCCTTTGGCTACAGATCTTTAAAAATCTGGAATCCTTCTGACCACATGTGGCCCTTTTGGGCATTTTTAAGGATCTTGAATATTTGTATATATTCAGTATGAGAATATACATGTATTTTTCTCCCTTCCCATACCCAAACCTCGGAAACTGCAAACTGGGGTCAGTGTGTCTGATGTTGCCTTTCTCCTCTTACAGTCGGATTTCAATGGATTGCCAATGGGGACTTACCAGGCCTTTCCCAATATTCATCCACCTCAGATACCAGCAACTCCCCCATCGTATGAATCTGTAAGTGCCTGAGCCTCTTTTATAAGCAACAGGAGAGTGAATCCCATGAAGAGCAAGCAAAATAATGACCACAGGAAAGGCAGAGTTTTGATCAACTCCTAGTACCGTCATCATTCTTGCTTTGGGATTCTTGTTTTGCTTTATAACATTACCCTGGATATGGGGAATGGTGGTGATGGCAGTATCATTGGTGGCAGTGCTTTGTCCGCAATTAAGCCAGGCATCAGGAAGGAACTGCAGATTTCTTAGAAAGTTGTAGTGCTCTATGAAGGCACTTAACTAGTTGTTTTGACTAGGCAAAGGATCACATTGAGCTGATAAAGTCATGGTGCTAGAGTATCACAATTATTAAAATATTCCTCTTATATGTTCTCAACACATGTAAAGGAACATTGACCAGAATTATCCAGTTAATAGATGTCTGCCAGTAGTATTGATTTCATTTTAGTATTCTAGTCAAAACTTAGTAATGAATAGCTAATATAGTAATGATACCTTGAACTGGAGGTGGTTTAGTGCTTGCTTTTGACCAGCCTTGTTTCTTCAGTTACTGTATGCCTTTTGAGACCTGTCTCCATCTAGTTTTTTACTGAGAAACAAATTGGTGTGGCATTTGCTATGTAAATTACTCATCTAGGAAGTTCTTCCTGTTCCTGAGCTTGCTTTCTGTTCTTTCCTTTGGTTTCCATCTCTAGCTGATGTGTTCTACCTTGGGCCTGAGTTTTTCTTATGCTTTGCTTTTGCATGTGTCAGAGCATAACCCACAGGTGGTTGTAGGAATGAGGTCGAAAACCTTCATCAGTATTTGAGGACTTGGTTCTTACAGATATATTCAGGAATACTTTCTCTTTGCCCAAAGGTGTCAGTGTGGTAGGGATTTTTTTCTCCGTTTGGCAGTTAAGAGTTCAACATGAGGCTGGGCCTGGTGGCTCACGCTTGTAATCCCAGCACTGTGGGAGGCCGAGGCGGGCAGATCACCTGAGGTCAGGAGTTTGAGAACAGCTTGGGCAACATAGTAAAACCCTGTCTCTACCCAAAATACAAAAATTGGCCAGGCATGGTGCTGCATGCCTACAGTCCTACCTATGTGGAAGGCCGAGGCAGGGCAATGGCTGGAGCCCAGGAAGTAGATGCTGCAGTGAGTCATGATTGCGCCACTGCACTCCAGCCTGGGTGACAGAAGGAGACCCTCTCTCAATTAAAAACAAACGAGTTTAACATGGTATCTACCTGAATGGAAGAAATGCAGGGGCAGTTTCTTTGGAGCAGGCTCTGTTGCACTTGGTGAGCAACTCAGCTTTTGGAAACACAGGGGCTTACATCAGTTCTTTCTTCAGTGATGCCATTGCTGTTTCCTATGGTAACAATCTTTGTGTTTCAGGTTGATGACATTAATGCTGATAAGAATATCTCTTCTGCACAGATTGTTGGTGAGTGGTATCAGTCTGAAAGCTTTAAGGCTTAGTGCTGAATCCTCTGCTGTTTTCTCATTATTGTTCCTCCCTTAGAGACTGTTTCCATGCCCATCGCATTCTATCTGCATGCCCTGTTCTCATCCCACATGCTAAAATACAACTCAGGATATCCTGCTTCCAAAGATTAAAGATTTTCCCTGGCCCAGAAGAAGCTCCCAAGTTCCCTCTTCCTGTCAGTGGTATCACTATTCTTTTTCGGTCATGCTTGACTTCTTTATATTATTGTTGCTTCATCTTACATTGTGCCTCAGATAGCTCCGTGAATTTTACAAAGCAAACCTGTTCATGTAGCTATCAATTAAACACTGGCCAGGTGTAGTGACTCACATTTGTAATCTGAGTACTTGGGGAAGCAGAGGCAGAAGGACCACTTGAGGCCAGGAGTTTGAGACCAGCCTGGGCAACATAGCAAGATCCTGTTTCCACAAAATAAGCTGGGCTTGGTGGTGCAGACCTGTAGTCACAGCTGCTCAGGAATTCAAGGTTACAGTGAGCTATCATTGTATTCCAGCCTGGATGACAAAGTGAGGCCCTGTCTTAAAAATTAAGATACTACCAGGAACCCAGAGGATTCTGCCTCCTGGGTTCAAGTGATTCTTCTGACTCAGCCTCCCAAGTAGCTGGGACTACAGGTGCACACCACCATACCAGGCTAATTTTTGTATTTTTAGTAGAGACGGGATTTCACCATGTTGGCCAGGCTGGTCTTGAACTCCTGACCTCAGGTGATCTACCACGCCTGACCAGAAGAATACTTTTAAAATTAGAGACAGTTGTTTTATGGAGATATAAATTACATTAAAAAACGCATAGATTTTAAGTATGTGTATGTATACATGCACACACACAGAATCCTACTCTGTGATCAAGGTATACAATGTTGTTCTTACCTCAGAGTTCCCTTATTTCCAGTCAACTCTGCCCTTTCCTCCAGAGTCAGAGCACTATTTGGATTTTTTTTGTAATTTAGTTTAGTTTTCCTCATTCTAGAACTGATGAAAACATACAGTAGGTGTGTGTTGGGGTATGATTTTAACATAAACTACTAAATGGAAGACTGGAAATACAGATCAGACCATTCTATCAAATAACTTGGACATTTCTTTCTTTAAAAAAGCTTTGCCCCCAATCCCTAAAGAGTGTTGGTTCTGAAGGAAGCAGTGTTCTAGCAGAATCCTATTCCACTCCTTGGACTTGGTTGGTAAAGGAGCAGACCTTATGAAAGGGACACTCCCTTTAGGTGATTGCTCTGTGGATATGGCCCCATGTATCCCACTTTTTTCTTACCACAGGAAAGTAAAACAGATAGGATTCAACCCTAATTAGAAGATGTAGATGTTTACTAGCCTTCAGAATTAAAATTTTTGGTAGCCAGCTGTGGTGGTTCACACCTGTAATCCCAGCACTTTGGGAGGCTGAGGTGCGTGGATCACTTAAGATGAGGAGTTGAAGACCAGCCTGGCCAACATGGTGAAACCCCATCTCTATTAAAAATCCAAAAATTAGCCAGGTGTGGTGGCACCTGCCTGTAGTCCCAGCTACTCAGGAGGCTGAGGCAGGAGAATCACTTGAACCTGGGAGGCAGAGGTTGCTGTGAGCCGAGATCATGCCACTGCACTCCAGCCTGGGCAACAGAGAGAGAGTCACTAAAAAAAAAAAATAAATAAAAATTTAAACTAGGGTTTTCTCCTGTATTTTGATCATTTTGTTTTTACTGCGAAAAGGGATCTGGGTCATTTCTTTGGTGTTTGTAACATTGTGCTCCTTGTCCTAATTGAATCAGGTCCTGGACCCAAGCCAGAACCCTCTGCAAAGCTTCCTTCCAGACCTGTGGATCACTATGACAACTTTGTCCTACCAGAGTTGCCATCTGTGCCAGACACACTACCAACTGCATCTGCTGGTGCCAGCACCTCAGCCTCTGAAGACATTGACTTTGATGATCTTTCCCGGAGGTTTGAAGAGCTGAAAAAGAAAACATAGGTCTCTTAAACCAGGCAACTTTCACATTCTGGGAGTTGAGACTGAGCAATCTCTCCTTGTAACAAAGAATCTCCATGAAATTCCGTTTCATCTGTTAACCGTCACTGAGTACAACACTCCTCCTCTGGGTTCTCTTCCTGCTCCTCCAGATTCTGCTGCTTTCCAGTTCTCTGTTGATCCTAACAACTGGAGACTGAGGCCGGAGCAGCTGGCTCCTGGCAGCTGTGCTTGTAGGTTTCCTGTCAGAGTGATCCCAGGTTTCCTCCTGGCCTGTCCCACGGTCCCTCCACAGGAGCATGAGAGGATGGGAAACACTGTGGAGAGACCACCAAAGATGGCTGGACAGTGGGAGAGAGCACCTCATGAAATGTCCCAGCCTCGTGTTGAGGTTCCAGACTTAGAAACAAACCCCTCTGTACAGGGGGACTGTGGTGAGTGAGAATCAAGGCCACGGTGTGTGTATTCTCACACTCTAATGTGACTGGGAGAGAGAAAATGACTCAGGACGCCATTGTAACGGTTCCTGGAAACTGGGCCCTCTCATTGGCATATACGCTACTCCTCGCCGCAGGGAACTGTCCCACCAGGATCCAGTTGCAAAGTTTGTCTCAACAATTGAAGGCCTCGCTTAGTTGTACTGGATTCTCAGGGAGCCCTCTGTGGCCTTTTGCTTTGAGTGCTGTATTTCCCTTTCACCAGAGGGCAGCACTGTGGAAATTCCTGTTTTTCCCATAGCATATTCTGTTGGATTGCATTACTGGCAAAAAAAAAAGGACAGGTTGCCATTCAAGTCTAGGGTGGGCTTCCAGCTGCCTTAATAGAAGTACTCAAATCTTTTGGGTAGTGAGCTGGAAAGCCTACAGGAAAAGAGGGGTACCTGTTTTCATTTGAAAACTGATTCATGGAACCTTTAAAACTAATCTCAGATAAATTTTTGGTGCCCATGCGGCTATAGTTGTTCACTGCTTTCCTGGATGGATGGGACTCTCATGTTGTAACTTCTATACTCCTTTGGCTCATAGCTAAGTCCATCCTTCCCCACAGGGGTGGCTGTGGGATTGGATATGGCTTTCACTTCTGTGTAGTATACCTGTACATACCTGTTTCAAGCAGACTTTCTTTAATGTTTTCAGTTGGTTTGTATTCTGTAGCTCAGTAGCTGCTAATAAAGTTAAAGATCCTGTGTCCTGCTTTCTCTGTTTGCTCAGATGATGAAGTAGAAAGCTGGAGTTCAGTGGAGAATATTTTAACCAAGTGATCCATGTGAGCCAGCCCTTAACTTCAGGATTCCTGGAGCAGTGCAGGGCTCATTTTGATCTCTGTATTTAGACAGCCCAGACAGCATCTGTGAATTTGGTCCTCCTTAGTGGCAGGGCTCCGCATCTGCCATGCCTCATCCTTGTATATTTATTTTTAGTAAGTTGCAGTGAGCTCACTTCTGACTCCTCCGTTTCCCAAGCCATCCTGGGCCATGGGTGGTGAGTGTTCTGTTACTTGGTGGTTGGCAGCTGAGCTGGTTTGTCTGGTAGTCTTCTTGCGGTGTTAATCCTATCTTGACAGTGCCAAGATCCCTAAGAACTTGGAACCAAGGGGATTCCAATTTCTCACTAACTTACAGAATTAAAAACAAAGTGTGTTATTATTGTAAAGTCATGCCATGCAAAGATGCTAAGTAGTAATATGCTAAGAAATACCAAGCCAAGTAGGAGAAAACAGGATTAAGGTAGTTCGTCTTCTAAAACTTCAGTGTCAGTGCCCACTGATGTTGTAGCTGCTTGCTCAGATGACGTTTTTTGGGGCTGACGGATTCCTAACAAATTTGAGAGCTTCTGTAGCAGCATATCTATTAGTGCAACTTGTCTCTGAGTATTTGAAGACAAAAAGAGAAATGTGAGAAAACTAAAATTACTAATACTGGAGTAAAAATGTACCAAAGATTTTTTAAAAATTAGTTAATGTGTAGTAAAGATACTATTTCTTTAATAATTTACAGTCAGGCATTGGAATGTTTCCACTATCTAATTAATGGTTGAGACCCAGCTATTAATAGGACAGTGGCTATGGAACATTACACAGTCTTATAAATTGGGTTTCCTAGGAAGATAGCTGGCAGAGCTTCTGAAATAAAAGTAATATGATTCTGTGCATTATAAATAAAGTCTTAGGGGCAATTACAGTGGAGTTTTCCCAGTGACATAACAGCATGCTAGTTTATCTTTTAGTTACCTACCTTAAGTGACTTTCTTTCTTTTCCAAAGGCCATTAGAATGGCAGAAACAAAAAGATTAATTACCACAAGTACCATCAAGATGACACTGGTGAGGATCAGAAAGGTGCCCAGGACTGGGTCTAAAGCGATAACCTGGGAAGACAGTAACACTTGCAGTGACTGACCATTTAGTTTCAACTTTACAAACATAAGCTATATGCTAAAGTTTGGGATCTTTTCAGAAGAAAAGCTTATCTGATAAAAACATAGGGAGAGAGGCAAAAAGATACTAAGAAGGAAATATGTGTTTTTTTTTTTTGTTTCTTTTTTTGAGATGGAGTCTCTGTTGCCCAGGTTGGAGTGCAGTGGTGTGATCTCAGCTCACTGCAACCTCTGCCTCCTGGGTTCAAGAGATTCTCCTGCCTCAGCCTCCCAAGTAGCTGGGATTACAGGCGCGTGCCACCACACCCGTCTAATTTTTGTATTTTTAGTAGAGATGGGGTTTAACCATGTTAGACTAGTCTCTAACTCCTTTCCTCATGATCTGCCCGCCTCAGCTCCCAAAGTGCTGGGATTACAGACATGAGCTACCACACCCAGGGGAAAATACTTTTATAAACAAACAGAGGAGCAGGAATGACTGATTTTAAGGAGGTAAGATAATTTTGACTTCAGGGCTTTCACAAGAAGAAAACAGGTGAGTTGCAGTGGAATTGGAAGTGATTCAAATGTCACACGAGTTTTGGCAATTCCAGAAAATTCATCTAATCATGGAAGCTAAAAGGGGTCATGCACACTGAAAGAATAAATGCATACTAGAAAAGAATGCAAACTGTCTCTGCCACATCAAGAAACCACAACTCTAAATAAAACAGGAGCATTCCAATAAAAGTTAACAGGTTGGCCACAGAAAACTGGCTTTTTAGTACTTTTTTTTCCCATTGTCATTTTTAAAGGTTTAAGTATTGAGTTATGTCATCCTTTTAGTTTTCTGCATAAATAAACATCAAGTTCTGGGCTTACTAGAATGGTTACCATAACAGAATTTTTAAAAATTTAGGTGTTCTTTATCAACAAATGGTATTTTCCCTTGGTACTGGCCCATTCATTGTTGCCACGAGGGCACTTTTTATGATAATCACCCCCTTTCAGGATGTTTTTAAACACTACCCTGATGGAAATCTTTATGACAAAATATTTTCAAGCACCAAACTGTTACCCACTTAAAAATGCTTATAAAAATTTCAGGTCAACCAGATAATGTGGGCAATCTCTTGAGTTTGTGATACAAGACTTTTTTCCAATAAGTTTACTCTATTTTTGTGATATACAATTACATCAAAAGCGGAAAAGTTTGTTTTTTTCCCCATCAAAAAGCAGGTATCAGCAAAAGTTTGTTATTCTGATTGTTACTTCCTTCACTGCTTTGGATACAAAGTGCTGCAGTGGTAAAGGCTCATTCCCCAGTTATTGGAGCTAGGACCACAACAGAACAGCCCAGTCAGCGAAAATAGCAGTTACAGTTGTCCCTCAGTATCTGAGAGACATTGGCTCCAGGGCCTCCACAGGTACCAAAATTTGAGCATGCTTAAGTCCCTTATTTTTATTATTTATTTATTGCAAGCTTCCCTAAAGGTTAAGAAAGGGTTCCCCTCACTCGACCCTTTTAAAAAAATTATTTATAGGCAGAGTCTCCCTCTGTCACCCAGGCTGGACTACAGTGGCGCCATCTCAGCTTACTGCAACCTCCACCTCCCAGGGTCAACCAGTTCTCCTGCCTCAGCCTCCTGAGTGGCTGGGATTACAGGTTCCCACCACCATGCCCAGCTAATTTTTGTATTTTAGTAGAGATGGGGTTTCACCATTTTGGCCAGGCTGGTCTTGAACTCCAGACCTGAAGTGATCTGCCCCGGCTTGGCCTCCCAAAGTGCTGGGATTACAGGTGAGCCACTGCGCCTGGCTTAGAAAGCCCTTTTTAAAAATGACACAGTATTTGCATAAATCCTATATACATCTCTCCTATACTTTAATCTTATAGATTACCTCTAGTACCTAATGCAGCGTAAATGCTACGTAGAATAGTTATACCGGTTTGTTTTTTTTTTTTTGGGGGGGGGAGACAGTCTCGCTCAGAAAGCCGTAGCGCGATATAGCTCACTGCAGCCTCACTCCTGGGCTCAAGCAATCTTCACTTCAGCCTCCTAAGTGGAACTACAGGTACATGCTACTATGCCTGACTCTTCTACTGTATTTTAAGATTGGTGTTATTTTTTATTATCTTCAAATATTTTCATTCTGGGGTTGGTTGAATCTGAGGATGTGGAACTTGTGGATACATTAGAAACTGAACCTACCACCTATTTTAATTAGTAATTTTGAAATTGTAGATCATCAGAATGGTCAACCATTATCAAAATCTTGCCAGTTTCACTGCTTAAATGGCAGATTTTTCCTTGCCTGAACGTGTCTACCCTTCATACTAGTGTTTGGCGCCCAATGCCTCATTTGGGTTTCCTACTTTATATGATGAGTAGGAAGGCAGGGATTTCTATTGGTCGTTCCTGGGAGGAAATAATAGGCTGTCTGAAGTATTTATTAACTGAACAGAAATAATGCAGTTCCTCTTGGAACTGTACCTTCAAAATTCTTTGTCACTTCCATTATGTCACTTTGAGACAGAGTCTCACTCTCTTGCCCAGGCTGGAGTGCAGTGATACAATCTCGGCTCACTGCAATCTCCACCTCCCAGGTTCAGGCAATTTTCCTGCCTCAGCCTCTCCAGCAGCTGGGATTACAGGGATGCACTACCACGCCTGGCTAATTTTTGTATTTTTGGTAGAGACAGGGTTTCACCATGTTGGCCAGGCTGGTCTCTAACTCATGACCTCAAAGTGATCCGCCAGCCTTGGCCTCCTAAAGTGTTAACGATTACAAGTATGAGCCACTGCACCTAGCTTTTTTTTTTTTTTTTTTTTTTTTTTTTTTTTAATAGACACAGGGTCTGGAGTGCAGTGGCATGATCATGGCTCATTGCAGCCTTCAACTCCTGGGCTCAGAGGATCCTCCCGCCTTAGCCTCCTGAGTGGCTAAGACTACAGAGTGTACCACCACACTTGGCTAATTTTTATTTTTTTATTTTTCGTAGAGACAAAGTCTCACTATGTTGCCCAGGCTGGTCTCAAATTCTTGGCCTTAAGCAGTCCTCCCTTGGCCTCTCACGGCTTGAGCTAACTCACCCTGCCCTGTTAATGCACTTTAAAAGGGCCATTGAGAAATACCGAATCATGTTAATCTGGTCAAGCACAACAGCACAAGGTTCGGCCCAGTGTTTTTTGCTAATAATTATTAAGGACACAAGAAGTGAGGAAGGAAGGACTAAGCACTTAGGAAAGGGCAGACTTCTGAAGGCAACAGCCATGTATACACTGTATGTGTAAGGCAGTACCATGAAACAAAAGACCAAAGGACTGAAATTTCCCACCTTTCCAGTGTGCAGTGCACAGTAGGGGGCTGTTTTCATAAGAAGCACCCCCAACTCTCCTTGTTCAATATATTAAATAGAATTCTGTGGAGAAACTAATTTTTTTTTTTTTTTTTTTTTTTTACCTCCTCTTGGTGAGAAATTCCCGTGAGGAGACCAACAACGGTCACTGATGAGCTGAAAAATGTCCGGTAGTCAGAGACGCTGCATCCAAACAGCAGGTTAAACTGAACAGAAGGGGAAAGGCCTGTTAGCGTGAGGGAGCACCCATCTTTCTGTCCTGAGGTGCTTGGCGATGTCGCTGGTATTTAACCAAAGGAACAGAAAGAAATTCCTTGTGGCCAAATTATGCCCTGAAGAATACATAAACTTTCTTTCTTTGTAATAACACAGGGTTTTTTTTTTTTTTTTTTTTTAGATGGAGTCTCGCCCTGTCGCCAGCCTGGATTGCAGTGGTCTGATCTTGGCTCGCTGCAACCTCTGCCTCCCAGGTTTAAGCGATTCCCCTGCCTCAGCCTCCTGTATAGCTGGGACTATAGGCTGGCGCTACCACACCCAGCTAATTTTTGTATTTTTAGTAGAGACGAGGTTTCACTGTGTTGGCCAGGATGGTCTCGATTTCCTGACCTTGTGATCCACCCGCCTCAGTGGATCTCAGGCTGATCTTGATCCACCCGCCTCAGCCTCCCAAAGTGTTGGGATTACAGGCATGAGCCACCACGCCGGGCCTAACGTAGTGGTTTCATATAAATTTATTTGACCTTTATATTACTTTGTGAGCTAAGTTTTATCCCCATTTTAGAGACAAACCTGTGGGTTTAAATTATACTAGTTAAGTATGGAACTAGAACTAAACCTAGCTTTCTTACTCTGCCACCTCAGATTTCTGTGTTGTAACCATTTCTATGGGAAGCGATAAAACAACCACAGTGGGCCTGGCGAGGTGGCTCACACCTGTAATCCCAACACTTTGGGAGGCTGAGGCAGGTGGATCGAGATCAGCCTGGCCAACATGGTGAAACCCCGTCTCTACAAAAAAAAAAAAAAAAAAGCTGGGTGTGGTGGCACACACCTGTGGTCCCAGCTACTATGGAGGCTGAGGCAAGAGAATTGCTGGAACTCAGGAAGTGGAGGTTTCAGTGAGCCGAGATCGTGCCACTGCACTCCAGCCTGGGCAACAGAGCAAGACTCCACTCAAAAAAAAAAAAAAAAAAAAGACCACAGCCCATGTGGAAGGACAGACAGCAATGTGGGGACTTACAGCAATGGCATAGCCTGTCAGCAG
Source organism: Aotus nancymaae (assembly GCF_030222135.1). Taxonomy (NCBI): domain Eukaryota; kingdom Metazoa; phylum Chordata; class Mammalia; order Primates; family Aotidae; genus Aotus; species Aotus nancymaae. Next base: position 27,095,412 of record NW_026988443.1, on the reverse strand, counting down.
GATCAGGATGATCAGCAGAAAGCCCACCACCTCGTCCCAGGCTCGGCTCAGTGTCCTGCTGATGACCCACAGCCTGGGGCTGTGACGCAGCAAGTTCCATAACTGAACAGTTGCCAGCAGAACCAGGAAGCCCACGAGATGGGTTGCAGCAGAGTTCACTTTTACTGCCTCATAGAAGCTGATGAACCTGCACCAAAGAAAGCTGACAGTTACTGAGCAAGAAGACTATGCGCCTGTACCGCGGTTTCCCTAGCGCCCCTCCTGCTGAGCGCAGCAGCCCTGAGTCCTATGAGATCGAATGCTGGTTGATATGAGAACTGCTTTCTAGTGTGGTCTCGTGTGAGTTGTGGATATGGGAATAACAAAAGGCCACATGTTATTCAAATGATCTGCCTGCTGCAGATGGCACTGGGAGCTGTGCTGAAGAAACCTTAAAATGTGACCTCTAGCTGATTTCTTTAAATTCATCCTGGGAAGCAAAACCAGCCTCCTGCACTGCTCTGAGCCAAATCTCTCCTCTCAAAAGGAGATTAACTCAACCCAGAGAGAGGAGCCATTCTGCTGGTCTGTTTTCTGCGGCACACTAATCCTGTGTTGTTCTCTGGCAGTACAGGATTGATGTAACAGGTTTAATAATGCTTGGAACAAAATGATGATGGATGGTAGACTAGAGGCGAGGGGTGTTGCTCAACAATTAGGTTTTATTTTATGAGACATATATTCATAATTTTAGGTTGCAGCAACCAGGTAACTTGGAAGGACCTCCCCAAGACACTAGCAAGCGGTGCTCTGCACAGACACAGTCCCTGCATAAACTACTCTCCATAAGGCCTACTTGAAACAATGCCTCAGGAAAAGTCACACAGATCACTGTCCAGGCTGTAGGCCACTGACAAAAAGCGTAGCAAAGCACCACTTGGCAACACTTGCCGTGGGAAACAGAAAGATGTTCCTCTCCATGGGAAAAACCAGAGAAGGCACCCAAAGGGACGCCAAACATCTCTTGGTATGGATGAGTGAATGGATGAAATCCCTACCCAGAAAGCAACTCCCTTTGAATTTAAAGGATGGACTATGTGTTGTACTTTCATTTAAAGGATTATTTGTCATGCGTCAGGCTTTATGCCTTTGCCAGAGTGCAAAATAATGACCAATTCCAGGCCTTTATGAAACTTAAATGCATTATCCTTAAGCACATACCTGAGCACTAATGAAGGCAGAAGAGCTCTTCAGTGTGACTAGCAGTTAAATGGTTTCTAGTTCATTGTGTTCTTTTTTTCAGACAGTTTTGCTCTTGTTGCCCAAGCTGGAGTGCAATGGCATGACCCTGGCTCACTGCAACCTCTGCCCCCCAGATTCAAGTGATTCTCCTGTTTCAGCATCCCGAGTAGCTGGGACTACAGGCATCCGCTACCATGCCCGGCATAGAGATGGGGTTTCTCCACGTTGGTCAGGCTGGTCCAACTCCCGACCTCAGGTGATTTACCCGCCTCGGCCTTCCAAAGTGCTGGGATTACAGGTGTGAGCCACTATGCCCAGCCTAGTTCAGTTTTCCCTGCTGTGGACATGAATCCAAGTTCTGTTTTAACTCTGATACTATACAAATACAGATCTGGTAGACCAGTGAAGGAAGGGGAGTTTGAAAGAATACTTGTGTATAACCAGGAAACTTTAGACATGAGGTAGGAGTATCCTTTGCCCCTCAGGCTTCCTCTCACCTGTCCCGGTCATGGCGGTATCGTGCCATGTTTTTCTTATGTAGAGAAATACTCTTCATGTCAAGCCCCAGGATAATGAAGCTAATGAGGATTATACTCGTGTCCAGAATGTTTCTTTTCCTGGTGAAGAACCTCCACTTCTGCCGTTTTAGCCGACAACCCTAAACATAGACAGCAAGGTCATCACTGCTGGTCTAAGAGATTAGCTAGGTTTCTCCCTGCTTAAGTGTGACAAGCGCAGCTGATGTCTATGGGCAGAGCACACTACGAGGCATTTATCAGCTCTCACTTAGACAAACGAGTTATGGTCTTAGTTCAGCTCTGTAGTCATTCAGAAATGCCACTTACAGAAAAGTTGGCTTCTCATACAACTTCCACTGAATACATTTATTCTTTTTCTTGGAGATCATAAGCCTGTCACTTAAAGATAAATAATACAAGTTTCTTTTTTTGAGACAGGGTCTTGCTTTGTGGCCCAGGCTGGAGTGCAGTGGTGTGATCATAGCTCACTGCAGCCTCAACCTCTTAGGCTCAAGTTCAGGCTCAAGCAATCCTCCCACCTCAGCCTCCTGAGTAGCTGGGACCACAGGCACATGCCACCATGCCCAGCCAAGTTTTGTGTTTTTTTTGTAGAGACAGTGTTTTGACATTTTGCCCAGACTAGTCTCGAACTCCTGGCTTGAAGTGATCTGCCCACTTCAGCCTCCCAAAGTGCTGGGATTACAGGCATGAGCCACCATGGCCAGGAAAAGTTTCCAAGCTAGTTATTAAGCCTGAGACTGAAGAAAAAATACTATGTTTGGCTTAAGATATAAATATATTTTCTTGTGAGTGTATTTTTTTTTTTTGAGACTGAGTTTCACAGACACCCAGGCTGTAGTACAGTGGCGCCATCTGGGCTCACTGCAACCTCCACCCCTAAGGTTCAAGCAATTCTCCTGCCTCAGCCTACTGAGTAGGTGGGACTTCAGGAGCCCACCACCACACCCAGCTGATTTTTGTATTTTCAGTAGAGACGGGGTTTTACCATGTTGGCCAGGCTGGTCCTGAACTCCTGACCTCAGGTGATCCACCCGCCTCAGCCTCCCAATGTGCTGGGATTACAGGTGTGAGCCATTACGCTCAGCCAATCATTTGTATTTTTGAGTGCTTGCTGTTTGTTCATCATACTTGCTTGGTATTAATTTATATAGGGTTAATAAAACTATAAAAGTACTATTTCTACAGACTAAATTCTTTAGCACCTGAAATTTGAAAGAGCTACTCTATTTGGTGGAAAACCAGTCAGTCTTTAACTGAATTCAAGTTTCGGAAAAGGACCAAAATCATCGCCATAATTCTAGTAACAGGTCATTGTGGAGCTCCCCAAATAAAATGTGGCAACCTTTATTTCTCACATCTAACATCATCGTCGTCATCATCATCATCATCATTTTTGAGACAGGGTCTTGCTCTGTGGCCCAGGCTAAAGTGCAGTGGTGTGATCTTGGCTCACTGCAACCTCTGCCTCCTAAGCTCAAGTGATTGTCCCATCTCAGCCTCCCGAGTAGCTGGGACACAGGTGTGTACCACCACACCTGGGTGATTTTTGTAGTTTGTTAAGGACGAGGTTTTGCCACATTGCCCAGGCTGACATCTAACATTACTGACTCACCTGTATGAAGGCATAGTAACAGATCAGTAGATAATAGATGACTTGTGAGATGACAGACCAGACAAAGCCCTTCTGTGACATCTGGAGGGAAGTGAAGCTTTCCAGTCTCACAGAGGTGAAGAAAGCACCTGAGAATAACAAAGAACACCTGGAGTCAAGCGTCTAAAACTTTTGCCCACTTGTGGTTACACTTTGTCTTTGAATAACCCCAACTCTTCCTATATCATCAATTCAAATGTTTCTGAGTTCAATGCTCCACTTAGTATTTCCTTTAGAGCTGTTATGAACATTAAATGAGATCATATATGCAAAACTACTGGAGAAATACTGGTTTCACAAAAGTCAGTAGCGGGAAAGGATATGCTGCTGATCCTGCCTTGCAGGGAAGGTGTCAGTGGCTTAACACCTGTTATAGATGTCACCCTAACCCAGTCGGAATGGCTGTAGAGAGAAGTCTAAAGCACAGAGATAGGCCATGACTAATGATAGTATCCCATGGATACTCATTTACATAAGGATGGACTAAAAGGCTTCAGCCTCCATGTGGAAGGACAGTGAAAAGATTCAAGTTTATAAAATCATGAGAGGTCTTATGAATGTAAACCTTTCATAAAGCTTCAAAATATTAGTGATGGCAGCAGCAGGCTGTCTGGAGTGGCTGCTGCCATGACACCTGCTGCAGTGGGGGAGGTGTGGCCGGGGCTGTGTGCTCCATTGAGCGCGGGAGCCAGAAACTGGTGGGAGACCTGCCCCCTTCTGAGCTGGAGGGTTGGGAGCCCCACCCTCCTGGGTGCAGTTGTAGCTGCCCAGCCATGGCTGCAGACCGGCCATCCCTGCTCCCGCTGCACGGCCCCTCCCCACTACCCTCATCTGCTCTGATTTTGGAGCAAAGTTTTGGCCAAGCCTGGGCATTGCCAAGACCCAGACGGGTGTGTATGCGCTTGGGGCAGTGCTGACACGCAGTCCCCTACTGTCTCAGCCCTCTCTGAACTTTGGGCACTGACAAGCATGAGAGGGAGGGCAGGCAAGGTGGGGGGCGAAGGGCAGCTTGGCATGGGCCTGCAGGTGCCCCTTGGCACAGACAGCCTGGGCACCATGGGTGACATATGGATGCTGGCAGGAAGCAGACAGGCTCCTGAGTGGAAAGGGGCGGGTCCCCAGTACAGCCGCACCTTCAAGCCTGGGGGCCTGGCTGCCAGTTCAGGAACCTGGCACTTTCACCAACTGGAATGAGAACTTAAGACACTTTTTCTGGGTCCACTCATGGCTGCACATTGACCAATGAGCACACACTCCCCTCTGAATCCCATAAAAATTCCAGACTCAGATGGCAGGTAGGAGTTACCCACTCCAGGTCTCCTGAAAACTGTTTTGCCACCAGTGAAGCTCCTCTCCACCTCTCTCACCCTCCAGTTGTCTGTGTACCTCATTCTTCCTGGATGCAGGACAAAAACTCTGGACCCCCCAAGTGGTGGGACTGAAAAAGCACAGCACCAACAGGGCTGAAACAGCCCCTCATGGGCCATGTTGCAGGCAATGAGGAGGAGAGAAGAGCTGCGGCCCTTTGGGGAAGCCCAGACCTATGGGCTCCCTGAGCCAGGGCTGTGACACCCTCTTTGGGCCTCTGTGGTTCCTGGCATCTCCAAACTTCTGGCCACCATGGTGTTTCTCTCATTCAGAGGCGGGTACCCACAGCGGAAACCATGTGCAGCACATGTGGTCCAACTGTAGCCTTGCAGGGAGCCGGCACCTGTGCCAGCACATAGAGATGCCCACCTCACTGCAGCAGCCAGCATGCCTGGCTGTGTGCAGTGGCTGGACCCCACGATTGCTCACCCATATATCCCTTTGCTGCTCCGTGCCTGGCTCTCCTTTGGCAGGTGTCGGATCCAGGCTGGTAGTACGAGCCAAGTGCAGCCTGCCAGGCCAAGTGGGCAGAAGGAGCCCAGTGGGTGTAAGCAATACTCAGGCAGAAGGTGCTGCTGGCCACAGAGGTTTCTGGCTGGCAAAGCCACACCCTAAGGATGCCATGACATTAAAACTCAGATGTACCTCTTGTAGGTAGAAAAGACATTTAAGAACAAAAGGAATTCCTATTTCACCTAGCTAGCTCTCAAGACTTTGAGGCCTTTTCCCATTTTAATCCCTGTCTATATTTTGGTAGTAACTACCAATAAAAATCCCATGAAGACCCTCAGGAAACCTTTATGGTTCATTAGAAACAAATATAAGAGACGTGGTCTACTCTGCAGGTCTGAGAGGAGAAAAATTCCTGATTAGGAGAAAGATGTGCCAGAAAATGGAAGGATACTTGTGAACCAATTCTGGGAGAAAGAAGAGGAGAAAAAAGTTGGATTAGGACAGACTTCCTGTTAAAGGGAGGGAAACTGAATGGACCAGTTTACCTCCAATCCCTGACAAAATGCCGCTACAATGAAAGTGAAAGTGTAAAGTAAAAACTTCAAAAGATGAAGAAAAGGAGGGCAGATGAGGGCAACAAATTGTTAGAAGCTGAACAGTAGAGGAATCACACTGACTTAGCAAGTTCAAGAAAGCTGGAACCTGAACAGCAGTACAGAAACCAGAAGCAAACCAGTTCTAACCATGAAACTCGGGAAAGCCTCAGACATTATATATATACATATAAAACAATTAGATTCCAAATTTCCTCCCTCACCATTCACAACCAGGGATTTGCTACCCATCTTGCCTTCCACCACCCCACTGACTAAAAGTTTGTTTCCAAGTGATGCTGAATGAGAGAATCTGGACTTGGGAGCACAAGCTGCACGTGACAGTAACAGTTTAGAGGAAAAGGGGATTCAGGGAAAGCTTACATACCGCATGGTGAGATGCTTCCCAGATCCTTTCCCTCAACTCACTCTGAGAACTATAATAGGCTCATATCCTCAAGGTAGGAGCTTGGAGGATCTCTAAAAACTGACTGCCCAAAAAGAGAGACATAGATAACAGCCTTTTTTTTTTTTTGAGACAGAGTCTCACTCTGTCCCCAAGGCTGGAGTACAGTGGCATGATCTCAGCTCACTGCAACCGCTGCCTCCTGAGTTCAAGCGATTCTCCTGTCTCAGCCTCCTGAGTAGCTGGGATTACAGGTGTGTGCCACCATGCCTGGCTAACTTTTGTATTTTTAGTAGAGACAGAGTTTTGCCATGTTGGCCAGGCTGTTCTCCAACTCCTGACTTCAGGTGATCTGCCTGCCTCGGCCTCCCAAAGTGCTGGGATTATAGGTATGAGCCACCGAGCTCAGCCGGGCACAGAGTTTATAATTAGCATTTATTTGCTTTTTGTAGCTTTTTTTTTTTTTTTGATACAGGGTCTGACTCTCACCCAGGCTGGAGTGCACTGGTACGATCTTGGCTCACTACAACCTCTGCCTCACAGGCTCAAACCATCCTGCCACCTCAGCCTCCCAAGTAGCTGAGACTACAGGTGCACACCACCATACCAGGGTAATTTTTGTATTTTTGGTAGAGACAGGTTTCACCATGTTGCCCAGGCTGATCTCAAACTCCTGGGCTCAAGTGATCTTCCTTCCATGGCCTCCCAAAGTTCTGGGATTATATGCGTGAACCACCACACCCAGCCTGCCTTTCTTCAAAAGGACAGCCAGGTACTTGAACCTCCAATGTTGAAAACTGTAGATGAAAACAAACAACAAATCAAAAAAGAAGTTCAGAGGAATTAGAGACAGTAAAGGATAAGAAAAAAAACCCACCATAATATCCTCCGAGTTAAGAGAGGCTATTGGATCCATAAAAGAATAAGAGACTATGAAAAAAAATGAAAACAATTTTGGAAATATTAAAGAAAAACAAATAGTTTACAATATAAAAATTAAAGTAATACTGCAGATATTAGACAAAAAAGATGGAAAACAGAATCAAAAATATAAGAAAATGACATCACTCCAGGAGTTCCAACTTCAAAATACTAGAAAATCAGAAAAAGTGACGAGAGAAAATGAAGAAGAAATTAAAGAAAAATGCAAGAAAATTGTCAGAACTTAAGGACACAAGTTTCCAGATAATAGGGCTTGCTACGACATTCTTTCCTAACCCAGAGGACAAAGAAAAAAATCTAAAACTTTTGGGGTTGGGGACTGGGAATCAGAATGACAGTGTAATACTTAACAGTACCATGAAAAGCTAGAAAGCAATGGACCTATACTTTTCAAAATTCTGGCTGGGTGTGGTGGCTCACACCTTTAATCCCAGCACTTTGGGAGGCCAAGGTAGGTGGATCACGTGAGGTCAGGAGTTTAAGACCAGCCTGGCCAACATGGCGAAACCCCATAAAATAGGTAAATACATAAATTGTAAAAATACAAAAATTAGCCAGGCATGGTGGCAGGTGCCTGTAATCCCAGCTACTCGGGAGGGTGAGGCAGGGAGAATTGCTTGAACCCGGGAGGCAGAGGTTGCAGTGAGCTGAGATCGCTCCACTGCCCTCCAGCCTGGGTGACAGAGCAAGACTCCATCTCAAAACAAACAACAAAACACCAAAATTCTGCAATAAAGAAATTATATACAGATAAATTAGCAATCTAATGTGATGGCAGAATAAAAACATTTTTGGATATGTACGTCTCCAACAAATTTACCTCCCTTGCCCTCTTCCAGGAAGTTAGTGGAGGATATGATCTAGCAAAAAGAGCAACTGAGCCAAGAAAGGAAGACATGGAATCCAGAAGAAAGGGGATCCAGTAGAGGAGAGAGGTAAAGATAATCCCAGGGTGTTGGTGAAGGGAGAGTCCTGGATGAGAGCTGTGAAGCAGCCTAGAGAATAACCCAGATGGTACGACAGAGGGAGGGCTCCACAGAGGTGTCTCCAAGAAGATAAAATGAGAGTTTACATGATACTCTAGGAGCATTTCTACTTTTACAAAGAATTGGAGATGCATCAATGACAGATACATAGAAAACCTAACAAAGTTTTAAAAAGTAATAAATTCTAGAGAAAACAAAAGGTTGTATAAGAAACGAAATTTAATCATAATATACTAATGTCTCATCACTGAAACACATAATAGAAATACTCAAACTAAATAAATTTTATTACTATATTGTGAGAAGGAGGGAAGAAAAAAGATGTGTATGTGTTCAACATATATGTGGATGTAAGAAAGCTTAATTCTAAATCTCAAATTCCAAGGCTGGGTGTGGTGGCTTCTGCCTGTAATCCCAGTACTTTGGGAGGCTGAGGGAGGTGGATCACCTGAGGTCAGGAGTTCAAGACCAGCCTGGCCAACATGATGAAACCCCCATCTCTACTAAAATACAAAAATTAGCCAGGTGTGGTGGCAGGTGCCTGTAATCCCAGTTACTCAGGAGGCTGAGGCAGGAGAATGGCTTGAGCCTGGGAGGCAGAGGTTGCAGTGAGCCAAAATTATACCACTGCACTCCAGAGTGGGTGACTGAGCGAGACTCTGCCTCAAAAAAAAAAAAAAAAAAAAAAAAAAAAAAAAAGGCAAGCAAGTTAGCTAAATCCTCAACCTAACAAAGAAACAGAAAATATCCCAAACTGAAAATTTATAAAATAGACAATAACCATGTTAATAATTTTTAAAATCTGAAAGATCTAGTTTAAAAAAACTGAAAGTAGCCTCCTCTGGGGAGTAGGAAGGAGGGAGGGATGAACTGAGGACTCCTGTTTTTCCCTTGAACTATTTGACTCTTAAAGTTATATTTATATATAATAATTGTAATTTTAAAAATATTTAACTTAATGGTATAAGATACAGAAAGAACCTGGGCCTTCTCCTGAGCTACCCAAGTGTCTTAGTATATTTTGTGTTGCTATAAAGGAGTATCCAAGTCTTGGGTAATTTATAATGAAAAAAGGTTTCTTTGGCTCACAATTCTGATGGCTGGGAAGTTCAAAATTGGGCATCTGCATCTGAGGGCCTCAGGCTGCTGCCACTTACGGCAAAAGGTGAAGGGGAGACAGCCTATGCAGAGATCATGGAACAAGAGGAACCAAGAGAGGGGTCAGGGAAATGTCAGCCTCTTTTTAAACAACCAGCTTTCTTGGGAATTAATAGAATGACGACTCACTTACCCCTAAGGGAGGGCATCAATCTATCCATGAAAGATCTGCCTCCCCAGGACCCAAACACCTCCCACCAGGCTTCACTTCCAACGCTGGGGATGGAATTTCAACATGAGGTTTAGAGGGGACAAACATCCAGGCCATAGCACAAATCACAGACAGAGGAGAGAAGAGGCCTTCATACCCACATCACTGGACTCCAGCATCAGGGTCACAACGCAGAACAGGTTCACATTAGCATTGAAGACCACGAATTCCACAAAGAGGCCTTTTGTGCGTTGGTCTAGCCAATGCCTCAGTTCAAGATGCTGTAGAACTCTGGGTAAACAGAGGACAGGGTCAGCTGCTTTCTCCAATACTGCAAAGGAGGAGAATGTCCTGATGTTTCCAACACTGTCATATACCAGGTAAGAAGTTACATTTCCCAATCTACTTCTCCTATGAAATATTTTATGATTACTAAAGCCCAAACTTTCACTGGTATTAATATAAATTTAGTAGACCATAACAATGACAGTTTTTACAATAATATTCACAACAAGGTTAACCATTCAGGAAAACATATTTGGCATTTCAGGTCTGAAGCAGAATTTCATATGCTATGATAACTATTTCTACTTAAAATATTCAAAGTTACTCTTTAGTAACAGCTGTTCAGTTTTGGGAGGTAGAAGGAGTATAAATGTCACTATTTGGTTGGCACTGTTGTTGCTGAATAATGAATTCCTTGCTGTACATTTAAATGAAGAGGTAATTATTTTTATTTAGACTTTTTTTTCTCACGTAAGGACAGAGACTCTGAGAATAGTAAACCACTCTGAAAGTCTCAGGAAACTTAATTTTGGCATTTGAATTTTGGGTTTCTATATTTTGGCTCATGACCAGCAATGTTTCCTTTATATGTGAAGATTACAGTTTGTCCAAGCTAGGGTCACTTGAGTTTAACTCCAGCTAGGATTGAAACTGTCAGGTATTTTTCCAGCTACAAAATGAGTGTTGGCAAACTGCCAAACCAAAACATACCTGTAGTTTGAACTTGAGCAAGGAATTTTTAAACTAAAGGGTATATTTCTTTAGACATCTAAAATAAAGGCTGGGCGCGGTGGCTCACGGCTATAATCTCAGCACTTTGGGAGGCCACAGTGGGCTAATCAACTGAGGTTGGGAGTTCGAGACCAGGCTGACCAACCTGGAGAAACCCCATCTCTACTAAAAATACAAAATTAGCTGAGTGTAGTGGCGCACGCCTGTAATCCCAGCTACTTGGGAGGCTGAGGCAGGAGAATCACCTGAACCTGGGAGGTGGAGCCGAGATAGCGCCACTGCACTCCAGCCTGGGCAACAATAATGAAACTCCATCTAAAAAAAAAAAAAAGTCTAAAATTTAAAAAAAGTGTCCTAAGTTTTATAGACAGTAGCATAGCTGTCAAAACTACTCAAATGGGTCCGAAATTCCTAACTGTCCCATGAATGGGCAAGAGCAAATATTCTGGTCCTCTCGTTCTGGGCTGAGGCTACTCACCGGGTTGCAGTACTGGAGTTTCTTCCAAGTTTCACAATGTATCCTCCTCCTGAGTAAGTGGCAAATTCCCCTTGAATAGGATAGCCACCCAGGGTCTCTTGATTCTGATAATGCCAAATGCTATCTGATTTGGTGATGTTTGTATCGAGGGCACCCCAATTAACCCCATAGTTCTCTGTATCCTCCTGGTGTTGGTGAGAGGGCTTCACTTGCTCCTGGGGAGATACTCCAGCTGGGAAGAGTCCAGCATCAGGAATACGAATCTGACGAAGCAGAACATTGCCCAAAAGAAAGGAGTTCCCGTCAGCAATAAATCCTAATGAGAAAGTAAAAAAAACACTTTTGTTTACGTGTTTTTTGAAATCTTTTTTCCAGCACATCCAGAATGCAGAAAAAAGAAACGATGTAAAAAGTGCCACATTAAGTTAGTAATGAGATAAAATGCACACTTTCACCATTAGGTTTGAAGACATTTTTGTAGGTTCTAAATAATGCTATTATGCAAGAAAAAGAAATAAGAATGGATATGGTACATCACAGCTGTAATCCCAGCACTTTAGGAGGCCAAAACAGGAGGATGGCTTGAAGCCAGGAGTTCAAGACCAGCCTGGGCAACAAAGGGGGATCTGGTCTTTATAGCAAAAAAATTTTTTTTGCAGGGTGCAGTGGCTCACACCTGTAATCCTAGCACTTTGGGAGGCTGAGGTAGGCAGATCATGAGGTCAGGAGTTCAAGACCAACCTGGCCAAGATGGTGAAACCCCGTCTCTAATAAAAATACAAAAATTAGCTGGGGATGGTGACGGGCACCTGTAATCCCAGCTACTTGGGAGGCTGAGGCAGAGAACTGCTTGAACCTGGGAGGTGGAGGTTGCAGTGAGCCGAGATTGTACCACTGTACTTCAGCCTGGGCAACAGAGCAAGACTCTGTCTCAAAAAAAAAAAATTAATAAAAATGAGACATATAATAAAGTGAAATTGTCACAATTTGTAAACGATATGTCTATCTAGATGTTAAGAGAATCAACTGAAAAACTGAGCTTTAAACAATACATGTTTGACCTGCGTGGGTCCTCCTATATTTTCTTCCATCTCTGCCACCCCTGAGACACCAAGACCAACCCCTCTGTTTCGCCCTCAGCCTGCTCAATGTGAAGACGATGAGGATATAGACCTTTACGATGATACACTTCCACTTAATGAACAGTAAATTATTTTATCTTATGATTTTCTTAATACTTTCTTTTCTCTAACTTATTGTAAGAATACAGTATATAATACATACAACATACAAAACATATGTTAATCAACTGTTACCAGTAAAGCTTCCAGTCTGTAGTAGGCTATTAGTAGTTAAGCTTTGGAGGAGTCCAAAGTTACACATGGGCTGGGCATGGTGGCTCATGCCTGTAATCCCAGAATTCTGGGAGGCCACAGTGGGTGGATTATGAGGTCAGGAGTTTGAGACCAGCTTGACCAACATGGTGAAACCCTGTCTCTACTAAAAATATAAAAATTAGTTGGGCGTGGTGGCGTGTGGCTGTAATCCCAGCTACTCAGGAGGCTGAGGCAGGAGAGTTGCTTGAACCTGGGAAGGAGAGGCTGCAGTGAGCTGAGATCACACCGCTGCACTCCAGCCTGGCGACAGAGTGAGACTTCTCAAAAAAAAAAAAAAAAAAAAAAAAAATTATACATAAATTTTCATCTGCAGTGGGACCAGTACCCCAAGCCCTGTATTGTTCAAGGGCCAATTGTACTTACAAAAAGAATTCAGCAAGATAGCTAGATACGAAATAAACACAAAGAAATCAATAGTGTTCATATGGCCACACAATATTTACTTAGATAGTATACAGAACTAAAACATTTTTTTCGAGACAGAGTTTCCCTCTGTTGCCCAGGCTGAAACGCAGTGGCACGATCTTTGCTCACTGTGACTTCTGCCCCCTGAGTTCAAGTGATTCTCCTGCCTGAGCCTCCCAAGTAGCACATACTACAGGTGCCTGTCACCACACCCAGCTATTTATTATTATTATTATTATTTTTTTAGTAGAGACACGATTTCACCATGTTGGCCAGGCTAGTCTCAAAGTTCTGACCTCAGGTGATCTGCCCACCTTGGCCTCCCAAAGTGCTGAGGTTAAGGCATGAGCTGCCACACCTGGCCTAAAACATCTTACTTATAATAGTAACACAAAAGGAAAAATAAGCCTAATAAGAGATGTACACAAACTATATGGGGAACAATTCTGAATATTACTGAGCGCTACAAATGAAGATGAAAACAGACATAGAAGCATACCATGCCATCAGGTAGGAAGAATGTAACAAAAATATTAATTCCCTAAATTAATATTTATAGGTTCTTAGTCTGTATCTCTATAAAGATCTAGATCTTTGTATACATTCTTAATACATAAAAAGCTCCTACAAATCAAAATGGGTAAACAGAACCACACAGCCTGTTGAAAAATAGGCAAAGAATATGGGCAGACGCTTATTCATTCATTTTTTCAATCAGTATGTCTTGAGTGCTCAAAGGCACCATGTCCCGCCTAGGTACCCAGAATATACCAGTAGATGTAAGAGAGTTTAGGCCACAGAGAGCCCATATTTGAGGAGCGAGAGAGAAAGGCAATAACCAAATAATATTCAGGTAATGATAAGAGCTATGAAGAAAAATTAAGCAGGGTAAGGGGATGAAGAGTGCTTTGGGGAGGAGCCATGCTGTCACTTTAGGTAGGATCATTAGAGCAGCTTTCTCTGGGAAGGTGGCGCAGGAGAGGCCCTAACACAGTCGGGAGCACACAGCGCAAATATCAGCAGCCAGGAGAACAGCAAGTTCCGAGGCCCTGAGTGAGAGCAAGCTTGACATATTTAAGGAAAATACAGACGCTTGAGTGGCAACGGTCAGAGGAGTAAGAGATGAAGTAACAGGTACGACCAGGGGCGACTTGGGACTTTAAGTTTGATGGGAATCTACTGGGAGGTTTTGAACAGTGAAGTAACACAAGTTTATGTCTGAAAAAGAGAATACGGGAAGGATTGAATGAAAAAAGGCAAAAGCATATGGGCAAGTCTTGCCCCTATGAGAAGGGAAAAAGGGTATCTTAGTTTAGTTTGAACTTGGATTTCTCTGAGTGCAGTTGCAAAGTCTTTCATGTATTTTAGGGACACCTGAATTGTTTGAAAACACCAGTTTTCACCAGGCTGTCTGCTGGGGATGTGGGCAGGTGCTCTCACATACTGCTTCTTTTTTTTTTTTTAAGACAGAGTCTTGCTCTGTCACCCAGGCTGGAGTACAGTGGCATGATCTTGACTCACTGGAACCTCCGCCTCCCAGGTTCAAGCAATTCTGCCTCAACCTCCTGAGCAGCTAGGACTACAGGCACGCACTACCAGGTCAAGCTAATTATATATACATATTTATTTATTTTTAGTACAGATGGGGTTTCACCATGTTGATCAGGCTGGTCTTGAACTCCTGACCTCAAGTGATCCGCCCGCCTTGGCCTCCCAAAGTGCTGGGATTACAGATGTAACCCACCATACCCGGCCATATATTGCTAATAGAAGTGTTTATTGGTACACTAAGACAATCTGGCAATGTCTTTCTAAATTAAAAATGTGTATATACTTAGACCTAGCAAGTCCTTTCCAAGGTATTTATCTTTTGATATATTTGCACCTTTGTGGAATTAAGTACGTACAAGGATATTAATGATATTCTTGCTAACAGTAAGACTGGAAATGATCTAAATATCTATCCAAAAGGAGCTGGATATATAAATTATGGTATATCCATGCAATGGAATACTATACAGTAAGTGAATAAAACATAATAGGGGCAGCTTCATATATTCGGATAGAACAAGTCCCAGAAAAATTGTTAATGGAAAAAAGCAAAATGCATGACAATTTTTTTTTTTTTTTTTTTTTTTTTTTGAGACAGTCTTACTCTGTTGCCCAGGCTGGAATGCAGTGGCATGATCTCAGCTCACAGCAACCTCCACCTCCCCAGTTCAAGTGAGTTTCCTGCCTCAGCTTACCAAGTAGCTGGGAACACAGGCACGTGCTACCACGCACGGCTCATTTTTTGTATTTTTAGTAGAGATGTGGTTTCACCCTGTTGGCCATGCTGGTCTCCAACTCCTGACCTCAGGTGATCCGCCCGCCTCAGCCTCCCAAAGTGTTGGGATTACAGGTGTGAGCCATTGCCCCTGGCCACCTGACAATTTTTATAGTATGCTATCATTCATTGTCAAATATATTTGCAAATGCATACATTACCTCAGTGTTTTTGTTTGTTTTTTTTTTTGAGACCGACTCTCACTCTGTCACTTGGTGCCATTTCAACTCACCGCAATCTCAGCCTCCTGGGTTCAAGCAATTCTCCTGCCTCAGCCTCCCTAATAGCTGGGATTATAGGTTCCCATCACTATGCCCAACTAATTTTTTTTTATTTTTAGTAGAGACGGGGTTTCACCATGTTGGCCAGGCTGGTCTTGAACTCATGACCTCGTGATATGCCTGCCTTGTTTCCAAAGTGCTAGGATTACACCCACAAAGTGAGTCAGCACATCTGGCCGTTACCTCTGAAAGAATATATAATAAGCTGGGAATGCAACTGCTTCTTGAGAGAAGGGGGACTATGGGACAAGGAAGAATTGCACAATATACCCTTGTTGTCCACTTGGATTTTTTTTTTTTTTGAGGCATGGTCTCACTCTGTCACCCAGGCTGGAGTGCAGTGGTGTGATCTTGGCTCACTGCAACCTCTGCCTCCTAGGCTCAAGCAATTCTCCCACCCCAGCCTCCCAAATAGCTGGGACCACAGGTGTGTGTTACCGTGCCCAGCTAGTTTGTATATTTTTTGTAGAGATGGGGTTTTCACCATGTTGCCTAGGCTGAGCCTTAAATTTCTGGGCTCAAGGGATCCTCCCGCCTTGGCCTCACAAAGTGCTGTGATTGTAGGCATGAGCCACTGTGCCTGGCTAGATTTTCTCCACATTCATATTTTACTGATTTGCAAAACGATTCTTTTTAAAATTCTTCTATTTTTAAAAAACAGATACAAGGTCTCACTATGTTGTCCAGGCTGGTCTTTAACTCCTGGGCTCAAAGATTACAGGCATGGCCACTGTGCCTGGCCAAGACACTACATACTACAGAGTCAAGGAGTGCAAGAGAGACCATGCCTACCGTGACGGTGCAGACCACAGCCAGAGATCCAGTCACTATTTTTGTTTTTTTCTTTTTTGAGATGGAGTCTCGCTCTGTCGCCAGACTGGAGTGCAGTGGTGCGATCTCGGCTTACTGCAACCTCTGCTTCCCCAGTTTAAGCAATTCTCCTGCCTCAGCCTCCTGAGTAGCCGGGACTACAGGCATGTGCCACCACACCCAGCTAATTTTTTTTTTATTTTTATTAGAGACACAGTTTCACCATGTTGGCCAGGATGGTCTCGATCTCTTGACCTCATGATCCACCCACCTCAGCCTCCCAAGTGCTGGGATTACAGATGTGAGTCACTGCACCTGGCCCACTATTTTTGAGATGGGGTCTTGGCTCTGCTCAGACTAGAGTGTAGTGGTGCAATCATGGCTCACTGCAGCCTTGAACTCCTGGGCTCAAATCAAGCTCCCAAGCAGCTGGTACTATAGTCATGTGCAACCATGCCTGGCTAATTTATATAATTTTTGTAGAGATGGGATCTTGTCATATTGCCCAGGCTGGTCTTGAACTTCTACTGGCTTCAACTGATCCCCCTGCTACAGCCTCCCATAGCACTGGCATCACAGGCATAAGCCACTGGGCCTGGTCCAGTTATTTTTATTCATTATTTTGTTCAGCACAAGATAGATTTACAGACTGCAAGTAATGTGCCCTGGACAGGACATGATGAGTTATGCCTTTAATTCTAGCACTTTGGGAGCCTGAGGCAGGTGAATCACCTCAGGTCAGGAGTTCAAAACCAGCCTGGCCAACATGGTGAAGCCTCATCTCTACTAAAAATATAAAAATTAGCCAGGCATGCTAACGGGCGCCTATAATCCCAGCTACTCAGGATGCTGAGGCAGGAGAATTGCTTGAACCTGGTGGGTGGAGGTTGCAGTGAGCTGAGATCACGCTACTGCACTCCAGCCTGGACAACAGAGCAAAACTCTTTCTTGGTAAAAAAAAGAACATATCCTGAATCCAGAACTGTCACCACCTAAAACTGAACTAACATCACCAGTCTGGGCAACATAGCAAGACGCTGTCTCAAAAAAAAAAAAAAAAAAAAAAAAATTAACCGGGCATGGTGGCACACTCCTGTAGTCCCAGCTACTCAGGAAGCTGAGGTGGGAGAACCGCTTGAGCCCACGAGTTCCAGGCTGTAGTGTGATGAGATCCTGTCACTGCATTCTAGCCTGGGTGAGAGAGTGAGATCCTGACTCTAATAGTAACATTAAAAAAAAAATTGAACTAAATAGATTCAACATGCAATAAACAGGAGTTGTCATCTATAAAAACTCACCCAAATACACCAACCACACCTTTAAGAAAAGACTAAATGTTTGCTGAGATAAAAATGTATTTTAGATTCTTTTTCGGGAACCTAGGAGATGATCCAAATCTCATCAGGAAGTCACCAATCCTGAGATAAATGAATGTAACAATTTTCAGAATGCAGCTTTACTTAACACGATCTACAGTTATATAATGACAGAGTGGTAACTGGTGGAAAAATATCGATCAAGAAATGTTCCTGGCAGACATGATGACTCATTTCTGTAATCCTGGTGCTTTGGGAGGTTGAGGCGGGTGGATCACTTGAGGTCAGGAGTTTGAGACCAGCCTGGCCAACATGGTGAAGCCCCATCTCTACCAAAAATACAAAAATCAACCACGTGTGGTGGCATGCACCTGTAATCACAGCTACTCGGGAGGCTGAGTCAGGAGAATCATTAGAACTGAGGAGGCGGAGACTGCAGTGAGCTTAGATCACACCACTGCACTCCAGTCTTGGTGATAAAAGCAAAACTCTGTCTCAAAAAAAAAAAAAAAATTAGCCAGGTGTGGTGGTGCATGCCTGTAATCCCAGCTAGTAGAGAGGCTGAGGCAGGAGAATTGCTTGAACCCAGGAGACAGAGGTTGCAGTGAGCCATGATCATGCCACTGCACTCCAACCTGCATGACAGACTGAGACTATCTCAAAAACAAAAAAACAGAAAAAACCAGATGCATTCCTTAAGAAAGTCATTCTTTAGCATTTCTTCATCACTGTCCACAGCAAAGCATACTAACTCCTCTGCATGGTGATGTTCCTTTAAGATGCAAACCATATCAGGTCCATCTTTTTATCATTAGCTCCTAGGACAGTTCCCAGCTTATTACAGGAGTTCCATGCATGTTTGTAGGGTCTGAACTGGGTACCCATCCAAGCAAAGGTAAAGTTACACAGACACACTCATAGACTGGGAAAGATGGCTCAGGCCAGAATATCATCTCATGTGGAGATCTTTCCAGCGAAACCACATTCCTGGTTTTGCACTTATCCAACAGCCTTCTTTGCTACGTGTGGCTGAGTCCCAGGGGTCACTCCAGTTCCTTCTCATGATGTCACTGAAACCATTCTCATTCTCGTCAGTCTTTTGTGAAGCTCATCAGTGGAAATCAGCCCCATAGGCCTGGGTGAACAGATAAAACTGAACTTGCTTAGATGAGGTTCAGGGAGCAGGCCCTTGGGACACCCACAGGTATGGCCATATCAATAAAAGCCAGCTGACCTTCCCCACTTTCTCATGGGTCTTGGTAGCGGGTATTTGGAAAATTAATTGTATCCTACATTTGCAATGACTGAGCTCCAGGACTGCATTCTTACCTCTGTAATCCCCATACAGGTTAGGAAGGAGGATGTGATTGGCCCAGGGATAGAAATCCTGAAGAAGCTTGATATCTGAGAAACGGTGAGCAAAGGTCCTCTGGATAGCTTGGTGGAGGTAAAATCTATTGGAGTTCTTTGCAGAGTAGATTGTAGTCAGCAACAGGGTAAGGAAGAAGATCTGTACTAGTTTAGAAGAGGAAAAAAATGTCATAGTTGAGTGGTTAACTTAGAAATTCTCTATGCCTTTTTCTTCATTTTTCCTAAGTCTATAGACATATGTAGGTCAAAACCAGTAAAAAAAAAAAATGGCAATTTCATATGGTTCAATCTAATAATTATAAATACACACATACACATTTCCTTCCCAGAATTATTCTGCCACTAATCATACATTTTACTTAAAATAAGATACACAGGCCAGGCGTAGTGGCTCACACTTGTAATCCTCACACTTTGGGAGGCCGAGACAGGCAGATCACCTGAGGTCAGGAGTTCGAGACAAACCTGACCAACATGGTGAAACCTCCTCTCTACTAAAAATATAAAGATTAGCTGTGTGTGGTTGTGCATGCCTGTAATCCCAGCTACCTGGGAGGCTGAGGCAGAAGAATCGCTGGAACCTGGGAAGCAGAGGTTGCAGTAAGCTGAGACTGCACCACCGCACTCCAGCCTGGGCGACAGAGTGAGACTCCATTAAAAAAAAAAAAGATACATAAAATCCCATATAAGAAACGTTGTGTTTAGCTCTAAGGACTAAGTGTGCACTCCGTCTCACTCATCTGATTGTGTTCACTAGAAGCGAAGTCATGATAAAAACAGAATTGGTTTTCCTTGGATTCGAGAATCTGTGTTGAAGCCAGTCAACTAGCACCTCCAGGATAGCCTTTTGCCAAAGCATTTTCATTTTCCCTCCATAGATCAAGTGTTATTATATTTTGCAGGTGGAAAAAGTGACGTACTCAAGCACACAATGAAACCTCTAGACTCCAAGGTCGGGGGTCTGTCCAGTTACCATCCCACCTGCTTTACTGGAATCCCAAATCTCACAAGCTGAAGATCTTAAAAGATAGCTTTTGAAACCTTCTTTATTTTCCATTTTATTCCCTCTTCCTTTCCCTTCTGAAAAAAGTGTTGTATTACCAATATGTTGGCATTTCCTCTCCATACCCAAAATATCTCCAGTCAGCTTGAAGAGTTTCTTCTTTTTCAAGGTTCTTTCTGGGTGCTTAGTTGGACTATTCATAGTTGGGGCTACATAGACGGGGTTGTTCTTATCTCTTGAACCTGGTACTGATGAAGAACACTTTGCTGTCAAAAATTCAAATGTAGACCAAAGAAATGTTATATTTCATTAAGCGGTCACTCACCATTCACTGAGCATCTATGTAGCACCTCCTTTTAAATGCTGAAGAAACAAGGAGTAAAACTACCTCTGCAGTGCTTCTTAAACTCTCTATTATAAAGGACCTGTTTTTAAAAAAATTCCAATCGATTGGAGACTGATACTTCTATGCAATACAATAAAAATTATTTACCAGGCTGAGGACAGCAGCTCATGCCTGTAATTCCAGCACTTTGGGAGGGGTTTTGCCATGTTGCCCAAGTGGATCTCGAACCCCTGACCTCAGGCGATCCACCTGCGACCCTATCTCTTAAATATATATATATATATATATATATATATAAAATAAAGCAGAAGCAGGTAAAATACAAAGCCTGTTTTTGAAAATTAGATTTAATAGGTATAAAGTTAGGCTGCCAAATTGCTAAAGTTTTCAAATGTTTATTCTTGATTCCTGTACTTATCTTAGACTAGAAACAAACAATTCTAGTCTGTGAGCCACACTTTGATAGCACTATTCTATAGTGGCATTTCTCACATTTTAATGTGCTTAGGAATTGTCTGGGAATATTGTTAAAATAAAGATTCTGGAGTGGGGTCTGAGTCTGCATTTCTATGTTTTTATTTTTAATTTTTTACTTTTTATTTTTCCACCCCATGGGTAACTGCTAAGATGATTCTGCATTTCTGACAATTCCAGGAGATGACAGTGCTGCTGGTCTGCAGACAACATCATGAGTAGAAGAATCTAGAGACAGATTAAGAGTGAGAGAAAGCCAGTGAATTAGAGGAGGACATGAGGCCAGGTGCGGTGGCTCACGCCTGTAATCCCAGCACTTTGGGAGACCAAGGTGGTCCGATCACCTGAGCTCAGGAGTTCGAGACCAGCCTGGCCAACATGGTGAAACCCTGTCCCTACTAAAAATATAGAAAATTAGCTGGGCGTTGTGGCGTGCACCTGTAATCCCAGCTGCTCTGGAGGCTGAGGCAGGAGAATTACTTAACCCTGGGAGGCGGAGGTTGCAGTGAGCCGAGATCATGCCACTGCACCCCAGCCTGGGTGACAGAGCAAGACTCCATCTCAAAAAAAAAAAAAAATTAAATTAAAAAAAAATAGAGGCATGAAACTTGCTAGCATGTATGTGCCAAATACCGTGGGATCAGTGAAGAGTCAGCAAATACATCTCTCCAAGAAAGTCAGAGAAGGCTCCACAGAGGAAGTGACATTTGACATTTATTTTGAAGGATGAATCAGAGCTCTCCAGATGAACAAGGCTGAGGATAAGGGGGAAAAAAAGTCTCTTTTAGGCAGGGAGACCAACAGTTCAGAATGCATGGAGAAACTAAGTGCAAGGAAGTCAGTATATTATTACTTTTTGAGACGGAGTTTCGCTCTTGTCGCCCAGACTGGAGTGCAATGGTGCGATCTCGGCTCACTGCAACCTCCGCCTCCCAGGTTCAAGGGATTCTCCTGCCTCAGCCTTCCAAGAGGCTGGGATTATAGGTGTGCACCACCATACTCAGCTAATTTTGTATTTTTTGTAGAGACAGTTTCACCATGTTGGCCAGGCTGGTCGTGGACAGAAGGCAGTTTCAAGTCAGATTAAGTTTTTTCATCTCACAAGGAATGGAGTGCCTACTGCTTAGCAGTAGATCACCGCTTAAAAAATAAGTGACTGTTAGGAGGCCAGGTGACGTGGCTCATGCCTGTAATCTCAGCACTTTGGGAGGCCAAGGTAGTTGGACCACCTGAGGTCAGGAGGTCAAGACCAGCCTGGCCAACATGGTGAAACCCCATCTCTACTAAAAATACAAAAATTAGCCAGGTATGGTGGCATATGCCGGTAATCCCAGCTACTGGGGAGGCTGAGGCAGGAAAATCGCTGCAATCCTGGAGGTAGAGGTTGCAGTGAGCCAAGATCGCACCACTGCACTGCAGCCTGGGCAACAAGAGTGAGAGTCCATCTCAAAAAAAAAGAAGTGACTGGCAACATCAAGTCTATTGCGTACCCCTCTGTGATGGCATTCTCCCCTCTTTCCCTCAGAGGCGATTCTTTCCTGAATTTTGGAGTTTATCATTTCCATGCATTTCTTTATACTTTATCTATAAATGCATAGAAGAGATACATACGTATCCTCCAATCAAGATATGCATCATTTTTACGTGATTAAAATATTCTGCCAATTTTTCTGCAAGCTCCTCTTTTTGCCCAAGATTGTGTTTCTGAGGCTCACCCAGGTGATAAGTTAGCCCTAGCCAGTTATTTAGAGGGTAGGCTCTCTCAGGCTTGGTCACTAAATGCGGAAACTAAGAGAGGAATTTAGGATTATGTATCTGACTTTTTTAGAGAATGCTAATGCTCTTGATTAGAATGAGAAAATATAGTAAAGAAGTGGATTTGTGGGGCAGGCAAACAATTTAGTTTGACACACTTGGAGGCATGAAGCTCCAGATAGGGAGCCGTGGAAAATGGCACCTCGGGCTCATGAGAGGGAAGGGAGGGAGGGAAGGGAGAAGAGAGAGAGGAGAAAGGAGGGAGACAGACAGAGATGAAAAGGAGATCTAAAATGCAGGGAGGCTGGGTGCAGTGGCTCACACTGGTAATCCCAGCACTTTCGGAGACCGAGGAGGGTGGATCACCTGAGGTCAGGAGTTCAAGAGCAGTCTAGCCAACATGGGGAAACCTCGTGTCTACTAATAATACAAAAAAATTAGCTGGGTGTGGTGACAGAGGCCTGTAATTCCAGCTACTTGGGAGGCTGAGGCAGGAGAGTCACTTGAACCCAGGAGGCGGAGGTTGCAGTGAGCCGAGATCACACCATTGTACTCCGGCCTGCGCGACAAGAGTGAAACTTCATCTCAAAAAAATAAAAATAAACAAAATAAACTGCAGGGGAGAGATGAAGCACTAGGAGGGAGAATGTGATGATCGAGGTGAGGATCCTCGTCTGGAAGCGCATTAGTTTTGGGCAGAAGAGGAGAAATAACCAGTTGGTTAGAGACAAGTCCTTTGAATGGGTTAATTTCTCTGAGTCAGCAAGGTGGCCAGAGTACCACTGATCTGATCTAATTTGCTTTTTCAAAATTAGGTAGTTGTTGGAACTACTTGAGTTACCCAGGAGTGCCAAGATCCTCTTGGTTTGTTGTTCCTCCTCCTTGTGAAGCCGGGGCACCCTGCTCATCATCAGTGAGTGGAAGAATGTGAAGACGACCACCTGGGCAGGAGAACCACAGGAGAACATCGTGAGCGGAAACTACAGACCCAGGAGGATGATACCTTATGTAAAGGAAGAGGTGGGCATTAATGAAAAACTTCAATTATTTGGCCATTTATTTATTTATTTTTATTTTTGAGATGCAGTCTCACTCTATTGCCCAGGCTGGAAGGCAGTGGTGCGATTTTGGCTCACTCTAACCTCCGCCTCCTGGGTTCAAGCAATTCTCTGCCTCAGCCTCCCCAGTAGCGGGATTACAGGTGCACGCCACCATGCCTGGCTAATTTTTGCATTTTTAGTAGAGACAGGGTTTCACCATTTTGGCCACGCTGGTCTTGAACTCCTGACCTTGTGATCCTCCCACCTTGGCCTCCCAAAGTGCTGGGATTACAGGCATGAGCCACTGTGCCTGGCTTTGGCCCTTTATTTCAATGGAAAACTAATTTCAGTCATTTTTGTACAATGATGGGGACCTGGAGAAGGGCCAGCAGACTCTAAATACTGTTAATATTCCTCTTTTTTGCTTATAGTTCTTAATCTGGTTGGCTGGAGAAGTTTACAATGTCAAATGATTTGTGATGTCTATTCAGTAATATCTCTCAGTGTCTTTGGAAGACCTCTGATGAAGATCCAGACTTTTTTTTTTTTTTGAGATGAAGTCTCACTCTGTCACTCAAGCTTGAATGCAGTGGCACAACCTCGGCTCACTGCAACCTCTGCCTCCTGGGTTCGAGTGATTCTCTTGCCTCAGCCTCCCAAGTAGCTGGGACTATAGGTGCATACCATACCCAACTAATTTTTATATTTTTAATAGAGACAGGGTTTCACCATGTTGACCAGGGTGGTCTTGAACTCCCAACCTCAAGAGATCTGCCTGCCTTGGCCTTCCAAAGTGCTGGGATTACAGGCATGAGCTACTGTGCCTGGCCAAGAGTCAGTCTTTTAGAAGTCCCAGGATTAAATCTCAGGTTAGCAAAAGAAGTTAAGAAATCTTAGAATCGAGTAAGACCTTAAGCATCTGTTAGAGGAAGCAAGTATTCCCCCATTCCTTAAATTTCCATGGAGGGCAAGAAAGCTCCATTCCAATACTCAGGAGAATGAAGAAGGGTGATATTCTCAGCCCGGGGCCACACTCCCCTTACTCCACCTTAACTCACTAGGAAGAATCTGCCGGTGATTCCTCTCTCTGGGACCTGCCTGCCTGCAGTGTGGTCTGCTCAGCCCTGCCTGGGCTTCCCAGGGTTGGGCCGGTGGGCTTGGGCCAGGGCCAGGCTTTGTATTTAGAGGGGGGTTTCAGGTCCTTCTTTACTCCTACTTTTGGAGTTTGATGGATTTGAGGTGGCAATTCTGGGTCCGTTTGCTCTGCAGACCTAAAGTCGCCCTCTAGTGGATCGTCCCAAGAACAAGACTTGGTGGTAGAAAGTCTCATTGGCCATGATCCAACCAAACTCTCCACTGCAGCAATACCAATGATTACCAATACTTTGGTCTCCAGCGATCCTGTTCTTTTCATACTTTCCCTCAACCTTTACAAAAACTGTAATGTTTATTATAAAAATTTGGAAAAAGGAAAAAAAAAACCTAAAAATATTGTGTATTCTCGCCACCAGATATTTTTTTAAAGCCTTAAAATTCAGAATACATCCTGTAATCTCAGCACTTTGGGAGCCCACGGTGGGAGGATCACTTGAAGCCAAGAGTTCAAGACCAGCCTGGGCAACATAGCAACACCTTGTCTCCAAAAGAAAAAAAAAAAAAAAACTTTGCTGGGTAGTGTGGTGAGCATCTGTAGTCCAAGCTACCTGGGAGGCTGAGGTGGAAGGATCATTAGAGCCCAGGAGGCTGAGGCTGCAGTGAGCCATGATTGTGCCACTGCACTCTGGCTTGGGCAACAGAGTGAGACTCTGTCTTAAAAAAAATGGGGGTAAATTGTTCAATTTTTGTTTTTAAATAGAGACAGGGTCTCACTCTGTTGCCCAGGCTGGTCCTGAACTCTTGAACTCAAGTGATCCTCCCACCTTGACCTCCCAAAGTGCTAGGATACACGCATAAGCCACCACACACTCGGCCTTCAATCCATTGTACCTTACTTTATATACCTGGAACAGCTTCTACATCATTACATTTTCTATAACATTGTTAATGGTTACTCCATACACCGTGATATGGTTGTCTCATAATATATTAACCAATGCCCTATTGTTGGGCATGTAAATTACTGCAATTTATTTTATTGTTATAAACCACTATGGATTTTCTTGAGATGGATCCTTAGATGTGAAACCTCTCTAGCGAAAGGATGCACAATTTTCAGGTTTTCACTTTATATTGCCAGATTTTCCTTAACCAGCATTGGCTGTTCACTTCCGTGGCATTGCTGTGTATTATTATTTTTCGTTGCCATTATTAAAACAAAAACATGGTATTATCATTTCATTGGACCAGTTGAAGCTAAATTTCTTACATGTGTTTTGGCCACTGCAATCACAGGGTTTTTTGCTTTAAAAAATTTCTATCTTAACTTATATATAGTAAAAAAAAAAAAAAAAATTGCTTTTTGTCAACCCATGAGGGTTGACAAATACTTAGAGTTGTATATCTACCACTACAGTCAAGATACCAAGTAGTTGGCTGGGTGCAGTGGCTCATGCCTGTAATCCCAGCACTTTGGGAGGCCGAGGCAGATGGATCACCTTAGGTCAGGAGTTTGAGACCAGCCTAATCAACATGGTGAAACCCCGTCTCTACTAAAAATACAAAAAATTAGCTGGGCATAGTGGCGGATACCTGTAATTCCAGCTACTTGGGAGGCTGAGGCAGGAGAATGGCTTGAACCCGGGAGGCAGAGGTTGCAGTGAGCTGAGATCACGCCATTGCACTCCAGCCCTGGGTGACAGAATGAGACTCTATCTTAAAAAAAAAAAAAAAAAGATACCTAGTAGTTTCATCGCCCCCAAAATTCCCACAAGCTGTCTCTTTGTATTTATATTTGTTTTAAAAGGAAGAGTCCATAACTTTTAGAAATATAAAGACTAAAATATGTGAAATGGAAAAAATGATATGAAGTCTGATATTTTCCCCCCAACATAACAGATAAAACAAGATTGGCCATGAGTTGGTTATTATTGAAGCTGGGCGGTAGGACTTTAGGATGCAGTATACTAATCTCTACACTTTTGTGTGGGTTTGACATTTTCCTTAAATATAAAAATTTTAAGTTTTTTGTTGGTTGTTTTTTTCAAAGTAGTCTAGGTTGTTGGTTTGTTACTGGTTACTGTCCTCTTCGCTCCCAATCCTCTTCTGCCATGCTTCTTAGTTTTTTCTGTGATGAATTACACATATCCCTAACAAACGTCAGTGTGCCTTTTTTTTTTTTTTTTTTTTTTTTTTGAGACAAGGTCTCATTCTGTCACCCAGGCTGGAGTACAGTGGTGCAATCACAGCTCACTGAAGCCTCAACCTCCTGGGCCAACCAATCCCACCTCAGCCTCCCAAGTAGCTGGAACTACAGGAGCACACCACCATGCCTGGCTAAGTTTTTGTAATTTTTGTAGAGATGGAGTTTCATCATGTTGCCCAGGCTGATCTTGAACACCTAGACTCAAGCAATCTGCCTGTCTTGGCCTCCCAAAGTGCTGGGATTACATGTGTGAGCCACTGCGCACAGCCTGGTTTGCCTATTTGTTTTTTGATGTTTATGATACATTGTCAAAACCACTAGGCACTTTGGATTGACACCAAGGGACCTCAGTTTCCCAAACTTCTGCAACTCCAGTGGTTCTTCCCATTCCTCACATACCTTTACTGGCTGGCTGATGAGGACATCTTGAAGCACTGATAAAATAATTGAAATCATCCAGCTGGTGGCTTGGTCTTTGTTCAATTCCAAGCTATAAAGTGCTGTAAAGAAGGCCGAAGCCAGGCTAGTGAGACCCAGTAGGAGCCAGCAGAATGAACTCAACCATTTGGACAGGCCATTAGAGATGGGCCTTTTTCCTTCTTCTGAGCTCAGGATGGCAAAACTGGTGACTTCCCTGAAGAACAAAGTTGAAGGAATCATCTCATACCCACCAGCTGAGAGAGAGGATGAGGAACACTACAGGGGATAAAGAAGGCTTGGTGTGGTGCATTACCTGAATGGCTCTTGCTCCGTGGGAAGCATGTGTGTTTCCAAGAATTCCTGGAGTTTTTGAAGATGGCTGGCTGCAGCTAGGAGGTCACAAGTCTGGTGACCCTGGGTGAGACCCAGAGTGCCTAAGTGAGATTTTAGCCTCTGTAGAACTCTACACAGGTAACAGCAGAAATGATGGTGGTTTTCAGGAACAACTGAAAATATATTTCAAGTTGATACTTTCACAAGCAGATTTCAGTAAGTAGCAATTAGTGGTAGAGATGAGCAATTCATTAATTGATGATGAGGCTAAATTTTCCCACTACTAGCAGAGATTGGACTGTACCCAACACTTGCAGTATTACCATCTTCTCTGAGGATACTGGTGAATTTTAACAACTGTAAAATTCTAAGCTGATCTGAAGACTTTTAAAACCTTACTGACTCCTTCGCCAGAATGGCAGTACATGTGACCTATACTAGTACCCAGGAGACTCAAATTGTTTTGAGGATCCATAGATTGTATCATCTCACCATCTCATGAAAGAAAAAGAATGATAAGTTTCAACAGCCTTCAACAAAGCAGATGGGATATGTGGGTCTAATACACAGAATATTTTTTCTTTTTGTTTTCTTTTTGAGATGGAGTCTTACTCTGTCGCCCAGGTTGGAGTGCACTGGCATGATCTCGGCTCACAGCAATCTCCGCCTCCCAGGTTCAAGCAGTTCTCCTGCCTCAGCCTCCCAAGTAGCTGGGATTACAGGTGTGTGCCACCATACCCAGCTACTTTTTGTATTTTTAGTAGAAACGGGGTCTCACCATGTCGGCCAGGATGGTCTCGATCTCCTGACCTCGTGATCCACCCACCTTGACCTCCCAAAGTGCTGGGACTTACAGGCATGAGCCACTGCGTCTGGCCCAGAGAACATTTTTCCTGTATTTTTTTTTTTTTTTTTCTGAGACGGTGTCTTGCTCTGTCACCCAGGCTTAGTTGTAATGGTGCAATCTTAGCTCACTGCTATCTCCGCTTCCCAGGTTCAAGGATTCTCCTGCCTTAGCTTCTATAGTAGTTGGGATTACAGGCATGTGCC
Source organism: Aotus nancymaae (assembly GCF_030222135.1). Classification (NCBI taxonomy): domain Eukaryota; kingdom Metazoa; phylum Chordata; class Mammalia; order Primates; family Aotidae; genus Aotus; species Aotus nancymaae. The sequence goes on along the minus strand of NW_026988443.1, from coordinate 27,066,821 downwards.
ACCATGCCCAGCTAACTTTGGTATTTTTAGTAGAGACAGGGTTTTGTCTTGTTGGTTAGGCTGGTTTTGAACTCCTGACTTCAGGTGATCCACCCGCCTCAGCCTCTCAAAGTGCTTGGATTACAGGCATGAGTCACCACGCCTGGCCTGTGTGTGTGTGTTTTTTAAATCCTGTACTTTGTATCACCAGATAGATTGTCTAGACGCCATCAAGGAGAACAAAGCTATCAGCTCTATATTAGAGCTTAAGGCAATTAAAACAAGCAGAAGGTTGTATCAGGCCTGTCAGTTATGAATGAGTAAGAAAGAAAGAGACAGGCAAGGGAGTGGGAGGCAGATGGAACATTCGTTACTCAAATCTACTGAAGTTTACCAAGTGCACAGTGGTGCTCTGCCTGCTGATGACAGCCTTGACCCTCCAAGTGAGAAGACAGGAGGCTGGATAAAAGTTCCACCAGCTTAGTAATGCTGCAAGAACTCCATGACGGTTGTTCACACTCTGAGAGTAGGTATGTATGTCTCCTGAGCAGGAATTGCACAGTCTCCCTTAATTCCTGAATATAGAACCAAGATGAGAAAAATCAGCCTGTTTTTCATTAACCCGGGATTTGTAGCAATTACAGGTGGTAAGGCTGTTTCCTTTAGTCAAAAGGGGATCTGCTTAGCATGAAGAACCTCAATTTTTCATGTTCTCTCTAATTTTTCAGAAAGCAGTCACCTCATAGCTCACAGTAGCTGCAATACCAGTTTTATGAGAGAATACAGAATGAAAAAAGAGACAATTTGATCAAACATCAAAGACTAAAACAAGGCCAGAGTGGTACCTATGCACACCCACTCAGTCCTCAGAATACTTCACGACCAAGAGTAAAAGCTAAAGATGTGGTTAATCACAGCTCAGGGGACAAGAACTGGGAAAAATAGGTTACAGGTAAGAGGACCCTGACAGCCTTCCATGAGATTCTTCCCACTGCTCTCTTTCACTGTGTGGGGAAGGAGAGCATGTAATTCATCTGTAAAATTTGATACTAGCTGGGCAAGGTGGCTCACGCTTGTAATCCTGGCATTTTAGGAGGCCTAAGTGGGAGGATGGCTTGAGCCCAAGAGTTTGAGATCAGCCTGGACAACATGGTGAAAACCTGTCTCTATAAAAAAATACAAAATTTACCCAGATGTAGTGTCACATGCCTGTAGTCTCCACTACTTGGGAGGCTGAGCTGGGAGGATTGCTTGAGCCTGGGAGTCTGAGGCTGCAGTGAGCTGAGATTGCACCACTGCACTCAGGCCTGTGCAACAGAGCCAGACCCTATCTCAAAACAAACAAACAAGCAAGCAATAAAAATAAAATAAAATTTGATACCAAACTTACCTCAACTACCATTGTGACAGAGAGAGGCTCAACAGAAGCATCTAAGAGGCAGGAGACCTGGTTGGGAGGAAAGCGGGGCACAGTCTCCTGTGGCTGAGTCAATGGGAAGAGCCGCCCAATGACAAGATTGATTGGGAAGAGGATGACAGCAGTGTGGATGCTGATGAGCAGTTCAGACCAGGCCACAGCAAATGTACCCACTGAAAGGAAAGCATGACATCAACTTTTATCTTCAACTATTAAAATAATCTCAAAGTCATTCCTCTCCTAGGTTTAACTATTTATTGAGGAAGCTAACTATGTTTATCTAGGAATAAAATTATCATGGCAGTAAAGATCATGTTGTATTCCTAATACTGCTTCATTTGTTAATGAGTGAGAACACTGAAAAAATCTGTTAGAATATTCTAATGTTTTGGGAGGCTGAGACGGGTGGATCACGAGGTCAAGAGATTGAGACCATCCTGGTCAACATGGTTAAACCTCGTCTCTACTAAAAATACAAAAATTAGCTGGGCATGGTGGCACAAGCCTGTAGTCCCAGCTACTCGGGAGGCTGAGGCAGGAGAATTGCTTGAACCCAGGAGACGGAGGTTGCGGTGAGCCGAGATCATGCCATTGCACTGAGACTGGGTAATTTATAAAGAAAAGAGGTTTAATTGACTTACAGTTCTGCATGGCTGGGGGAGCCTCAGGAAACTTACTATCATGGTGGAAGGTGAAGAGGAAGCAAGGCGCCTTACATAGCAGTACACCTCACATGCTGTACAAAGCAAGGCATCTTACATGGTGCAGGAGAACGAGTGACAGGGGAACTGCCACACACTTTTTTTCCCCCTGTGACAGAGGCTGGAGTGCAGTGGTACAATCTTGGCTCACTGCAACCTCCGCCTCCTGGGTTCAAGCAATTAAACCATCAGATATCACGAGAACTCACTCACTATCATGAGAAAAGAATGGGAGAAACTGCCCCCATGATCCAGTCACTCCCAGCAAGTCCCCCCCTCCAGCACTGCGGGGATTACAGTCGGACGTGCAGTCACCTCCCAAGTCCCTCCCCCAGCGCTGCGGGGATTACGGTTGGACCTGAGATTTGGGTGGGGACACAGAGGAAAACCGTATCACACAACATGATTCTGTTTCTAATCCCGAAAGTAATGAGAGCGGAGTTTAGTAAAAGTATTGCATAGTAGGCTGGGCATGGTGAGTCATGCTTGTAATTCCAGCATTTCAGGAGGCTGAAGCAGGAGGATCACTTGAAGCCAGGAGCTCTAGACCAGCCTGGGTAACAGAGTGAGACCCTGTCTCAAAAAAAAAAAAAAAAAAAAAAAGATTGCTTCTGCTTACTACCCACATCAGGGCTCATCCATACTTTGCTCATCTCTCTTGCCAGTGTTGCCATTTATCTTCCAGAACATAATGCTGATGACCATGTTGCAGAGGAGCAGTGTCATGCAGCAAGACAGCCGCTGGACTCTTGTAAACAGGTTCCAGGGATGCCGAGTTGCAACTGAAAGCCACAGATAATCCTGGGTGAACTTTTCTACAATCATGGAGGAAAACAGATGTCTGAAAAGAGAAATCAGAAGAGGAAATACATGAGATTTTATTCTAAAAGTGCCCCAGTTTAAGATGTGATTTGTCCAGCAACAAGTGACACAGCAACTCCCAAGCCTCTATTCAACACTGAATATATTATATTCAGATAACATAATTCTTTCACCATTACACAAATGTGTCCATGTAAGATTCTTTTGTTATTTTAGGACAAAAAGTTTAGGATAATTTTTATGGTATCCAAGTTTAAAATTAAAAATGTTTTAGCTTTATGAGAGTTTTGGTAAATATTTTACTCTTCAAAAGTTTACATTAAACTTCTATTCAAAATAGTTTGGTGAATTCATACTCTGAGCACTTTCTCTATTCGAAATCTGGAGGAACTACAAATAATATATAAAAAGAGAGGAGGACCAAAATGACTTCGCTGGGCTTAAACACAAAATAAACATCTGAGGAAGACATGCAGAATAAGAAAACAAGATGGTGAGAGGGAGGTAGAAGCCACAGGATTACAGAGCTCTAGATCTGGAAGAAAGTAGTACAAAGGTTGGAGTTTGACTTTTGTAGGGTAACTGAAACTAAAAATGTTTCACTGGGTGCAGGAGAGGGAGAGACAAAGCCAACTTCACTGCTAGAAGCCAGGGTTGAGCCTGGAGCTCATGAAAGAATACTTGAAAGCAAAAAAACCTCTGTAGGGCTACACATTTGTAGTAATAAGGTGAGAAAAAAAGAACAGTCTCACGACCAGAAACTGAGTCAAGAGATCTACTGGCTTATGCCAAGGTCTGCAATATTCCTAGTTTCATAAATTTCATTGAAGAATAGGAGCTCCAAAATGCCATATAATACCGTAAGGCCTAGTCCTAAACTAGAGATGTGAAGGGTTAGAATGAAAACAGTAGCAAAACCAGTCAGAGATGGTGTTTGTTGTGGGAGGGGTGGAAGGGATGGTGTGTGTGTACATGGAGGTGCAGTGGTAGGGAGAGGAGTGTGAGGGAGAGGGAAAACAACAATCCAGCTCAAAAGAAATTAATTTAATGGGGCAGTGTGACAAGAACTTTGAAGTAAATATTTCAGGTTGCTCTAAGTGAAGGAATAGGCCAGGTGTACTGTCTGGCCCCTGTAATCCTAATGCTTTGGAAGGCTAAAGCAGGAGGACTGCTTGAGGTCAGGAGTTTGAGATAAGCCTGAGCAACATAGGAAGACCCTGTCACTACTTTAATATTTTAAAAAATATTTAAAAACTCACCAAGTATGGTGGCACACACCTGTAATTCAAGGAGATTAAGGCTGCAGTGAGCTGTGCTTATGCCACTGCACACCAGCCTAAGTGACAGAGACACTGTCTGAAAAAAATGGAAAAGGAATAATGTTGACTTAAGTCTAAAATATTATGAAAAAAACCAGACATCATATAAATTAAAAATCTTGGCTGGGCATGGCAGCTCATACCTGTAATCCCAGCTCTTTAGGAGGCTAAGGTGGACGGATCACATGAGGCCAGGAATTTGAGACCAGCCTGGCCAACATGGTGAAACACTGTCTCAACTAAAAATATAAAAATTAGCTGGGCATGGTGGTGCATGTCTGTAATCCCAGCTACTCGGAAAGCCAAGGCACGAGAATCACTTGAACCTCGGATGCGATGCAAAGGTTGCAGTGAGCTGAGATCATGCCACTGCACTCCAGCCTGGGCAAAAGAGCGAGACTGTCTTGAAAAAAAAAAAAGGAAGGAAAAAAGAAAAAAAAGGAAACAAATAAAAGTCTTGAAACTAAAAAACGTGGACTCTCAGCAAGGAGGAAGTGAAAGCCAACACAGAATTGTCAATCGCCTTTCTGAATGTTGAAGGCATTACCCAACATGCATACAGAGTCCCTTGGTAAATAGTTGGTGACTTATTAGCTCTAGGCATTTCAGGAAATCTCTGTTCAATAAATAGCTAGTCACTAAGCTACCTGAGCAGAAACTTCAGTTTCCACACACAACAAGGAATACAGACTTTACAGAATTCATTCAGAAAAATCCCTAAGCAAACCAGCAAACAGCAACAAACATTAAAAACAATGAACTCTAGAGGAGGGGAAGAAAATCTGTCTTCCAGAGTTGCTAGATTTTGTTATTTAAAATGTCCAGTTTTCAACAACAACAACAAAAATCACAAGATATGCAAGATATGCAAAGACACAAGAAAGTATGGTCCTCACATACAAAAAACAAAAAACAGCAGTCAACAGATTATCCTTGAGAAAGACACCAAATTTACTAGACAAAGGCCTTAAATCAGCTATTTAAAATATATTCAGAGAACTAAAGGAAACTATTTTGAAAAATTGAGAATGTTTCACCAAATACAGAATATCAATGAAGAGAAAATTTTTAAAAATCAAATAGAAACTCTCAAGTTGAAGAATACAAGTGAAATGAAAATTTCACTAGAGAGATCTGAGCAGGCAGAAAAAAGAATCAGCAAACCTGAACATAGGTAAGGTGAAATGATTTATTCTGAAAAACAGAAATAAAAAATAAAGAAAAATGTACAGAGTTTCAGACTACTGTAGAATACCACCAAGTGAACCACCATAGGAGTCCCGGAAGAGGATAAAGAGGCATAAGATTTAAAGAAATGGTTGAAAATTTCCCAAATTCGATTAAAGATTATCATGTATCTAAAAAGCTCAAAGAACTTCAAGTAGAATAAACTCAAGAGATCCGCTTGTACACTTCATAATATAACTGGTGCAAGCCAGAAACAGAGAGAATCTTGAAAGCAGCAAGAGAGATGCAACTCATAATGTACAAGGCTCCTCAATAAGATTAACAGCTGACTTCTCATCAGAAATCATGGAGAACAGGAAGCAATGAGATGACACACTTTAAGTATAGGAAGAAAAAGGTTGTCAGTCCAAAATTATATATATAGCAGAACTATTCTTCAAAAATGGAGAAGTAAGCATCCTTATTTTTCTATTCATTTTTCTTTATAGATACATATACATGTATATGTATATTAGCATCAAGGAGAAATTAAGACACTTCAAGAGAAATAAAATTGAGAAAATTATCTCTAATAATCCTGCCCTACAAACTAGACAGTAACTCAAAACCACAGTAAGAAATAAATAGTAGTAAAGGTAACTACATAGGTAAAGATAATAAACAAAATGTGGCGTATATGAACACACACACACAATGGAGTATCATTTCGTTTTTTTTTTTGAGACAGTGTCTTGCTCTGTCACCCAGGTTGGAGAGGAGTAAAGAGGTGAGATCTCAGCTCACTGGAACCTCCATCCCATCTTCCCACCTCAGTCTCCTGAGTAGCTGGACCACAGGTGCACACCACCAAAGCTGATATGGTTTGGCTGTATCTCCACCCAAATCTCATCCTGAATTGTAGTTTCCATAATCCTCCCCTCTGTCATAGGAGGAATCAGGTGGAGATAATTGAATCATAGGGTTGGTTTCCCCCATCCTGTTCTTGTGATAGTGAGTTCTCACAAGACTTGATGGTTTTATAAGGCACTTCCCCCTTCACTAGGCACTCATTCTCCTTCCTGCTGCCACGTGAATAAAGATGTGTTTGCTTCGCCTTCTGCCATGAGTGTAAGTTTCCTGAGACTTCCCAAGCCATGCTGAATTGTGACTCAATTAAACATCTTTCCTTTACAAATTACCCAGTCTTGGGTATGTCTCCATAGCAGCATGAGAATGGACTAAATATAACACCTGGCTAACTTTTTGCATTTTTTGTAGAGATGGGGTTTTGCCAAGTTGTCCAGGCTGGTCTCGAACTCCTGAGCTGAAGTGATCCACCTGCCTCAGCCTCTCAAAGTGCTGGGATTCCAGGTGTGAGCCACTGTACCTGGCCTGTCATTTGGCTTTAAAAAGGAAGGAATTTTGTTTTTTTTGACATGGAGTTTTGCTCTTGTTGCTCAGGCTGGAGTGCAATGGCACAATCTCGACTCACTGCAACTTTCGCCTCCCAGGTTCAAGGAATCCTCCTGTCTCAGCCTCCCAAGTAGCTGGGATTACAGGCATCCAAACCACACCTAATTTTTGTATTTTTAGTAGAGATGGGGTTTCAGAACATTGGCCAAGCTGGTCTTGAACTCCTGACTTGTGGAAATCCATCTGCCTCGGCCTGCCAAAGTGCTGAAATTACAAGTGTGAGCCACTGCACCCAACCCCAAAAGTAAGGAAATTCTTGCACATGCTATAACACTACTGAACCTTGAGGACAATGATAAATAAAATAAGCCAGTCACGAAAAGACAAATACCATATGGTTCCACCTATATGAGGAATCTGAAGTAATAAAATTCGTAGAAATAGAAGAATAGTTGCCAAGGGTTGGAAGGAGGAAGAAACAGGAAGTTGTTTAATGGGTGCAGAGTTTCGGTTTTGCAAGCTGGAAAAGTTCTGGAGCTCTGTTGCACAACAGTGTGAATATATATGCTACTACTGAACTGAACACTTAAAAATGGTTAAGATGGTAAAATTTATGTGCTTTTACCATAATTTAAAACTTTTTTAAAAATAGCATAAACAGGCCAGGTGTGGTGGCTCACGCCTGTAATCCCAGCGCTTTGGGAGGCCGAAGCAGATGGATCACTTGAGGTCAGGAGTTCCAGACAAGCCTAGCTAACATGGTGAAACCCTGTCTCTGTTAAAAATACAAAAATTAGCCCGGCATGGGGGCATGTGCCTGTAATCTCAGCTACTTGGGATGGGAGGAGGGCAGGAGAGTCTGTTGAACCTTGGAGGCAGAGGTTGCAGTGAGCCAAGATCAGGCCATGCACTCCAGCCTAGGTGAAAGAGAGAGACTCTGTCTCAAAAAAAAAAAAAAAAAAAAAGCATAAACTAGATATATAGCTTGCAACTTTTCTGTCTGCCTTCAAAAATAGCTACATGCAGCGGTGACTATGAATCTAGGTGATAGACACACAGTGCATGAAGAGGTAATTGGTATGACAGTAGCACAAAGGAGTGGGAAGGGAACTGAGCTATAGGAGTGAAGTTCTTGTGTACCATTGAAATTAAGTTGATATTAATCCAGCTAAGTTGTCATAAATTAGGATTTATAATTGCCCGGGAAAGCATGGAGAAAATAATTTAAAAATATATAGTAAAAGATATCACAAAAGAATACAGTAGACTAGAAAATATCTATGTAACACAAAGAAGGCAGTGATGTTCATTTGTAGATTCTATGCCAGTAGGTGTGGGTAACTGTTGAACCCCATTTGTGATGAAGCTAAAAAAGGTAGTGATAAAAAAATAGAAACCAAAATGATACAATAGAAAACACATATAGAAAACAAATAGTAAAATGACAGATATAAACCTCACATTATTAGTAATTATATCAAATGTAAATAGGTTAAACTCACAAATTAAAAGATAGAGATTGGCAGAATCAACCAAAAAACCCCTAATCCAACTATATTATGTCTACAACAGACGTAATTTAGACATGAAGACACAAATGAAATGAAATTAAAAGGATGGGCTGGTAGTGAAGGCTCCCGCCTATAATCTCAGGACTTTGGGAGGCTGAGGTGGGAGGATCATTTGAGGTCAAGAGTTCGAGGCCAGCCTGGCCAACTTGGTGAAACCCCATGTCTACTAAAAATACAAAATTTAGCCAGGTGTGATGGCACATGCCTACGGTCCTAGCTAGTTCGGAGGTTAAGGCAGGAGAATTGCTTGAACCCAGGAGGTGGCAGTGAGCCAAGATTACACCACCGCACTAAAAAGATGGAAAAATGCAAACAGCAATCAAAAGAGAACTGGAGTGGCTATACTAAGATAAAATATACCTCCAGACAAGAATTATTCCTAGACACAAAGGACATTTTATTAAGGGGTCAATCTATTAAGAAGATAAATTCACCTGGGCTCATTGTCATCTTACAAGCCAAATGGAAGTGTCGCTAGCCAGCCAAATAGCTGTCACAGTGTTTCTGCTTAGGAACTGCTTGACAAGAAGAAGACAATGTATTAAAATCTTCAAAGTGTTAAGGGAAGGATAGCAAAAAATTTCTATCCAGCTAAATAGCTAAACTAAGAGTCGAGAGTAAAGATGGACACACACGCCTCTCATTAGAACTATTAAAAGAGCTACTTTAACAATAAGAAAAAAGCCCAGAGTGATGGTGTCATACCTCTATTGGAAACACAGAAATTAAACGGATAAAAAAATCACATTTCAACAATAAAAATGAATATATTTGAATTAATAAATATACCTATATATGTTTTAAAAATACTAGAACTCGTTGGATGCAAAGGTGTTTGCCTGTAATCCTAGCTATGCAAGAAGCTGAGGTGGGAGGACTGCTTGAGCCCAGGGGTTTAAGACCAGCTTGGGCAACACAGCGAGATCCTATCTCAGAAATCAAAACAAAACAAACCTGGAACTGTAACAGGCATACGGAAGGGAAACTGTATTCACTATCTCTTAAGTTTTCATCAAGGAGAGAAAACTTCTACCAGTTTATTCCTAGACACAAGCAACACACAATTTAAAATACGTATTTTTTGTTTGCTTTTGTTTTGGAGATAGGGTCTCATTCTGTATTTTTTTTCCACTTCCTGCTTGATGAACATCCATGTTTTTTAGTTTCAAAGACTATTTTCAAGGCTTTACTCCTTTGCACAGTCTGGAGTGCAGTGACACGATCTCAGCTCACTGCAGCCTCCACCTCCCGGGTTCAAGTGATTTTCCTGCCTCAGCCTCCCCAGTAGCTGGGACTACAGGAGAACACCACAGCACCAGGCTAATTTGTGTCATTTTGATAGAGAGGGGGTTTCACCATGTTGGCCAGGGTGGTCTCTAACTCCTGACCTCAGGTGATCCACCCATCTCAGCCTCCTAAAGTGCTGGGCTTACAGGTATGAGCCACTGTACCTGGCCCTTCTCCTTAAATCTTATTTCCAAAGTTAGTATATAAAAGGCCAAAGCCCCCACTTAATTCTGTTGAACTGCCCATTCTGGAAGGAGACAGCCACCCTGTGAAAAATGACACTCTTCTGAGGCTGCTGCGGGCGCCATGCATAGGTGCTTTGCTGACAGCCAGCGCCACCTGCTGACCTTGTGAGAAAATCATTTTTGGAAATCTAACAGAGAAGCCCACAGATGAGTAGAGACCCAGTTGGGATGAACGAGCCCAAAGGAAAACTCCCCGCCATGGCTTCACTCAATTTCTGACCCACAAAACCAGGAGAAAAGTAAAATGGTTGTTTCAATCCACTGAGTTTGGGGAGTAATTTGTTACACAGCAATTGTAATTGGAGCAGATCTTGATAAAGAAACACACATTTCTTGCTGTTCCGGACATCCTCACTACTCAATCACACAGATCCCCATCTGTGTGATTGGGTTTCTCTCTTGTCGCTGAGGCTGGAGCACAATGGCTTGATCTTGGCTCACTGCGACTTCCACTTCCCCTGTTCAAGCCGTCCTTCTGACTCAGCCTCCCAAGTAGTACAGGCGCACACCACTATGTCTGGCTAATTTTTGTACTTTTGGTGGAGATGGGGTTTTGCTATGTTGGCCAGACTGGCCTCAAACTCCTGGCCTCAAGTGATTCGCCTGCCTCAGCCTCCCAAAATGCTGGGATTACAGGTGTGAGCCACCATGCCTGGCCAGGACATGGTGTTTGGGCCTCTTGTAATCATCTTGTTCCCATAAGGAAAAAGCCAACAGCCCTAATATTGAACCAGAAAACTGAAGGGAAGAAGAGTATCAGGTGGCAGAGGTATATTCTCCTAGGCATATTCTCATCTTTAGCATTCAGGAGACACAGAAAGATACATGGATACCTAGAAAGATACAGAAGTAGATACACACATTATACTGTTCTCCTGGTCTGTGAATTTACCAGTATACCACATTGCTCTAATTATTTTGGTTTACTAGCATCTTTGTATTTTTTGAGACGGGGTTTTGCTCTGTTGCCCAGGCTGGAGTACAGTGGCCCAATCTTGCCTCGCTGCAACCTCTGCCTCCCAGATTCAAGTGATTCTCATGCCTCAGCCTCCCGAGTAGCTGGGATCACAGGCGTGCACCACCAGGCCTGGATAATTTTTTTTATTTTTAGTCAACACAGGATCTTGCCATGTTGGATAGGCTGGTCTCGAACTCCTGACCTCAAGTGATCCCCTGCCTCGGCCTCCCAAAATGCTGGGATTGCAGGTGTGAGCCATGGTGCCTGGCCAGTTTACTAGTATCTCTGAAAATCAGTTGAAGGCTACAGCCCTCTCACACTTTCCTCTACGCTTATGTTTTGTCCTCGTATTTGCATCATGGAAGTAGTGGTATCCTTTTTATATTCCATTGAGGGATTGTTTTATTCCCAGATATCTTAGTAAATTATTTATAAATGATTCTCTAGGTAAGCAGCTTCAGAAAATAATGGCAACATTTTTAAGTTCTATACTTGTCATGCTTCTGATTTTTAAGATAATGGTTACACCATTTACAACCACAACAGTAATGCTAATGTATGTTTGAAATAATATATTAATAATTTGCATTGAAAACAATTCAATTAATAGTGAACATTTCAATTAATAGTGAACAATTCAATTAATAGTGAACATCAGTATTCACTGTTAATAGTAATTTTCCAACAGTACCTAAAGGAAAAGAGCTCTCTCTTTGAAACTGGTATGAAGACTCGGTCAAGCTCACAATCTCCAAGGTCCACAGCCAGCCAGCAATTGCACAGGAAATGCCATTTCCTCTTAACTGCCATGTCACAGACAGTTACTTGGGTGACATACCTATAGTAAAATGAAGACAGTCATGTTAGGGAGGTGGGCTCGAATCAGTTGTTTGTAGTAAGACGTAATAGCACCGTTAGTAACTATTCAAGTAAACGAACTGTTTCATTGCAAGGCAAGAACTAAGGAAAGAAAGGAGAGTAGAGGCCAGACACGGTGGTGTGCGTCTATAACCCCAGCACCTTGGGAAGCTGAGGCAGGTGAATTGCTTGAGCTCAGTAGTGTGAGCCCAGCTTGGGCAACATTGCAAAATCCTGTCTCTAAAAAATATATAAAAATTAGCTGGGCATGGTGGTGTTCGCCTGTAGTCCTAAGCTACTTGGAAGGCTAAGGTGGAAGGATTATTTGAGCCCAGGAGGTCAAGGCTGCAGTGAGTTGAAATTGCAACACTGCATTTCAGCTTGAGTGACAGAGTGAGACCCCCACTCCATAAAAAAAAAAAAAAAAAGAAACGAGAGTAGATCTTATCCTTCCCTTCCCAACTAACTTCTAAGGGAGTTCATATATCAGACACCAGACTTCAAACTTTTCTCACCTATATACTTTTTTTTTTTTGAGACAGAGTCTTACCCTGTGGCCCAGGCTAGAGTGTAGTGGTACAATCTGGGCTCACTGCAACCTCTGCCTCCTGGATTCAAGTGATTCTCCTGCCTACAGGCGCATGCCACCACACCCGGCTAATTATTTGTATTTTAGTAGACACAGGGTTTCACCATGTTAGCCAGGAGGATCTTGATCTCTTGACCTCGTGATCTGCCCGCCTCGGCCTCCCATAGTGCTGGGATGATAGGTGAGAGCCACTGTGCCCAGTGTATATGTATTTTTTATAACCTTTCTCTGTCCTGTATGTGACAGTGGCTTGCCACATTTTCAAATATCCCATCTGCCTCTCTTTCATCATCCCGGGTACAAATGGGGCATAGTCTTTAACGTTTACATCGATGACTTCTCACTCTACTTAGTCTGGCCTCATTTCCACTTCACTGAGGCAAAGGCCCTGAGATTTCATCCTTTTCCCAGCCACAGTGTTTTATCACTAACTTTTCCGCAAACTTCAGCCACTCACACACTTGTCTTCACCTGACTGTTCAACTTATTGACTTCATCTCACAACTAGTCAGCAAACCTCCTGCTTCACTGTAATGATGGTATTTTCTCCAAGGGTCTGTGTTTAATGTCATGAAACCACTTAAATTGCCCTCGTGAAAATCTTCATTTTAGTTGAACATTATTTTCTGTATTGGGAATATAGACTCCTTTAAACCTAAGGTATTTCTGGGGACTGTCTCATTGAAGCAGTTTATGAAACAACAGGTGACTAAGCTGCATTTGATTCAACTAGACAGTGCATTTTATACACTTAAAACTGTCATTATAAAGCAAAGTATGGGCCAGGGTTGGTGACCTGTGCCTGCAATCCCAGCATTTTGGGAACCGAGATGAGTGGATTGCTCGTGCTCAGGAATTCGAGACTAGTCTGGGCAACGTGGTGAAACCCCATTTCTATAAAATACAAAAATCAGCCAGGCATGGTGGTGCATGCCTGTGGGCCCAGCTACTTAGGAGGCTGAGGTGGGAGGATCACCTGAGCTCGGGAGACAGAGGCTGCAGTGAGCTGTGATCATGCCACTGCACTCTACCCTGGGTGATGGAGCCAGATCTTGTCTCAGAAAATAAGAAGGAAAAAAAAAAAAAAAAAAGCTAAGTATAATAAAAGTAGAATAAAACAATACAGAAGAAAATATTCATTTTCTAGTCCCAGGCTTTTTATGCATCAATTGTAACTTTTATTCTCATATTCTTTCAAATGTAAGAAAAAGTACAGAGTCTAATGTGTTAGGAAAGTCACTATGATTACCAGAAAGATTATGGAAAAAAGCTGTCTTTTGCTAAAAAAAAAAAAAAAAAGTAGTAGTCTTTCGCTTTTCTGTGCTTTCCAAGTTGTCTGCATTAAAGCACCGATGTTACTTTTGCAATTAAAAAATAAAAACAGGCCAGGTACAATGGTTCACACCTGCAATTCCAGCACTTTGGGAGGCCAAAATAGGATTGCTAGAGCCCATGAATTTGAGACTGGCCTGGGCAACACAGGGAGACTCCATCTCTATAAAAAAAGAAAAATTAGCCAGTGTGGTGGCATGCATCTGTAGTCCCAGCTCATTGGTGGGCTGATGTGGGAGGATCATATGAACCCAGGAGGTTGAAGCTGCAGCGAGCCATGATCATGCCACTTCACTGCAGTCTGGATAACAGGGGAAGACCTTGCCTCAAAAATAAACAAACAAAAACAAGAAAAGAAAATCAAATGGAGACTAGAGAATGCCTTCAAAAGAGCTTTACGGGCTGGGCACAATGACTCATGCCTGTAATCCCAGCACTCCAGGAGACTGAGGTGGGTGGGTTGCTTGAGGCCAGGAGTTTGAGACCAGCCTGGCCAACATGGTAAAACCCCACCTCTACTAAAAACACAACAACTAGCTGGGTGTGGTGGCACACACCTGTAGTCTCAGGTACTTGGGAGGCTGAGGCACGAGAATCGCTTCAACTTGGGAGGCAGAGGTTGTGGTGAGCTGAGATTGCACCACTGCACCCCAGCCTGGGTGACAGTGCAAGACTCTGTCTGAAACAAAACAAAACAAAAAGAGCCATGATACCTGATACGAAGCTCTAGAGGTGACACATAATCCTGAGAATTTAACTGTAACAAATATTTATTGTTACAGTATTAATTGTAATTATTAATTGTAACAAGTGTTTATTCAGTCCCTCTATAATCCTGGCATTGTACTAGCTGAGAATAGAATACTAATAAGACAGTATCTTTATCCTTGAGGGGCATGAAATCACCGTGAGCTAAAAAATAATAGTATTATAATCAAAGACTACATATAGAATTAGGATTGATATAAACCAGTGCTAAGAAATTGCGAGAAAAGTAGAAAATACTACATCAGTAGAAATTTCTTTGGGTGCTTTCTCTAAGAGTTAAATTTCAAAATTATTTTGCTATAATTATGAAATAACATCCATCATTAAAATGTTTCAACATACCTAAAAGTACACTGAAGAAAATTTTAAAAATTTATAATCCTACTACCTGGAGATAACTATAATAATTTGTTACATATACTCTAGACTTTTTCCTATACACATACTTTATTTTTCACTTTTTTATTTTTTTTTGAGACAGAGTCTTGCTCTGTTGCCAGGCTGGAGTACAGTGGCACAATCTTGGCTGAAGGCAACCTCCGTCTCCTGGGTTCAAGCAATTCTCCTGCCTCAGCCTCCTGAGTAGCTGGGACTGCAGGTGCGGGCCCCACGCCCAGCTAATTTTTGTATTTTTAGTAGAGACAGGGTTTCACTATGTTGACCAGGCTGGTCTTGAACTCCTGACCTCAAGTGATCTGCCCGCCTCGGCCTCCCAAAGTGCTGGGATTACAGGTGTGAGCCACCACACGTGGCCTTTTGTGAGCATTTTAAATTTAAGCCATTCTGATGGGCGGCTCGTGCTCTGTCATTTTCATTTCCTGATGACTAACCATGTTGCACATCTTTTCAAGCGCTTGCTATACATTATTCGCCTTTACAAATAAAACTGGAAGGATAGTTTGCTAGCTGGTTTGTGCGTACTGGAACAGAATGGAAGCAGCGGGGAAGTTATTAGGTTTTATTGGCCCAGTGGCTGGTCTATCTAGCCTAGTGGAAAAAACTTATTTCACTAATAAATGTAAGCAGACTGCACGCTCTTTACAGGCGGGCAACATTTAGCAACAGATTCTTTTGAGGGCCTGAGCCTTAAGACTTCTACTCCATTTTTCTTTTTTTCCCCCAACTCCAAGGAATCGGTAATCTTCATTTTTAATTAATTGTATCATCTACTTTCTCTAGCACCTCTCCTCATTCTGAGTGCTGCTGAAGGAAGATGCTGAATCATTCAAACCTAACACGTGTTAGGTTCAAGGACTTTATCATCATCTGTTTATTTCTCTAATTCCCTAGGCACATCTCACATGGTACTTCTATTCTTTCTCCTTAAGATCTTGACATTTTTCCCCCACCCCAAGACAGGGTCTTGCTGTTGCCCAGGCTGATGTGCAGTGGTGCAGACATACTCACTGCAGCTTCAACCTCCTAGGCTCAAGTGATCCTCTCACTTCAGGCTCCTGAGTAGCTGAGATTATAGGTGCACACCACCATGCCTGGTGAATTTTTTTGATTTTTTTTTTTTTTTTTTTTGTAGAGGCAGGGTCTTCCTATGTTGCTCAGGCTGTTCTCAAACTCCTGGCCTCAAGTGATCCTCCTGCCTCAGCCTCCCAAAGTATTGGATTACAGGTGTGAACCGCTGCACCCTGCCCTTAAGCTCTTAAGTTTGACTATCAGTAGACAGTTGTTTACTAAAGTTAGTCTTTAAGGATGTGTTTCATACTTAGAAATACTTTTAATTTGTGGCACTTTCAGGCAATATTTCGTTGGTGTTATTTGCTGCATACAATCATGGCAGTTAATAAACAAAATTAGAGAAAACAAAGCGTCTATTATTCTACCTTCCAAAAAAATTGTATTATTAATTTCTCACGCTTCATTCCAGGGCTTATTCTTTTTTTTTTTATTGCATTTTAGGTTTTGGGGTACATGTGAAGAACATGCAAGACTGTTGCATAGGTGCATACGTGGCAGTATGATTTGCTGCCTTCCTCCCCTTCACCTATATGTGGCATTTCTCCCCATGCTATCTCTCCCCAACTCTCCACCCCCCGCTGTCCCTCCCCTATTCCCCCCAACAGACCCCAGTGTATAGTGCTCCCTCCCTGTGTCCATGTGTTCTCATTGTTCAACACCCGCCTATGAGTGAGAACATGCGGTGTTTGATTTTGTGTTCTTGTGTCAGTTTGCCGAGAATGATGGTTTCCAGGTTCATCCATGTCCCTACAGAGGATGCGAACTCATCATTTTTGATGGCTGCATAATATTCCATGGTGTATACGTGCCACATTTTCCCTGTCCAGTCTATCATCGATGGGCATTTGGGTTGGTTCCAGGTCTTTGCTATTGTAAACTGTGCTGCAATGAACATTCGTGTGCATGTGTCCTTATAGTAGAACGATTTATAATCCTTTGGATATATACCCAGTAATGGGATTGCTGGGTCAAATGGAATTTCTATTTCTAGGTCAAATGGAATTTCTATTTCTAGGTCCTTGAGGAATTGCCACACTGTCTTCCACAATGGTTGAACTAGTTTACACTCCCACCAACAGTGTAAAAGTGTTCCTATTTCTCCACATCCTCTCCAGCATCTGTTGTCTCTAGATTTTTTAATGATCTCCATTCTAACTGGCGTGAGATGGTATCTCAATGTAGTTTTGATTTGCATTTCTCTAACGACCAGTGATGATGAGCATTTTTTCATATGTTTGTTGGCCTCATGTATGTCTTCTTTTGTAAAGTATCTGTTCATATCCCTCTCCCACTTTTGAATGGGCTTGTTTTTTTCTTGTAAATCTGTTTTAGTTCGTTGTAAATTCTGGATATCAGCCCTTTGTCAGATGGGTAAGCTGCAAAAATTTTTTCCCTTTGAAATCTGGCACTAGACAAGGATGCCCTCGCTCACCACTCCTATTCAATATAGTACTGGAAGTTCTAGCCAGAGCAATCAGGCAAGAAAAAGAAATAAAGTGTATTCAATTAGGAAAGGAGGAAGTCAAATTGTCTCTATTTGCAGATGACATGATTGTATATCTAGAAGACCCCATTGTCTCAGCCCAAAATCTCCTGAAACTGATAAGCAACTTCAGCAAAGTCTCAGGATACAAAATCAATGTGCAAAAATCACAAGCATTCCTATACACCAATAACAGACTTAAAGAGAGCCAAATCAAGAATGAACTGCCATTCACAATTGCTACAAAGAGAATAAAATACCTAAGAATACAACTAACAAGGAATGTAAAGGACCTCTTCAAGGAGAACTACAAATCACTGCTCAACGAAATAAGAGAGGACACAAACAGATGGAGAAACATTCCATGTTCATGGTTAGGAAGAATTAATATTGTGAAAATGGCCATACTGCCCAAAGTAATTTACAGATTCAACGCTATCCCCATCAAGCTACCAATGACCTTCTTCACAGAACTGGAAAAAAAAACCACCTTAAACTTCATATGGAACCAAAAGAGAGCCCACATAGCCAAGTCAATTCTAAGCAAAAAGAACAAAGCGAGAGGCCTCACACTACCGGACATCAAACTATACTACAAGGCAACAGTAATCAAAACAGCATGGTACTGGTACCAAAACAGAGATGTAGACCAATGGAACAGAACAGAGGCCTCGGAGGCAACACAGCATATCTACAACCATCTGATCTTTGACAAACCTGACAAAAACAAGCAATGGGGAAAGGACTCCCTGTTTAATAAGTGGTGTTGGGAAAACTGGCTAGCCATGTGTAGAAAGCAGAAACTGGACCCCTTCCTGACACCTTACACTAAAATTAACTCCAGATGGATTAAAGACTTAAACATAAGACCTAACACCATAAAAACCCTAGAAGAAAACCTAGGCAAAACCATTGAGGACATAGGTGTAGGCAAGAACTTCATGGCCAAAACACCAAAAGCATTGGCAACAAAAGCCAAAATAGACAAATGGGACCTAATCAAACTCCACAGCTTCTGCACGGCAAAAGAAACAGTCATTAGAGTGAATCAGCAACCAACAGCCAGGGCTTATTCTTTGTAGACAGCTTGAGAACTTAAATCTAACAGTCATTTGTTACTATTCGGCTCAAAGATTTACTGTTTTTATTGTGGTGATAAGCTTTCTTCTCTCTTAGATCCACAAAGAAACAGCAATAGTCAACATGATACATGTGCTCACCAGGAAGGACTGAGGCCAGAATTGTCATGCCAGAGCCGAAGGCTGTGCAGTTCCCCTAGAGAGGAATGAGAGGTGAGAAGGAAGACATCCAGGCCCCCTCGTTCAAAGACTGTCTTCTGGGGGTCACAAAGGTGATGGGGCTCACTCCGTCCCTCTGATCCGTAGAGGGTGATGACAACCTATAATGAGACAGGGAAAGGTAAATATAGGGAGTTTTAACATGATTCTTTGGGTTTACCCATAAGGAGAAAGAGGAAGACGTAGAAAACTGTATTTAGACTAAGTCTTTCAGATCTTAGACAAGCATAGAGAGCTCTTCATATGTATAGTCTTTTTTTCTGAGATGAAATCTTGCTCTGTCACCCAGACTGGAGTGCAGTGGCGCGGTCTCGGCTCACTGCAACCTCCACCTCCAGAGTTGAAGCAATTCTCATGCCTCAACATCCTGTGTAACTGGGATTACAGGCATGGGCCATCACCCTCAGTTAACTTCTGCAGTTTTAGTAGAGAAGAGGTTTTGCCATGTTGGCCAGGCTGGTTTCAAACTCCTGACCTCTGGGGACTTGCCTGCCTTGGCCTCCCAAAGTGTTGGAATTGTAGGCAGGAGCCCCCATGCCTGGCCCACATGTACAGTTTAGAACTATAAAATACCCATCTCTGATCTTTTTTTTTTTTTTTTTGAGATGGAGTCTCACTGTGTCGCCCAGGCTGGAATGCAGTGGTGTGATATCAGCTCACTGTGAGCTCCGCTTACTGCAACCTCTGCCTACCAGGTTCAAGCTATTCTCCTGCCTCAGCCTCCTGCGTAGGTGAGATTACAAGCGCTCACCCCCATGCCCAGCTAATTTTTGTATTTTCAGTAGAGACGAGGTTTCGCCATGTTGATCAGGCTCGTCTTGAACTTCTGACCTCATAATCTGCCCGCCTCGGCCTCTCAAAGTTCTGGGCTTACAGGCATGAGCCACCATGCCCAGCCTCTGATCTCTTTTAAAGTGCTATTGGTTGCCAGGATATCACCAACTCAGAGTGTATCTCATGTGGCAGAAGACACGACGCAATGAGGGAAGAACATTTTTCTCATTAACCTTAGCTGTTGTAGCAGCCCTTCTTCGGTATCCGGTGTAGACCTGAATAAGGTAGTGAAACTGAGCGCTGGGGTCATTATCAGCCAGGACAGTAACCTTCACCTGCAAGAAAAGCAGAACTAAGCAACATACCAGGCCTCCACTTAGTATAGCTCCTGCCTCCAGCTGAGGAGCAAGAGGAGGCACTACCGCAGGTGTGGCAGCACTAGAGAAAGCAGGGCAGACGTGTGGTCAGCAGACAGACACACCAGCAGACCTAAGCCACTAAAGTGGGGATGAGGCCTGAACCTCCGGGCCGGTGCCTCTCAAGTGAAATAGTCAGAATCACCTGACCATGTCTTGGGCTTCTAAATCCTCCCACCTCCCTCCCACTCAGGGACGGTCACCACATAACAGAGAAGGCCCAGCTATATTTGCATTTCAGATAAACTATGAATGATTTGGGACATGCTTACACTAAAAACACACTATTTGTTTAAAATGCAAATTTAACTAGATAGCCTGAATTTTTTTTTTTTTTTTTTGAGACGGAGTTTCGCTCTTGTTACCCAGGCTGGAGTGCAATGGCGCGATCTCCGCTCACCGCAACCTCCGCCTCCGGGGTTCAGGCAATTCTCCTGCCTCAGCCTCCTGAGTAGCTGGGATTACAGGCACGCACCACCATGCCCAGCTAATTTTTTGTATGTTTAGTAGAGACGGGGTTTCATCACGTTGACCAGGATGGTCTCGATCTCTTGACCTCGTGATCCACCCGCCTCGGCCTCCCAAAGTGCTGGGATTACAGTCGTGAGCCACCGCGCCCGGCCCTGAATATTTACTGATACTGACAACCCTGAACTCAGGGCAACAAGAAATGAACACCTGGCGTATTCTAGAATTTCCAAGTGCAAAACATAGGAAGAACATACACATGGAAAGAAGATATTGTCAAAAAAAAATCTTTTTTTTTTGAGATGGAGTCTTGCTCGGTCGCCCAGGCTGGAGTGCAGTGGCACAAGTGAACTAAGATTGTGCCACTGCAACCTCCGACTCCTGGGTTCAAGTGATTCTCCTGCCTCAGCCTCCCGAGTAGCTGGGATTACAGGCATCCGCCACCATGCCCAGCTAATTTTTATATTTTTAGTAGAGATGGGGTTTCACCATGTTGGCCAGGATGGTCTCAATTTCTTGACCTCATGATGATCTGCCCACCTCGGCCTCTCAAAGCGCTGGGATTACAGGCATGAGCCACTGCGCCCGGCCAATGTTTTTGTTTTTATAAAGATTCCATATAGGTTTCTTGCATATTATAGTTACATTTTTACTTTTTTTTTAGACAGAGTCTTGCTATGTTGACCAGGCTGGAGTCAAGTGGTGTGTTTTTGGTTCACTGCAACCTTTACCTCCCTGGTACAAGTGATCCCCCCACCTCAGCCTCCTAAGTAGCTGGGATTACAGGTGCCCACCATCACGCCTGGCTAATTTTTGTATTTTTAGGAGAGATGGGGTTTCACCATGTTGGCCAGGCTGGTCTTTAACTCTTGACCTCAAGTGATCCACCAGCCTTGGCCTCCCGAAGTGTTGGGATTACAGGCGTGAGCCACTTTACCTGGCCAGTTACATTAAATTATAATTTGACTTACATATAACTTACTTTCTTTTTTTGAGACATAGTCTCATTCTGTCAGCCAGGCTGGAGTGCAGTGGCACGATCTCGGCTCACTGCAACCTCCTTCTCCTGGGCTCGAGCAATTCTCCTGCCTCAGCCTCCCAAGTAGTTGGGATTACAGGTGTGTGCCACTACAGCTGACTAATTTTTCTATTTTTAGTAAAGACAGGGTTTCACCACGTTGGCCACACTGGTCTTGAACTCCTGACCTCAGGTGATCCACCTGCCTTGGCCTCCCAAAATGCCAGGATTACAGTCATTGAGCCACTGTGCCCTGCCAACTTACATATAACTTTCACATATAATGTATAAAGTAGGATAAAGTTGCATTTGACTCCAGTTAAGCTCTCTAGGTGTTTTCTTTTCTTTTGTTTTTTTTTGTTGTTGTTGTTTTTGGAGACAAGGTCTCTGTTGCCCCGGCTGGAGTAAAGTGGCACAACAATAGCTCACTGCAGCCTCAAGCTCCTGGGCTCAAGTGATCTTCCCACCTCAGCTACCCAAGTAGCTGGGACTACAAAGATGCACCACCATGCCAGGCTAATTTTTTTTTTTTTTTTTAATTTTCAATGAAAATTTTTTTAATTTTCAATGAAAATTTTTTTAATTTTCATTGCTATGGTGCCCAGGCTGGTCTTGAACTCCTGAGCTCAAGTGATCCTCCTGCCCCGGCCTCCCAAACTGCTGGGATTATAGGCATGAGCCACTGCACCAAGCTGGTGTTTTCTTTTGGCTCATTCCTAATCTAAAATGAGTCCCACAACGGTCCAATCTTGGATCCAGAAAAAAAAAAAATAGAAAAATTTCTTAGGTCTTGAGACAGTGGACATGAAGATAAATTTAAGTTTCACTTGAATTTCTATGCCTCTCAGTACTGTGCCACTGGCTTCTTTTGACAAAGGTATGTTTTTTTTCCCATGTAATTTAACATAGTCAGTATCACGGCGGAACTGCTGGACTCCAAGTCTCATTACCTTCCGCATATCTGCTTGATCCTTCCTCCAGGCCCACACAACTGTGATCATGTAGAATCCTAAAAGGCTGGCCAGCAGCGACACCCCAACAGGATTGCTGGTCACGCGAAGGAAGAGTATGATAGTGTCTTCAACATTCACAGTCCTGGGCACGACGAGGAAGTCGCTGGCAAAGAAGGTCAGGTGGTTACAGAGACACTGTGTCCTCAGAATTGTGCTCTGTGGCCCAACCTGGAATTAGAATCAAGATGTTGACTCTAGTCGGATAGAGTGCTAAGGACGAGCCAGACATAAACACTGGCAATTTAGAGATGGAAAGAGATGCTTAAATCTCTCACTCACTGCTGGTCACGGCGTATACTGGTATAACCAATGTGGAAAGCAATTCAGCAACACCTAGTACAGCTGAAGAAGCACCAACTCTTCGAATCCTGCAATTCCAGTTCTGAATGTATATATGTTCTAGGGGAACTTTGCACATGTGTATAAAGATCTACTAAAAGAAGTGTTTTGTCACCTTTGTTTATAATTACCAAAAACAGGAAAAAACTTACATGTTTAGTAACAGAACATACAAATTAATAAATACCTAAGTAGGCAGAGGCAAACTAATGGAATTCTATACAGCAGTTAAAAATGAATGAATTAGCCAGGTGTGGTGGCTCATACCTGTAATCCCAGCACTTTGGGAGGCTGAGGCAGGTGGATTACCTGAGGCTAGGAGTTTGAGACCAGCCTGGACAACATGGCAAAACCCCATGTCTACCTAAAATATAAAAATTAGCCAGGTGTGGTGGTGCATGCCTGTAGCCCTAGCTACTTGGGAGGCTGAAGCAGGAGAATTACTTGAATCCAGGAGGCAGAGTTTGCAGTGAGCTGAGATCATACCACTGCATTCCAGCCTAGGTGACAGAGCAAAACTCCATCTTCAAAAACAAATAAATAAAAATGTAAAAAATGAATGAATTAGAGGTAGATGTATCAACATAGATAAATGCTGAGTAAATATAAAACGCATTAAAGAGATATGTACAGTACAGTGCTATTTACACAAAGCCTGAGAAGCATGCAAAAGACTTATCTATTCATTGTCTGTTTCCCTCTCCAGAATGTAAGTTCATGAGGATATTGTCTTGTTCACTGCTTTATCTCTAGTTCCTAGACTTGGGCATGGCATGTAGAAGATACTCAATAAATGCTTGCTGACAGAATGAGTACCCACACAAATTCAGACAACTAGTTACCCTTTGGTGGAAGGGAAGGAAGGAGAGAGATTAGGGAGGGCTACACAAAGGGCTTCAATTATTCCTGAAATTTTTAAAGATAATCTGAAGCTGAGGAAAATATGAACTTTAGTAAAGTTGAATGTGCATTCAATGTTTTTTATATTATTTCTTATGACTTTCCATATGTCGGAACATTTCTTCCTAATATTTAAAAAAAAATGTCAGAAGGTGATTACATGGAAGCTACCAATTCGATGTTTGGTTTCGTGGATGAAAAGCCTAAAGTACTGTCATTACTACTTATTTGCATGGCACAGAGTTAAGTCCCGGAGGCCCAATCTAGTCTGCCCTTAGCAGAACTCTTGGCCGGGCGCGGTGGCTGATGCTTGTAATCCCAGCACTTTGGGAGGCCGAGGCGGGCGGATCACCTGAGGTCAGGAGTTTGAGATCACCCTGGCCAACATGGTGAAACCAGTCTCTGCTAAAAATACAAAAAATTAGCTGGATGTGGTGGCAGGTGCCTGTAATCGCTGTTACTTGGGAGGCTGAGGCAGCAGAATTCCTTGAACCTGCGAGATCCTGCCAATGTACTCCAGGATCCGGGAAACAAGAACGAAACTCCGTCTCAAAATAAATAAATAAATAAATAAAAACCTCTTGTGCTGTACTTGGGGCAGCTCAATTCCTTTCATGGAGTCCAAGCACTTCAGAGTGCTGCAAGGCTATGAGAAATATCTGATGCCTTCTGCAATCAATGGGTCTGTGCTGTGGGAGGGGAAAAGCTCTCAAACTTCTCAAATTATGGTTTCCCTAACAAGCAACACTGGCATCAGCTGGGAGCTTGTTAGAAAGACTCTCAGGGCCTGACCAGAGCTACTGCATCAGAATCTCCTTTTTAACAAGCTCTGTTTATACATTTGCTTGATAGCTGTTGCCCAGCTATGACTGCCTGAGGCTATGAATGGTACAGATTCCTTCCTAAAAATCCTTTCTGGCCTTCCAAAGTGCTGGTGGGAGGATTGCCTGAGCCCAGGTGTTCAAGACCAGTGTAGGCAACATGTTGGGACCCTGTCTGACCAAAAAATTAGCCAGGCATGGTAGCATATGCCTTTCATCCCCACTTTGAAAGGCTGAGGCAGGAGGATCTTTTGAGCCCAGGAAGTCGAGGCTGCAGTAAGGCGTGATTATGCCACTGCACTCCAGCCTGAGCGATACAGTCAGACCCCATCTCAAAAAAAAAAAAAAAAAATTGTCTTTCCTTCTCTTCCCAATCTAGATGGCACTTTCTCAGCTCTTTTTAGGACAGCTTCATGCTTTGCAAGACCTTACATCACGTTCTTTGAGCTACTGAACCAGGACTTTATCAGGCGTAATCTCACAGAATCACGAGTGTGCAAATGTAATAGTGGTGTTTTAAACCAGCTGGAGACCAGGGACAAGGTGACTAATTACTAAAGTGACAACCTGTCCTCACTTGGCCTGGAATGTTCAAGAATCTGAGAACATAGTTCTTCTTTTTTTTTTTTTTTATATATACCTTTAGTGTCCTTACTCAGGGGTACATACTTCTTTTGTGAACTATGAAAGTTCTCTCTTGTTTAGCAAGAGGCTTCATTTTACCCACCCACAACCTATTTAGGACTTGTAGAATTTCACAGCTTCCGCACACTGCTTCCTTTTATCCACAATGGTCAGGTCTACCCTGGACTGTTTGAGGAAGAAACTACAAAGATAAAGCACAAAGCTGCTCCTGCAGAAGAGCCACACTCGCCCTGCCCCACCCACAACCCTCCTCCTCTTGCCCAAGCAGAGTCACTTCACGCCTCCTGATTATTTTTCTTGCTGGGCTCCCCCAAATGAGATAACAGATGCATTGGGTTTAACAGCGGCTACAGCAGAAGACAGGCCCCAGAGGCGGCTCAGTTTCTTACTTGGCATCCGCTGCTGCTCCATGTCCGGTTGTGGCTGTCCCAGTAATAACACTGAGTGACGGCTGTGATGACCGAGACCAAGCTGGGCATCTGCTGAGCAGCCTCCTGGCTCTCACTCAGCACAGCTGTTATATAGTAGGTGCCAATCCCGTGCTGTAGACGCTCTGGAGTCAGCACCCACGTGTACTCCTCATCTTAGAACAAAGAAGAGTACTTACTTGTGTATCAAACGGGACAAAAGCACCAGTAGAATCTCTCTTCTAAAGGATCTATTATTAATATCTTACAAATGAGACCATGACAAACCTAGAGTCACAAACGATTTGAAAGAAAATGACCAGTGATACAATCCCAGGCTCTGGATCACTGCTTTGCTCCTAAGGAATCACTGGCATGACAAGGCTCAAGAGCTACGTCCTGGGCCAGGCACGGTGGCTCATGCCTATAATCCCAGCACTTCAGGAAGCTGAGGTGGGTGGATCACTTGAGATCAGGAGTTCGAGACCAGCCTGGTGAATGTGGCAAAACCCCACGTCCACTAAAAATACACAAATTAGTGGGGTGTGGTGATGTGGGCCTGTAATCCCAGCTACTCTGGAGGCTGAGCCAAGAAAATTGCTTGAACCTGGAGAAGTTGCAGTGAGTTGAAATCACACCACTTTACTCCAGCCTGGGCAACAGAGTGAGATTTTTGTTTCAAAAAAAAAAAAAAAAAAAGACATTCTTTTGGCATGTGATCATTTAGGTCTAATAATTTAGAATGTATTATGAGGTTTACAAAAATGAAATGATCACACACATAAGTTAGCAGATGGAAGGCTAAGGTCACAAGAGAAACCGCAGGGTGAAGCAAAGACAGGGATAGGGTGGCTCCAGGAACAAAGCCCAGGTTGGCACGCCAGGGACCTGAGGTCAGGCCTGGCTCTGTCAGCAGCTGGCTGATAGGGGATAAGGCCAGTCACCCGGTCTCTGTGGGCCTCAGCTTTCTCATCTTTCAAAGAGTCCTGTTTCTCAAACAAAGGCTCTCAAAGGCCCCTTCCCACTCTGAATGACAAGATATCATTGCCAAGATCAGCAAGAAAAACTGAGTGCATGGCCAGGCGCAGTGGCTCACACCTGTCGTCCAAGGACTTTGGGAGGCTAAGGCAGGAGGATCTCTTGAGCCCAGGAGTTCGAGACCAGCTTGGCCAACATGGCAAAACCCTGTCTCTACTAATGATACAGAAAATTAGCCAGGTGTGGTGGTATATGGACCTGCAGTCCCAGCTGCTTGGGAGGCTGAGGCATGAGAATCACTTGAACCTGGGAGGCTCAGGCTGCAGGGAGCTGAGACCACGCAACTGCACTCCTGCCTGGGCGACAGAGTGAGACTCCATCTCAAAACAAAAACAAAACTGAACACACCTTTGGAATCGGGAAAGGGCCCGTTGTAAAGTCACACAAACCCCGCAGTGGGCAGCCTGGTAGTGAGCATTGCTGCCTCAGGGGCTTTGCCTAAAAGAAAGAACTTAAAAGTGATTGTTCCTGTGTGAGAGGGAACCATGTACGAACCAGAGAAAGTTCTTTCAACACGGAAAGTGGTCTTGATGGGAGACTGTAGCATGCTTTCTCCACTTGGAATTTTCCCAATGTAAAAATAACACAAAAGTGTAGCTCTCATTAAGACTTTTCACTACTACATTTAAAGTAGATACCCACAGAGCATGTTTTTGATCAAATATATCCAAGCACTACTTCTATCTATCAGGAATTTTTATTTTTTATTTTCAAGACAGTGTCTTGCTCTGTTACCAAGTGGTATGATCCAAATTCACCGCAGTTTTCAACTCCTTGCCTCAAGCAGTCCTCTTGCCTCAACCTCCCAAGTAGCTAGGACTACAGGTGCACATCCCTACACCAGGCTTTTTTTTTTTTTTTTGAAAATTTTCTTTTTTTGTAGAGACAGTCTTGCTATGTTGCCCAGGCTGGTCTCAACCTCCTGGCCTTAAGTGATCCTCCTGCCTTGGCCTCTCAAAGTGCTGGCATTATAGGCATGAGCCACTACACCAGGCCAGACATTTTTAACTGTAATGTTATGTCTCAGAAATTCTTAACTTTTAAAAACTACAGTACAGTCATTCACTGAGATATCATCAGGCCTTTCTTCCTCAAATCTAAGGTAAGAAAAAAAGTTGAAGTCTATGGCTATACCACCCTGAACGTGCCTGATCCTGGAAGCTAAGCAGGGGCGGGTCTGGTTATTACTTGGACGGGAGACTGCCTGGAAATACTGGGTGCTGTAGGTGTTAAAAAAATAATAATAAAGTTGCAGTACATATGGTGTATTTTGTATGTACTCATCTACAATATATAAATGTGAGGTACATGTAACCCACGGTGCTGTGAACCTCACTTCTGCTGTGGGTCTCAACTTATTATGAAAATATTCAACCATAAAGAACTTTACAGGGAATAACCATATAAACACTAACTAAAATCTACGATTAACATCTTACTAAATCTGCTTCCTCACATATATATCCTCATCCATCCAATAATCAATCTTTTAAAAAAATGCATTTCATGGTCACATGTATCTACACATGTGGTAACATCACACAGAACTCAATACACACACATACAGAAATGTGCTTGTAAACCCGGTGAAATCTGCATAAAATCAGCGCAGTGTATTAATGTTATTTTCTGGTTGTGATTTACTATAGTTATGCAAGATGCTGCCATTCAGAGAAGCTGGATGAAAGATATACAAGCTGTTGCTGCTGTTCTTTATTTTTTTTGAGGCAGAGTCTCTGTCACCCAGGCTGGACTGCAGTAGCATCATCTCAGCTCAATGCAACCTCTGCCTCCCAGGTTCAAGTGATTCTTGTGCCTCAGCCTGCCGAGTAACTGGGATTACAGGTGTCAACCACCATCACCAGCTAATTTTTGTCTTTTTAGTAGAAATGAGGTTTTACCATGTTGGCCAGGCTAATCTCAAACTCCTGACCTCAGGTGATTCACTGGTCTCTCCCTCCCAAAGTGCTAGGATTTCAGTGGGATTACAGGCATAAGCCACGGCGTGCCCAGCCTGTCTAGTTTTTTTTCTTTCTCACTCTGTCATCCAGGCTGGAGTACAATGGTGCAATCTTGGCTCACTACAACCTTCACCTCCAGGGTTTAAGCAATTCTTCTCCCTTAGCCTCCCAAGTAGCCTGGATTACAGGTGCTCGTCACCACGGCCTGGCTGATTTCTTGTATTTTTAATAGAGATGGAGTTTTCACCCTGTTGACCAAGCTAATTTTGAACTCCTAACCTCAGGTGATCCACCCACCTCGGCCTCCCGAAGTGCTGGGATTACAGGTGTGAGCCACTGCGCCTGGCCTGTCTCTGTTATTTCTTGAAACTGCATGCAAATCTACAATTATCTCAAAATAAAAATTTTTTAAAACAAGAAAAAAAAATTAGCCAGGTGCGGTAGCTCATGCCTGTAATCCCAGCACTTTGAGAGGCTGAGACGGGAAGACTGCTTGAAGCCAAGAGTTCAAGACCAGCCTAGGCAACATGGCGAGACCCTATCTCTACAAAAGTTCTTTTAAAAAAATTAGCTAGATGTGGTGGTGTGCACTTGTAGTCCCAGCTACTCAAGAGGCTAAGGCAGGAGGATCCCTTGAGCCTGACAGTTTGAGGCTGCAGAGAACAATGGAGTACAGGTGCCACTGCACTCCATCCTAGGCCAAAAAAAAATCAAGGTAAGTTTCTAACAGCTGATTGGGTTTTACCTTTTTGCCACACCTTATCCTTTGGAAGAGTGATGTTCAGGTGGAAGTGAGTGCAGTTAGGCTGATATTGGAACCCCAGGTAGAGCGTCATTAAAAGGGGACTGTCAGAATCTATGCTCACTATCAGGGATTTCTCCAAGGATGTGATGTTCACTGTGATTGTAAACTGATCTGTGCTCATGTTGATGCTGGTGGGATGGGTTTCCAGGCTAACATTTCTCCAGAGCATGATCTAGAATAAGAGACAATCATTATAATGGTCCATTCATTGATGCCTTTCAAAATCCGTTATATTGATAAGGTAAGGAAACTTCCTAGGTCTTCCTTTTTTTTTCTGAAATGGGGTCTTGCTATGTTGGCCAGGTTCATCTTGAACTCCTGGTCTCAAGCAATCCTACTGCTCCAGCCTCCCCAGATGCTAGGATTATAGGCATGAGCCACTGTCGCAGCCAAGGCTTCCTCATTGGATGTTAGTAGCTGATACTGCTGAGGTTAAAAGTACATAGACCAAGACTCAAAACAGTTATTATTTTTGACACCAAGTGTCACTCTGTTGCCCAGGCTAGAGTGCAGTGGCATGATCTCAGCTCACTGTAACCTCTGCCTCCCAGATTCAAGCTATTCTCCTGCCTCAGCCTCCAGAGTAGCTGGGATTACAGGTGCCCACCACCATGCCCAGCTAATTTTTTGTACTTTTAGTAGAGATGGGGTTTCACCATGTTGGCCAGGCTGGTCTCAAACTCCTGACCTCAAGTGATCTTCCCACCTCAGCCTCCCAAAGTGCTGGGATTACAGGCATGAGCCACTGTGTCCGGCTCTCTAAAACACTTTTTCTAAGGGTAAGGTATGTCTCCCTGTAAAAGTTCCTAAGATGTTAATAACAAAACAATGGCACTGCCATCATTCTAACATAATTCCTTTTAAGTTGTTGCATCCTCCCACCCTGTTCTAGAATATCCCATTCTCTATTTTATTCCCTAAGAATCCATTGTTACCTCAATGTCCTCCATTAAATCATGGACTTGGAGCAATTTATGATTAGCGCTTAGTAACACACTTCCAATGATTCCAACAACGTTTCTGTTGTCTAAATCCTTGAAGGGATTGAAAGTTAGTCCTGTTACCTAGAGACAAAGAAAAGTCCAGTTTTATCCACTGCTGTAATGTTTACAAATGACCCCAATTTTCCTAAGATATCAGATATCATATATATGTATATACAACCATATATGTATGTGTATATGTCTAATTTTTTTTTTTTTTTTTTAGAGAAAGAGTCACACTCTGTCAACCAGGCTGGAGTACAGTGGCATGATCACAGCTCACTGCAACCTCTGCCTCCCAGGTTCAAGTGAGTCTCCTGCCTCAGCCTTCCAAGTAGCTGGGACTACAGGCATGTGCCACCATGCCTGGCTAATGTTTGTATTTTTAGTAGAGATGGGGTTTCCTTATGCTGGTCAGGCTGGTCTCAGACTCCTGGACTTGAGGGATCCTCCTGCTTCAGCCTCCCAAAGTGTTGGCATTACAGGCGTGAGCCATCATGCCCAGCTGGATATCATGTATTAAAGTAAATGTTGGGATGTTACCCCTACTAATACCACAAATAACATTCTACATTATAACCTCTATGAGAAATAGTTAAAGATGAATTATACCTGGGGCTCCCAGAATTATTATTTTTCTTCTTTGTATCTAGAGGATTCTGTTTTATTAGGAAGTAACTATTTTGCTCTTCAGGATAAGGAAACGATGCTACCTAGCTATTTGTCAGGTAATTGCTGAAATATATTGATATGAGTAGGTTGGTATACTTAGTCAGCAATTACTTAGATAGTCCCAGCTTTTTTTTAAATAGTGCAGAGGCTGGGTACAGTGGCTCATACCTGTAATCCCAGCACTATGGGAGGCTGAGGCAGGCGGACGCCTGAGGTCAGGAGTTCGAGACCAGCCTGGCCAACATGGTGAAACCACATCTCTACTAAAAATACAAAAATTAGCCGGATGTGGTGGGCCACGCCTGTAATCCCAGCTACTCAGGAGGCTAGGGCAGGAGAAGCACTTGAACTCAGAAGGCAGAGAGTGCAGTGAGCTGAGATCATGCCACCGCACGCCAGCCTGGGTGACAGATTGAGACTCTGTCTCAAAGCAACAACGAAAAACAAACTACAGAGTTGAGATCAATTCAAATCACAACCTAGAAATTTAATTAAATCCAGAAATCTGTTTAATGCTCCCAACTTCTACAGTGGATCATTTTTAAGAGGTCTCTATCCCTGCCAGTATGAAATAAAAACAAATGCCACATAAACTCTCTCATGTGATCTGGTCTGTTCAGCTTACATTTCATGGTACATTACTTTCGCCCCAGTGCCTATGTGGCCATCAGATCCCACTTTCATTCTGATCACAATCAATTTCACACTCACTTGGACATTAACTCCAGGGTGTTTATTCAAGAGCTCCTTCAAAGCTGAAGCCGATGGAAAGCCTAGTCTTACAGGGGCCGGGTGACCCAGAGTGTAAGAGCTCAGAGGTAAAGTTGACAGGTTTTGTCTAACGAGAAACAAGTGAAAAAGGAAGTCAATTTTTCTATGGCCTCTGAAATTGAAAAACACAGTGAAACTCGTCCCGTTCCCTCCTCCCCTGTTAACCTGCTCAGCAGCAGAGAAGCAATGGAAGAGGTCAAAGTCACAGAAGACTTGGGAGGCTGCTTCTGCTCTAGAAATGCTTCCCCGATATTCCCAAGCGCCACCAAGGACATTTCCAGCATGTCTTCTACCTGCATGGAGAGGAAAACAGCATGTGACTTGTAAAACCTTCGTGTCTTGTATCAGTAAAATAATGTTTTGGAGAGGATTGGAAGGGTAATTTTCAGGTATTCTTTAGAGAAGGCCTTGGAACCCAGCAGAAAGTACCTGCAACCTGGCTAATGACTTACTATCCTTCGAACCCAACTAAGAGGGCCAACCAAAGAAATATACCTTTGCCCCATCAGATTATCAGCCTAGACCTGCTCATGATAGAGTTTTTTTAAATGACAGCTTTATTGAGATGACTTTGCTATATACAATTTATCCACTGAGAGTATATAACAATGTTTTTTAGTATATTCACAGGGTTATGCAACCATCACCACAATCTAATTTTAGGATTCAACCTCCCTAAAATAAACTTGGTAGCTGGGTATGGTGGCTCACACCTGTAGTCCCAGGACTTTGGGAGTCTGAGGCGGTTGGATCACTTGAGGTCAAAAGTTTGAGACCAACCTGATTGACATGGTGAAACCCCATCTCTACTGAAAATACAAAAAATTAGCTGGGCATGGTGACACATACCTGTAGTTTCAGCTACTTGAGAGGCTGAGGCGGAAGAATAGCTTTAACCTGGGAGATGGAGGTTGCATTGAGCCAAGATCGTGCCACTGCACTCCAGCCTGGGAGACAGAATGAGACTCTGCCTCATAAAATAAAATAAACCTGGTACCCATTAGCAGTAATTCTTCATTTCCCCCATCCCTAGTCCCTCTATCTCTAGGCAACCACGAAGCTACTTTCTATGTCTATAGATTTGCCTCTTTGGGACATTTCATATAAATGCATCACAATACAGTCTTTTGTGATGGGCTTCTTTTACCTGGCATCATGTTTTCAAGGCTCATGTTGGAGCATGTACCAAGACTTCATTCCTTTTTGTTGCTGAATAATATTGCATTGTATGAATAGACCGGATTCTATTTAGCCATCCATCAGATCATAGATGTGTGAGTAGTTACCACTTTTTGGCTATTTAGCTATTAAACCATGCTGCTACAAACATGAGTGTACAAGTTTTTATACGGACATGTTTTCAATTCTCTTGGGTAGACACTAGGAGAATTGCTAGATTACATGGCGATTTTATTTTTTACTTTTTGAGAGGAAGTCTCATTCTGTTGCCCAGACTAGAGTGCTCTGGTGAGGTCTAGGCTCACTGCAACCCCCGCCTCCTGGGTTCAAGCGATTCTCCTGCCTCAGCCTCCTGAGTAGCTGGGACTACAGGTGCACGCCACCATGCACAGCTAGTTTTTTTTTTTTTTTTTTTTTTGGTATTTTTAGTAGAGATGGGATTTCACCATATTGGCTGGCTGGTCTTGAACTCCTGACCTCGTGATCCATCCACCTTGGCCTCCCAAAGTGCTGGGATTACAGGCATGAGCCACTGCACTAGGCCTACTTTTTACGTTTTAAGCAACTGCCAAACTGTTTTCCAAAGCGGCTGCATCATTTTACAATCCATCAATGGATGGGGTTGCAAGTTCTCAGCATCCTTGCAAGTACTTGTTATTTTCTGTCTTTTTGAGTGTGAAGTGGTATCTCATTTTGGTTTTGATTTGCATTTCCCTAATGACCAATGATGTTGAACGTCTTTTCATGTGAATAGCAAACTTAAGTTATTCAGTGTTTGCTGTATGCCAACACTTTCCTAAGTCATTTTTCCCCCCAATGACGTCTCAATCTGTCGCCTGGTCTGGAATGCAGTAGCATGATCTCAGCTCGCTGCAACCTCCGCCTCCCGTGTTCAATTGATTCTCCTGCCTCAGCCTCCTGAGTAGCTGGGATTACAGGCACCTGCCACCACGCCTGGCTAACTTTTTTTAGTAGAGATGTGGTTTTGTCATGTTGGCCAGGCTGGTCTCGAACTCCTGACCTCAGGTGATCTACCTTCCTTGGCCTCCCAAAGTGCTGGGATTACAGGTGTGAGCCACCGGGTCCCAGCCCCTAACTTCTTTTCACTTGATTGTAGCACTAGGGAGTCTTGGCTCACTGGTGGGGTGGGGAGGGAGACCTCAGAGAAGGCTTGGCAGGTGGTTTCTTCCGCAGCACATACTTCTGCAAGGTTCTCTTTAAAGGTCTGTGGAGAGGCTGTGATACCTGGACCTGCCAAGATTAAAATGCTTCTAAGCAGATTTGGCCACCTGCATACCTGGCACCTACCTGCTCAGGGTCATGCTTGGATCCCTGCCAACTTCCTTCTCCAGCTTTGATGACATTGTTGAAAGAATGAAAGAGGCAGATAGCTGCAGGAACTTTGAAGCCCAGACTGCTATTGCTCTGAAATGGGATCCTCAGGAACTGTTCACTCAGGTAAATAAGGGAATTGATGAGATGAACCTGGGAGTATCAGAAAGCAAACATACATCCTTGAACTGTTTATGATTGCTTTTGAAAATTTTACTTTTAAGAGATGGGGTCTTGCTCTGTTGCTCAGGCTGGAGTGCAGTGGAACAATCACGACTCACTGCAGTCTCAAACTCCTGGATTCAAGTAATCCTCCTGCCTCAGCCTCCCCAGTAGCTAGGACTACAGGTGTACACCATCACACTTAATTTTTAAAAATTGTTTGTAGAGGTGGGGGCTCACTATGTTGCCCACGCTGGCCTCAAACACCTGGCTCCAAGAGATCCCCGTCTTGGTCTCCCAAAGTGTCTAGATTACAGGCATGAGCCACACACCCAGCACGTGACTATTTTAAATTTGCATTTTATAAAAAACAATGTTACAATTTGACAGGGAAGGAGAATATATTACTTCATATGACCTATAAGGTAGGATTCATATTTCATATTATTCTGACAAACTGACAATTCTTTTTGAGTGGTAAGTAGACCAAATATCCAATTACCACCACCAGACTGAAAAACGAAATGCTGAAGAAAAGAGCAATGCTGAGTTTTTTTGTCTTTTTGAGACAGGGTGTGGCTCTGTTGCCCAGGCTGGAGTGCAGTGGTGCAGTCTTGGCATACTGCAGCCTCCACCTTCCGAGTTCCAGCCATCCTCCCATCTCAGCCTCCCGAACAGCTGCAACTACAGGCGCACGCCACCACACCCAGTTAATTGTTGAATTTTTGATAGAGACGGGGTTTCACCATGTTGCCCAGGCTGGTCTTGAATTCCTGGGCTAAAGCTATCTGCCTGCTTTGGCCTCCCAAAATGTTGGGATTACAGGCATGAGCCACTGTGCCTGGCTGAATACTGGCACACTTCTAACAAAGGCAACAGCAAGGCAGTAACCTGATTAATGAACAAATGAACATAAACACAGTATATCCAAGAATGTTACTACTGACCAATTTAATTCTTAACTTTCCAGATTTAAAGGTAAAAATTTGCTTGCTAAAATTTAAACACAGTCTTTATAATGTTAAGCTTGGCACAGGGTACAATCTCCGGATTCTCTTTTCCTTTTTTGAGACAGAGTCTCTGTCTGCCACCCAGGCTGGAGTGCAGTGGTGTGATAATGGCTCACTGCCTCCGCCTCCTGGGTTCAAGTGATTCTTGTGTCTCAGCCTCCTGAGTAGCTGGGATTACAGGTGCCCACCACCAAGCCCAGCTAATCTTTGAATTTTTCTTTTTCAGTAGAGATGGTTTCACCATGTTGCCCAGTCAGTTCTCTAACTCCCGGCCTCATGTGATCCTCCCGCTTTGGCCTCCCAAAGTGCTGGGAGTATAGGAGTGAGAAACCGCACCCAGCCTTAGATTCTCTTTTTCTGTTTTTCACTTTTCCCTCTTTCCTGTCTTCTTCCCTCCCAGTCACCCTCTGCTTACCTGAGCTGGCTTAGAAAATCTCGAGATCAAGGCTGTTAGTTTCTGGAGTACCTCACAAGCTTCCTGCAGTTTGTTATGAGCTTGCAAACCATGAACTGCTCTGCTTAAGTTTCCTACTGTCTCATCTATGACCTATAGAGAACAAAGAATTTTGTCAAAATTACTCATATAAAATTACCGTACTGTAGTAGTCAGAAAGACTGTTTTAACCAAAGTTGACCGTGAATAACATTATAAACTCTACGAATCACAGCTCTCTAAAACAGTGATTACTTTCAGAAGCTTTTCTGCAAGTGGACACAATTTATTTCTACATTTTCCTTATGATAGAGAAAATGAAAGAGGAGGTTATACAATCGTTGCTCCAAGGGCAAATGAGTCTGGAAATGAGATTTATAGCAGTAACTTTAAGTTTTAAGGCCGTGAGCAAAGATGAGGGAAACACGGACATCAAAAAGCTAAAAGCAAACTCTTCTATTCAGAAGTATGTTTTCCTTCCAGGCTTCCCTCTGTGCGAGTTTCCCTCCCTTCAAGTGTTCATATTTAAGGCGGGCACAGTGGCTCACACCTGTAATGCCAGCGCTTTGAGAGGCCAAGACAGGTAGATCACTTGAGGTCAGGAGTTCAACACCAGCCCGGCCAACATGGTGAAACTCTATCTCTACTTAAAATACAGAAATTAACCGGGTATGGTGGCGTATGCCTGTAGTCTTCGCCTAGTCGGGAGACTGAGGCAGGAGAACCACTTGAACCTGGGAAGTGGAGGTTGCAATGAGCCAAGAATGTGCCACTGCACTTCAGCCTGGGTGACAGAGCAAAACTCTGTCCCAGAAAACAAAAGAGTTCATATTCAAGAGGGAGTGACCTAAAATGCCTCATAGCAGGAGGCGGGGGAAGCAGAAAACCTCCTGAAAAAACAAACTGAGCCAACTAGCCGCTATCCCAAAACTAAGTGGCTCCTGCATTTGAACTGGAAATCTGGCCCTGAGACCATCACCGTTAATGCCAACTATGTGTTCCAGTTCTGGAGAACAGCTCACTCCCAGCTTAAATCAATCACATCGTCAATCAAACTTGATTAAATGCTGAATACTGCTACATTCTCTTAATATTTCTAATAATTATAGATTCCTTTGGCTACCCTATACTTCAGATTTCTATTTAAGAGAAAAAAAATCCCTCTTTGTTTAAACTCCTGTAGGTCAGTTTCTCCCCCCAGCAGAACCC
This sequence comes from Aotus nancymaae, assembly GCF_030222135.1. Classification (NCBI taxonomy): domain Eukaryota; kingdom Metazoa; phylum Chordata; class Mammalia; order Primates; family Aotidae; genus Aotus; species Aotus nancymaae. The sequence goes on along the minus strand of NW_026988443.1, from coordinate 27,029,788 downwards.
CTAATTTCCATCACCACTGCAGGCAGATCCAGGGTCAACAGGATTATGTTTTAGCAGGGAAATGTTTGCATATAAACAGGGCTCTTTTGAGTTTGGTGTGGCGGGGGAAGGGTAGGTGAAGCAGGATTATTTTCTTCAGTCAATACTGTCAAAGGGGCTTTGTCTTTTTTTTTGAGCCAGTTTTGCTCTGTTGCCTGGCCTAGAGTACAGTAGTGCAGTCACAACTTGCTGCAGCCTGGACCTCCCAGGCTCAAGTGACCCTCCCACCTCCACCTCCCAAGTAGCTGGGACTACAGGTGCACGCCACCACACCTGGATAATTTTTTTTTGAATTTTAGTAGAGACAAGCTCTTACTACATTGCCCAGGCTGGTCTCAAACTTCTGGGCTCAAGTGATCCTCTACCTCAGCCTCCCAAAGTGCCGAATTATAGGCATGAGCCACTGTGCCCAGCTAATTTTTTTGAACTTTAGTAGAGACAAGGTCTCGCTATGTTGCCCAGGCTGATCTCAAACTCCTGGGCTCAAGTGATCCCCGCACCTTGGCCTCCCAAATGCTGGGATGACAGGTGTGACTCACTGCGTCTGGCTACCTTGTTGTCCATGCTCTTGGAAGGAAGGAAACAAGGGGAAAAGAGTCAGGATGGTGAGTAGGAGGAATTCTCTAGAAGTTTGCTGCTGCTGAAAAAGCAGGGCAGGTGAACAAAACTTCTTGTCCATCTGAAGCATTAAATACAATAGCATTAAATAATATCATTAAATAGTGAAATGAGAATATTTGAGTATTTAATGAAACGCTGGGCTGTACGGGTGCCACCAAATTGTAGGCTGTTTCCACGGCCTCGTTTCGTTTTGGCTTTGGATTGGCACACATGCTGGTCTGTCAGGCTTTCTTAGGTGCAGTTCCGCAGGGAGGCAAATGGGAAACCAACTGCTTTTTCACTGTCACAAAGCTACCTAGTTGTACTTGCATTTCCCATGTTTACCTGACCAGATGCATTCTGCAGTGATGCCGGGCGATGAGAGGTGAAGCTATTTGGATGAGCGTCTTCCTCTGGGCTTGAAGCCGTTTCCGTCTGAGACTGACCAGCCTGTGTGACAGACACAGGACTGGTGGGCTCTGTTCTCACAGGGAGAGGCTGGCTGCTGGGTTCAGATGTGACTGGCGTTACCTGTGCTGTGATTTTTGGTAGTACTGAAGAGAATGGGCTGATGGGATGACACAGCGTCTTGGACTAAAAGATAAAAATACGTAAAGGAAAAGGCAAAATCTGATTTTATCATTGAAGGAATAATTAAGGCAGTGTTTCCCAAATTGCTCTGAAACTCTCATGTCCTATGAGGTAACAGGCATTTCTGTTCAAAAATTCTGTGCTCAAACAGCTTCAAGAAAGCTGCATATTATATTACTGAGATTCAGGATTTACATTAGTGTATTTATATCAGTCATTCAATAAATTGTTAAACATCTATGAAGTGCTAAGAATGTTCTGGAGAACCGAATACAGCAAGGAGCAAAAGGAGCCAAGTTCCTGGCCTTGTCGAGCCTCTGTGTTGGTGGAGGCAGATAAATTGTGTCATGCATTAAATAAGTGCTATGAAGAAAAAATAAGGCTAAGCAGATAGAAAGTGCCTATCATGGACGGTATTCAGTGGTAAGGGGAGGATTTTTTGAGATGAGGAGTCACTCTGTCACCCAGGCTGGAGTGCAGTGGCACAATCATAGCTCCCTGCAGCCTTGACCTCCTGGGTTCAAGTGATCTTCCTGCCTCAGCCTCCCAAGTAGCTGGGACTACAGGCACATACCACCATGCCTGGCTACTTTTTTTTTTTTTGAGATGGAGTCTTACTCTGTCACCCTGGCTACAGTGCAGTGGTGCCACCTTGGCTCACTGTAGCCTCCTCCTAGGTTCAAGCAATTCTCCTGGCTCAGCCTCCTGAGTAGCTGGGACTACAGGAGCACACCACCACACCCAGCTCATTTTTGTATTTTTAGTAGAGATGGGGTTTCACCACGTTGCCCATTCTGGTCTCCAACTCCTGACCTCAAGTGATCTGCCACCTCATCCTCCCAAAATGGTGGGATTACAGGCATGAGCTGCTGCACCCAGCCTTTTTTCACGTTTTTATAGAGACAGGATTTTGCTATGTGGCCCAAGCTGGTCTAGAACTCCTAGCTTAAGTGATCCTCCTGCCTTGGCATCCCAGAGTGCTGGGATTGCAGGCACGAGGCACTATGCCTGATGAAAAGGACATTTTTGCTGAGAGTTGAATAAAGGGAGAGAGCGCGCACTCTGCCTGTGTGTTAGTGATGGCATGTGAGGAGTGCAAAGGCCCCCAAGCCCACAGCCAGCTGGCTCTGTCTGAGGGAGGCCAAGGAAGCTAGAGGAGCACTGGTGGCAGGAGGGGGATCAATAAGATCCCAGGGCTGGCACAGTGTCATCTGTCAGGCAGTTGAAAGGAATGCAGATATTATTTTGGATGAATTAAAGGGCTTTGCAGAACAGTGGCATGAGCTGACTTCTGTTTTAAAGCATCACTCTGTGTTTTAAACAATCAACCACTCTGTTGAGAAAAGAGAAAAATCAGCAAGGGTAGAAGCAGATCAGTATGAGGCAAGTATGCAAGTTCATTTTTTCATTAATTTTTTTTTTTTTGAGATGGGTCTCCCTCTGTCACCCAGGCTGGAGTGCAATAGTGTGATCTTGGCTCACTGCAACCTCTACCTCCCAGGCTCAAGCAATTCTCCTGCCTCAGCCCCCTGAGTAGCTGGGATTCAGGCACCCGCCACCAATCCTGGCCCCCCATTCTTTTATACTGTTAGAAACATTTATTTTTACAGGGAGCATTGAGTCCAAGAAATACACATCCGTGTTTAGGCATCAACTGAAGGGTTTCTACATAGGACACAAAAATGAGAATGCTGACAGATTTTTTTGAAGGTGACATTTTATAGACTATGTGGACAGTTTCTACCTTTATTTTCCTTTTCCTTTCTGTTTGAGGTTTACATTTTATTGCATTGTATTTTTGTAAGATGCCACAAGTCCCTTTTGCAATGAAGAAGGGAACACACATCCAACCAACAAATAAATGATAATTACATCAGCATGAAAGTCAGAAAGATAGGCTTTAAAAATCTTGTAACAAGTATGGGCATGCTGGCTCACACCTGTAATCCCAGCACTTTGGGAGCCTGAGGCAGGAGGGTTGCCTGAGGTCAGGAGTTAAGAGACCAGCCTGGTCAACGTAGTGAAACCCTGTCTCTATTAAAAATACAAAAATTAGCCAGGTGTGGTAGTGCAGGCCTGTAATCCCAACTACTTGGGAGGCTGAAACAGGAGAATTGCTTGAACCCGGGAGGCAGAGGTTGCAGTGGGCCAAGACTGAGGCACCACGGTCCAGCCTGGGTGACGGAGTGAGATGCTGTCTCAAAAAAAAGAAAAAAATAAATTCCTTTAACAAAGCACCTATTAAACACAATTTTCTCCCGCATGTAAATACTTTCTTTTCCTTATTAGAAAACTGTATTCAGAACACTCTGTAAGACAGAGCTCTGACCGGATCTACTAGGTATGACAAAGGGATCAACATTCCAAGATGTCAAGGGAAGCACTTACAAGATGAGCATGAGGAGGATGGTGACATGTGGTTGAAAGATGAGCAGCTCCTATAGAAAAAAGAAAGCAAATTCAAGTAAGAGCCTAAAATAGAAATATTTCTGTATTACTTGGGGATCTTATTCATGGCTGAAAACAATGCAAATTGTTTTACACAGAAAACCAAGGCCGGGGAGCGGTGGCTCATGCCTGTAATCCCAGCACTTTGGGAGGCTGAGGCAAGCAGATCACCTGAGCTCAGGAGTTCAAGACCAGACTGGGTCACACATGGTGAAACACTGTTTCTACTAAAAATACAAAAAATTAGCTGGGCGTGGTAGCCCGCACATGTAATTCCAGCTACTTGAGAGGCTGAGGCAGGAGAATTACTTGAACCCAGGAGGCAGAGGTTACAGTGAGCTGAGATTGCGTCCTTGCACTCCAGCCTGGGAGACACAGTGAGACTCCATCTCAAAAAAAAAAAAAAAAAGGAAAACCAAGTGATTTGTCATTATAGATAAGTCTGTAGACAAACTAGAACTCTGTTATAAATGTCGAATCTCTTTGTTTGCTGTTGAAACACTCTGTACAAAAAATAAATATTAAATCAAATTAGGCTGGGTACAGTGGCTCACGCCTGTAATCCTAGCACTTTGGGAGACTGAGGGAGGTGGATCACCTGAGGTCAGGAGTTCAAGAGCAACCTGGCCAACATGGTGAAACTCTGTCTCCACTAAAAATACAAAAATTAGCTGGGTGTGGTGGCGCATGCCTGTAACCCAGCTACTTGGAAGGCTGAGGAAGAAGAATCACTTGAACCTGGGAGGCAGAGGTTGCAGGGAGCCAATGATCGCACCACTGTACTCCAGCCTGAATAACAGAGGCAGACTCTGTCTCAAAAAAATAAAAAAAAAAAATCACATTAATCATAAAGTACCCAGTATACAAATATTACTATAGAAATACTTGCTTCATCAATTTACCAAAAAGAGGAGCTCCTTATTAACTAATTGAAATAATTTGGAGCTGGGCATATCTGTAATTGGTGGCTCATATCTGTAATCCCAGCACTCTGGGAGGCCCAGCCAGTTGGATCACTTGAGGTCAGGAGTTCGAGACCAGCTTGGCCAATGTGGTGAAACCCCCATCTCTACTAAAAACACAATAGTTAGCCAGGCATGGTGGCGTATGCCTATAATCCCAGCTACTCGGGAGGCTGAGGCAGGCGAATTGCTTGAACCTGGGGGGCGGAGGTTACAGTGAGCTGAGATGAGGCCATGGCACTCCAGTCTGGGCAAGAAAGCAAGACTCTGTCTTCTCTCCCCCACCCCCGGCCCCCAAACAATCATTGGAAAATGATCATTTATAAAATTGTGCCAGATAACCATTACTGCTTCCCCCCACCCCGTTTTCCAGTAGGAAACCATGACCTGAAGATACTATCAGTGCATTAATATGTCTACTTACTATTAGCTTAGGTTGATCTCTTTCAAAACAAGAGCTTCTAGACCTACTAACAAGTACCTGGCTATGGCAAGCCTTCTCTGCCCTCTCTTTTAACATTCCCTCTGGTGTTCGCAGGGCTGATACATATAGTTAGCAGCCAAACCATTGCAGTTACTACTGCTGGGGGAGGACAGAATTCTGAGATGCTCTTCTGATCAGATGTCATGACTTTCTATCAAGGCAAAGATGACAGAGGGTAGAAGAAAAACTGCATTCTGAGTCGAAAGACCTGGGTTTCAGAGCCACTTTTGCCTTTTACTGCAACTATGAAGCCTTGAGAACATGACCTTTTAGTTTTCTTGTCTGGCAAATGGGTGTAATGATACCTAAAAATGTGAACTTTAAAGCAATGTGTTTAGAGCAGGATTTCTAATTGTAACTTTTAGCTCCAAATAACTTATGACAACAGCTTCTGTAAACCATCTCCCTGCTTTTTTCTAAAATATTTGTAAAGATAAAAAGTCACTTTACTATAAACACGACTGATCGGCTAATTCTAGAACTTGGGAGTAATACATTCAATCATTCATTCATTCATTTGACAGAGTCTTAACTCCGTCACCCAGTCTGGAATGCAATGGTGCAATCTCGGCTCACTGCAACCTTCACCTCCCGGGTTCAAGTGATTGTTCTACCTCAGCCTTCCGAGTAGCTGGGATTACAGGCATGCACCACCATGCCCAGCTCTTTTTTTTTTTTTTTTTTTTTTTTTTTGAGACAGTCTCTGTCGCCAGGCTGGAGTGCAGTGGCATGATCTCGGCTCACTGCAATTTCTGTCTCCTGGGTTCAAGCAATTCTCCTGCCTCAGCCTCCTGAGTAGCTGGAACTACAGGTGTGTGCCACCACACCCAGCTAATTTTTGTATTTTAAGTAGAGATGGGGTTTCATCATGTTGATCAGGATGGTGTTGGTCTCTTGACCTTGTGATTAACCCACCTCTGCCTCCCAAGGTGTTGGGATTACAGCCATGAGCCACTGTGCCCGGCCATTTTTTTTGTATTTTTAGCAGAGATGGGGTTTCGCCATGTTGGCCAGGCTGGTCTCGAACTCCTGACCTCAAGTGATCTGCCTACCTCAGATTCCCAAAGTGATTATAGACTCTTTAAGCAAACTTTAGCTAAGTTCCTCTAAACCTACTTCCTAACTAGGCCCCATCCTTGCTAGATCTGCATAACCAATTTTTTTTTCCCAAATGGAGTCTTGCTCTGCCACCCAGGCTGGAGTGCAGTGGCACGATCTTGGCTCACTGCAACCTCTGCCTCCAGGGTTCAGGCAATTCTCCTGCCTCAGCCTCCTGAGTGGATCAGATCACAGGCACGCGCTACCATGCCCAGCTGATTTTATTTTTTTTTAATAGAGACAGGGTTTCCCCATGTTGGCCAGGCTGGTCTTGAACTCCTGACCTTGTGATCTGCCTGCCTTGGCTTCCCAAAGTGCTGGGATTACAGGTGTGAGCCACCGTGCCTAGCCTAGTTTTAACAAGAATCCCTTCTTTCACCCTTGCTATCTGATCACCCCGGCCTGCCCTCAGCAAGAATTCTCTATGCTTGATGTCTCCTCTTAGTAATTTTCCATCTACTTCCAACTCCTACTCCTTCTCCTTGGCTATAAATCCCCACTTGTTCACTATGGAGTTGAGTTTGATCTTTCTCCACTATTGTGATAGTCCTGAAACAGGTCTTCCTTACTGTTTTAATAAGTTTCAGAATACTTTTTTCCTTTAATAGGAAGAATGGATACAAATTAAAATGCAGATGAAATGGGCTGTAAGCCTCTATAGAGATCACTGTCCTCAGGGAGTATGTCAGTTTCATTTTGTCAAAGACACCCTGACCATTTTAGGGGGTAAGAAGGAACTTTGCACCCCCTTGACACTTGTACCTTGACTAAGACACCCAAGGCCTTTGCTGGTTAGAAAAATGAAAGGCTGGGTGTGGGGGCTCATGCCTGTAATCCCAGCACTCTGGGAGGCCCAGGCAGGCAGATCCCTGGAGCCCAGGAGTTCGAGACCAGCCTGGGCAACATCATGAAATCCTCTCTCTCCAAAAAATATAAAAATTAGCCAGGCATGGTGGTGTACGCCTGTAGTCCCAGCTACTCAGGAAGCTTAGGCAGGAAGATCACTTGATCCCAGGAGGTCGAGGGTGAAATGAGACAGGAGCAGGCCACTATACTCCAGCGAGGGTGACAGAGTGAGATCCTGTTTCCAAAAAAAAAAAAAAAGAAAAGAAAGAAAGAGAGAAACAAACATGGGCAGTACCTTCCCTTCTGCCCTACACTTACCCTTTGAGATGAGCACAGTGCCATTGTCATGGTTCTCAGCGGCTTTTCCAGCTCATGCCATTTTTCTTAATCTGGGAAGCCCCAGGTCATGATAGACCTCAGTGAGGCAGGCAAGGAGGAAGGAACCAGGGCGGGCATGGTGGGTTCTGTGATGTATGGGCCCTGCCAGCATTGCCCCCAAAGACAGCACCAGGGAATGGGATTGAGAGGAGTCATGAGGAGACAGAAAGAACAGTAACGCAAACGCGGGGTGCTAAAGTTCTCCACATGCGCTGATTCAGAGCACCAGAAAACCAGGCCGCAGAAATGAGAGAAAACCATCGCCTCAGAGTAGGGTCATGAGGTGGGTGGTGTGCTGGGAACAGGGAAGGACCCTGCACATCAGTTGTAGATCTGGGAGGGGTTACAGCCACTGGATCAGCTGACGGGCTGCTACATTAGGGCCATTCAATTTCTTAGTCAACTGACACATATTTTGTGTAGACAGATCTCGCCTTAAAAGATAAGGAAGTCCAGATGCAGTGGCTCATGCCTGTAATCTCAGCACTTTGGGAGGTCAAGGCAGGAAGATCACTTGAGATCAGGAGTTCGAAACCAGTCTGGCCAACATGGTAAAACCCTGTCTGTACTAAAAATACAAAATTAGCTGGGCGTGATGGCGGGTGCTTGTAATTCTGTTGCTTGGGAGACAGAGTGAGACTCCACACACACACACATACACACACACATACACACACACACACACACACACACACACACAATAGGCCAGGCACGGTGGCTCATGCCTGTAATCCTAGCACTATGGGAGGCCAAGGCAGGTGGATCACGAGGTCAGGAGACCAAGACCAACCTGGCCAAGATGGTGAAACCCCATCTCTACTAAAAATATAAAAATTAGCCCGTCGTGGTAGCAGGTGCCTGCAACCCCGGCTACTTGGGAGGCTGAGGCAGCAGAATCGCTTGAACCCGGGAGGCACAGGTTGCAGTGAGCCGAGATCGCATCACTGCACTCCAGCCTGGGAAACGGAGTGAGACTCTGTCAAAAAAAAAAAAAAAAAAAAAAAAAAAAAAAAGAAAAAGAAAAAGAAATTATATAAAAGGATTTCCAGATGATGAAAAAACATACTGCAGAAAAATTAAAATCTGCATGGTAGGGAATACTGAGCAGATGTGGAAAAATTAGTCCCTGATATGGAAGATAAATGTAAGGTGCTCTCCTCTAACAGAAAGGGTGATAAATACAAAACCATTATTTTCATTTAAAGGGAGTGCAGGAAAGGCTGAAGATAGGAAGCAACAATACAGCACATAGATACCTCGTATTTCTTTCTTTCTTTTTTTTTTTGAGACCGAGTTTCGCTCTTGTTAGGCAGGCTGGAGTGCAATGGCGCGATCTCGGCTCACCGCAACCTCCGCCTCCTGGGTTCAGGCAATTCTCCTGCCTCAGCCTCCTGAGTAGCTGGGATTACAGGCACGCGCCACCATGCCCAGCTAATTTTTTGTATTTTTAGTAGAGACGGGGTTTCACCGTCTTGACCAGGATGGTCTCGATCTCTTGACCTCGTGATCCGCCCGCCTCGGCCTCCCAAAGTGCTGGGATTACAGGCGTGAGCCACCGCGCCCGGCCGATACCTCGTATTTCTTAAGGACAAAACCAGAATAAATGAAATAGAAGTGATACATACATAGGATATTTTTGATTCAAGAAGGATGTGTATATGTAGCATCATGTTTTAGGCACAATTAGTGAAAAATAACCTAGATACACACTAAGAATATTTCTGATTTACAAAAAAATTTTACAAGCAATCTGATAAGAGAAAAAAAGGCTGTCTGGAATATGGTGGCTTGATCATGGCTTATTACAGTCTGTAACTCCTGGGTTTAAACTATCCTCCTGCCTCAGCCTCCTGAGTAGCTGAGACTACAGAGGCATGCACCACCACACCTACCTAATTTTTTTAATTTTTATTTTTTTAAGTTTTTGTACAGAGTCCCAGTAGGTTGCCCAGGTTGGACTTGTACTCCTGGCCTCAAGCAATCTTTCCATCTCAGCCTCCCAAAGTGCTGGGATTACAGGTGTGAGTCACTATATTACACCCAAGTCACACCTGGGACTACAGGTGTGAGCCAAAGTCTGCTGAGGGGAGATCCAGCCTGCAAACATTTTAAAGGACCCTCATACATAAATATTAGGCATATACCCTGTTAGGTAAATTGCCTCACAATAACGCGATCTACATTTTTCCCAATGAGGAGTTTTTAAAAAGTATTTCTGGGGCAAGCTTGACAATATAAACTTAAAGGATATAGGTGAAACAGTCAAATGTCTATTTAATTCAGCAATTCAGTTCTACTATTACATAAAGTCACATGTCATATGAAGTAATAGTAGAAGCATTACTCTCATGAAACTCCCATTTCACGACACAGTTTAATTCAGACATTTCCAATGCATCTTTAACATCACTGCTTCATCATCAGAACTTCTGGATTTAACAGTTCTCCAAACTATGTCCTCTTTACTTCTACCTAATGTGATCACTAAATATTTTCCTACAAATCACAAGTCCCCATTTACAAAGCCTTGAGAAAAGCTAGTTTTCCCATTTGTTCTTTAAATACATATTCATGTCTCTAAATAACCCTTTCTAAATTGTTCTTTCAAGGGATATTCAAAGGGTTTGTTGATCAGGACACCTACCACTTGCAGCAGTGAGGTCGTACCCTGATGAATAATCACAAGATCCACTTTAAATTGATCTCTGCTTTACTCCTTTCTTTCAGGTGACCTCTATAATCACATCCACCGATACTGACGTCATTTCAGGCTAAGGCATCCTTCCCAAACAGTACTTGTTTTTCAAAATTAAAAAATAAACAAGAGATAACACCATGATTTCAAAGACTTTGCAAGAACTTTAAGACGACTTTCTCTTTGTTGATGAAAAAATTCTGTGGGAATAAAACCTTGCCTTGTACTTGGGCATATCTGAAAACAAGATGGCCAAGGGTATAGCAAGCAAACACAAATATAAAACGAAGGCAAAGACTGTCATATTAAGATCAGACAGAATAGAACACAACGAATATTGGGCACGTGGTATGATACCACATTTCAGCATTAATTCAGTCTTGTGCATCCTTTGAGCAGCAATGGATTTCACTGATTTTTAAGGTTACTTGAGGTAGTAACATATTACCTGGGAGCATTTTGTTTCTTGGTATTTCAACTTCTCTTTTTGTCTTCTTGGGTCTCCATGGCAAATGAGAATTATTTCCATTTCTTTCATAACGAGCGTCTCCGTCCACAAAGGCATCTACTTGGAGGCCAATACACAAGTTAATTTATAGGTTATAGCTCTAGCTACAAGTCTATAAAATCATCATTACATGCACATATGTGATAATCAGGAAAACACAAATTAAAAATTACTACCCAGTTTTTTAAAGACAATACGAATTCTGCAGTAGCCCTTTTACTCTGCAGCCTGGTCACATCAAATTATGGTGTTCTACATTTCAAATTAAGTCCACTAACTGGATCAACACTGAGAAGTTCATTAACCCTATATGCCTAGTGTTCCATTATTGGAATGCTAAGCTCGGAATTATATCCTACTGCTTAAGGTCATCGCCAGGGTCTGACTTTTCACTAAAAAAGTTTGCAACCTCCAGTATAAATGGGAAATATCCTACTAAGCATAATATTCTCCTTTCTGTTCTATAACTCTCATTGGTAGAGATAAGACTTAACAAAGGTGGGTGATAACATTCTTTTTTTGAGAGGTAGTTTTTGCTCTGTTGCCTAAGCTGGCGTGGAATGGTGTGATCTTGGTTCACTGCAAGCAATGCAATCATATAACCACCTGACTGTGGCTCAGCTTAAATTCATGGTCATGAAGCTTGAGTGGCCCGCCTTCACGCTGCCTGGCAGTCTCACTGTTTCCACTCTCCCAGGTGACCTCCACTTCCCTCTACTCAACCACTAACACCTGGGAGCTTCCCTCCGTCTCATTTCCAGGTCAGGTGATCACCTTGCTTTCTAACTCAAGGAGAAAAAGCAATGTAGAGTCCTTCCACGACTCCGACCGTCAAATCTAGCCACCTACCAGCACCTGCACCTGTAGAGAGACAGTGCCTTCTCTCATGCTCTACCCATCTTCACACTCCTACCCAAAGTGAATCCCTCTAGTTGTTCAGTAGCTCAAATCCAGTGCATCATCCCCGAATGCTATTTTTCCTGTCTCAAAAAAACCCAGCAACTTATATTGGCCTCACGAACTACTGCCCCAGCTGTTTCCTGCTCTTGAGCAAAACCACCTTAAAACTTGTCCTAACTTGTTAGCTCCAATTCTTCTCCTCCCCTCTATTTCCCTACTTTTAGAGATTGTTTTTTAAAATGTTGACAGGCTGGGCATGGTGGCTCACACCAGTAATCCCAACACTTTGGGAGGCTGAAGAGGGTGTATCACCTGAGATTAGGAGTTCAAGACCAGCCTGGCCAACATGGTGAAATCTCTGTCTCTACTGAAAACATAAAAATTAGCCAGGTATAGTGGTGAATGCCTGTAATCCCAGCTACTCAGGAGGCTGAGGCAGGAGAATCACTTGAACCTGGGAGACGGAGGTTGCAGTGAGCTGAGATGGCGCCATTGCACTCCACCCTGAACAGGAGTGAAACTCCATCTCCAAAAAAAAAAAAAATGTTGAAATAAATTTGTTTTATAATTGCTTTAAACTATTTTGTGCTGCTATAACAGAATACCACAAACAGGGTAATTTATAAAGAACAGAAATCTAATTCTTACAGTTCTGGAGGCTGCAAGCCCAAGATCAAAGCACTGCCATTTCGAGTCAGAGGAGACTTACACTCTCGCGAGGAGGAAGGTCGAGAGAATTCCCTCCCTCTGCCGAACCCTTTTATAAGGGCGCCTGTCCCATTCACAGGGGAGGAGCCCTGTGGTCCAGCCCACCTGTTAAAGCCCCACCTCTTAATACAATCACATTGACAACACCTGTTTTGGAAGGGGCACGTTCAAACCATAGCAGTAATTATGGAAAACATTTAAAGAGTTTCCATGCCTAAACTATCAAACCGGTACATTTCGAAAGGTCTTATTTCCATCTTCATCCTTTCTGCCCCATTTTCTCTCTCCCCCAGACGTAACAATTTCCATCAGTTTTTGTTTCTCCTTCTATTATATTTATACATATGTGTATGTATATAAGCAAATATATCTGTTCTGTACTTTTATTTTCCACTAAAAAAAAAATCACAGAGCTAACCCCACTGCAGTACACGGAGATTGTTGTTATTTGCTTTTTACAACCAGTTCCCTTTTGATAGGATTATTCCTACTTTTTGCTCTTACAGAGAGCAACATGAACAGTCTTATGCGTTCATCTTTTTGTATTTTTGCTGTTTTGACTTTGGGATAGAGTCCTAGCAGTGGAGGCGGGGTCAAGGGTAGATGTATATGTCATTTTGCTAGATATTGCTCAATTCCCCTTTATTTACAAGATATACAGAGATTATATATTCCTGCATTCTCACTAGCAACTTATGAGAGGACATATTTTCTTACAGCCTTGCCAACAGCATCTGTTGTTAAGTTTGTGAATTTATGCCAATCTGATAGATGGGAAAGGATATCTCCGTTTATTTTTAATTTGCATTACTCTATTTTTTTTTTGGCAAGAATACTGTATAAGTCATGTGTATACTTACATCAAGGCATTTTTCTTTCTTTCTTTTTGAGTCCGAGTCTCGCTCTGTCGCCCAGGCTGGAGTGCAGTGGCGTGATCTTGGCTAACTGCAACCTCTGCCTTCCAGGTTCAAATGATTCTCCTGCCTCAGCCTCCCTCCTGACTAGCTGGGACTACAGGTGCATGCCACCATGCCCAGCTAATTTTTTGTATTTTTAGTAGAGATGGGGTTTCACCGTATTAGCCAGGATGGTCTTGATCTCCTGACCTTGTGATCCTCCTGCCTGAGCCTCCCAAAGTGCTGAGATTACAGGCATGAGCCACTGCACCTGGCCACATTTTCTTTTTTTTTTTTTATGTAACTTATTATTTTGAGATAATTATGTATTCACATGCAGATGAAAGAGAAAATGCAGAGAGATGCCTGTATCCATTTTCCAAGGGTAACACATCTTGCAAGAGCAACAACAGCATATTGACACTGATACAGTCATGTCAAAAATTTTTTTCAATTGCTATAAGAATCCCTCACATTGCCCTTTTATAGCCACGCCTACTTCCATCCTGTCCCCATGCCCTTCTTAGACCCTGACAACCACTAATCTGTTCTCCACTCCTATCATGTTGTCAAGAATGCTCAATAAATGGCACCATAGAGTATGTGACATTTTGAGATTGGCTTTGTTCACTCAGCAGAATTCTCTCGAAATTGCTGTATCGGTAGTTTGTTTCTTTTTATTACTGAATTAGACTCCATAGAGTCCAATTCAACAACTCCAGGGATTCACTTTGGGTAGGAGTGTGAAGAGCATGAGAGAAGGCACTGTCTCTCTACAGGTGCAGGTGCTGGTAGGTGGCTAGGTTTGACAGTCGGAGTCGTGGAAGGACTCTACATTGCTTTGATTTTCTCCTTGAGTTAGAAAGCAAGGTGATCACCTGACCTGAGAATGAGATGGAGGGAGGTCCCCAGGTGTTGGAGATTGAGTAGAGAGCGGGAAGTGGGAAAGTCACCCGGGAAAGTAGAGACGCATGACTATCATGGCTGGACCACAGTGGTTTAACCATTCGCCTGTTGACAGATGTCTGAATTGTTTCTAATTTTGCTCTATTGTGAATAAAGCTGCTATAAGCATCCATATACATATTTTTATGTGAGCATAGATTTTCTCTTTCTGCAATAAATTCCAAGCAATTTCTGGGTTGTATAGTAGTTGTTTTTTTAAGAAATCACCAAGGCCGGGCACGGCGGCTCATTCCTGTAATCCCAGCACTTTGGGAGGCCAAGGTGGGAGGATTGCTTGAAGCCAGGAGTTCGAGATCAGCCTGGGTAACATAACAAGACCCTATCTCCACAAAAATAAATAAATAAATAAATAAATAAATAAATAAATAAATAAATAAATAAATAAGCAAGCCAGGAGCAGTGGCTCACGCCTATAATCCCAGCACTTTGGGAGGCCAAGGAAGGCAGATCACTTGAAGTTAGGAGTTTGAGACCAGCCTGACTAACATGGAGAAACCCCACCTCTACTAAAAATACAAAATTAGCTGGGCATGGTGGCAGATGCCTGTAATCCTAGCTAATTGGGAGGCTGAGGCAGGAGAATCACTTGAACCCAGGAGGCAGAGGTTGCGGTGAGCCAAGATCACACCATTGCATTCCATCCTGGGCAACAAGAGCGAAACTCCAGCTTGGAAATAAATAAATAAATAACAACAACAACAACAACAACAACCACACACACATGAATGCATACATACATAGCTTAATCCTGATCTACTTCTGTGGACGCGAACCTCGGATAACAGCACCCTCACCCTTAGTCTTCTCATCTTCCTCTGCCATATTCTCTTCTTCTCCTCTTTCCCATCCTTCCCTCTGAAGCCCGAATGCTGACTGAATCACGAGTGCGCATGTGGAAAATGATGTCAGCAATACAGTTTCTCTGACACTCTATCCAAGTCAAAACACGAGGGAACATCGAGGCACAACTCTTCCAACTCCCAGTGGAAGTCACTCCAGATAACAGTTTCTCATGCTAATCAGTTTCATGGAAATCAAAAGCCCTGTATCATCCCATGGTCTATCATTCACAGACTATTTAACCAATACTCTCACATGCACTCCTTATTTAGAGTCAGTTTTTAAAATTTGGGTCTTTGGCAGTATGTAGCTTTATCACTTACCAGTCTGGCAAATGAAATAGTGTCCCAGTGAGCACTCGTCCCCTTTGAATGAGATCTGACTGAAGTTTCTGGACAGGTAGGTGCAGCTGGGGGGCTTTGTGTCCCCACGGGCAGCAATGTCTGCTGAGGGGAGATCAGACCCAGATGAGCCTCATACTCAAAAGCCAGGCTTTTATTTTTTATTATTGTTTTTGAGACAGAGTCTCACTCTGTTGCCCAGGCTGGAGTGCAGTGGCATGATCTCAGCTCACTGCAACCTCTGCCTCCTGGGTTCAAGCAATTCTTTTGCCTCAGCCTCCAAAGTAGCTGAAATTACAGGTGCCCACCACCGTGCCTGGCTAATTTTTGTGTTTTTAGTAGAGATGGGGTTTTACTATGTTGGCCTGGCGGGTCTCGAACTCCTGACATCAGGTGATCCGCCCACCTTCGCCTCCCAAAGTGCTGGGATTACAGGCATGAGCCACTGTTCCCAGCCACCAGACATTTTTAAAAAGTAAACATGAAAGCCAAATTTGGCTGACTTCCAATAGATAGCAATTTAGAATTTCCTCCCGTGCATTATAGTTTATTTTTTCATATGTATTCCTTATCACGAGGCTTAGTATTACTTTACCTATGCATTAATGAAGATGACGAGAATGATATAATAAATGCCTTGGATTTGTCTCTAAAACTTCAAGATGATGGTGCATAACTTTGAAAACACTTTGTAAGAAGGACAATAGATAATTTCCTCTTAGTTTTTGTGTTAGGAAATTTGGAGCTCAGAATAATGAAGAGATGTTTATTAGGGAAAAACGTGACTGTCAAAGGTTGCTGTCTTTCGAATCCAGCACAATTCTTTTAGTGAAAGGTTAGGTAACTTAACTTTAGATGGGTTCTAGGAAAGATCACATCACCTTTGCTACACAGACGAATCAAAGGCTGTAGCACAAAACGGAAACATTTCAGAGGAAAGATGGTAATGAAGTAAAGTGACTGGTTTTTCTGTATACAAAAGCAGAAAGATTAAGATTTTCCTTTTTTTCTGCCCCAGAATAAAACACAGGGAAGCTTCCTTCACCAGCACTAACCCCGCAGTCTCACCTGGGTATTTTTCGTCTTGATGTTTTTTCAGTGGCATTACATTTTGCCCAATCCACCACTTCTTTCCTTCTTCCAGAAAGTCCCAGATGCGATCTGGAACTCGCTGGCTCCTAATATGAGCTAGGAATCCTCCCTGGGCATGGCAGTAGTGCTCTGCTTCCTCAAAGCTGCAGTGAAAGCTGTTAAGCTGATAACAATTATTTTGCCCACGTGGCTCTGGGCTGTTTAGCTCACTTCCTAGAAGGATACTTGTTCTCATGTATAACCAAAGCCAGCTTCTTCCTTTGAAGAACATTTTCTCTGAATTGTAGCAAGAAAAAGTGTGTAGGTTCAGCAGCTGCCTGGTCCTTTAAATATATATATTAGTGGCCTTGTCTTAGTATTATTCTTTTATGAATTGGGAACGATTTACCAAGGATACAAAAGGTTTTGTTTTGAGGACCCAGGTGCAGTTCCTGTCCTACAAGCTGAAAACAAATAGCAGAGATCAATAAAGTAATGAGCCTTTGTATCCGGGGCCCCACCATCTGTGTCTACTTACCATATATGCCTATAGCAAATAGAGGTGGATTACAAAGCTGAGTTTAAGCTGCGTGAGGTAGAGGATGATGAATATCTAACATCTAAGTCAGTGTTGCTAATAATTAATAAGTGTAGCTTTTTCTTTTTTGAGACATGGTCTTATTTTGTTGCCCAGCCTGGAGTGCAGTGACATGGTATCAGCTCACTGCAGCCTCGACCTCCAAGGCTCAACTGATCAATCCTCCCACCTCAGCCTCCCAAGCAGCTGGGACTACAGGAGCGCACCACCACGCCCAGCTAATTTTGTGTGTGTGTGTGTGTGTGTGTGTGTGTGTGTGTGTAGGTAGAGTCTTGCTGTGTTTCTTGGGGTGGTCTCAAATTGCTGGGCTCAAGCCATCTGTTTGCTTTGGCCTCTCAAAGTCCTGGGATTACAGGTGTGAGTCACCAGACTCAGCTACATGTTTTTTTTTTTTTTTTTAAATAAAGTCATTCTTGCAGACCCCTAGGACTGATTTTTTTTTTCTTTGAGATGTAGTTTTGCTCTTGCTGCCCAGGCTGGAGTACAATGGCGTGACCTTGTCTCATTGCAAGCTCCACCTTCTGGGTTCAAGTGATACTCCTGCCTCAGCCTCCCAAGTAGCTGGAATTACAGGCATGTGCCACGACACCTGGCTAATTTTGTATTTTTAGTAGAGACGGAATTTTGCCATGTTTGCCAGACTGGTCTCAAACTCTTAACGTTAGGTGATCCACCCACCTTGGCCTCCCAAAGTTTTGGGATCACAGGTGTGAGCCACTGCACCTGGCCTAATTTTTTTAAAAAGGAATTTTATTGTGAATATTTAAGGTACATAGCATGATGTTATGGGATGCATATAGATATTAAGAAGGCTATTATAGTAAAACAAACATATCCATCATTTAACATTAGTTACCCACCTTTTTTTTGGTTTTGTGGCAAAAGCAGCTAAAATTCATCTAGCAAGAATCCTGTCTATTATCCAGTTTTGTTACCTGTAGTCCTCAGATCATACATTAAATCTCTCGACTTGTTCATCCTACATCTCTGCTACCCCCAGGACTGATTTAAATTACTGTATTCTGTCTTTTAAGTACATGCAAACAGAACTAAGCATAAACTCTATGTTTTGTGACATGCAGTCTCGCTATGCTGCCCAGGCTGGAGGGCAGTAGCACAATCATAGCTCAGTGCAGTCTTGAACTCCTAGACTCCAATGATCCTCTCACCTTAGTCTCCCAAAGTCCAGGTGTGAGCCACCATCCCAGGTCCATGAACTTTATCTTAAAACTCTTACTCAGTCATAAAAACCAAACAATATTAAATGGAAAAATGAATACAAATTAAATACAAACAAAACTGAAAACGAATGAGATCCAAATTTTGCCAAGCTAAATAGCAGATAAACAGGGTTCTCTGGCCTATGACTGCACAGGTTCCTTTGAATCTGGCATGCATACTATTTTATGATATGGGGAAGATTCAATTCTGTTACCACATTTCTTTATTTGACTCACGAAAAGAAAAAAACCTTTGTTCAAACACAGCAGGTCATTTGGTCTCCACCTGTTGCGTACCCATCACATGTGTTACAGCTGGTTCTGTCTTGGTGCCAAAAAGTGATGATAAACGCAAACAAATGTGGGCACTGGACCAGTTGACAGGTTTCAGGGTTAAGATGGTTATTCAGATAATCCAAATGATGCTTAAATTACTCTAAAAATCAGTACAGAAGTGGCCACCAAAATTATGAGATTCTCTAAAACACAGACTCCAAGAATACATCCTGTTTGAAAAACACTGCAGTAATCAGCTGGGTGTGGTGGCTCAGGCCTCTATTCCTAGCACTTTGGTAAGCTGAGGTGGGCGGATCACTTGAGTTGAGGAGCTCAACACTAGCCTGGCCAACATGGTGAAACCCTGTCTCTACTAAAAATACAAAAATTAGCCAGTCATGGTGGCGCGTGCCTGTAATCCCAGCTACTTGGGAAGGTGAGGCAGGAGGATCACTTGAACCAGTTGGTGGAGGTTGCAGTGAGCTGAGATTGTGCCACTGCACTCCAGCCTGGGCAACAGAGTGAGATTCTGTCTCAAAAAACCCCCCAAAAAACAAAAAACCCAAAAACACTGCAGTAATCAGATGAAAGATAAATATAGCACAATCATCACTTTCAAAAAGTCCAATAAGGGAAGAAAAGGCATAATAATTATAACTAACAGAGACAACGAAAAGTGCCAGCCTACAGGGACAGCTTAAGTGCTGCTGTTAAGGTTCAGAAAAGGAAGAAACTACTTTCGGCCTTTGAAACAAACATACAAAGATGGCAATAATTAGACAGATGAAATGGACATCTTGGCAGAGAAGTCGATGTGAATAAATACACAGAGGTGGGAAAGTGGAAGGTATTGATAAACGGAAAGAAATATTTGTGTGTGTGTGCATGTAGGGGGTACTCGGTGGGACTCTGGTGGGAACCGTAACCAGAAAATGGGAGAGTTTCAAGTGCCAGGATAAAAGGTTTGCAGTTTATTTGGAAGGTTTCTGAGCAGAGCAGTCCACCCTTACAAGAGTGTGTGGCAATGGACTCATCTGGATACAGGATGCTTTTTTGTTTTCAGAGTTCACAGAGCCTCAACTTCTAAACATCTTCATATACATACACAAATAAATACACCACACATCCACACATATGTTTCAAGCATTTTAAAATAAAACCTGATGTTGATGAAATCTCTGAAAGTCAAGTCAGGTAATTTCATTTCAGTCCTTTTCATAAAGGGTAAAGTCCTTTTTTTTTTTGAGATGGAGTCTAGCTCTGTTGCCCAGGCTGGAGTGCAGTCTCAGTCTTGGCTCACTATAACCTTTGCCTACGGGGTTCAAGCGATTCTCCTGCCTCAGCCTCCCAAGTGGTGCCCGCTACTATGCCCGGTTATTTTATCTTTTTTTTTTTTTAAGTAGAGATGGTGGGGGGGTGTTGCTTAATCTTAGCCAGGCTGGTCTTGAACTCTTGACCCCAAGTGATCTGCTAGCCTGGACCTCCCAAAGTGCTGGGATTACAGGCGTGAGCCACCGCGCCCGGCCTCAAGAAAATGTTTTAATTTCTTTAAAAACCTGAAGAAAAATCAACTTTTAAGTAGAAAAACGTTTATATATTAACATATTCATTTTATATCAACACAGCAGTAAAATTTATTATTTTATTTATTTATTTTTAAATAAAGACTGGGTTTCACCATATTGGTCAGGCTGGTCTTGAACTCCCGACCTCAGGTGATCCGCCCGCCTTGGCCTCCAGAGTGCTTGGATTACAGGCGTGAGGCACCATGCCCGGCCAATTTATTTTTTAAAGTAATAAAAACTGCACATATACTCTGTGAAACACAGTGTTCTGATGTCCACACTAAAACCAGCAGGGGGCCCACGAAAGTCGCAACGCGACCCCGGCAGAAAGACAGCGGTGTGTGGCACGACCTCAACACCTGTCTTTCTGACAGAGCCCCGACTCCTCGCGGACTCTCGGATTCGAGACTGCGGGACTACGGGACTAGCGACAAACCGCGCGCAGCAGCTCCTCGGTCAACCGCCGGCAACCCCGCAGGAAAACCAGGAGGGCGGGTGTGAGAGGCTTGACCGCCGCTACTGCGCAAGCGCACCCAACCAGAACCTCGAGGTGCTGCCGGGCCTTCCCCGCGGCGGAGGCGCCCGCTCAACCCTACTGCCCGGGGATTGGTGTGGATTGGCAGCTAAGGGCTGGAAATAGGAGGGGCCGCCGCCATATCCTCCAATGGAAGGGAGACAGGGGCGGGCTTAATGACGGAAACAGCATGGCGTGGAGACATCTGAAAGTGAGTCCCGCGGGTGATGCTTGGGGCCGCGAGGGTGTGTCCGGACGGGACCAGGGCGGGCGAGGGGAGAACGGGGAGCCAGGCCGGGTGAGGCTTCGATCGAAGGCGGCTCCGGGAGTGTGGCCTCCCCCGGGACGTGTGCGTGTTTCCGGGGGCGCTTGCAAATGCTCGTACGTGTGCATTTGCACGTGGACTCGGTCAGGCGTGTGCAGACAGCGCCTGCAGGTCTGGGAGGGTGCTGATCTGAGTGTCTGAGCCTGGGCCATGTTTTTGAACCTGGCACAGGGCTGCTTAGTGAACACATGACCTCCTAGCGTTGTGTGCAGGATCCAATTCGGAATCAATCTAGAGTAGGACATGCTCCCAACCCTTTTAGGTAAAGTTTTGTTGTGGGGGAGGCTCTATGTAAAGCGTTCTTAGTTGTATCCCCGTGTGTAGTAGGTATTCAAATGTTTGTTGCTTGGTATGGGGGGTCGTAGAGTCTCCAAGGGAGGCAATGAATGCCTTGAGTCTCTCTTTTACTTATTTATTTGTGAGACGGACTCGCTCTGTCGCTCAGGCTGGAGTGCGATGGCGTGATCCCGGCTCACTGCAACCTCCGCCTCCCGGGTTCAAGCGATTCTCCTGCCTCAGCCTCCCGAGGAGCTGGGATTACAGGCGCGTCCTGCCATGCCCTGTTAATTTTTGTATTTTTAGTAGAGACGGGGTTTCACCATGTTGGTCGCCCGGCCCGAGTCTCTTTTAAAAATAAATATATGAGGCCGGGCACAGTGGCTCACCTAGCACTTTGGGCGGCCGAGGCAGGCGGACCATGAGATCAAGAGATCGAGACCATCCTGACCAACTTGATGAAACCCCGTCTCCACTAAAAATACAAAAAAAAAAAAAAAAAAAATTAGCTGGGCGTGGCGGCAGGCGCCTGTAGTCCCAGCTACTCGGGAGGGAGGCTGAGGCAGGAGAATCATTTGAACCTGGGAGGCAGAGGTTGCAGTGAGCCGATATCGTGCCACTGCACTCCAGCCTGGCGACAGAGCAGGACGCCGTCTCAAAAATAGAAAATTAAAAATAAATAAATATAGGGAGAGAGATGGGGGTTCACTGTGTTGCCCAGGCTGGTCTAGAACTGTTGGCCTCAAGGGATCTTCCCGCCTCAGCTTCTCAAAGTGGTGGGATTACAGGCGTGGGCTGCTGCACCCAGCCAATGAATACTTGGTCTACATCTCTTATAGCACTTTGGAAAGATCCTTAAAAACAAAGCTGATCATGTCATTTCCTGGCTTAGGGAACAAAACCCAAATCTTTATTTTGGCCAAGACTCCTGCTCATTTCTCCTGCCTCATCTTAAGCCTTACTTTCCCTCACTCACTGTTCCAAACTTTCTCCCTTTCTCATTCTCTTCTGCTACTGTGAGAGCCTTTATACTTTTTCCTCTCCCTACTGCCTTCTAGTTAACTATTTTTTAAAATAATTGAACCAGAGTAAGTTCAGAGAGACTCCCATCAACTTGTTTATCCCTTGAGCATCAGCTTTAAGTTATTTCCTTAAGGAAGGCTTTCCTTACCTCTAAGGTTGGGTTGAATTCTTTCCTTACCTTATACTTTTTATCCATCACAGTTACCATGACTACATATTTGCATGATGATTGATTTCTGTCTGTCTCTTCATAAGATCACATTCTCCACTAGGGCAGGAGCAAGATCTGTTTTGCCATTTTTGCTCATCAGTATTTGATGAATGACTGGACTCACGAATTATCATTCAGCGTCTGGCAGTGATAATTAAAGAAAAGCATTGCGAGCCACTTTTGACAGAAGGAGCATAGTGTGGAGACACCTGAAAGTGAGTCCTGACTCACTGCATCCTGGACCTCCTGGGCTCAAGGGATCTACCCACTTTAGCCTCCCAAGTAGCTGAGATCACAGGTGCACCACCATGCCTGGCTAATTTTTTATATTTTGTAGAGACGGGGTCTCATGTTGCCCAGGCTGGTCTCAAACTCCTGAGTTCAAGCAATCCTCCCACTTCAGCCTCCCAAAGTGCTGGGATTATAAGCATGAGCCACCAAGTCCAGCTATGTACAGTTTTAAAAAGCCAGCATAATTAATACCCCAACTGGAATATAAAGGAGAAATTTTAAAAGTTTATATTAATAATAAAATCACATGTATTTCAGTATGTAAATATTCTATATGATTCCCCTAGTGAGATAGTTCTGTTTAAGCCTCTATTTAGAAATGTGAGTGCACAGGTGTGTGACATCATCAAACACCCCAGCAAAGCACTATACCATTCCCAATGAGATTTTCTGAAATGGTGAACAATTCTTGGGAATGTTCTGTGCAAAACTGGACAGTTGCCCCTCAATTTACAAGATACTTGTACTGTATGTGAAAACCTTGTGGAGGCTGGGCATGGTGGCTCATACCTGTAATCCCAGCACTTTGGGAGGCCAAGGCAGGAGTACTGCTTGAGTCCTAGAGTTCAAGACCAGCCTGGGCAACATAGCAAGACTTCAAAAAATTGGCTGGGCTTGGTGGCATGTACCTGTGGTCCCAGTTACTTGGGGAGGCTGAGGTGGGAGGATTGCTTGAAACCAGGAGGTCAAGGAAGACAGTTTGTGTTGATGTGGTAAAATGTAGTTTGGTTCAGATAATACGAACAGATAACTTTTTCCCCCACACAAATGTCAGTAGGACGTTCAGAAGTCACACAGGAAGTGGCGCAGTTCATGTCAGATAGTCTCAATCCCAGAAGGATGTCTGACTTCACGGATTCCTGCCCACCACGTATATTAGCATTGCCCTGTCACTGTAACCAGTAATGGTATCCACCACAATTCCCCTAGGGGACGGTACTGTCCCTCCTGAAATCTCTGGCCTGGAGTCCCAGGAAGGCCTTTAGGGCCGGAAGAGGGTATGTACGCAGAAGTGTAGATAGAGCCTCCGACTGTAGAGGCTAGTGTCAGCGGAAGGCTAAAGGCGTCTGTTTCATGTGGCCTGCCATTATGCCCTCTGTGTGCCTGGGTGTGAAGGGTTCAGGGAGGGTGTTGCAGCCCGGCCCGGGGGCCCCCCTAATAGGCTCTTTTTTTGCAGAAGCGGGCCCAGGATGCTGTGGTCATCCTGGGGGGTGGAGGGTTTCTCTTCGCCTCCTACCTGATGGCCACGGGGGATGAGCGTTTCTATGCTGAACACCTGATGCCGGCTCTGCAGGGCCTGCTGGACCCAGAGTCAGCCCACAGACTGGCCGTTCGCTTTACCTCCCTGGGGCTCCTTCCTCGGGCCACATTTCAAGACTCTGACATGCTGGTAGGTGTTCCGGGACACCCCGTGCATTAAATGCAAAGGTGAGGGCTGAAGTCTCCTAAACTCAGCTGGGACTGATCTTTTTGAAAACCAGAACCCCAAGTGGGCAGTGGGGATTTGGAATTCAGTCTGAGCATTATTATTTTATGTCATGTTGCGTATATGGGATGGTGTTAGGTGGTGTTCCTGTGTGATCCTCCCAACGGCTCCATGAGCTGGGTCTTGTAACCATCCCCCGACAGGGATCAGGAAACCGAGGAGCAGAGTAGTAACAAAAAGTAACCCAAGTCACACAGCTAGCGGGTAGCAGAACCAGGATTCAAACCCATGGAGTCTGACGCTGGCTTCCTGCCCCTTGGCCACTGTCCTGCCTTGCTGAGGTTCAGGTAGTTCAGTCTTCCCCTTGGCTGTATGGGGAAGCTGCCAGAATCAATAAGCGCAGGTGCGAGGCAGGAGGGTCTAGTCCCAGCCTCAGCCCCACTCAGCTGCATGTCCAGCATACGGGCGCTCTCCACGCGCTGATGCGGGCTGTGTTCCGGGCTAAGTGCAGCACACTGAATTGAAGAATCCCTGTCCTTGTGGAAGCTGCATCCTCGTGGAAGCCTCCTCTCCTTTTGAGAGGCTGCTTACCAAACGGAAGGACATCAGAAAGATTTGTGTGTGAAAATGCAAACAAGGAGCACTCAGAACTCTGGTGGGGAGGGTCACTGTTACAAACTAAAGGGGCCTTCACCGCATTTCCCCTTCCTACCGTAAACTCCTTTTCACTTTCTGATTGTACGGTGTTGAGCAGATGTGTCATTTGCCTTGCCTCACCTTGCTCACACGCTAACAGGCACTGTAGGCTCAGAAAGAGCACTCCCTTAAGCCGTCCTCACCCCAGACTGCTAGTTTGAGATCCCTGGAACCAGTGAAAATGTGAGTGAATGATGAGTGGGATACAGAGATGGGGTGAATTTAGAAGGAAGTGCAGTGTGCTTGAGGGCAAAAGCTGTGTCTGTGTAAACACAGATGCCTGAGCTATTGCCCTAAACACCGCGGTGTGGGCCCACTCTTACAGCAGCTCATTTAGAATGTGACTCAGGCTTTTTAACTGGTAGCCAGGACTCTTGATGATTTCACACCAACTTTCCTGGTTTAGCTCTCCATGCTTTGCCTCTGTCAGATGTGTTAGAATCCCCTGGGGGTACACTTGGAATAGTCAGATGCCCTGGCCCGATGCCAGGCCAGTTTCACCGCCACATCTGAGAGCGGGGCCTGGTCTAGCACAGCCCCCAGTCTCCTCCCAGTCCCGAGGTGCCACGAACGTTCTTACCTTCATTTGTTGTTATTCTTCCTTCTTGGAGTGTCTCTTTTAACCCCCTGCTTCCAGGATCCTTTGGTGCTCACCCTGGGAGGCCCTGGCTAGTCTCCTGAAAGGTCATGAAGCCAGTCAGTCAGCTCTGCCCAGCTGAACACCTCACCTTCCTTCCTCTGGTTCCCCATGGGAGGGTGGGGCACGTGGCTGGGGCTTATTACCAGCCTGGATGAAGAGGGACACAGCTGGAGCTGATGTTTATTAAGCTGATTAAAGGGTTTTGCTGCTTGACATGCTGTGGTTTCAGGGAAGCACTACCTAGGGCCTGACACCAGCGAGCTACTCTCTCCCACCAAGGCTAGTTGACAACAAGGTATGAACCTTAACCACAATTGGAAAAGACAGTGCTCGTCTTTTGTTCATTCAACAAAAACACCGTTTCTTCCCCTAGGCTTGCTAATAATAAATTCTCATGGTTTTCAAACTGTAGCAGGCGTCACAGTCCCCTGGAAAGCCGGCATTGTTAAAAATAGGTTCCCCCAGTGCTCCATTCCCCCGCTAAGGATTTTGACCTCGGGGGTGGGCCCTGAGATCTGAGGTTTCACAAGCTTCCTGGGTCATTCTGATGTAGCCGTGCCAGGAAGCATGCTTTGAGACACGCTGGGGTAGCCTTGTGTGCCTCTCACTTTGTCTTCCTCTTCTCAGGAAGTGAGAGTTCTGGGCCATAAATTCCGAAATCCAGTAGGAATTGCTGCAGGATTTGACAAGCATGGAGAAGCCGTGGATGGACTTTATAAGATGGGCTTTGGTTTTGTTGAGATAGGAAGTGTGACTCCAAAACCTCAGGAAGGAAACCCCAGACCCAGAGTCTTCCGCCTCCCTGAGGACCAAGCTGTCATTAACAGGTAGGTGAGGGGCCCAGAGTTCACGGAGGATGCCCTCTTTCCAGCCAGGCTTTCAGAGATGTAAGATCTGCGTCTATTGTTTTCTGTCATACAATGTGGACATTCTTCTGTCATTTGGAACGTTCAGGAACGCTGCTGAGCATCTACTATGTGCCCCGGGCGTCTATCTTGAAAAGCAGGCTTTGTTATGTCCATTTAACCGTTGTGTATGTGGAGGCTCATGGAGCCAAATAACAGCTTCAGTCACGGAGACTGTAAGCAGGAGAGCCTGGGCATGGCCTGGGCTTGCTGGACTTTAGAGTCTCTGCTCTGCCCATGTTGTTTCTCCAATGCCCTTACTCCACTGTGCAAGAGAAATGTAATATAAGCCCATATGTGATTTAAAGTATTCTAGTGACCACATTAAAACAGTAAACAGAAATAAGTGAAATTAATACTTAAAATTATAATTTAGTTATATTTAATCTGTTACAAGTATTTAAAAAACATATATTTAAAACAACATAAAAGTTATTAATGGGCTATTTTTACCTCTTTTGCTTGTCCCAAGTCTTCAAGAGCCAGTGTGTACTTTCCTCTCAGCACCTCTCCCTTTGGACCAGCCGCATTCCCAGCAGCCAGTAGCCGCATGTGGCCAGCAGGCTTGTATTGGACAGCACAGCCCCAGCCTTGAGCAAACAGGAGAAAGTGATATTCAGCAGGCACAGCTGCTGTTAGTAGGAGAGATCCTTCTAGACTGTAGAAAGCCCCTCCCTTTGTCATCCCTGGGCAATTTTTACTACAGCAAACCCAAAAAGTGAAGAAGTGCCTACTTTTTGGAAGAGGATTTTGAAGAGCTTCCTTGGGGAGATTTCAAAGGGCATCTTTGGGGCCACTGGTAGCCTCCTGGGAGACAGACCTGTAGGATGTTTACTTGGCCGTGCTTCCTGCTTTATTATGCTTGTTTCAGGGAAATTCCCCAGCATTAGAGATCAAGTTATTGATCTTTCTGCTGCATTGCAGGTGGAGATCAATATCTTCAGAATTGGCCAGGCAAAATGTATTTGCATATCATTCGGCTGCTACAGATAACTGCAGGTGCTGGGAGGATGGTACTTGGTGAATCCTGTAGGTGAGCAGGGGTGTGAGATCGTGCTCTGAGCACTGTGTATGCAGCCTCCTGGCTGCGCAGCGCATGGTGGGTGTGCAGTAAACAGTTTCTGAATGAATGGGTGAATTTATGAAGTCATCAAATATGTGTGCCACTGTATCTGTTATTATAGATGCTTTTGGCTTTAACAAAGTGGCTTAAACAACAGGCATTTGATATTATTTTCTTCTCATAACAGGTGTGATGGGCAGGTCCGGGGTTGGTTGAGTACCAGGGCAACGCTGAGACTCTGGTCCAACTTCTCTGGGCCTTCCCTTTTAGCTTGTTGGAGAGTGACCTCAGCTGCAAGTAAACTTTTTTTTTTTTTTTTTTTCTTTTTTTGAGATGGAGTCTTGTTCTTTCGCCGGGCTGGAGTGCATTGGCAGGATCTCAGCTCACTCATCTGTCTCCCGGATTCGAGCAATTCCCCTGCCTCAGCCTCCTGAGTAGCTGGGACTATAGGTGCACGCCACCACGCCTGGCTAATTTTTTTTTGTATTTTAGTAGAGATGGGGTTTCACCATGGTCAGGATGGTCTCAGTCTCCTGACCTCATGATCTGCCTGCCTTGGCCTCCCAAAGTGCTGGGATTACAGGCGTGAGCCACCACACCCAGCCAAGTATTATGTTCTTACACGGACGCCCAAGAGCAGAAGGGAAGAGTGGAGGGCTGCTCTCAGAGGCTCCCAGTAGGCCTCACTAGTGTCTCCGTGTCCACATCTGGGCACACATTTGTGCTTCACTTGCCAGCAAGACTGGGAAAGGAGTCATTAGCATTTTTACCTTGTATCAGGGAAGGTGGGTTTTACTGACTAGAAGGAAGAGGAAGGGGATTGGCTACTAGGTCAACACGCACGGTGAGGCTGGGGACAAAGGGATGAAAGAGACATGAGGCCCCTGCCTTTGAGGAGTGTCTAGTGACAGTGACAGAGGAATGTGAGAGGTATGAGATGTTGCTCACCCTCAAGAAGATTGTAACCTGGTAGGAGACCTTGAGCATACATGTGTGCATCTATCCTGAGCCAGGAGAGGTAGGAAGGCCAGGGGGATGAGGGGTCCTTGGTAGCTGGAAGCTCTGTGCAGGAGGAGAGGGAGCGTTTGCTCTGAGCTAGGAAGAGATGTGATTTTCACAGGCAGAAAGCGTAGGGAGATGGAGGTGGCTGCAGGGGCCTCAGGAGGCTGTTGGGGAGCCCAGCAGCAGGTGGCAAGTGCGCGTGCGATTCTCAGTGGTTGGGTAAGGAGTGGCGATCCAGCAGGTCTGGGGCAGCTGCTGCTGAGCCTGGGCTGTTTCCAATGCCAGTTGACTGAGCATTTGCAAATTTTAATCTTTTCTTGGGTATTGGATGGTGTCCTGGCAAGTTCTCTAGGAGCCCCAGGGGTGTTTAGACCCTGGAAGTGTAGAACTGACTGTGATTTTTTTCTCTTGTGTTTAAAAGTCTTAAGTATACAGGAAGTGGCCATGGAGCGGTCTCTCTAAATCCTCTGCCCTCTCACTTTGCCCCTCCCATCTGCTTGTTCTCTGCAGGTATGGATTTAACAGTCACGGGCTTTCAGTGGTGGAACACAGGTTACGGGCCAGACAGCAGAAGCAGGCCAAGCTCACAGAAGGTAAAGTGGGGTTGCGTCAGCGGGCCTTTCTTATTGATTAGGAGGAAACGTGGGAGAAACGCTGGGAACATTTCTAGTGAAATAAACGTGATTGAGCAATAGCAAAAACCACTAAGGAACTCAGTGGTTACCTGAGCTCAATAGCAAAAACCACTAGGGAACCACCAAAATGCCTTCTAGAGGGATTTTCCTGGTCCTGCACAGCCTCCAAGAGTTTAACTGGATTTCACAATTTAGCGAATACTCACTTTGCTTCTGCCTCGTTATGTAACCTGTTACCCTAACTAGGGAGGCCTGAAAGCGAACGAAGCAAAGCGGCTGGGCTGCGATCTCACGGGCAGTGACCGCGTGAGCAGGACTTGAGCGTCATCTTCCTCTGGTCCCCTCTGTCCTCCTTTTTTTTTTGTCTACTGTGTAAATATTGTTCATTAATTATAGAAGACTTAGTAAATAGAAATGTAAAGACAGAAAGTTCAAGAAACAGATACTCCTCCCTACTCAAGGATAACTAATATTAGCATTTGGGAAAATATTCTTCATGACTCGTTTTGAAAACAATGCTCATCTTTGGCTCGGTGTGGTGGCTCACACCTGTAATCTCAATACTTTGGGTGGCCAAGGTGGGAGGATTGCTTGAGCTCAGGAGTTTAAGACCGGCCTGGGCCACATAGTGAGATCCCATTTCTCTAAGAAAAAAAAACAAACAAAAACAACATACATTCTGGAAGGTGCCTTCAGCCACACGGGTGTTCTCTGTGGCCTCTGCCTCCTCTCTCTCCGGATGTACTTAGTGGTCGTAGTCCTGTGTTGCTCCGACCTTAATGCCCCTGGTACGCTCTGGGACTGTGTGGGGCTGCGGCTCAGTAGTGACTATTTTCTTCTCTGGGTCCCTCTGAAACTCCTTCCAGGGTGTCTTAGTCCCAGATAGTCCTGGTAGCAGGATGAAGAAACCGCACCGGATTCATTTCAGGAAGTGAGGTGGAAAGGGCACTGAGCAGTGTCGGATTTGGGGAACAGGAAGTGATCTTTTGGAAACCCCTGGCTTGGGTGGAATCCCGCTATTCTGCAGAGCCGCCCACGTGGGGAACTTTGGAGGTCATCACAGGACCTGCATGGTTTGTGATGCTCGCCTGCCTTCGTGCTTGCTTTTTTTTCTCGGTGTCTGCAGTGCTGTGTCCTGGCTTTATCCCCTGTTCTTCCCCACCCAGCCCTCCCTCCCAGTGGCCCTCCTGGTCAGCGGAGTGAAGCAGAGCTGCAGCAGTGCTCTGCACGGATGTGTCTGCCAGCAGCTTAGGGGCCTTGATGACAGCTTCTTGTTAGCACCATGCTAAGGAACGTGCGTTGATAAACGCTTTCGTGCCCTTTGGGAACAGAGTAATCCAGCAATTTCTGTCTAACTCCCAAATCTTGTCAGTTTGGGCAGGTGACTTCTAATCCATTGGCTACATGGAGTCTCCTTCAAGCCAGTTTACTTTCGTGGAAAAGAATTCAAGCTTACAAATGGTCTTGGCTTGATGGGAAGCTTGGAGACCTTATGATAACCATTTTCTCTAACTGAATTCTTTTTTTTTTTTTCCCGAGACAGAGTCTGGCTCTGTTGCACAGGCTGGAGTGCAGTGGCATGATTTCAGCTCACTGCAACCTCTGCCTCCCAGGTTCAAGCAATTCTCCTTTCTCAGCCTCTGGAGTAGCTGGGATTATAGGGGCCTGCCACCACATCCAACTAATTTTCATATTTTTAGTAGAGACAGGTTTTCACCTTGTTGGCCAGTCTGGTCTTGAACTCCTGACCTCAAGTGATCGCCTGCCTCAGCCTCCCAAAGTGCTGGGATTACAGGCATGAGCCATTGTGCCCGGCTTCTAATAGGGTTCTGATCCCCTCCTCCAGTCCCCACCCTGGAAGGTAGCTACACTAATCTCATTTACTTTCTAGCTGAGATGAGAGGGGGTGCTGGGGCGTGAGAAGGTGGTTAGCAGTACAGCAAATGTTCGTTCCTCTCTGGCCTGGGAACACATTTTGTGAGCTATTTGTTCTAGGTCTTTCCCCAACCTTCAGATGGAAAAAAACAGCCTGTACCATTGATGTACCACTCCCTATGCAGATATGAGAGTATCTTAGGAGAAATCAAGTGCAGACAACCCTTTTCTTTTACACATAGTGTGTTTCTGAAAATGTGTTTTTCTGGAAGTCCAAAATGCAAGTCCATTGATAGTGAGTCCTGTGGACTTTTCAGTGAGCTTACATGCAAACTGAGAGCCTCCTGAGAGTAAAAAGGGGCAGGTGTTAATAATGATGCCCAGGCTAGGGGAGTGATCAGGCTGTCCCGGGAGCACGGAAGATACGGGGTTCCCTCAGTTGTCACATGAGGGAGAGTCTCTTTCCTCAGAGAAGTAAAAGAAGTTAGAAACAATTATACCTCCACATTTTAGACATGATAATTGAAAATATTTGGCCGGGTGCGGTGGCTCACACCTGTAATCCCAACACTCTGGGAGGCTGAGGCAGGCAGATCACTTGAGGTCAGGGGTTTCAGACCAGCCTGGCCAACATGGTGAAACTCCATCTCTACTAAAAATACAAAAATTAGGCCGGGCGCCATGGCTCACGCCTGTAATCCCAGCACTTTGGGAGGCGAAGCAGGTGGATCATGATGTCAGATGGAGACCATCCTGGCCAACATGGTGAAGCCCTGTCTCTACTAAAAATAAAAAAATTAGCTGGGTGTGGTGGCGTGTACCTGTAATCCCAGCTACTTGGGAGGCTGAGGCAGGAGAATTGCTTGAACTAGGGAGGTGGAGGTTGCAGTGACCCAGGATCGTGCCATAGCATTCCAACCTGGGCAATAGAGTGAGGAGACTCCATCTCAAAAAAAAAAAAAAAATTCCAGTATATATATATTTTTGAGACAGCGTCTTGCTCTGCTGCTCAGGCTGGAGTGCAGTGGCGTGATCACAGTTCACTGTGGCCTCAGTCGTACTTCAGCATCCCAAGTAGCTGGGACTACAGGAGTGCATCACTGCACCCGGCTGATTTTTAAATTGTAGACGGGGTTTCGCCATGTTGCCCAGACTGGTCTTGAATTTCTGGGCTGAAGCAATCCTACCTTGGCCACCCAAAGTGCTGTGATTACAGGCGTGAGCCACCATGCCTGGCCTGGTTTTCAGTATTGTATACATACTCCTTTCATTTTGTTTTTTCTTCACAACTGCACATCCAGTCAGCTGAGCCAAGACCAACAAGCATCCCTCGAGGTGAGCGTCGCCGGTCTGACGTCCTACTGAGTTCTGTCTGTTCTCAGTTTTATTCAATTTATGAGGCCCATCTTTTGTACCATAAGTATTTGCACTTATTTGTCCATTTTTCCATGAAAATTTTAAAAATAAAAAGGGCAAAATGTAGCAAAACATTGTGATAGCTGCCCAGACTTTGCTAGACAGGCAGCGAGTGGTTTTTGGTCGGTAGGCAGGCCCAGGCCAGTGGAGCACCTGTCAGCTGGTGTGGGGCAGGTCAGGTTTGGGGGCAATTTCCACGCAGCTGTCCATGGGTGGTTTGGTCAAAGACAGCCTCAGAAGGTGGCACAGGAAATGGTGTGCGGGGCGCAGGCCTGACCAGCGATGTTTGCAGATGGACTGCCTCTGGGTGTCAACCTGGGGAAGAACAAGACCTCAGCGGACGCCGCGGCAGACTATGCAGAAGGGGTGCGCGTGCTGGGTCCACTGGCCGACTACCTGGTGGTGAATGTGTCCAGCCCCAACACTGCCGGGCTGCGGAGCCTTCAGGGAAAGGCCCAGCTGCGCCGCCTGCTGACCAAGGTGGGCAACTGCACCTCTTCTCCAGGCCCCGTCCCACCAGCCTGTCCTACCTGCTACCTTCATTCTCTAGGGCGGTTTCAGCATCGCCCTCAGAAGCTATCCTTAGCATCTGGACCAGTAAGACCCCTGGCTATGCCTTCCTGGAGCCCCCTCTGATCCCCTGTCATGACGATTATACACGATGGTGACAAATTATGTGTCCCTGCTGCTGTAAACCACAGGGTCTGTGAGAGCAGAGACTGTCTCTCTCTCATTTGTCTCTCTGACCCTTGCACCCAGAGCTCTGAGTGAACTGAAGGACTTCATCACCTACTACTTGTGGTAATATTTCCTGGTTATCTTTTAGGAATAAAAGTCTAGAAGAGGCTGGGCATGGTGGCTCATGCCTGTAATCCCAGCCCCATGGGAGGCCGAGGTGGGTGGATTACTTACAGCCCAGGAGTTTGAGACCAGTCTGGGCAACCTGGCAAAACCCCATCTTACAAAAAATACAGAAATTAGCTGGGCATGGTGGCGCACACCTGTAGTCCCAGGTGCTCTGGAGGCTGAAATGGAAGGATCGCGTGAGCCCAGGGAGGTGCAGGCTACAGTGAGCCGTGATCATGCTACTACACTCCAGCATGGGTGACAGAGTGAGACCTTGTCTCAAAAAACGTCTGAAAAACTTTTAAGCTATTAGCTGATGCCCATGGGGATCCCTTGGCCTAAATGGAATCGAATCCATCTTGATGGTGCACCTCACATGTCTGAGGGCTAGGTTTCCTGAAAAGGAGAAATTGTTCCTGCTTTAGTCTGATCGCTTTTGTGGAAACCCTGACCTGCGCTCTAGGTCACAGCTGCGCTGTGGGCTGTGGTCTGCAGGGTCCCCAGCTCTGGCTGTGTCACCCTAGGTGCTGCAGGAGAGGGATGCCTTGCAGGGAGTGCACAGGCCGGCAGTGCTGGTGAAGATCGCTCCTGACCTCACCGCCCAGGACAAGGAGGACATTGCCAGTGTGGTCAAAGAGGTTCGAGTGGGGGTCTGGGCCCAGGGTGCACCCCCCAGTGGTCTGCAGAGGCCATTTGGCCAGCTGGGCTAGCCCAGAACAGCAGCTTTTGTGATTTCCTCTCCTTGATATTGAAGGCTGGGTTGGTGCCTGTCACGGTGTAACTCACCCTGTAGTCAAAAGCGAACATTGGAATAAATGCTCGAAGGAGTCTTTTTCTCATGCCTCTTCCTGTGTCTCCTCATCTCCATCCAGCAAGGTTAAGGCTTGAGCTTGGTTGGGTCCTTGGCCAGTCTCAAATGGGACTGAAAATTCCTTATGTCACTCCTCTCTCCAGCCTGTCTGAACAGCAGGTCTCTGTGGCATAGGAGAGTAGTGGAAACTGATTGAGCCCGGCCGTCATGGGTTCAAATCCTGGTTCCACCACTTACTACCTGGGGGCCTCAGACAAGACACTATAATTGGGTTGTTGTAAGGACTGGACCCTGTCCTAGCGGAATGTTACGGGTGGTCAGCGTGGTCACGTTATGGCTCGTTTTACAACTTGTTGAGGAAAAGTTGAGTAGTGGGGTCTGGTGTAGCTCTTGCTTTGGGGGCTGTAAGTGCAGCCCGGCTGCTGCTTTTGACCTCTAGAGAAGCACCTCTGAGTTCTGCAGTGCCATGACTCACGGCTTTTTCTCTATTTCGCACTGCAGTTGGGCATCGATGGGCTGATTGTCACAAACACCACTGTGAGTCGCCCTGCTGGCCTCCAGGGTGCCCTACGCTCTGAAACAGGAGGGCTGAGTGGGAAGCCCCTCCGGGATTTATCAACTCAGACCATTCGGGAGATGTACGCACTCACCCAAGGCAAGGCTTCCGGCGTCTGTCTTCAGATCTGCATGTGGTTTGGGCTCTTGGGTTGTGATGGGAATCATAATTCCCTAATCTGCTGTGATTGTGGGGGGCTGGGGGGCTGAAGCCACATCCTTCTTTATGGTGTTGCCATGTGTTTTTCTATAGGCCGAGTTCCCATAATTGGGGTTGGTGGTGTGAGCAGCGGGCAGGACGCGCTGGAGAAGATCCAGGCAGGGGCCTCCCTGGTGCAGCTGTACACGGCCCTCACCTTCTGGGGGCCACCTGTGGTGGGCAGAGTCAAGCGGGAACTGGAAGCCCTTCTGAAGTGAGTGAAGCCATGTGTGGCTTGAAACAGAAGTTAGGCAGAGGTTAATTCAGAATCACTTTCTTGTTCATTCAAAAAGGAGTTGAGGGGTACACTCTGAAGTGGGGAGAAATTATTCTGGGTTACTTTTTTGATGAAGGACAAACAGTGCCAAGCAGAACTGAGGATTAACCTCCAAGGCAGTGGTGTTTCTAAAGCGGAGTTGTCCATTTGCTTGAGGGAGAGGAGCCTGAGGAATCCCAGCAGCATTCCCATTAATTAAGCAACACTGGCTCAATGCTGGGAGCTGTCAATGCTTAAAAGCAATTTCCTTCCTGCTCTGTTCCTACCTTGGTGGAACTATCCCCAGGTCCCTGGGTGAAGAGTGTAGAGAAAACGAACGAAGATGTGCCTGGGCAGGATGATGCGTTTATGGGTGAACGTGGGCTTCCTGTAAGAGCAGGGCCCATCCTTCACTGTTTGCTGAAATTGCTTTGTTTGCTCTTTCCAGAGAACAGGGCTTTGGCAGAGTCACAGATGCCATTGGAGCAGATCATCGGAGGTGAGGATGGCATCTGTGGGGAAACCTGATCTGGAATCTTCCCAAGGACTCAGGCAAGCCTCTGTGGCTGGATCGTGAGAGGAGGGACTCTGTCTTGAGCTATGTCCCCAAGCTGTGGCATGGCTGCACCATAAAAGCCAATCGGGGTCACCAGGCTCAACCGTGAGCTTTCTTCAGTCCCTTGGTCAGACTATCAACTGCATTTGTGATTCTTTGTGGATTCAAACCCTAGGATCCGTCAGTATTGCAAGACATTGAATATTAGGGGAAAAAAGTCATGGAAAAAATAAAGTCATTTAGAACCTGGATTTAAACCCTAGCCCTTTCTGGTTTGCCACAGGCCCTGCCCAGAAGCTGCGGGGCCTTCCAGGATCTTCTACCTGCATCTGCAGTGGGCTTCCCAGGAACCTGACTGTGTTTCATTTGATCTTTTTTATTTAATATTTTAAACTTAAAAAAAAAAAATTCAAACCGTGATGGCTCATGCCTGTAATCCCAGTACTTTGGAAGGTGAAGGCAGGCAGATCACCTGAGGTCAGGAGTTCGAGACCAGCCTGGCCAACATGGTGAAGCCCTGTCTGTACCAAAAATAACAAAAATTAGCCAGGCGTGGTGGCAGTCACTTTTAATCCCAACTACTCAGGAGGCTGAGGCAGAAGAATCCCTTGAACCCATGAGGTGGAGGTTGCAGTGAGCCAAGATCGCACCACTGCATTCCCGCTTGGGTGACAGAGCGAGACTCCGTCACAAAAAAAAGCAAAAACAAAAAATGTTTTCCCATTTCTCTCCCTCCCTCTATAACCTGGATAAAATATTCATGTGTATTATGTATTTATTATTGCTGAGTCATTGCGCCTTACCCTGAAGTGCTTCAGTCTGTATCTCCTAAGCATCCTGACGTTAGGTTTTTGATGAGAAAACTGGCCTGAATTCTTCACCAGCAATTCAAACAGTACCACACTCTTGACGTGTAAACATTCCTGTCCCTCCTCACGCCACTCTGCAGACATGCCTTCTGCTTGGTATTTATCTCCCGGACTTCTTCCCCTGCATAAAAGTGTTCATTTTCTACATACACACTCAGATATCCATGTGGCTGTGTGTATTTTTGGAATACCTATTTATGGATGGAATGCACACTGTTTTCTGTATAGTTATTTTACGTTTTCACACAAATGGCATCATCCCACAAATACAATTCTGCGTTGACTTTCTTCATCACGTGTGGGCCGGTTCACGCTGGGCCTGTGTTGGTGATCACGTTGCTGACTTCTGGCATTTTCCTATCACTGTTGGTGCCTCAGTGAACACCGTGTGAATGTGCCTTCGTTCGGGCAACAGTGCAGAGCAGATTCCAAGAGATGTCACAGCTGGGCTGAGGGGTTGGTGTGTTTCACATTCTGATAGATAGAGCCAAGCTGCCCCTTTCCCATCGTGGAGACAGCAACAGAGGGGACATCCCTAGCTCCTTTGGCTTTGCCTGTTCAAAGCTACCCTGTGAGGCCTGAAGAAAGGAGCTGCGGGAAGGCGTCTCCCATCCATTGAACACTGACTGTGGGCCGGATGCTGCGCCAAGGGCTTGACATGCCCACTTTACAGATGAGGAGATGGGGGCAGAGAGGTGGCTGATGGTCCAGTCCGTGTGTGTGGAGGCTGCTTGGCTGGGCTCAAGCCTGGCGGGGTGGTCGCAGAGCATGTTGGGCCGAATGGGCCAAGCCTTGGCTGCTGTCAAAGCCGGCTCATTGCCTTCTGCTTCTCCATATTTGTTCCTTACTCCAGGAAGAGCAGTGCCCTGAAGGAGAGACAGGAATGGGCAGAAGGAGAAGGAAAAGGAGCCACATGCTGGCCAGTCCCCTGTGGGTCGCTTTCTTCACCAGCTTGGGCTCCAACATGCCACATCAAGTACTTGTGCACATACTCTGGACACCCTCCTTGTTCTGTCTGGGCTTCGATGCTCTCTGTGAGCCACCTGCCCTCCCTTCCCCATGTTACAGGCATCTACCTTCTCTGTCCCATTTAATAGCTTCAGGACTGAAAGACTCCGGAAAGGGAAGGGAAGGGGTAGAGGAGAAGGGGGAGGAGTAGGCCCTTGGAAGGTTCTCCATGGGAGACTGACATTCTGTCTCAGCACAGCTGGAACAGGCTGCTTGAGCACCAGGGTAAGGAGCTGTCTTGCATTCAGGGGCCATTTGGTGTGAGGATACCTATTTTTCTTCCCTCCCCTCCCCTCCTCTCCCCTCCCCTCCCCTGCCCTCCCCTCCTCTCTTCCTTTGACGGAGTCTCACTCTGTCACCCAGGCTGGAGTACAGTGGTGCAATCTCTGCTCACTGCAACCTCCATGTCCTGGGTTCAAACAATTCTCCTGCCTCAGCCTCCTGAGTAGCTGGGATTACTGGTGCCCACCACCATGCCTGGCTAATTTTTGTATTTTTAGTAGAGACGGGGTTTCATCATGTTGGCCATACTGGTCTTGAACTCCTGACCTCAGGCAATCTGCCCGCCTCAGCCTCCCAAAGAGATGGGATTACAGGTGTGAGCCAACACACCCAGCCCGAGGATACCTATTTTTCTTAATGCTGGAAGCCACATTCCGACCCCAGAGCAGCTGTCAGTGCTGGGAGACCTGGGAGATTGGTGATGCCTGCGTCTTCTTTTGGGACCGAGGATGGTGGAAAGGTGCGCAGAATTCCAAATGCTATTTACATTACTCACTTTTGTGTTTTCTGTGGAGTGCATAATTGTCTTTGCTTGCCAATTTCATATCAGTTAAATAAAAGCCCTAAGTTAACCCTATTCTGTGACTTACTCTTCACATCATCATAATGATATACTTCAATATTCATCCCTCAGATTGGCCCCGCTCTAACAGCCCTTTCCACAGCATAAATGCTTCAGCATTTGCTTATGGGTAAACACAGGATATTTTCAGTTTTTCACATCAGACAGTGCCTCAGTGCTCAGGGTTTATGTATCTTTGTAGTCTTACATATCTTCGTGGTAGAATAGATTCCCAGAAGTGGTATTGCTTGAGCAAAGGTTATACACACTGAACATGTTGATAGTTATTGCCAAATTGCCATGAAAGAGGGCTGTCCAACTTTGTAAGGGAGGCCCCTTTCCTCTTACGTTGTTCCACACGGGAATTTCAATTTCACTGGTCTGGAATAAGCTGTTCTTTCTTCTCAACTTTTCCACTAGGAATAGCTTGAATTATGGCTCTCCCTTGGTTAAAAAAAAAAAAGAGAGAAAAAAAAAGGAAGGTTTAGCAAGTTACTTTGGGCTGCAGCCAGAGTGACTGTCACGTGCATCTCTCTCTTTTTCTCTCCTCTGTCTCCTACAATGGGCTCAGCTCTGTATCAGAAACGGCTGAGGTTCCTACATGCAGCAGCTTCCTTCAAAGGGGCAGGTACGTCAGGTCATATACACTCTGTGTTTTGAAAGAATTCATTTCCCCACTGACTTTCTGATAGGCTGCTTCTGGGTCAAGTTCTGTAGCCAATACTTTTTAATCTGGTTATCTATGAAGACCCCACTTGGAAAATATCCAGTCAGAATGGCAGTCTCCAGGACAAGTGGGGAACAGTGATGCAGCGTGGAGACGATTTGCTCACTTCCATCTTGGAGGCCGAGGGTGTAGCTTGGCTAGCTTAGTAGCTTCTTGGTGGTGCTTACTCAGTGTCCCTGGGTAGGGAAATCAGGTTTGCAGGACACGGAGGGTTGACTCAGCTCTGCTCTCAGCAGCAGATGGGAGTCACAGGCTCCATCTGGAAGAGGACCCTGCTCTTGCACTCCAGCTGGTTTGCTGCCTGCAATGTTGGCCAGCCTTTAATAAGAGAAAGCCAGTCGGGCGTAGTGGCTTATGCCTGTAATCTCAGCACTTTGGGAGGCTGTGGCGGGCAGGTCATGAGGTCAAGATATCAAGACCATCCTGGCCAACATTGTGAAACCCCGTTTCTACTAAAAATACAAAAATTAGGCCGGGCGCGGTGGCTCACACCTGTAATCCCAGCACTTTGGGAGGCCAAGGCGGGTGGATCATGAGGTCAAGAGATCGAGACCATCCTGGTCAACATGGTGAAACCCCGTCTCTACTAAAAATACAAAAAATTAGCTGGGCATGGTGGCGCATGCCTGTAATCCCAGCTACTCAGGAGGCTGAGGCAGGAGAATTGCCTGAACCCAGGAGGCAGAGGTTGTGGTGAGCCGAGATCGCGCCATTGCATTCCAGCCTGGGTAACAAGAGTGAAACTCCGTCTCAAAAAAAAAAAAAAAAAAAAAGAAAATACAAAAATTTGCTGGGTGTAGTGGTGCGTGCCTATAGTCCCACCTATTTGGGAGGCTAAGGCAGAAGAATTGCTTGAACCTTGGAGGTAGAGGTTGCAGTGAGCCGAGATTACGTCACTGAACTCCAGCCTGGTGACAGAGTGAGACTTAGTCTCAAAAAACAACCAAATAAATAAAAAATAAATAAATAAATAAAAATAAGAGAAGGCAGAAATCTGCATGTTTTGTGAATCATCTCCAATTTTTAAGACATGAGCTGATATCGTGCCAGTCCATTAAAACTGGTTTGTGTGCCATATGTGAATTAGGGCTTCTAATTTAGGTCCATACTGTTAACAAAAGACCATGAGATTTATGGAGGCAAAAGGGAGAACTTTATTTTCTGAAGGCAATCTGCAGATCGGGGAGACACAGCCTTTGGTGTAAAATCAAAGTGTGCTCTGAGAACGTGTCAGAGAGCAGGACATTATACAGGCAAAAACCCACAGAAAAGGAGGCAGGAACAGTCTTACAGTGTCTTACTTTGTCACCTACTCTAGAGTGCAATGGCACAATCACAGCTCACTGCAGCCTTGACCTCTTGAGCTCAGAGTCCACCCACCTCAGCCTCTCAAGTGTGCACATACTTGGCTATTTAAAAAATTTTTTGTAGACATGGATTCTCACTATGTTGTCCAGACCGGTCTCAAACTCCTGAGCTCAAGTGATCCTCCCGCTTCAGCCTCCAAAAGTGCTGTGATTACAGGTGTGAGC
This sequence comes from Aotus nancymaae, assembly GCF_030222135.1. NCBI lineage: Eukaryota > Metazoa > Chordata > Mammalia > Primates > Aotidae > Aotus > Aotus nancymaae. The sequence goes on along the minus strand of NW_026988443.1, from coordinate 26,989,257 downwards.
CATCGCACCTGGCCAGAACAGTCTCTTAATTGGCTGGTTCCAGGTTGTTGGTCAGTTGGTACTTGGTGGCCAGGTGGGGAATTTCCAGGTACAGTTGTTTTCAGGCACTGTTCTTTGACTTGGTCACAGAAAAACAGACTTTGCAACACTTTCCAAGGACACAGTGTTACCACTCCCCTCACCCTGCCATGACCTCTTGGTTCTGCTTTTAACTTTTGGGCCTCAGAACATGTTAATAATTTTTATAAATATAACTCAAAGAAAGTTAAACATCATTTTTTTTATTTGACAATGCTTCCTATATGGTTTTTTAACATACTAAACAAGTCCAATATGTCTCTCTTGGACTTCCAGGAGTTCCCCTTATTTTTGAGACAGAGTCTTGCTCTGTTGCCCAGGCTGGAGTGCAGTGGCGTGATCTCGGCTCACCGCAACCTCCACCTCCCAGGTGCAAGTGATTCTCCTGCCTCAGCCTCCTGAGTAGCTGGGACTACAGGCATGTGCCACCATGCCCAGCTAATTTTTTTATTGTTTTATTTTTAGTAGAAACATGGTTTCACCTTGTTAGCCAGGATGGTCTTGATCTCCTGACCTCGTGATTCACCTGCCTCAGTCTCCCAAAGTGCTGGGATTACAGGCTTGAGTCACCATGTCCGGCCTACGCCCAGCTAAGTTTTTGTATTTTAGTAGAGATGTGGTTTCACCATGTTGGCCAGGCTGGTCTTGAGCACCTGACCTCATGATCCACCCATCTCAGCCTCCCAAAGCCCTAGGATTACAGGCGTGAGCCACTGCGCCCGGCCTACAGGAGTTCCTCTTATGTCTAAGTTAGTTCAGGTCAAAAAAGACTTGATTTTATAATTTGAAATTTAATTTTGGGAAGTCTGTCAAATAGTGAAGGTTTAAAACACTTGATCAAAATAGGATCACAGGTCACTATGAATAAAATGAAAATGACAAAAGATTTCAGAGTCACAAAGCATAAGAAATTTTCCTGAGGAAACACGGAATGGACTCTGTTTCCTAGGCCAATTCCCTAAAAGGTAAAGAAAATTCTTTTATGATTTTTTTTTCATTAAAGAGCAAATCAGTGCTTTGAGAAAACCACTGGTCCAACACAGGGGCCCAGACTCTGGCCTTGCATCAGTGTTCTTTTGATATTAGTGTTCAATTTTTGGAAAAATATGTAGATTTCTTTTAATTTTAGCCAACTTGATCATACATGAAGTTTCTTTCACAGCTTAATCTTCTACAAACCATCTGCAACTTGTTTAAACCTTCAGTTTTGTTCTATACTTTTCCTTTTTTTTTTTTTGGCATTTGACCTTAGGTCAAAAATTCACTTTTCCGCTGGGTGTGGTGGCTCACGCCTGTAATCCCAGCACTTGGGAAGGCTGAGGTGGGCGGATCACCTGAGGTCGCGAGTTCAAGACCAGTCTGACCAACATGGAGAAACCCTGTCTCTACTAAAAAATCTGGGTGTGGTGGTGCATGCCTGTAATCCCAGCTACTTGGGAGGCTGAGGCAGGAGAATCACTTGAACCCAGGAGGCGGAGGTTGCGATGAGCCAAGATCGTGTCATTGCACTCCAGCCTGGACAGCAAGAGTGAAACTCCATCTCAAAAAAAAAAAAAATTTACTTTTCTTTCTCTCCTCATTAGTCCTTTCTCATGTAAAAGAACAAAATTACACTTTTTAACTGTTTTAAAAATAAAAAACACATTTTACTTTCTTTATACACTCTATATATAGAATTGTTTCTCTTATATCTAGTTTTATTTTATTTTATTTTATTTTTTGAGGTAGAGTCTCGCTCTGTCATCCAGGCTGGAGTGCAGTGGTGCCATCTTGGCTCACTGCAACCTCCGCCTCCCAGGGTCAAGCAATTCTCCTGCCTCAGACTCCCGAGTAGCTGGAACTACAGGCACGTGCCACCATACCTGGCTCATTTATAGTAGAGACAGGGTTTAACCATGTTGGCCAGGCTAGTCTTGAACTCTTGATCCACCCGCCTTGGCCTCTCAAAGTCCTGGGATTACAGGCACATCTAGTAGTTTTAATTATATATATAAACTATAATTTTAATTCTTAGTAGCCCTAATTTCTAGTGGAAAACTTAGGAAGTGCTTTTGAATTATTTTATATCAATATTTGTAGATGAAAACCATTTTGTAATTTTTTAGAAAGATATGTTTCCTCAATTTATTATTAACAGATCTATTGTTTTCTAAACATATGACTTAGACATTCTATGATTACTTATTATTTAACATAGCATGATTTTAAGACTTTAAATTAATTATTTGAAATGATGACACAGGTACTCTTCCTAATGTTTTTTTTCAGTTGTCTTGGGTCTCAAGTGCCCATGTGGTACCCAAGGACAGCTATGACGGGCAGACCCTGTTGCGGTCCCAAATTTACATACCAGATATAGAGCTCAGGACAGGATAGAGTTGTGAAGCTAATGCCTGGAGAATCCAACCCATCCCAGCATGGAAATGTTAGGAATAAAAAGTTCCTCTTCAAAAGGTTTAATTGTGTAATGTTCCTATCCTTTATTCAAAAGCCCAACTTCTTTGTACTCTCTTATTTCCAGCCTGCAGACCACCCTCCCACTCTAGTTATGCCCTGACACGCCCAGACATGTCCAGACATGTCTTGTACTGTAACAGACACACCACTCCCACCCTCTCCTTCTCTTACAAATTGCGTGCTAACCATATTTAGAAAAGTTTAATTCTTAGCCAACTGGGACTGGCTTAGTTTGTGCGGTCCAACCCTAGCCAAGAGGGGAAGGACACCGGGACAGGAGCTGCGTTAGGGATAAAAACCTCTTCTCTTCTTTGTTTGTTGTGCTCTTGTGATCATGACTGATGTAGGCAGCACCCTTCTGCAGAAGTAAATTACCTTGCTGAGAAAACTTTTTGCCTAAGTGCGAGTTCTTCTTTGTGGCACCAAGCATTTGTTTCCAACAGCAAGGAGGCAAAGCTGGGCCAGGGAGGATGGGGCCATATTGGGCTTGGTTTTGACTTACAGCTGGTGGTCAAGGAACTGAGGACATGTCCCCAGATCCCACCATGGCCAACCTGTCCAGACTCTAGAATTCAGATGCTGAAAACTGAAAAGAGGCTGACAGTAAGATGTGTGCAAGGCTTTGGGGAGCCCAACAGCCAGCCTTCACAGCTTTAAGTAAGCAACAGTTTTCTGACCTTAAAACATCTACAGAAACCACCTAAACCTGTCTAACCAATACATTCAGGCAAGAAGTCTGAGTCAAATTTAATACTGATAATTCTGAAGACATTTAATTTTACTTTGCCAACAATTTAAACTAGTTTTATTTACCAAAGCTTACTAGAGTCACATAAGCTAAAAGGCATTTGAGTTAGTTTCTATTTTTCTGATACAATATTTTGATTTAAGTGTTTATTTTTTTATTAAGCCAACTAATTAGAGCTCTTTCATATATTTTGGTAGTGAACTATCACGTACACATGACACATATAAACATTCAGCCAGAAGAAAATTTTAAAGCTTTACAAGATTCTTCATTTGTCAGTTTTCAAATAGTTTTTCTCCTCCCTGCAGACAGACTATCAAGCTGTAAGCAATTGTTAGCTAGGCAACCTGAAATTCGTACTTTGAAAGACATGATTAATTTGGTAAAAATTTACGTTTCAAAGACACAGAACTTAGATCTAAACACCATTATCTGCCAAGACAAAAAAGGGGTAGGTAAAGGCCCAGTCAAGACAAGCTTTCCAGGAAAAGTATCTTAAACAAATGTAAGGTTTGTTATGTAAACTAAGACATCTTTCTTGTTGAAAAGTTTCTAATGGTTTAAGTATGGGGATGCAGAGGGTCCTTACAAATGGAGATTTCTTTCATAGATGTAAATTTCTTTTACAAATAATTTCAAAATAGCCAGCTAAATACCAGGAAGTATTTTGGAAACCAATCTAGTTAGATTGGTCTTTTTAAATTAGGTTGTTTCTTGATCCGATTATTGACTTTAGGGCAGAGCCCTTTAACAAGGTAAAGGCAGCCTTTTCCATGCTTGGACTTAGCAAGTCTATTTTTGCCTGAGGGCCTATCTTTTATAAACACCTTAGCTAGCTCGTTTTTCTTTTGAACCAAAGGTACTTCTTCAAGTAGTTCACCAAAAGCAATAACCCTTAACCAAGGTTATGACTTGGTTAGTCAAAGAGGAACCAGGCATCTCCAAGAGGTGCAAAACAGTCCTCACAAGATCTAGAACTACCACAAAGTCAGCTCAAAGATAAAAAGTCTTTTTAGCCACAAATGGAACATAGCCTACACTTCTAACTAGCCATATTTTCTAGGATCTCAGCTTCTCAGCTGAGCACCTATGCATAAAGGCCCAAAGGCCCAAAGGCCCCCATATGCCCCATAGAAGGAAAAAGATGGGAAATCAAATCATGTTTTTGCTTTAATTTTGTCAAGAGAATTTCTAAAGCTAGCCATGTCACTATCAGTGTCCATGGAAGGAAAAAGGATCAATAACAAATGGGTACCCAAAAAAGGTCAAGAGTCAAACAAATAATTTAAAACAAATGGGACTGTTTCCCTGACTTGGAATTGAACCTAGGCTACAGCCACAAAAGCACAGAATCTCAGCCACTAGCCCATAGGGTGGAGTGCTTTTTGTAAAATCTACAGGGGATCAAAAGCAGGCAGTTTGAGTATAAAAATTATTTTAAGTGTTAAATAAAGTGAGCTCCAAGTTTCTCTTCAAAGAATCAGTATGTCCATATGTTCAGCTCTCTTATTCTTTGTTCTCCATTTTAAAGTTTAAATTCCTGCCTCTCTTCACCCCCTTGCCTCTAGTTTCAGTAAACAACTTTCCTGCCAGTTCTAATCAGTAGTTCACATCTGTTCCCCTGGTCACCTGCTCTGACCTGAGTCACTTTTAGTTACCTGTTCTGCAACCGTCTTTCTTACCAAACTGCTCACCCCACCACTCTGGCTCATACCCCTGCTCCCTTTAAATAGCCAATTGGAATTGGCTTAGATGGTGCAGTCCAACCCTAGCCAACAGGGGAACGACACAGCAGTAGGGGCTTCCTGAGTCAGGGATAAGAACCCCTTCCACTCCCCTGTTCATGTGCATGTGCTCGTCATTGCTCCATTCTTGAGACACACCTTTCTATAGAAGTAAATTGCCTTGCTGAGAAAATTTATATTTGAGTGCTAATGCTTTTACAGCACTGAAAATTTACATATAACATTAACTTTGTTTTAGGTCATGTTTTTACTCTTTAATTTTGTCAAGAGAATTTCTAGGGCTAGCCATGAAACTATTAAGTGTCTTTATAGTTTAACTTAATATTTTCATAAATACAATGAGGGCATTTGTTTTGAATGAGAGATCTCTAAGATTTTTTAAAATTTAGGAGGCTAATTTAAAGGATCTGTCAGCTGGCCATTGACATTTAGAGTTTTCAGTGGTGTACTAATTTCAATAATGACACAATCCAATTGACTCTTTATGGAAAGTCCAGGATGTAATTTTCCAGATATAGAGTAAGTTGTTTTTTGTTTTTTTTTTTGAGTTAAGAAACAGGTGTTTCCTGGGAAGGGTGTAGAAGAGGCAATGCCAAATATCTCCCCATGCAAAAAAGTTCACTCCCAGGAACAGGCTAAGTTGGCAAAAGACTCTAGTTGCCACAGATGGTTAAGGATGATGGTATTTGTGCATACCCTGCCTCCAGCAACCTACAAGTTTGTGGGGGGTCACTAGTCACAGACCTGTTAATCTATGACACTAGGAAGACTCTCCTGGAACTGGACTTTCCCAGGAGTAACCTAGCAACAAGGGCTGAGACAACAAAATCCCCATAGAGAATTTTTTTTTTTTTTTGAGACAGAGTCTCACTCTGTCACCCAGGCTGGAGTGCAGTGGCACAATCTCAGCTCACTGCAACCTCTGCCTCCCGGGTTCCAGTAGTTCTTCTGCCTCAGCCTCTCAGGTAGCTGGGACCACAGGCACATGCCACCATGCCCAGCTAATTTTTTGTACTTTTAGTAGAGATAGGGTTTCACTATGTTGGCCAGGCTGGTCTCAAACTCCTGACCTCATGATCCACTCGCCTTGGCTTCCCAAAGTGCTGGGATTACAGGTGTGAGCCACCACTCCCAGCCCCCACAGCAACTTCTTAAGACAAACTCCTCCAAGAGCTTGACATGTTCAGAACAAAAAGTGTGTTGAAGCCAGGCACTGTGGTTCATACCTGTAATCCCAGCACTTTGGGAGGCCAAGGCAGGAGGACTGCTTGAGCCCTGTGAGGCAGGATAATAGGGTCTGGAGGCAGGGAACATAAGGCCAATTCACGCTGACATCCTAGAACTAAATCAAATGGAAACACTTCAGCTATGACAGGAAATACCCTCTCCATTTACATAGGGCATACACTGAGTAAATGACTTTGTAACTCTACTTCATCCCCTTCATTTACATAGGGCGTACGCCAAGTAACAAATGGAAACCTCTAGAGGGTACTGAAACCCCAGAAATTTCTGTAATGGAGCTCTTGAGCCCCTGTGTTCAGGACCACTCCTATCCTAGGGAGTGTACTTTTGTTTCCAACAAATCTCTGCTTTTGTTGCTTCCCTCTTTCCTTGCTTTGTTTGTGCATTTTGTCCAGTTCTTTGTTGAAGACTCCAAGAACCTGGACACCTTCAACTGGTAACACCAGGAGTTCGAGACCAACCTGGGCAACACGGTGAGACCCTGTCACACTTTTTTAAAGTGTGCACTTTTATTTTCTGACAGAAAAGAGACCCTGTCTCTATAAAAAATTTCAAAATTGGCCAGGAGTGGTGGCAACCACCTGTAGTTCTAATTACTCAAGAGGCTGAGGTGAGAGAATTGCTTGGAGGTTGAGGCTACAGTGAGCCATGATTGTGCCACTGCCCTCCAGCCTGGGCAGCAGAGCAAGACCCTGTCTCAAAGTAATGTTGAGCAGAACCACAAACTGAGCAGTCTGCAGAACTGGCTTGAACAAGAGGTCTTCTAGGGGCTTAGGCTCATGTTCTACCTCTTTTTGTGACAGAATGACACAGAAAGAAGATGACAAAGAAAAGACTATTTCAGTGAAAAAAGGGATCAAACAATAAGAATATTCATATCAAAAACTACCAAAAAGCACACCAGCGCTCTACACCCAAAACCAGTCACACAAATCCTTTTTTCCCTGTGTTAGTCAGTTCTCACGCTGCTAATAAAGACATACCCAAGACTGGGTAATTTATAAAGGAAAGAGGGTTAATGGACTCACAGTTCCACAGGGCTGGGGAGGCCTCACAATCACGGTGGAAGATGAAGGAAGCGCAAAGGGACGTCTTACATGGCAGCAGGCAAGAAAGCGTGTGCAGGGGAACTCCCCTTTATAAAACCATCAGATCTTGTGAGACTTGCTGTCAGGAGAACAGCACAGGAAAAACCTGCCCCCATGACTCAGTTACCTCCCACCGGGTCCCTTCCGTAACACATGGGGATTATTACAATTCAAGGTGAGATTTTGGTGCGCACACAGCCAAACCACAGCACTCCCATTAATCAAGATTATGTTGAGGAGATAAACAGTTACTTTTTCCTGTCTGCGCAACTGGGATTCACAGCAAGACAAGCTGGGGAGCCTGACTGCTGAGGAATTCTTACCCTTTTGCCTGCTTGTCAGGCCCTGGCTTCCCTTCACTATGCCTTCTAGAAGAGCAGAGTGGCTTTGGTGAGCCGCTAACAGCACCAAAACTGCAGGGTTCAAGGGAAAGCTTCCCCCTTGCCTTCTGAAAGTTCACTGAAAAATCACCTCACAAAGGAGATGAGCAGAACTGGCATACGGAGTTATCCATGTGCCCCAGAGTGATTACCCCCTTCCTGAGAAACGGAAGGTCTCAAGGAAAAACCCACCACTTCACTGAGGAGTGAGAATATCTAGCAGAACAGAACTCGGGGCTGGAATTGTGTGGGAAGTCTGAGGCTCAGGAGAAAGGTACGCAGTTGTCTGCAACCTTGGAGGAGCTGGAGGGGCTCAAAGGGCTTTTGGTGGTACCCTCAGGGTCCTTGCAATGTTCCAGGCACAAAGAGTGTGGTGGCAAGATGGAAAAGATGGAAGTGGAATGCAAATGAGGGAGCAGGGAGATACAGGGCTCCTTGTTTTAGGGTCTGAGAGCCTTTCAAGCTTTCAGAGACATTTGTTAATTGTTCCAGTTAGTCGCCTTTAAAAATTTAGAGAGACTGACAATTGTGTTTGGAACTTTCAAAAATGCTGATACTTTGAGATTCCAGATTCTTCTTTGTTCTAATTGTGTGCATCGTTTAATTTAGATACGTCTCCCGGGTCAATCTTGTCTGGGGGCATAAGATGACAAGAGCAATCCTTGGTAGTGATTAGTTAAGTCCATGAACCAGGAGCACCAGCAGAGGACTTAGGGGTGTTTCAGGAAAAGGGCCCATTCCAGCCAGGGGTGGGGCAGGAGGGCACCTGGGGATGTGCTGTTGACCCCAGACTCACTAGGTGTAGGGTGCAAGTACAGACATGGAGTCAGCCTTGTAAGGTACATTACCTAACCTCCCTGAGGCCCTATTTTCTCAACTGTAAAAACAGTGGTTTGATGATATGCTAACAGCAACTTCTAAGAAGATGAATATTGGCCAGGTGTGGTGGCTCACACCTGTAATCCCAGGATTTTGAGAGGCTGAGGTGAGCAGAGCACTTGAGGCCAGGATTTCGAGACTAGCCTGGGCAACATGGAGAAACCCATCTCTACTAATAATACAAAAATTAGCTGGGCGTGGTGGTGCATACGTACATATAGTCCCAGCTACTTGGGAGGCGGAGGCAGGAGAATCATTTGAACTGGGGAAGCGGAGGTTGCAGTGAGCCAAGATGGCGCCACTGCACTCCAGCCTGGGTGACAGAGCGAGACTCTGTCTCAAAAACAAATAAATAAAATAAAATAAAATAAAAAGATGCAGGCTGGATGCAGTGATGCAAGCCTGTAATCTCAGCACTTTGGGAGGCCAAGATGGGAGGATTGCTTGAGCTCAGGAGTTCAAGACCAGGCTGTGCAACATGGCGAAACACCGTCTCTACAAAATATACAAAAATTAGCTGCACATGGTGGCACGTGCTTGTAATTCCAGCTACTCAGGAGGCTGAGACAGGAGAATTGTTGAACCCAGGAGGCAGAGATTGCAGTCAGTGAGCCGAGATCAGGTCACTGCACTCCAGCCTGGGTGACAGAATGAGACTTTGTCTCAAAAAAAAAAAAAAAAAAAGGATGCGTATTATGTGCTGGGCACATTATGTACTTATTAGCTATGGGTGATCATGTAATTTTGTGTGCCTCAGTTTCCCAATGTATAAAATGGGAATAAGGACAGCACTAATCTCAGAGGGTTACTATGAGGACTAAATGTGAAGTGCTTAGAATAGTGCTTAGCATATTCTAAATTTCTAATAAATGTTAGCTATTATTTTTGATATTTCTGATTATCACAAACAGGTCCTGAAAACAGATATTAGTATACCCATAGTTATAGATAAACCAAGGGCTTTGAGAGATTAAATAACGTCCCTAAACCATGAGGCTAGGATTCCATAGAACTGGAGCCCCCCAGGGTATGAGCATCTCCTCCTGATGCAAGCTGTTGGCAGGAAGTGTAGGTGAACCTCTCCATAGGGCTGCTTGAGTGTCCTCACAATATGGCATCAGAGTGATCTAAGAGGGAGCAAGGTGGAAGCTACAGTGCTTTTATAACCTAGCCTTGGAAGTCACACATCATTACTTATGCCACATGCATTCTATTCTTATTTCATTTTTAGAGACAGGGTCTTTCCCTGTCACCCAGGTTGGAGTGCAGTGGCACGATCACAGCTCACTACAACCTCCCAGGCTGAAGCAATCCTCCCACCTCAGCCTCCTGAGTAGCTGGGACTACAGGCATGTGCCACTAGGCCTCACTAATTTTTGTATTTTTTGTAGAGATTGGGTCTCATTGTGTTGCCCAGGCTAGTCTTGAACTCCTGAGCTCAAGAGATCCTCCAGCCTTGGCCTCCCAAAGTGCTAGGATTACAAGCATAAGCTACTGTGCCCAGCTTCATTCTACTCATTGGAATAGAGTTGCTAGTTTAAGCAAAACTAAAACAAAAGGATGCGCAGTTAAATTTGAATTTGAGCTAAACAATGAATACACTTTTAATGTAAGTCTATCGCTTGCAGTATTTGGGACACACTTATTCTACAATTTATTTGTTGTTTATTTGAACTCAAATTTAACTGGGCATCATATATTTTATCTGGCAATCCTATGTTAGAAGCCAGTCATTTAGTCCAGCCCACTTTTTTTCTTTTTTTCCAAGTGAGCTGGTGAAGAAAAATGTGGTGGCTTCCACTGTTGAAGGGAGGAATGTCCAATAATTTGTCGAGGTATTTTTCAACCACCACAAGCAGGAGTTTGAAAAAGTTCATCTGGTTCTGGGGTCTGTGGATAATTGCATGTGAGTCTAACAGGATAAAGCGGTAGTTCAGGGCTAAGCAACGTGTTCTTCCAAACGGTCTTGCACATTTATCAGAAATCACACACATTATCTTATCTGAGCCTCAGACAGCTCTGTGGAGTAGTTGAGAGTGGCAATTGCAATCCCCACTTGACAGGTGAGGAAACAGATTAAGCACCTGCTCCAAGGTGATATGGGCAGAAATGGTGGAGGGGGCAACGAATCCTCCTAATCTCAAGTCTGGCATTTGTTCTGCTCCACCCAGTCACATTCTAACACAGTACTGATGTCTCCACTACATGTCTTAGATTCATTTTCTATCTTCTGCCATGTTGTTATCTCAAATAGGTGATGGGATTTGTGGCTCCTTGCAGCAGTGCTGGGTGACAGCAGAAGACTATTAGAGAAGCTGAGGCTGGAGGGCAGCCTTCTATCTCCACATCCACAAGCTCTGAGACTCATCCTGGCTGAGACCGTAGGCTTCAACCCATTCCTCACAGACCCTTTGTGTTGACTGGTTCCACAGTGCTGACAGGAACCCCATTCCTTTGCACCAGGAGGCCATCAGCCTCACATAAGAAAGCTGAGGAATAGTCAGCCCAAATAGAGAATTACTCTCCTGTAATTTGTATTATAATACATTTTAGGCTGGGCATGGTGGCTCATGCCTGTAATCCTAGCATTTTGGGAGGCCAAGGTGGGCAGATCACTTGAGGCCAGGAGTTCTAGACCAGCCTAGGTAACATGGCAAAACCTTGTGTCTACTATTATTAATATTAGCCAGGTGTGGTGGTGCACACCTGTAGTCCCAGTTACTTAGGAGGCTGAGGCAGGAGAATCACTTGAATCTGGGAGGCAGAGTCTACAGTGAGCCAAGATCACACCACTGTACTCCAGCCTGGGCGACAGAGCAAGACTCTGTCTCTGAGAAAAAAAAAAAGAAGAAAAGAAAGAAAAGAAAGTTTAGATATAAGAAAATCTGAAAGAATAGTATAATAGATATCCGTACTCCTTCCACCTACACTCAGTAATCCTTACTACATTTTCCCTGTTGGCTCTGTCAATCTTTTAACCTATTTTTATTGTGTATTTTGGTTCACTCCTAGCTACTTTGTAACCTGCGTTATCTAAGTACGTGTTCCTATGTAACCATTAGTCTATAATCACACATAAGAGAATTAATTATGATTTGCTAGTATCATTTAACACTGAGTCATGTTCAAATTTCTCCTATTGTACCTAAAATATCTTCCTTATCCAATCAAGGCTCATCCATGTGCCCTTTAGTTTCTTTTAATTTAGAACAGTAACGTCTCATGAGATCAGGCCAGTTATCTTGTAGATGGCTGTTTTAGTTTGTTCTCATGCTGCTAATAAAGACATACTTGAGACTAGGTAATTTATAAAGCAAAGAGGTTTAACTGACTCACAGTTCAGCATGGCTGGGGAGGCCTCAGGAAACTTACTGCCATGGTGGAAGGGAAAGCAAACATGTTCTTCTTCACATGGTGGCAGAAGGAGAAATGCAGAATGAAGGATTGGGGAAAACTCCTCATAAAACCATCAGGCCTCATGAGAACTCACTATCATGAGAGCAGCATGAGAGTAACTGCCTCGATTCAATTACCTTCCACAGGGTCCCTTCCATGACATGTGGGGATTATGATAACTACAATTCAAGATGAGATTTGAGTGGGGACACGACCAAACCATATCAATGGTTCCATGTTCTGGATGCCCAGTATAAAGACATTTCCTGATTCCAGTATAGTTGGATATGGGCCTGTGACCAAATTCTATTCAATGACATATATGTGAAAGTATTGTGTGAAGTTTCTGGGAAGTCTGCTGCTGCCTGGAATATGGGTATGATGGCTGGAGCTCTGGCATTCATTTTAGACCTGAAGATCGGGGTCACCCTGCAGGGATGATGGAAGCAAAAGCTGGGAAGAGCTTAATGTAGCCACCAATACCAGCTCTGTCTGCCTACTTCCCCACCTCTTTACCTGAGAAAACAGAACCTTGTTTGTGTATATGTGTGCATTTTTTTAAATTAATTAAAAAAATTTTTTTAGATCCACCTCATCCTCCAGGGTAGCTGGGACTACAGGTGTGTGCCACCACACTTGGCTAATTTTTGTAGTTTTTGTAGAGATGGGGTTCCACTATGTTACCCAGGGTGGGTGGGACCTTGTGTGCTTAAATCCCTGTTAAGTCACTTAGTCAAATTTAATCCTAGCTAATAAACAAGCCAGACTGAGGCCTACTATAGTTTTATATTTGCTTAGAAGAGATGTTATGTGCTTCCCACTTGGCTAAAACATGTTTTAGGATTTCTCTTTCCTGCAGGTGCAGACCTCTGGTCCCGGTACACCATGGGAAAGCTCTCAGACGATGTTACCTATCCTCTAGTCTGGCCACCTGTGATGTTGAACGAGTCTTGGCAGCCAGGGAAAATTTCTCTAAGAACCTTGTGGTTAGACACGTAAGAAATAAAGTCACTGTGGCTTGTCACATGTAAGAGGACAGCAGTGGACAGGGCATAGTGGTGTGTGTGCAGGAGCAATGTGGGAATGATCTGGAATTTGTGAACTACCTGGGAAGCAATACAAGGATAAGGCTCCAAAGGGCAGGGCTTCAGGAGAGGAAACAGATGAACATTGCACTCCTTGCATTCCTGCCAGCCACAAAGGTTTCCTGCATGCTGAAATCTCCATCCGGAAAGTGTCCCATAGGAAACAAAAAGTGTTACAGTGTGTGGAGGTCACCTGGCTGCTGCACCACCTGACACCCCGTTAATCACTCAAGTTGGTGGGTTCAGGAACAAAGCTGTGGGCTACAACAAGCCCAGTGCTTCTGTAGTGGAGAGGGGATTCGCTTTGGGCTTGGCAAGTTTATGGGAGTCTTTGATTTCTCCCACTGACTGCTTAAAAGCAGAGCTCCATTTAAATTCTATTCCTTCTGGAGAGATCTGTCCTGAGACCAGGGTGAATGGTTCACTCCTCCCTGCATCTGGCTGGCACCCAGGGCACTGTGCTGCCCAAATGCTTTGAAGATAGCAGGTAGTTTCCTTGATCTATTTCCTAATGTGCGTCCCAGCCATGGCCCACGTGGTTTCTGCCTGCTCCAGCGCCACCAAGGCCAACACAGGGGTCATGCTTGGAGAAAGCCTCCAACTCTTTGCAGCTTCTCCAGACTTGGGTGCCAGTGCTTTCGGGTTCTCCTTATCCTCTTTGCTGGGTATCACTGCCTCAGTCACGGTTGAAATCTGAGACACAGGGTTCTTAATGGGCTTCCACAGCCATGCAGAATTGATACCCTTTAGCCTGGCTAATGTGGTTAAGCTAGCAAGCTTATTATCCCTTCCAAGTCTGAAATGCCTTAACGCAGTGAAAGATCTGCCCCCAAATGACCCTTAAAAGTGACTCTAATGGTGAGCCCTTAATGCTGATTATGTGACGGGATCTTCTTAATGTTATTTTTGAGACAGGGTCTTGCTCTGTTGCCCAGGCTGGAGTGCAGTGGCGCAATCAGAGCTCACTGCAGCCTTGACCTCCCAGGCTCAGGTGATCCTCTCCACTCAGTCCCCTGAGCAGCTGGAGTTACAGGTGCATACTACCATGCCTGGCTAATTTCTTATTTTTTTTTTTATTTTTGAGATGGAGTTTCACTCTTGTTGCCCAGGCTAGAGTGCAATGGCGTGATGTTGCCTCACCACAAACTCCACTTTCCCAGTTCAAGAGATTCTCCTGCCTCAGCTTCCCAAGTAGCTGGGATTACAGACATGTACCACCATGCCCGGCTAATTTTTTGTGTGTTTAGTAGAGATGGGGTTTTTCCATGTTGGTCAGACTGGTCTCGAACGCCCGACCTCAGGTGATCTGCCCGCCTCAGCCTCCCAAAGTGCTGGGATTGCAGGTGTGAGTCACCGCACCTGGCTCTTTTTTTATTTTTATTTGTAGAGATGGGTCTCCCCATGTTGCCCAGGCTCATCTTGAACTCCTGGTCTCAAGTAATCCTCCAGTTTGGACTCCCAAGTGCTGGGATTATAAGCATGAGCCACCGTGCCCAGCCCGTGTGAGGGAGTCCTGAAAATTCTGTGTAGTTCATCATGTGGGAGAGGTAGCACCCAGGGTGGTTAAGGACTTGGCCTGGGTTTGAATCCTGCCTGCTCTCTTTACTAGCTGTTTTACCTTGAGCAAGTTCTATAACCTCTCTATGCCCCAACTGTAAAAATGGGGTTGTTAGATAATAGAAAGACCTACTGCTTATGAGCTGTTTTAGAATTAAATGAGTGAATACACAGAAAGCACACAGTACAGTGCCTGGGACATAGGACTCTCCCAACGTTACCTGTTACTAGGAGTTGACTGAATTTTCTCCTAAAGTACCTGCAGGGCTGGTTCTGTGGACAGCTTTTATGCTTCTGAGGGCTGGATCTTCTGCAGACAGAAGCTGACGAGACAGGTAGCACTTACTTATGTTACAGTTTTGATTTCTGCCCCCACTCTGAACTCTTTGAAGGCAGAGGCTATGTTTATCATCCATTGATTCAATCAACTGGACTAGGCCTCTGCTGCATGCCGGGCATTGCGGATATAGAGATAAAGGTGAATGAAAAACACCGACGTGGTCCTACCTTTCCTCAAATCTGTCCCACAAATGTAGGTTGAAGAAACTGAGTAAGGTTGATCTGAATTCTTTTGAATAGAGAGTCAGTTTTTACACTCATACGAATGTCCTCATGCCTTTGACACCTGCCCAGTTTCACGCTGGGAAAGGCAGTATTATTTTGGAAGTTTTGACAGGTTGTGTGGGTTGCCCACCTTGGTTGGCTGTTTGCTGACAGGAAACCAGTCTGAGGGTAGTATTTGATTTAGCCGCCTGGATCTTGGAAGTTCCTCATTTACAAACTATCAGTGTTGATGCTACTTTTGAAAAACTTTAAAAAAGCTTAAAATATCAATGTGTATGGTACAAAATATCCATATTTGTGTCTGCCAGTGGCTCAGTTTTGGAGAAGAGATTTGCTGACAGTAAGGAAATACAACTAGGAAGCCATGCCTATGTTCCAGGCACAGCAGGTCCCTGTAGCCCCTGGTCCTGGTGACTGTGAAAAAAGGAGACAGTCTAGAAATAGGTGTAATCATGTCAATGTCTTTGTTTAACTTTCTTATCAAGATAAACTGTGATTCTGAACAACATGTGCTGTTCTGAATTCAACACTCCACTTTCCATTCTGTTCAAAGGTCACGTATACTCCTGGGAATACTCACGGTTCTTACTTCATGGCTATGCAGGTATTTGTTGCCACACTACTTAAATACATTAAATATCATTTACAGTAACATAAAAATCAAATGCTTAAGAATAAATCTAATGAAAGAGGTGCCAGGGATCTGTATCAATATGAACAAATTATTAAAATTAAAGGCAGCCTAAATAAATGAAGAGAGATGCTATGCTCATTGCTCGAAAGACTCAACACAGTTAAGATGTCAACTCTCCTCAGAGTGATCTGGAGATTCAATGTAATCCCAATAAAAATCCCAGCAGGACATTTTGTGAGAATTGGAAAGCTGATTTTAAAATTTACATAAAATGGAAAAGACCTAGAATAGTCAAGACAAACTCTGAAAGAAAATGAATAAAGTTGGAACACTTATAATAGCAGATAGCAAGATTTACTACAAAGTTCCCATTATTGGCCAGGTGTGGAGGCTCATGCCTGTAATGCCAGCAGGTTAGGAAGCTGAGGTGAGTGGATCACTTGAGCCCAAGAGTTCAAGTCCAGCCTGGGCAACATGGCAAAACCACATCTCGACAACAACACGTTGGCTGTGTGTGTTGGCAAGTATCTGTGGTCTCGGCTACCCGTCAGGCCGAGGTGGGAGGACTGCTGGAGCCCAGGAGGTTGCGGCTGCAGATCTTGCCCTTGCACTCCAGTCTGGAGGACAGTGAGACCCTGTCTCAAAAAAATGTTCCCATTTGTGAACCCCCCAAATTTGAGACAGGTCTCAGTTAATTTAGAAAGCTTATTTTGCCAAGGTTGAGGATGCACACGCGACACAACCTCAGGGGGTCCTGACATGTGCCCAACCTCATGAGGTCTGTCCAAGGCAGTCAGAGCACAGTTTGGTTTTACACATTTTAGGGAGATATGAGAAATCAACATATGTCAGTTGAACACTGGTTTTGTCTGGAAAGGCAGTAGAACTTGAAGCAGGGAGGGGCTTCCAATCATAGGTAGATAAGAGACAAATGGCTGTATTCTTTTGAGGAGGCAATCGGATACAAATTTATGTCAGTCAGCGGAGGGGTGACTTTGAATAGAATGGGGGCAGGTTTGCCCTAGGCAGTTCCCTGCTTAACTTTCGCTTTAGCTTAGTGATTCTGGGGGTTTAAGACAGTTTCATTTCACATATTATTAAGACAATATGACAATGACTCCAGATTAGACAAATACACTAATGGAAGAGAACAGAGGATTCAGGAGGAGGCCAATACCTATGTAGTCACCTGATTTATAATAAAGATAGCACTCCAATTCAGGGGCAAAGGATGGTCATTTTAGCAAGTAATACTGGATTGACTGCACATCTATATGAAAAAAATGAACTTTTTTCTCATATCATATACCAATATTAATTCCAAATGGATCACAGACCTAGATTTGAAAGGTAAAACAATACACTTTTAGAAAAAAATATAGGAGAATATTGTCACAACCTTGTAGGCAGAGATTTCTTAATCAGAAGATAGAAACCACTAACTATGAAATTTAAAAAACTGTTAAATTAGGACTTATTTAAGATTAAGAACTTCTGTACTTTTGTTCTTCAAAAGATTAAGAGAATTAAAAGACAAGCCACAAAATGGGAGACATGTTTACAATACATTTATCCAAAGAAAGACTAGTATGCAGAATACTTTAGAAAAAGACAACAAATCTACAAGGAGACATTCTGTAAAGAGGGTATCTAAACGGTCCAACACAAATCTAAAAAGTGCTCTACATCATTTGATATTGGGGAAATGCAAAATTAAAGCCATTATTATTATTAGTTTTTGAGACAGAGTCTTGCTCTTTTGCCTGGGCTGGAGTGCAGTTATGTGATCTTGGCTCACTGCAACCTCCACCCCCTGGATTCTAGCAATTCTCCTGCCTCAGCCTCCAGAGTAGCTGGGACTACAGGCCTGTGCCACCACACCTGGCTAATTTTTGTATTTTTAGTAGAAACAGGGTTTCACTATGTTGGCCAGGCTGGTCTCCAACTTCTGACCTCAGGTGATCCACCCACCTCGGCCTCCCAAAGTGCCAGGATTACAGGCCTGAGCCGCTGCACCCGGCCTCCATTATTATATTTTACTACATATATGCAGAATGGCAAAACTTGAAAAATATTGGCAAGGATGCAGAGCAACTGGAACTTTGACATACTGCTGATAGGAGTGTTTACTGGAAAACTGGGAATCTATTACAGCTAGACATATGCTTTCCTATGATACAACCAGGTACGTATCCAAAAGAACTGAGTGCAGGTAACCAGCAAAAGATATATGCAAGAATGTTCACAGCAGCTTGATTTACAATAGCCCCCAAATGGAATCAGTTTAAATCTCTCCATCAGGAGACTGGATAAATCAATTGTGCTTTAGTCACACAATGGAATACTTCTCAGCAATGAAAAAGAAACTAATGTGACAACACAACATGGATGATTCTCACAGACATTATGTTGTAAAAAACAAGCCAGAAACAAAGAATGCCTATTATTCGATTCTATTTATATGAAGTTCAGGACCAGGCAAAACTATTCGATCATGATAGAAGTCAGGACAGTGGTTACTTTGGTAGGGGTGGGGTGTGGACTGAAAGGAAGCCAAAGAAGTTTTCTGGGGTGCTAGAAATATCTCATACTATAAAGATTCATTGAGATGAACACTTAAGATTAGGCATTTTTAGTAAACGACGCTGGATCATTTGTACATCCATATGGAGTGAAATGAGAGTGGTCTCCCTACCTCACTTCCCTGTGTGTGTGGAAGCTATTCATAACACCAAAATTAAAGTACATGTGATACCTCCTCCTTAAATTAAGAGTATAATATGGCATTTAAAATGTTTTAAAGAGTTTGCTGCAACATAGAAAATGCCTACAACATTGGGTGAAAAGAGTAGACCTAAAAATTCTATACAAAGAGTGATCACAACTGTGTAAAAGTATGTAGAGAAACAGAAGGAAGTGACGCTGAAGTGTTAACGTCGTTACTGGTTGTCTCGAGGTGGTGAAATTATCGGAGGACTTGTTTCTTATTTTCATTTGTTGGTAGCTTACAAAATTTCAAGACTTTTGTAATGGCAGAGTGAGCTTTTTGTTTTTGTGAGACAGGGTCTCAATCTGTCACCCAGGCTGAAGTGCAGTGGTATGATCTTAGCTCCCTACAGCCTCAACTCCCAGGTGCAAGCGATCCTCCCACCTCAGCCTCCAGAGTAGCTGGGACTACAGGCGTGTGCTACCATGCTTGGATAATTTCTTGTATTTTTCTGTAGAGACTGAATTTCATCATGTTGCCCATTTTATTCCATATGGTGTCCAACTCCTGGGCTCAAGCAATCGACCTGCCTTGGCCTCCCAAAGCACTGGGATTACAGGCATGAGCCACTATGGCTGACTGGCAGAGTGAACTTTTAAAAAGAATTTTTTGCTTCTAAAATCAAAACTCTCCCCTTCAAGCTCCGCTGTCAACTGCTGTCCTGCCTGTTAATGTTTCAGGCTTTCCTGCTTTCTATTCTCCCAACAAAATATATTCCTATTTCCCTTGGCGGAGCCTTCTGACTTGCTCTCTCACACCTTGACTTTTCCATTGAAAGACAGAAGCCTTTTGGGCTGGATCCTGTTTCTCCTCAAGTTAATGAAAGACACCCAGGGCAGGAAGGCTGTGTGTGAATGCTCCCCTGTTGGCCAAGACAAGGGGTCAGAGTAATAGAGTTAAGGGTATGTTCAGAGGAAGAATGAATTTTCACGAACCTGGTGAATAAACAATTGTTCTACAGCAGTGGTGAGAAATGTTTCACTTTAGACACCCTAGGAGGGCACCAGCTGCAGTCTGAGGAGGAAGTCTCTTCCTGCATTTCACAGGACCAGCGCTCTCCCCGCTTCCCTGAGGATCCACAGAGCTGCAGAAATAGAAGCCGTCTCTTCCCTCTGGAAAAGTAGCAGCAACTGGACAGAGAAGAAACAAGAAGCCTGGGGCTGTGACATTTCCAAGACCAGACAGAGGACTGTGAGAGGCTAAGGCTTGACAGTTTCTGTGGGGAGGGGTGACGGACTGGATGAGGTGGCGGGGGAGGAGGGCATGAGGATGTCAAAGGAGGGAAGGGTTCCAGGTGTAGTGGAATCCTTCACAGTCTTCAGCACATGTTATCCTTGGAAAATGTAGGGTGTAGCTCCCTCCTTCTGGTCACTGAAGGAAACTGGGTGGCAAAGTGCAGGTAAAGACAAGCTGTGACAGAGCATGGCAGGAACCCAGGGACCTGGGGAGCAGAATTCTAACACCTTCACCTCAGATTCAGCCAGAGCAGCTCCATTTCCATCATTCCATATGCCAGTTCTACTGGTTAACATTTGCTACCTAACGAGTCTTTCCCAAGCTTAGTGGCTTAGAACATCCATCTTTTATCGAGCTTATGATTCTGTGGGCCAGCAATGTACGCTGCGCTTAGCTGGAGGTGGTTTTGGTCAGGACCAGTTTCAGCTGGTGTTGGCAGGGGCTCGCTCATGCCTCTGTGGAGGGCTTCTGGGAATTTGGGGCTGCCTGTCAGCTGGGATTTCTGGGTTCTGCTCTATGGGGATCTTTCATTCTCCAGCAATGGAGGAATAACTTGGGCTCATTCATAGGGCAGCCCCCAGATTCCAGGTGCTGGAAAAGCAGGCAAACCCCAATTCACAAGCATATTTCAAGGCTATCATTTTTATATTTGCTGCTATTTCAACATAGCCACAGAGCCAAACCCAGATTCCAGGGGTACAGAAATCGGCTCCTGCTTATGAGTGAAGAGCTGCAGTCTACTGTCTCGTACCTGCAGGGGTGGGGAGAAGTTATGGACATTTGAAATGTAGATTCTCACATCCCCAAGCAGACCTGTTGGATCAAATTCATGGAAAAGGGGCCACTATGTCCTCTGGGTTATTCCCTCCTCCTTCATATTTTTAAATATTTGATACTTATAAAACATTATATGTGACATATATATGTGGGCATATATATATATATTTTTTAAATAAAACACAATAATATAATGTACATTAATGAACTTACTACCCAGACAAAAACCTGGGTCATTAACAACTTATTTATATTTCCCTAAGTGTCTTTCTCTTATGCCTTCCTCCTACCTCTCCCCGGGATGTAACATTTCACATTTTAGGATTTCCGTTCCATTAAAAGACTTAAAAATACAGTTTTGTCTCTTTGGTATCAATGCCTGAGCAACATACTGCTGAGTCTTGCTTGTTTCTTTCCTTTTTTTTTTTCGCTCCAATAAAAAGAAGTTTATTTACTTACTTCTTGAAATTTTTATTGTGCTAAAATATTGATAACATAAAATTTCTGATTGTAACCATTCTGAAGTATACAATTCGGCAGTATTTATTACATCAGCAGCGTTGTGCAACCACCACCATTGCGGGTTTCCAAAATTTTATCATCGCCGCAAACAGGAACTCTGTACCTATTAAGCAAGCACTTCCCATTTCTGGCTTCTCCCAGCCCCTGGTAAAGTCCAATCTACTTTTTGTTTCTATGCATTTCCTTATTCTAGATACTTTATTATAAGTGGAATCATATAATATTTTGTCCCTTTTGTGTCTGGCTTCTTTCACTTAGTATGTTTTCAAGGTTTATTCATGTTGTAGCATGTACCAATTTTATTCCTTTTTATAGTGAATAGTATTCCATTGTATGCATTTGTCCATTCCTCTGTGGATGGAAGCTTGGATTGCTTCCACCTTTTGGTCATTGTGAAAATACTGCTATGAATGTTGGTGTACATGTCTCTGAGTCTCTGATTTTAATTCTTTTGGGTGTATACCTTGAAGTGGAATTGCTGGGTCACATGGCAACTCAATGCTCAGCTTTTTGAGGAACCATAAAACTGTTTTCTACAGCAGCTGCACCATTTTACATTCTTACTAGCAAGGTAATGTACCAGGGTTCTAACTTTTCCACATCCCTGCCCACATGTGTTACACACAAACACACACACACACTCACTACTAGTAGGTGTGGTGCTTTACTGTGGTTTTGATTTGCATTTCCCTATTGACATTTTCCAATTAGTGTTCAGTGTCTTTTTCTTTTTTTTCTGAGATGGAGTCTGGCTCTGTTACCCAGGCTGGAGTGCAGTGATGCGAGCTCAGCTCACGGCAACCTCCGCCTCCCAGGTTCAAGCGATTCCTTTGTCTCAGCCTCCTGAGTAGTAGCTGATACTGCAGGTGCATGCCACCATGCCCAGCTAATTTTTGTATTTTTATCAGGCTGGTCTCAAACTCCTGGACCCAAAGTGCTGGAATTACAGGTGTGAGCCACTGCCAGGCCTTGAGTATCTTTTTATGTGCTTTTTGGCACTTTATGTATATTTTCTGGAGAAAATGTCTATTCAGATCCTCTGCTCATGCTTTAATTGAGTTGTCTGTCCTTTTGTTGTTGTGGTAGGAGTCCTTGATATGCTCTGGATATTAACCCTTTATCAGATATATAATTTGCAAAGATTTTCTCCCGTTCTGTAATTGTCTTTACTTTCTTAATACTGCCTTTTGATGCACAAACATTCATTCTGATAATAATCAATTTATCTAATTTTGATTTGATTCCTTGCGATTCTGGGGTCATATCTAAAAATCCACTGCCAAGTTTTACTTCATTTTGATCTCTAGAAGACTACTATCATTCTGAAGGTAATCTCCTGAAACTTGCGGTTTTCTTTCAAAAATCACGTTTGTAAGACTATCCATGTTCTTGCAGAGTTTATTCATTTTCAAGCTGTGTAATATTCCATCATGTCAACATACCACGCATGGTTGACACATCCTCCTGTTTATGGGCATTTGTCTCATTTCTAGCTACTCTCCTATTATATCAGTGTCACCATGATTATCCAAAAGTAATTATTTTGTACACTCTAAGAACCACTAACCCTTTTTTTAAAGATTTACTATTATTATTTTTTTGAGACAGAGTCTCACTCTGTCGCCCAGCCTGGCATGCAGTGGCACGATCTTGGCTCACTGCAACCTCTGCCTCCTGGGTTCAAGTGATTCTCCTCCCTTAGCCTCCTGAGTAGCTGGGATTAGAGGTGCATGCCACCACACCCAGCCAATTTTTTGTATTTTTAGTAGAGATGGGGTTTCACATGTTAGCCAGCATGGTCTCGATCTCCTGACCTGACCTCGTGATCCACCCACCTCGGCCTTCCAAAGTGCTAGGATTACAGGTGTGAGCCACTGTGCCCAGCCTAACCCTTTTTAATTACTAAATCAATCTTGTATTGAGTTGCTACTAAATTTCAATTGACTAGTACCTGGGATGCACACAGGTGAAGACATTTGGCTGAGACATATGGCTTTTTCTCATCTGCCTATTTAGGCTACTCACCAGACTATAAAAACATGAGAACCACTGTCATTGAGCATGGTCTGTGTCAGTCTACACTATAGCTTTTATTAGTTGTGTGATTTCTTGCAAAGAGCAATCAGAGAAGACACAATAAACACATTTACTGATTTCAGGCTGGAGAGCTTTTAAGCAACATGGAGATGTCCACACACAAGGTGAAGAAAATTACTGTGACAAGGAAGTGCTTTCTTTAGAGCCCCATATAAGCTAGGCTGCAGAAATGTCTACAATGGGTTTGAAACAACTCCAAGTGAGGCCTTCTGCAGTGTGAAAATCCTCCCAGATAGAGACGGATTGACAGTTGCTGCCATGCCCTGTCCTGCCCAGTTGCTGATTTCGGGAAATACTTTGCAGGTTCGTGGGTAATGAAGTTACCAGGTTTCTCTGGGGTTTGTAAGAGAACACCACAGGAAAATCAAGTGTGAAGCAAGAGCTCAACTCTTCACACGGGTATTGTTTGTGGTTACTGGAAGAGAGTGACCTTACCAAGGCCAAAGTCAATGTAGACACAGGAATTACAAAATAGAGAGGGGGAGAGGTGAACTAGTGGTGGCATAAAAAGACCAGCACAGGCCCCACAGCTCTGCTCTTCCAGAGGCAAGACCAACCAAGATGAGGTGGGTCACAGCTTTCTCTCCTGCCTTTCCTCTGGTTCTTTATTTCATTCTTTGCGTACACTGGTGGAGATGCAGAAATAGAATAAAAAGCAGGGCAAATGGGCTAAATTATAGTGAACTAAAGGGCTTCGTGGGTTAAATCTTCTCCTTTCCTGCATCCATAGACAGTGCTGTCTTTCCTAGGAGATGTGATTTACTCTCAGGAGTGTTTTTTTCCTTGAGGTTACATTTTTGTCTTTGTAGGAGATGTCATCAGCTCCTGTAGTAGGCTTCCTGGCATTTTGAATATATTTACTAGCAGATATTTTCCTCTTTAAAAATGTATAAGACTAATAGTAACATATTTGAGTGACACAATTAACTGACTAGTACCTGGGATACACATGAGTACCTGGGATACATCTCATTAAGATACTCAGATCTTAGAAAAACAAAAAGACTTTTGAAATGTTGAAATAAAAACATTAGAAATTTTTTTTTTGAGACAAAGTCTTACTTTGTGGCCAGGCTGCAGTGCAGTGGTGTGATCTCAGTCACTGCAACCTCTGCCTCCTGGGTTCAAGTGATTCTCCTGTCTCAGCCTCCCAAGTAGCTGGGACTACAGGTGTGTGCCACCACGTGCCCAGATAATTTTTGTATCTTTAGTAGAGATGGGGTTTCACCATGTTGACCAGGATGGTTTTGATCTCTGGACCTTGTAATCTGCCCGCCTCGGCCTCCGAAAGTGCTGAGATTACAGGCGTGAGCCACCGCGCCTGGCCTAGAAACTATTTTAATAGTAGCAAGTAGTGCCTGAATAGCCAGCGTGTTAGTGGGACAGTGAACTGGCAGGTGGCGCCTGTGCATCAATGCCCACGGCCACAGTCCTGGTTTCAGACACCAGGTCTCTTCCAGGTGACCTGCTGACATTTTGGGGTTCGTGATACATTTCCTAAAGGTGAATTGTCATGAAATACTAAAAATAACCACATAAGTATTTAAAATTATATATTTAAGGAGACTTTTATTATGGAAAATTTCAAGAAGTAGAGGGAATGGCATAATAAGCCCTGTGTTCCCATCTCTGAGTTATCTACATTTTATTAGCAGCATCTTCCAGGTGCTGAGGGAGGTTTCTCTTTCCTGGAGGGCTCCTGTATTACTGCCAATGTACTTTCCTGAATGTGGCAAGAAACTGAGCCCCCCCACCCCAACCTATGCTTCTTCCTATTTCTCTCTGTAGAATTTCCAGCAGGACTTCTAAGCTTGCTGGAAGCTTAGTAGCTCAGAAGCTGCTAAACTGTGTATGTGCAGGGGAGGGGCAACTTCTTGGTCCTAGCACTTCCATATATCGATTTTCTTTTCTGGCTGCTCAGTGGGAGGAGTGTGTGTGCATGCCTGTGTCCGTGTCTGTGTGTGTGGATGCATGCATGTGCTGTGAAGCAGGGAGACCAGCTTTCCACTCCTTCTTGTCTTCTCTCTGCAGTGCCCTGGGAGCTGTCATTGCCCTCCTGCTCTGGGGACAGCTTTTCGCAGTGGACTCAGGCAACGATGTCACGGATGTTGCAGGTCAGTCTTTGAGCTGGGTAGGAGCGTCATCCCTGGCGCCACATCCCACTCTGACCCTCTTGGGTCTGCACTCCTGCTTTCCAAGAACACCCAGTTCCACCTTCTTATCTCGACCTCTGGGCTTTCAGGACCTTGAAGAACATTGGGGATCCTGCCAGAAATGATGGAGCTTGCCCTTCCACTGGCTTCTATTTGGGGTAGAAGGAGACTGATGTGCAGAGCAGCGTCCTCTCATCTGACTTTTCATGGGTCTCTGGGAATAATTTCCAAAGAGTAAACTCTCTAGCTTGTCTTTCTTTGCAGATGACAGCTGCCCAAAGCCCCCTGAGATTGCAAATGGCTATGTGGAGCACTTGGTTCGCTACCAGTGTAAGAAATACTATAGACTGCGCACAGAGGGAGACGGTAAGACCTGGACACCCGCCTCAGTACCCTACACACAACCCCTGCTCCGACTTTTCCATGAGGGGTGGTGCTGGGGTGAATGGCCAGACAGTTCACGTGCTCTCCGTGGAGCCAGGAGATTTAGATTCTAAGAAGCATTTTGTCGCCAGCAGCTGTGGCCCTTTGGGCAGACTAACCTTTGTCAGCCTCAAGTTTTCTCTTTTGTTAAGGGGAGGCAATGCCGTGCAGCCTACCTATCTCAGAGTCAGGAGATGTGGGAAAAGAAGGAACACTGATGGTGACAAGTCACCCTCACCTAGTGAGTCTTGCATTCCCAGCAATGCTCTAAGTGCTTTACACTTATTTGCTCACTTAGTCCTCATATCCCTCTTAATGGAGATTATTATCCCAACTTTGCCAATAAGGAAACTGAGGCACAGACAGGTTGAGCGTCTTGCCCAAATTCAGGCAGCCTGTAAGAGGCAGAGTCAGGATATGAACCCTGAGCCCTCCCTGTACTGCCTGGCTGTGTCCACCATGACCACAGTCTCTTCTTCTGGGCATAACTGGCGTCGAGGCACTTGGCTGCCAGCACAGCACTCCTTCCCTTCCTCCTCCTCATATTCTCCCTCCTTTTCCCCTTTCTATCTCCTCCCCCTCCCAACTCTTTTTAATTCTTCTGCTTAAATGCCTTCTCACTCTGCACTGGATCCAGACTTGACTTCTCTTTTGGCTCATTTCTTGCCTTTTGTTTCAGGAGTGTACACCTTAAACAGTGAGAAGCAGTGGACAAATAAGGTTGTTGGAGATAAACTCCCTGAATGTGAAGCAGGTGGGTGCTGAGCACTTAGCCCAGGCAGGCTCCGGGTGGGCATGTCCTAGAGGCACAGCCTTCCGACGCGGCTTCCTTTGAGCACACAAGAGCCCAGAGGAGGGATGTGGGAGGACCGTAACTGGCCAGGAAGAGAGACTCAGGCAGTTAGGTGATGACTCCCTAAGGGTCACCAAGGGTCTAAGGGTCTTGTTCATCGGGGCCTGCAGGGCATTGGCTGAATCCACTGTCTACATTGCCCACAGATCAGGGGAGCCTGTGCATACAGAGAGCCTGCTAGAGAGCCCTGGGTCTAAGGAGAAGCAAGCTCCAGAGAGAACAAGTCAAGGGAAGACATTAAATCTTAATCCCTGGAAGCCTAGCAGGAGGCTGGACGTGGGCTGGGACTCTTGCTTCTGGTTACTAGGAAGAGCTGTTGCTCTCTCCTTTCCCTCTCAGAACTGTAGGCGTTGGCCCAGCCTCTCCTGCTCTTAGTGGTGCAGAACTGCACCATCTACAAAATCTGAACTCCAGGCAGTGCTGCTCTGGATTCCTCTTTCTTCAGAGAGAATGAATTATTGTAGCTCCTAGCCCTTTCAATGAACTTCAGGGAATGGGAGAAACTCCTTTGTTGGGATAATTGTTTAAATATAATACAGTTCATCAGCCAGGTTCAAAAATCTCAGTATTTCTCATTTCCTTTGTCAGAAAGGCCAGAAATAAGAGCTTTTTGTGATGCAAACAATTAAAGAAAACAATTATTTTAAAACTGCAACTATTGGAAATGAGATGAGCAGGTGGTAAGGGCAAAGCATTTAAACTTTCTAGTTTATGCAGCAGTGACGGCCGCCAATGGTTTCACCCCTTTCTCAGATGAGGAGGCTCTTGCACATTTCCACTCACGAGTGTCTTGCTCTTGACAGTATGTGGGAAGCCCAAGAATCCAGCAGACCCGGTGCAGCGGATCCTGGGTGGACACCTGGATGCCAAAGGCAGTTTTCCCTGGCAGGCTAAGATGGTCTCCCGCCATAATCTCACCACAGGGGCCACGCTGATCAATGAACGATGGCTGCTGACCACAGCTAAAAATCTCTTCCTGAACCATTCAGAAAATGCAACAGCAAAAGACATTGCCCCTACTTTAACACTCTATGTGGGGAAAAATCAGCTTGTAGAGATTGAGAAGGTGGTTCTACACCCTACCTACTCCCAGGTAGACATTGGGCTCATCAAACTCAAACAGAAGGTGCCTGTTAATGAGAGAGTGATGCCCATCTGCCTACCTTCAAAGGATTATGCAGAAGTAGGACGTGTGGGTTACGTGTCTGGCTGGGGGCGAAATGCCAACTTTAAATTTACTGATCATCTGAAGTATGTCATGCTGCCTGTGGCTGACCAAGACCAATGCGTAAAGCACTATGAAGGCAGCACAGTCCCTGAAAAGAAGACACCAAAGAGCCCCGTCGGTGTACAGCCCATACTGAACGAACACACCTTCTGTGCTGGCATGTCCAAGTACCAGGAAGACACCTGCTATGGTGATGCGGGCAGTGCCTTTGCCGTTCACGACCTGGAGGAGGACACATGGTACGCGGCTGGGATCCTAAGCTTTGATAAGAGCTGCAGCGTGGCTGAGTATGGTGTGTACGTGAAGGCGACTTCCATCCAGGACTGGGTTCAGAAAACCATAGCTGAGAACTAACGCAAGCCTGGCTGGAAGCCTTTGCCTGAAAGCAGGATTTCAGCCTGGAGGAGGGCAAAGTGGATGGGAGTGGACGGGATGAGACGTGGTTTGAAGCTGATGGATGCCAGCCCTGCGTTGCTGAGTCAGTCAATAAAGAGCTTTCTTTTGACTCATTTCTGTGTTGTGTTCAGTCTTGAGAATTTTTTATTCTCTCTTTGATGGTACAGGGTAGCGAAAAGGTATAGAGTCTACGGGGAGTATGGCAGAAAATACCCAAACTCACTGCGAATCCCTAAGGTGATACAAACTGTTCCATCTTAGGGAATCATGCTCACTGATTCAGTGCCTGATGGATGCCAGGTCCCAGAAAGGCAATTGTTGTCTTTGTTTTACAGACAAGGAAACAGAGACTCAGAGGAGGTAAGTGATTTGCTCAAGATTACATAGCTACGAAACAGTGAAGCTGAACTTTGAACCCAGGTCTGTTTGCTACAAACTCAGAGCTCTTTTCACTGCATCCTGTTGCCTCTTTAAAGGCAATAAGGAGAAAGGGCGTGGGCCTGGTGAGGAAGAGGCTAGCTCAAAACAGAATGGGAAATAGGATAGGAAAAAGCTTTGACACAGACAGTACTTCAGAGTTTGTGATCTAATCTACCAGCACTCCAGAAAACAAAAGACGATGAATGGAAAGGCAGGATTTCTGGACTTGCTGGGTCCAAGTCACAGCTTGGCCCACAAATGTGCCAAGTAATTTAGGCTTCCAGGCCATCAGTTCCTAGTTTCTTCCATGAAGGACTTGAGCCAGGCGATGGCTAACGTCCCTATCAGCAATAACCTTCGGGGACTCTGTAAAGAGTGGGGAGGTAGAGTTCCTGCCTCAGTAGAAGCTGCTTTTCCTACTTGGAACAAACCCATCCTTCATCAGGAATCAAATGCAAGCTGTCTAAGGCTCCTCTCCCGATGGCAGGTCATGCTATGAAGGGTCTCCCAAAAGAAAGGTTCTGAACTCCGATAAACAGAAGCTGTTCTAAGAGACCTTTCTTTTGCTACAAGCTTTCAATAACCTGACCGATCACCAATGCACCTTCTTTTCATGCCAAAATATGGGCCCTTCTTTGCAGGGTATAAAATGACAATGATGTCACTCTCTCTCAGCAGGGTCTGGCCATCTCTGTAAAGCTCTCCTCACAAGCACCCTGCAGATTCATCAGTAAACTTCAACAGGTTAGCGCTAGTAGGCCAATATGACACACACCTATATTCTAGAACCTGTGAAAGAGATAACAGCCAGAAACTGGAAAATAACAGTCAAACTCTTAAAAAAAAAAAGCCTCTCAGAACACAGTAACTGACACCTTTTCCTCTGGTAGTTCTCTTCAGCACCAAGTTTCCTGTAACAAGAAGCACTCCTTTGTTAAAGAACTGTCTGATTGTATTAAGTGGCTTCTGGTAGAACAACAGTAAGAGAAAAGCTCGGGTGTTCTTCTCTGCCTCCCTCCTCAGCACCACCTCGTGTCCTCAGTCTATGGGCTTCAGCCACACCAAACTCCTCGTTGCTCTCTGACGCCAGGCCATCTCCAGTCC
The DNA here is from genome assembly GCF_030222135.1 of Aotus nancymaae. Classification (NCBI taxonomy): domain Eukaryota; kingdom Metazoa; phylum Chordata; class Mammalia; order Primates; family Aotidae; genus Aotus; species Aotus nancymaae. The sequence continues at coordinate 26,959,425 of NW_026988443.1, read as the reverse complement.
CTGGGCTTTATTTCCGCGGGGGCCCTCTGCTGAAATTCCCTTCCCCTTCCTGTATGAGCACCTCCTACTCTCCTTCCAGATAGATGCAGGCACTGCCTCCTCTCAGGACCTTTTCTGCCCTCCAGGAGCCATCTGTACTTACGTAGCTTTCAGCATAGGATGGGGCATACAGCAGGCACTTAATACTTGTGGAATGGAAAGCAACTAAGATAGGATCAAAAATACAAATCAGGACTTGAGAGAAAGATGACTGAAAGCCCTTAGGGGGAAGAAGACCCCCGAATTTTGCACATGCAGGTTCTGAGTTTTGGCTGGCTCGCTGAGCACTCACTGTACCTCAAATACTGTGTGATCTGGGCTGAAGAGCAGAAAACCCGACTAACCGTGACTTAGGCAAAAAGAAATTTTATTCTTTCACAGAAGTCTGGAAAGAGGCAGGTCCAGAGTTCACACAGTAGCTCAATAATATCGGGGATCAGGGCTCTTTTTGTTCTTAGCATATCGATGTTTACCTGACGCTGGGCCTAGGATGGCTGTTGTAGCTCCATGCATCAGGATTAAACCAGTGGCAGGAAGTGTAGGATGGGAGAGGATAGAGGTGGTGGGCTCCTTCTCTCTTTTTGTTGTGTCTTATTCCAGGAGGGACTCCCTCCTTTCATCAGCAGGGACACAAGCAGTGCCCAGCAGCCTTCCCCCTCTGCCTCAAGAGCTAGAAGCAAGCTCATGGCACTCCTCCCTGCAGAAAGGCATGGAATGGAGCCCCTGGTAAACGTGGCTGGACTTGCAGTGACAGTGCTGCCCTGAACGGGACTGGGCTTCTGTTGGTGAGGAGGTCAGCTGCTGCTAAGCAGATCACAAGCTGCCTCGCCTGTGGCCCTCCAGCTCTGTGCGCACCCTCTCCTTCTGAGTCAGTTTCAATAACCACCATGAGGTTTTGAGAGGAGTGGTAACTTGCCCATGGTTGTGCCAGGTGCCCCTGGAAGAGCAAGAATTCTCCGCAAAGTTATTTAAACAGGCAAATCCCATACAGGTGACATTTCATTCTAACACTTCTCACATCTCTTTTAGTTTAGAGCCCTAATAATAAATTTTCTGCCTCAGGAAGAGGCAGCAGTTTTTGGGTAAAATCTGCCCCTGCTAAGGGTGGCTAATTCATTGTTTTACCTCAGCAGAGTGGTGGAGGGTCAAGGTTCCAATTCTGTTTTCATATTCAATTTTATAACAAAAACATAATTAAAGGAGCCAACCAGGACAACATTTAAAAGCCAGAGCCAAAAGGCTCCAAAATAAAACAAACTTGTCTGCTCCATTAGTTATCTGAAGAGAAACTACGGTAATAAGAACTGGAGATGGGAAAGCATGAGAGATGTTTGAGCGGAGGAACAGGTGAAGGGGTGTGTGTCTGTGTGAGCGTGTGTGTGTGTGTGTGTGTGTCTGTGTGAGTGTGTGTGTGTAGTGTGCATGCATGCACCTATCTAGGGTAGAAAATAAGTATTTTTCCTTCCACGGAAAATGACTTTCCAGTTCACTTGTGTATCAAATGAAGATGGTTCAATCAAATTGTACTAACCAATGTCTGGAAGGATTCTGTATTAAAGGGATAAAGAAAAACATTATAAAGAGAAGTGAAAAAATCACCATAGGAGAAAACGAACACCATTGACTTGGCTGCTCTGAGGCTCGCAGGGTGTAGACAGGCATCCCAGGTCATCAGAGAATCAGCAGGGTCTTCGCTCAGGGGCTGAGTTTTCTACAGGCAAGTCAAACCTCTTCTCCTCTGGGACACTGGGCATGTTTCCAAAGGACTCCGGAAAAACAGCATGGCTGGATTCAGGTATCACGTCAAGATGTGCCTTTTTCTTCATCTCTGACAGCAGTTACTGTGCTAAATGTCTTGATAGAGAAGGTCATATTTGGGAATATTCTTGGGATCAATAGGACTTTGGACAATAAGCTTCCCCCTCATTGCTCCTCGATAGATTACTTCAATCAAATCTATGAAGTCTTGTTTGGTTTTGAAACTTCCCACAAACTTAGTGTGATCTGGAGAGCTAGACAGCGTAGAAGAGAAACAAATGCTCTAAGAACTCTGAAAAATCACTTGTTGAAGACTTTCAGGATAAACAAAATGAACAATAGCTTTATTTTCTTCTTGTCAATGAGACTTCAGACAGAAAGCCCCACGTTAATTTTTTAATCATTTTTTTCCATTTGGTAAATGACTAAACCCAGCGCAGTGGGCAACTAGAATGAAAGCTCTGTCATGTGAAAAGATTCAGCTTCAAATCTATTTTAATCCCAGAATCTGCTTTTATCACTTCTCAAATCATAAGTAGAATTCACCAAGTGCTGGAGTGCGCACTGTTTCTTGGTTCGCTGTTGTGGTTTTTGCCTGGGCACTGTGCAAAGCCCATTCACTAGTCACGGTCTTTAAGATCTAGTCACTTATACTTTTGTGTTGTATGCATTAAAAACATTGTTTTTTAAGAAAAGTATCTCAAACACCAGGTATGTTACTGTAAAAATTTTAAAGAAAGAAAGAAAATCACCAATGAGGCCAGAGGACATTTTTCAGTGTATATCCGTCCTATCGTGTGTGTGTGTGTGTGTGTGTGTGCGTGCGCGTGCGTGTGTGTATGTGTGCTTATGTACATTTCCTTTTTCCCCAACATTGGGAATTATGTCATACAAATTATTCGGTAATGTGCTTTTTTCCAGCTAACATATATTTCTTTCAGTCATTAAATATGCATCTACAATATCATATTAAAATCCTAGAAGTGTAATTACTGGTTTAAAAAGTTAAAACACTTCGAAGTATTTGATACATAATGTTGAACTGGCCCTGTTAAAAGGTTGTGCCAAATTAATACTTATAGCAAATGTGTTCTGGTAGAACAAACAGCTTTAAAATACTCTTTTTTTTTTTTTTGAGGCGGAGTCTTGCTCCATCACCCAGGCTGTAGTGTAGTGATGTGATCTCTGCTCACTTCAACCTCTACCTTCCAGGCTCAAGTGATTCTCCTGCCTCAGCTTCTTGAGTAGCTGGGATTACAGGCTCCCACCATCATACCCGGCTAATTTTTGTATTTTTAGTAGAGATGAGGTTTCACCATATTGGCCAGGCTGGTTTTGAACTCCTGACCTCAAATGATCCACCTGCCTCAGCCTCCGAAAGTGCTAGGACTACAGACGTGATCCACTGTGCCCAGCGTAAGACACTTTAAAACAGATAATATTCCACACACTTTCAAACGAAGACAAAAAGGTACACAGATCTAGACAAGTGAACTCCTCAACCACAGTAAGAAATGGTCAGAATCATGGATGCATCCAACCACAAATATGAAGTATTAGACAGTAACTGGTTAAAGTATTAGACGGTAATTGGATAGAGCGGAAGGCATTAAAGAAGACCTCATGTTACTTATTCTTGACAGGCTTTGCTGAAGAATGATTTAAAATTCTCTGAGTGGTGAAAAGCAGGAAACTTTGTAAGAGAGAAGCACATTTTAGTCTGCTGGAAGGAATGCGTCTTTTGTAAATGCCACTTACCAGTCCAAAAGCTTAAGAACAACTACATACTTTGTTTCAAATGAAATTCCTGGGAAAATGTTAAGAGTTCTTTCTTTAGCTAATATAGCTATTTTAAATTTTATAGACTGAAGGATGGTTAGTGCTTTGCAAACTGTACTATTTCTTCACACTTAGGTTGGGAATTAAAATTTGACAAACCGTGTGTATGCATTATTTTTAAAATTAAAAACATAAAATTTGACAATCATACCTGAAACACTCAGTTTGTAGCAAGGTTTTGCATAAAAAATTAGAGCATGCATTCATTGAGGCAACAGTACTGATATAAGACTCACAGAGCCAATATCACATGCAAATAGGCAGCTACTGAAACTGCTTACCAAAGGAAACTTTCAAGGCTGCAATACCTTCCTATCAATGACACTTACCCATAATCCACTTTCATATGCTGCCCATTGAAGAAAAAGACAGTAGACGGAATATAACTGATGTCAAAATACTGTGTATAAACTGGAGTTTGGTCCACATCTACCAGGTATATAGTAGCCATTTTACTTAAGTCAGAAGAGGTCTTAGAAAGCTGCAAATAATGAGAGAGACAAAGGTTACAATATGAGAGGCAGCTAATGTTTCTTCTGTGAAACTTGTGACAACAGAGTATTCTGTTCAAAAAAACTCCTGGGCCAAGAAAGCAGCTCATGTTGCTCCCCCATTAGACACGACGTAACCTCATCCTCCAGAGTCTCAGTCATTGCAGACTGGGTTAGGAGGAGACCTTGGGGAAAACTGTGTGAATCTATTTCTTCCTTTATTTGAATGTTTTATAAAAGTAATCCATGCTTATTCAACTTAGAAATATGTAATATGGATACTGAAACTCCCTAAACTCTCCTTCCTCCCAATCCTCCCAGAAATGATAATCATGATTACTCGCAGCAGACGACTGGATGACATTACTATGTGGTAACTGTTCTAAGTGCTTAACGTTTGTTAACTCATTTAATCCTTACAACATTCTTATGAGGTATGTGCTATTAGAGTTCTCATTTTATAGATGAGGAAACAGCTGCACAGGGAGGGAAAATAATTTGCCCCAGGTCACACAGCTCCTGAGCAGTAGGGCTGGGATTTGAACTTCGGTAGCATGGCTTCAGAGTCTACACTACTGACCTCTGTGGTATTTCCTCCTCCCTACAGCTGACGGTGAAATCCTCTGGTCCTTTTCTCCCCAGGCTAACACATCAGACCCTCATTGTAACCACAGAAAAGAGGATTCATATGCTCAGCTATTACACAGGATGGGAGCAGTGGAAATGGAGGGAAGAGGTCTTAGTTCTGGGTTAAGTCTCTATGCAATGAACAGATAAGAATACTCCCATGCTGTCCCATCTTCCTCCTCCTTTCTACTCAGAATGTGAAGACGTGCCATGAACCAGAGATTATCATCAGGTACACACTGGAGGCAGCACACTAGAAAAGAGTATTTGCAGCTACAGAAAACTGAGTTCAAATCCTGGCTCTGGAATTTAATGGATCAGTGCCTGTGAAAAGTTACTTGACCGTTCTGGCATTTTTTTCTCCAACTGGGAAATGGTGCTACTAGCATCCTACTGTTGCGAGCACTGAAAAGCTAATGTTCACAGATGCTTGCTAATAGTTTTCTGCTCTTCCATCGCCTTGCTGGTGAAACAGCACTGACAGCTTCTAGTGGGTAAGGACATCCAAGGCAGATACAGCACACAAAGATGTGGGGGTTCGGCTCAGGGCAGGCACACGATCAGCTCTTAGTGAACTAACAAATGAACAGCTGACTACTCCCTTTCATACCCTATGCAGATGCTGAAGTGAGGATATGTAGACTATTAATAAAAACCACTTATGTTAGACATTCACTTACAATATCATCTAGCTGCAGACAGACAGGATCTTCATCTCTCCCGAACCTGAGAACCAACACCTTCTCAGCAGTACTTTTTATCGCCTGGTCTACTTCCTTTTTGCTAGTCAGCTTGGGCAGTAGGAAGCTCATCTTGAAATAACCCAAATGTGACTCCTCACTCTCACTCCTGAAATAAAGGCGCAATGTTTAAAGACAGTTTAGAGTAAGTACATGAGCCCTTGTTAAAAAAAAAAAAATTAATTCACAGAGTATGTAATGTATTCACACGGCATAAAAAGAAACATCATAGAAAGGTAATACTGTGGAGTTCCCCGCCTTGTCCCTGCTCCTTGGGCCCAGTTTTCATTGATCCCTCCCCCAGCCCAGATAACTGCTTTCATTAGTTTCTCATGTATCTTTCAGAGTTTTGTTATGCATTCACAAAAAAATGCAATTATGTGTTTCTATATTTATTTTTTTCTCTCTCTCTCTCCCAAAGATAGAGCCTATTGTATCAGTTAGTGTTCCAGCAGGAAAGTGGACACTCTCAAATTTGGTAATTTGAAGGCAGTTTAACTAAGGCAAGTGTAGAAAAACCACAAGGTAAAGTGCAGTACTTTGGGGCTAGTAACAGCGGGATGCTGTACCCACCCCTAGGCCATGGGAGGAAGGGGCCATGGAAGGAAGCAGTTATAAGAATTGTGTGGCAAAGAGAGGTAAGTGGAGAGGACGGTGTACAGGAGGGCGGCCTGCAGTTAAGGGTTACAGCCACTCTCCTCTCTCCCTCCTACCCCTGCTAGTGCTCTCACAGGCTGACTCCAACTGGAACCAGAGGGCAGGGGCCTGCTAAGGCAGGCAAGCTTCCTGGTCCCAGAGCATTCTAGAGGAGGATGAAGAATGGCTGCAGAAGGACAAATGGCAGGTGTTCCTGGCACACACACTTAGTCTACTCTTCTGCACTTCTCATGATTTCGAACCTAACCGATGAAGATTACTCCATATCTCTATATAGAGAGCATCCATATTCTTTGCCATGGCAGCATATTATTTCTTTCATGTGTTACACTTTTTAAACAGTCCTTTATTGTGGACATTATATTATTACAAGTCCTGGCTTAAAGATTCTTGGTGCACAACTTACTAGGTGCACCTCATTACATGGCAAATAGATCAATTAAGAGTGTATGTGAAAACCACAATTCCATAAACAAATCATAAAGTACTGAGGTGGAAGGGGCCTAATCCAGCCCCGTCATTTTACAAACTGGCTTGCTTACAGTTGCACTTCCTGCTACAGCATCAAGGACCAGAATACAGGCCACCAAATTTCTAGACCAGGGGTCCTTCTACTACAATGAGCTATTTTCATGATTGGAAGAAATTTCATTTTTGAGAAACTCTTTGACCACGAAGCTTAATTTTGTGGACATCAATAAGAGACTCCGTTGAGATACTCGGTATTTTGAATTCAGTTCCAAATATGAAAAGGGAGGATTTTTCTATATTTTTTTTGTCACAAGTCACATTTTAAGATATGAATTAAGCCTGGCATGGTGGCTCATGTCTGTAATTACGGCACTTTGGGAGGCCAAGGTGGGTGGATCACCTGAGGCCAGGAGTTCAATACCAACCTGGCCAATGTGGTGAAACCCCATCTCTACTAAAAATACAAAAAATTAGCCAGCGTGGTGGCAGGCGCCTGTAATCCAAGCTACTCAGGAGGCTGAGGCAGGAGAATTGCTTGAAACCTGGAGGCGGAAGTTGGGATCACTCCATTGTACTCCAGCATGGGCAATAAGAGCAAAACTCCGCCTACACACACACACACACACACACACACACACACACACACACACAGAGAATTAATAAAAATTCACACAGGAAATAATGTTGTTCCAGCTATAGGTCATACTCTAAATAGGGACACTAATGGCGCAAAGGGACATCATCAAATGTGAGCAGCAGAACAAATTACCAATGAAAGGGAAGGTCAAAGAGAAGATGGATCTCTCCCACTAGAATTCAAACAAACAGCAACTCCTCTGCGTTACTCATCAAAAGGAGAAGGTAAGGGGAGACAAAGTTGTCAGTGGCGAGGCCAAGGGTGGAACTGGACAAATGTTGGAAGGAGAGGAAAACTGAGACCACATCTAAGAAAATGTCCATAGCAAACGATATCCACAGAGAATTCCCAAAAGAAGAGGTACAAATGGACAGTAAATAAATTTGAATAGTTAAGCTTTACTAATAAGCAAAGAGAAGCAAATTAAAAGATACGTTTAAAAATTCACCGAATTGGCAAAAATTAAACAAGATAGTGGTACACAATAATGGCAAGAGTATGACTGTAGAGGCAGGTACAGGGAGTCCCTGCTGGACTGCAGACACAAAAACCGTTATGGATACAAAGCTGACAGACTCTGACCAATAACTGCACTTCTTTCCTCTCTCCCTCTCTTTTTTTGAGAAGGGGTCTCGCTATGTTGCCCAGGCTGGTCTCAACCTCCTGGACTCAAGCAATCCTCCCGCCTTAGCCTCCCGAGTAGCTGTAACCTCAGGCAGCGCCACTACTGCAGAAACACCAAAAAAAGAGGAAGAAACATAAACTTTGAACCCACTTTTGTACAGAACCTAACTGCAATATATTCCAGAAAAACAACTGGAAATAAACATCCCCAAACACCATCAGTGGTCAACTCTGCGTGTGAAGGTATGGGTGATTCTTATTTACAGCGGGGCGCGCGTCTTTATTTAACTATCCCATATATATATTTAAAGTCACCTGTATTGCGCTGCTCCTGGCCCACAGCGCTAGGAACCGCGGCACTTACCTTACTCGTCCACGCCGCCTCCCTCCCTTCCCCTTCGTGGCTGTCAACAACTCCTTCTCGAAAGAGCCAGGACGCGGATTACTCCTTTCATCTGCCCCAAGCGGGACCGGACCCTAAGGCCAAACCACCTTCGGGCTGTTGCCTAGCAACCCCCGTGGCCTCGGTGGCGGGAAGGAAGCCTAATAGGAAAACGCGCAAACGCAGAAAGAAAACTCCCTTGCTTCGGTCGGCCCCGCTCAATACTCCAATAAGCAGCAGAGCCTCTAGTCACCGCCCACTTTGCCCGGCTCTGACCGGAAGTCTTACGTCACTTCTGCCAGTATTGAAAATGGTCGACTTTTCCCTCCTTTTCCTGCCGCCAGACGAGAGGCGGGATGTCGTCTCTTAGACTAAGAGTGATTGGTCACAAGGAGACTCGGAAGTGCCTCTGATCAGAGCCCCAGAGGAGGGCAGGAGAGCTCGGTCTCGTTCCGTTCCACGCTTGGATCCAGGAATCGGCATGTTCCAGGCTGCTCTCTATGGTGCCTTTGGGCGGATAGAGGGGGCCGCGCAAGGTATTAAGGGACAATAATGGCCGCATTCAAGGTGCGGATTTTGGCTCCTTGAGGCTGTCTAAGCGAGGGGTGGCAGCGCCGGCGCCCCAGAATCTGGGACTGAAGGGTCCCAAGAGTCGCGCTTGGTGAGGTGAGAGTCCCTTCTTCCTTGCTGACCTTCCCTTCGCCAATAATGGCGGCTCCGGGCGGCGGATATTGGTTCCCTGCTCAGGTCGGGGCCCCGGTTTGGGGAGTTCCTCTGTTGTCCCTGTTACCCACCTTGCCTTACTACTCAGGTATGCTGCGTCCGTCCTGCCCACCTTGGCCTTTCTCCTTGTTCTAGTCAGATCCTGCTGCCTGGAGCGGCCTCGCTGAGATCCAGAGATGCTGCCTGGAGCGGCCCTGCTCCCTCTCGCAGGCCTCCACCTTTGCCCACCCCAGACTGTCACCTTGTCTTCCTCTGCTCTCTCACAGTGTTGTTTATACCAGGCAATCTGGGGAGCGATCTGTTCTATTAGAATATCAGCTCCAGGTGGGCGGGGATTTTTGTTTTGTTCTGTTCTCTGTTGCTACTGCCGAGAACTACATTTGGCTCAGGGAGGCCCTTAGTGAATAATTGTCGAATGAATGAATCCAGGTTCTTTCCTCCCTGGCTTCCTCGTATCCCTTGTAGTTTCTTTGTCATTCATCCTTCTCCTTTGCTTTGATAACTTGTTGGAATGAGAGGAATTATCCAAGCACCCAGAACTAGAATATGCTGATGTGTGGGAGATGTGTAGTGAGAGGTAAAGAGGAATTTGTTTCAAGCGGAGTGCCAGAAGGCTTGTAGCCACTTAAATACTTCTCAGTAACACTTATTCCTGATCTAGTGTTTCTCATAAATATTTTTGGTGAACATGGTTCGTTATTAAACTGATTTTGGCTGCTGTGAGTAAATTGTTTTCTGTAAAACGCAGCTAGGCCAAGAAAAGTCACTAACGTATGGAGAACATGAATGGTAGCCTTATGCCCCATCTCTACACTGCTGTACCTGATGTTTAAAGAGAGGGAGAGGTAGAACTCATGTAAAAAATTGGTGAGAGACCAACAGTATATAGGAGGATAGCAAATAATATAATGTAGCTGTTACATTTATGTAACTCTTATGGTTACATAAAGAACTACTCTTTATGGTTTCACGTACACTTTTTGTTTGATTCTCACAATAGCTTCATGGATTAGGTGAAGTAACAATTATTTCCATTTAATAGATATGAAATTATGGCTAACCAAAGATTATTTGCTTATCATACAGGTGGAAAGTGTCAAGAGCTTAGTTTCTAATTGAGGTTTCTGACTCAAACTTAGTGGTGTTTCCCCTACAGCCCTGTGACAGATGACATCAGGCTCTAGAAAGTATCCCTTAGTGAGGCCTTTTATTGCCTCTTGGATCCTTGTGGGGGGTGGGGAGGAATATATGGGGTGTGTGTGTGTGTGTGTATCTGTTTGGGTGTCTGTTGGGGGTGGAAATAGGATCTTTGGAGATTGTCAGTGACTTGATGGAAAGATCTTGGAGAGAGGCAGCAAAAATAGTACTGGTCTTAGGGAGAGATGAGGATGGTTAATCACCTAAATTTAACCATAACTGTATTTATTCTGGGATATAGTAGAGCTGAGCCTTCTCCAGTAGCAAATGGTTTGCCTTCTTTCCAGAGAAATCCCATATCCTGTGATGGGGGACACCAGTGAGGATGCCTCTATCCATCGATTGGAAGGCACCGATCTGGACTCTCAGGTTGGCGGTCTAATTTGCAAGACCAAAAGTGCGGCCAGCGAGCAGCATGTCTTCAAGGCCCCTGCTCCTCGCCCTTCATTACTGGGACTGGACTTGCTGGCTTCCCTGAAACGGAGGGAGCGAGAGGAGAAGGACGATGGGGAGGACAAGAAGAAGTCCAAAATCTCTTCCTACAAGGACTGGGAAGAGAGCAAGGATGACCAGAAGGATGCTGAGGAAGAGGGTGGTGCCCAGGCTGGCCGAAATATCCGGAAAGACAGGTAAAGGCCTTACGATGGTTTAGCCCGCAGAGGGAAGTGAATGGAGGCTGGAAAATAACATCTCATGTTTATCTCTCAGATTTCCTGTTGGACATTTAGAGCTTTATGATTTTATGATGATTATGTAATATTGAGGGTAGGTAGGAATTTGTGGGGCAAAACAAATGTGGCTGAAGAGTAGACGGTACAGGTTAGAGATGCCTTGGATTATTGCCATGTGTGAGCCTGCTGTACCAGGGAGAGAAAGTGGAAAAGGACAGATCACTTGTTTTTCGGGCAGAGTTTTTCTCCTATGGAGGGGCTTTACCTCTTGCCCTCCCTGTTTCAGACATTATCGATCTGCTCGGGTAGAGACTCCATCCCATCCTGGTGGTGTGAGTGAAGAGTTTTGGGAACGCAGTCGGCAGAGAGAGCGGGAGCGGCGGGAACATGGTGTCTATGCCTCATCCAAAGAAGAAAAGGATTGGAAGAAGGAGAAATCGCGGGATCGAGACTATGACCGCAAGAGGGACAGAGGTAAACTGTTCAGCATAGTTCCTGTTGTCCGTTAGCATTTGAATAAACATGGCACCCTTTTTCCTGTTGCAGGAGTTTTTACAACACCCCTAAGTTAGGGAGTCCTATTTGCATGATGTACGCCTGAGTGGTTTTGACCCTGTTGGGATTGGGAATACTAGTTTCAGAAAAGAGCTGTTGCCTGTAACATAGCTGCTCTCCTTGAGTGTGTGGCCTTCGTTTTATTATGAAAATTGATGATAAAGGAGATAAGGAATATATAGAAGAGACCGGAGTTTATAATAGTATGGGTTATAGAGAAAGGACAGTACTATGAAACAAAGCTAGACATAAAATCCAGTGTTGTCCGTGCTCAGCATTGAGTTTTATAGCTGATGGAATTGTAACTATTAAAAAAGTGATTCACTGTAAACTTTTACTATTATTTTTGAATTCTTGCTGAAAAATAACTGTTACTAGGTGTTTGAAACTTTCTAGCCAGTAACTTCTTTCCTCTTGGGAGAATGGGCATAGGTGAGTTTCAGGAGCCTACAGGTCACATTTGAGCAGTGCACGTTGCACCTGTGAGTGAGTGGGCAGCCTGTCCTTTCTTTAGGGTGAAGATGGGTGCACCTTAGGGTGGGACACACGTTTGTTTCTAAGCTTTGTGTGACTCTTCATAGATGAGCGGGATAGAAGTAGGCACAGCAGCAGATCGGAGCGAGATGGAGGGTCAGAGCGTAGCAGCAGAAGAAATGAACCTGAGAGCCCACGACATCGACCTAAAGGTAGACTGGCTGTTTTGTTGGTTTGTGAGGGTTCAGGTGTATAAAAGGCAGAATGAGTGATTTTTGTCTTCAGTGAGATGGCCGAGACACTGAGTCAGAATTCCCAATTCTACCATGAACATCTTGGGATGGTTGGTTCTGAGTCAGGTGGGCACAGCTCTGCACTTCTCCATTGGGGTGGATATGCTTACTGTGAGGGGCTGGTTTGCTGAATGGCCAGTTTTCCAAATGGCCCAAAAGAATAGGGAGCTAGAGGTAGAAGAAGGGTTTATTTAAAAAAACTATTTATATCCAAGAGGGGTGTGTTTGTACAGATAAAGTAAATATCCCTTAAAATGTTGTCATAAACACAGAATGAAAACTGGACCATTAGCCAGGTGCGGTGGCTCATACTGGTAATCCCAGCACTTTGGGAGGTTGAAGTGGGCAGATCACTTGAGGTCAGGAGTTCAAGACCAGCCTGGCCAACATGGTGCAACCCTGTCTCTACTAAAATACAAAAATTAGCCTGGTGTGGTGGTGGGCGCCTTTAATTTCAGCTACTTGGGAGGCTGAGGCAGGAGAGTCACTTGAAACCAGGAGGCGGAGGTTGCAGTAAGCCAAGATCACACTATTGTACTGTAGCCTGGGTGATAGAACGAGGCCTCTCAAAAAAACAAACAAACAAAAAAATTCCTGGACCATTAAAAATTGAGGTATCTTTAAAAACTGTCAAAACCAATCTTATCCATTATAGATCCGTGCAAGGTTTAGAAATAGTAAAAGGAGTAAATTTGGGTAATTGACTTTTGGCAACTGGTTCTAGAGCCATGTTGTGGTTAAGTGAGATGTTGCCTGTGGATATGTCTTTTGTGGCCCCAGATGCAGCCACCCCTTCAAGGTCTACCTGGGAGGAAGAGGATGGTGGCTATGGCTCCTCAAGGCGCTCGCAGTGGGAATCGCCCTCGCCAACACCTTCCTATCGGGATTCTGAGCGGAGCCATCGGCCGTCCACTCGGGATCGAGACAGGTGATGTTCCGGGCAGAGCAGCCTAGTTTCGCTAGGTGGGCGGTAAGGCGCCTTGGCAGGGAGAGCAGATGGCGGCCAGTGGGACATGACTTAGCTCAGTGACGGTTTTCTGATACTGGTGCTGCTGTTCTCAGGTCTGTGAGGGGCAAGTACTCGGATGACACACCTCTGCCAACTCCCTCCTACAAATACAATGAGTGGGCCGATGACAGAAGACACTTGGGGTCCACCCCGCGTCTGTCCAGGGGCCGAGGTGAGGCCTGGGGGGCAGGAGGCAGAAGAGCAGGCTTGCTCACCCTAGCAAGTAAGAGCAGGAGCTGCACTTCTTGAGCTGTGCAGCCCTGCAGATCTGTCCAGGGCCACTGGGGATAGGCCAGGGTGTGGACTGACCTGCTCTCTGTGCTCCTCCAGGAAGACGTGAGGAGGGCGAAGAAGGCATTTCGTTTGACACGGAGGAGGAGCGGCAGCAGTGGGAGGATGACCAGAGGGTAAAGATTTATACCTCTGAGGGGCTGATTGAGCCTGGTGTCCGTCCATGGATGGGGGACCCTCCAGTGGGACTGGGCTTTGATGAGGGTGCAGCTGATCCCTTTTTAGCCCCAAAGCCCTGGAGTTTCTGCAGAGGCATAGGTGGCACAGTGAACCCTGTCACTCACTGCAGTAGGTTACGTGTTGGTGCCACCATGTGGTAAATCTAAGATGTGCTGTCGTGATGGGCCCTCCAGTCCTGTGTGTAGTCTCCCACTGTGGTTCTCCTCCAGATGGCACGTGGGTGCAGGGTGGCCTTTCTTACACCCCTCACAAGGGTAACTCCATTGCAGTAGTGACTTCTTACCAAGCGTCCCCTCCTCTGTTGGCCACGTCTCGTGCATAAACTTGATCTGTTCCTTATTCCTTTGCTTTGCCTCCTGCCCTGCAGCAAGCTGATCGGGACTGGTACATGATGGACGAGGGGTATGATGAGTTCCACAACCCGCTGGCCTATTCCTCCGAGGACTACGTGAGGAGACGGGAGCAGCACCTGCATAAACAGAAGCAGAAGCGCATTTCGGCTCAGCGAAGACAGATCAACGAGGTGAGGCTGCCTGCAGAAGTTGGAGCAGATTGAGAGCTGGAGGTGGAGCATGTGGGGAAGCAGCAGGTTACACCCAAGTGAGGCCAGCACAGTTTGTCCCCCGATTGCTGAGAAGACCAGGTCCTCTGGCGGTGGAGGAGGAGTGGGTGATGAGCCTTTTAGGAGCTTAAGGAAAGCCCCCGCTCATACTTCTCTCTTCTGCGCTCAGGGAAGTACCGTTGATGGGAACAGGTGCAGTGGGACCTGCCTCTGTGGGCTGTGTTCTTTGTGTTTCTGATGTGGGTTAGGGATGCTCACCATTCGTGTGTCCATCTAGAGGTTCTGATTTAGTTAAAAGGTACTGCTTCTTGGAACAAAGTCCTGCAGGTGATTCTGTCTGTGGAGCTGTGGGTAGAGGCTAGTGACATCTTTACAGCCACCAGTGGCCTTCTGTTGGGACTTGATGTATGGACTTACCTGGTAACCTTTCAGGACGACTTTTGGGATGGAAATTTGAGTGTGGCTCCCGTTGTGTCCTCACAGGATAACGAGCGCTGGGAGACGAACCGCATGCTCACCAGTGGGGTGGTCCATCGGCTGGAGGTGGACGAGGACTTTGAAGAGGACAACGCGGCCAAGGTGCACCTAATGGTGCACAATCTGGTGCCTCCCTTTCTGGATGGGCGCATTGTCTTCACCAAGCAGGTTAGCCTCCTCTGTGGCCAGGGACAAGACAGCTCAGAGAGACCTGAAGTGGGCCAGCTGCAGTGGTTCATGCCTTTGGGAGGCTGAGTGGGCGGATCATTGGAGTACAGGATTCAAGACCAGCCTGGGCAATACAGTGAAACCCCGTCTCAAAAGTACAGAAATTAGCTGGGCGTGGTGATGGGCACCTGTGGTCCTGGCTATTTGGGAGGCTGAGGCAGGAGAATTGCTTGAACCTGGGAGGCGGAAGCTGCAGTGAGCAGGCATCACCCTACTGGGTGACAGAGTGAGATTCTGTCTCCAAAAAAAAAAAAGCCCTGATGTGGAGACAGAAAGAGAAAGGAGAAAATAGCCAATAGCCTTGTGCCATGAGAGGGTAGCACTCCCTTTCACGTGTAGGACTCTTACGAAATTGGCCTTCTTCCCCGACCTGCTGCAGCCGGAGCCAGTGATTCCAGTGAAGGATGCCACTTCTGACCTGGCCATCATTGCTCGGAAAGGCAGCCAAACAGTGCGGAAGCACAGGGAGCAGAAGGAGCGCAAGAAGGTTGGTTTCTTGTCACCGGGGCTGCAAAGTCTATGCATATTTTTTCCTTTTCTCTTCTTTTCAAAAGTCTTATTAGGCCACAGATAGGAGGTAGGAGTCTCCTCCATCAAGTCCTTAGTCTTGATAGCCACGAAGCCTGGTGTTGGGAGAGCTGGAGACTTGGGGCTTGGAATGCATGGCTCGGAGCCACCAGCGCCCTGGGGGAGTTTATGACCTGTGGGGTGAAGCCTGCTGTCCACTGGGATTGATTTTCCATTGCCCACAGTCACATGGCAGGAGGGAGCAGACTGACCTTTTTCCTTTTCAGGCCCAGCACAAACACTGGGAACTGGCTGGGACCAAACTGGGAGATATAATGGGCGTCAAGAAGGAGGAAGAGCCAGATAAACCTGTGACGGAGGACGGGAAGGTAGACTACAGGTGGGCAGCCTCTACCAGCAGTGGAGCGGCTTTGCTCCAAAGATGGGGGCCCGTCTGGGCAGTCGCGGCAGAACCCATCGACTTTGTGGCTCCTGAGTGGGAGATGCTTAAGATGCCTCTTGGCATCTTCTGCTCTCTTCCAGTCCCTTCCTCCTGGTCTCTTCACTGTCTTCTACTTTTCCAGATGTGATTCCTGCTGCCCCCACTGTTTCCTTTGGTGCTGGTGCTGTGAGAGGAAGGAGGCCCAGGGAGGTTAAGTAACTTGTCTGAGGTCACCCAGCTTGCCAATGAGGGAGTTAGGATCAGACCCAGGCAGTCTCTTGTCAGAGCCCACGCCCTCAGCCACTCTGCTGAAGTATCTCCCAGGTGTTGAGCATGGGCGGCTGGGTTTTACTCTCTTAGATTTCAGTTCACTATAGGAACTTAAAAAAAAATTTTTTTTAATTTTAATTTTTTGAGACAGAGTCCTGCTGTGTCTCCCAGGCTGGAGTGCAGTGGCGCGATCTTGGCTCACTGCAACCTCTGCCTCCCAGGTTCAAGTGATTCTCTTGCCTCAGTCTCCCATGTAGCTGAGAGATTACAGGCACCCACTACCACACCCAGCTAATTTTGGTATTTTTATTACAGATGGGGTTTCACCAGGTTGGCCAGGCTGGTCTCAAACTCCTGACCTCAGGTGATCCGCCCTCCTCGGCCTCCCAAAATGCTGGGATTACAGGCATGAGCCACTGCGTCTGGCAAGAAGAACTATTTTTAAAAGAGGTTCCGAAATAGAAAGGGTTATCTTATTGGGCAATGACTTCTCTGTTCATAGAGGCATCTAACCAGATGCTGAGCTGGGATTCCTACGTTGGGCCAGTGGCTGGACTCACCTGTCCCTCAAGATCCTCATCCTTCGAATGCCCTCACATCCTACTGAACAGTCATTTGAGTTAATAATTCTCTCTACTCCTATGTGAAATGTCCAAATGACAAGTTGGTACTATTGATCAGTCCTTACTTGTCTCTAGTTAACTTAATTCCTTCGGTAGTAGATATTGGGTGACCAGAAGCAACTGGGTGAAATTAGAAATAGGAAGCTCAACAGAGCATAGAGTGGCAGGTCTGCCAGGAAAAGTCTCTTGGGGAAGGGGTTGGGGAGGGGAGTGTGGACAGCGTGGAGCACTGAGCTGGTGTCTTTTTGCCCTGCAGCCTTGGGAAAGTGACAGTGCTCTGAGTCTTGGGTGTGTACGTGTATCAGACATTGAGAGCTTTCAGTAGAGGTTGCAGGTAACTGTTTAGTGGGGCTGTTCTCACAGTTCTTTGAAAACAAAGCCATACAGACTATGCTGTCCTGCTGTCCTGCCAAGAAGAGGGAGGAAGTTTGACCCATGTCACGTGCTCTGCACCCTTACCTCCTCACAAGGCCCGTGTGGCTATTTTAGCGCTTTAGGTGTTGTGCTGAAGTTTCCCAAGAGTATTTTCTACAAGTTAGTGACCTGGGAATTGATTTCTGCTCCTTTTCTGCACACTTTGTTTAGGTTAGAGGGTTTGCCAGCCTGGTTATCTGTAACTCCTCCAATCCCAGCTCTGTTGGACCCTGGGGTGTTGAGTGTGTTGTGGATGATGGATTCTTAACATGGCAATTTCAGTCCTTAGGCCGATGAGAACCATCTCAGATTCCCTGGCTGCTTTGGTGTCTCAGATTCTTGTGGAAGTCCTCATTCCTGAGTGTAGGAGGAAGGGCAGCATAGGGCACCATGCAGGGTGTTTAGGCTGCTGTGTGTTCCCAGGACAGAGCAGAAGTTTGCAGATCACATGAAGAAAAAGAGTGAAGCCAGCAGTGAATTTGCAAAGAAGAAATCCATCCTGGAGCAGAGGCAGTACTTGCCCATCTTTGCAGTGCAGCAGGAACTGCTCACTATTATCAGGTAACTTCACCCAGGGTCCAAGAATCCAGTGTCAAATCAGAGTCAGAAGCAGACCCAGGTCTCCCATGTTTACCCAGGAGCTCTTTTCCTTTTTGTGCATTGCACCCAGTGGAGAAGGGTAATAATTTTTTTCTCTGACCTCATGCCTGGGGTACACCACACAAAGTAACAGAGGGCACCATTTTGTTTTAACTCATCTGTTTAAACCCCACCGTATTCCAGATGTTTCAGGTGGTATCTCAGTAAGAGGCTGTTTTCCCAGTGAAATTCTCCCTTCTAAGCTGGCATGCTTCTGGATAGCTAGACATGGAGATAGGAAGTAGTGGAGTCTTCTCAGAGGGTGGGCATTGGCCTCCCACTTGAGCTGATAAGCCCTTTGCCTGCTTGTCCTCATAGAGACAACAGCATCGTGATCGTGGTTGGGGAGACGGGAAGTGGTAAGACCACTCAGCTGACGCAGTATCTGCATGAAGATGGTTACACGGACTATGGGATGATTGGGTGCACCCAGCCCCGGCGCGTGGCTGCCATGTCAGTGGCCAAGAGAGTCAGTGAAGAGATGGGGGGAAACCTTGGCGAGGAGGTGAGTGGGCTTGGGGGCTGAGCCATGTCGTTATTCCCCAGTAGCTTCCACCCATTTTTGCTAAAGGGTGTGATCTGCCAAGGCCTGGACCCCAGCATGGGGTGTGCTGGTGGTGAGCCGTGGCCAGAACGTCCAAGCCATCTCTGACCTCCAGGTGGGCTACGCTATCCGCTTCGAAGACTGCACTTCAGAGAACACCTTGATCAAATACATGACCGATGGGATCCTGCTCCGAGAGTCCCTCCGGGAAGCTGACCTGGATCACTACAGCGCCATCATCATGGATGAGGCCCACGAGCGCTCCCTCAACACTGATGTGCTCTTCGGGCTGCTCCGGGAGGTGAGGGCTGTGTGGTTTGGTGCCTCTGCACATGGGGTGTTAACCAGAGCAGCACCAGTAGCTAGTGGGGTGCTCCAGGTGGGCTGAGGCCTCTCGCTGAGGCCTCTGGTTGCAGAGTTCAGACCTGGGTTGTAGTTTAGGCTGTTCTTGCTCCACTGAGAGTGACTTGGGGTTTTCTGCGCAGTGGCTTCATTGCTTCAGGATTGGTTAAGAATTGAATAGGCCCATTTGTCAGCTTTGACTTCTGTTTCCTTGGGAGTTGTGCTGATGGGATTGCAGGGCAGGAGCCAAGGGTCCCCACCACGGAGGCCTCTGAGCGGCCTCTTCTCCCAGGTAGTGGCTCGGCGCTCAGACCTGAAGCTCATTGTCACATCAGCCACGATGGATGCAGAGAAGTTTGCTGCCTTTTTTGGGAATGTCCCCATCTTCCACATCCCTGGCCGTACCTTCCCTGTTGACATCCTCTTCAGCAAGGTATTGAGGCCTCCATGTTATGAACTGACCCTTCCATGCCATGCCTTTCTCTGATGAGAAGCCAGCTGGAGGGTAGAGGGTGGGTAGGGGACTGGGTTGGAGAAGATTTCATGGGGACCATGGTGCAAATGGAGCAGCCTGCAGCTGTGGGGCTCAGGGGGACAGAGGACTGTGCTCTGGGCAAAATTTTGTTTCATTGTTTCTTTGGGGCTGAAGTATAGGTCCTAGGGAGGCACTGTGGCTTCTTTTAGAGGCCTCGCAGTCAGGCCTATCTAGAGGTGTGGTGGCGTTCAAAGTCCATGGCTGTAGCCCAGAGCAGGGCCTGGGCCACAGGCTTCCAGTACCTCCGTCTGACTGTGTCCCTGCCGCTGTTGCAGACCCCGCAGGAGGATTACGTGGAGGCTGCGGTGAAGCAGTCGTTGCAGGTGCATCTGTCAGGGGCCCCTGGGGACATCCTTATCTTCATGCCTGGCCAAGAGGACATTGAGGTGTGTGCCTTGGTCACTGTGGTGAGCGGGTGAGAGGTTAGGGTTCCGGTGTCTCACAGCTCCCTGGGCTCTCAGGTGACCTCAGACCAGATTGTGGAGCATCTGGAGGAACTGGAGAACGCGCCTGCCCTGGCTGTGTTGCCTATCTACTCCCAGCTGCCTTCTGACCTCCAGGCCAAAATCTTTCAGAAGGTGCGACAGCAGGAATGTCCAGGAGTGGCTCCTGGAGTTCTCTAAAGGAAGCGAGAGGGGATGTGACTGTCCTGGCAGGGGGTGAGCTGGCAGGTGGGTTTTTTCCCCTCGTGGAGCATTTCCTGTCTCAAGGGATTCAGCTTTCCCTCCCTGTGTGTCTCGCTCGGCTCTAGGCTCCAGATGGCGTTCGGAAGTGCATTGTTGCCACCAACATTGCCGAGACGTCCCTGACAGTTGACGGCATCATGTTTGTTATCGATTCTGGTTATTGCAAATTAAAGGTAAGAGAAGACATGGGAGGCAGGGCCTGGGTCTTCACCAGAAGCTAACTGAGCTGCGAGGTGGGAAGTCAGGGCCTTGCTGCGGGCCCCAGGATGTGGGAGCACGTGGAAGTGGTGGTGGTGGCAGGAGGCTCACATTGACTGACTGTGCTTGGCTCACTTAACTCTTGTAATACTCAATGAGGTCGATAATTGAAATAACAGTGGAGCTCACAGAGCTGGTGTTTGTGGGGAAGACGTCTTCAGGTGTTCACGAGAACATTCCTCGAGGCTCTTGGCTCCACAGGACGGCTCCCGGTGCTTCTGGCTTTTCCTCTGCCATGTGCAGCAGCCAGGGCTTGTCTTTGTCTCAGGACTACCTCTGTTTTCCCCTCACTCTGTCCTTCATCAGCACTTTGCTGTCCCCTCCTAGGTCTTCAACCCCAGGATTGGCATGGATGCTCTGCAGATCTATCCCATTAGCCAGGCCAATGCCAACCAGCGGTCAGGGCGAGCCGGCAGGACGGGCCCAGGTCAGTGTTTCAGGTAGGAGCCCTGTGCTAGCCTGCTGAGTGTGGAGCCCAGGCCGGGGCGGGCAAAATGCTGGTCCCCAAGGCTGGAGGCCGCTGGCAGGGCTGCTACTTATTAGTCCTTTCATCCTGTGCTACTGAGTGGAAGGAAGGAGTGGCTTTCCCGGGAGCTCTGAGGTCTGAGGGCGACCTACGTGGATGGAGGTCCACATGCAGGTAATACAGCCTATCTCCCTTCAGAGGGTAGGTCTGGACAAAGGATGCCACTGGTTCTTTTTCACCTCTGTTGTTCTCTTTGTTTTCTTTTTTTTTTTTTTTCAATTAGAGACAGTTTTGCTCTGTCACCCAGGCTGGAGTACAAGGATGCAATCACAGCTCACTGCAGCCTTGACCTCCTGCATTCAAGTGAGCCTCCCACCTCAGCCTCCCAAGTGGCTGAGATTGCAGGCAGACCCCACCACACCGGGCTAATTTTTTCAATTTTTGTAGAGATGGAGTCTTGCTATGTTGCCCAGGCTGGTAGTGTGAACTTCTAGCCTCAAGTAATCCTCCTGTCTTGGCCTCCCAAAGTGTTGGCATTATAGGCGTGAGCCACTGTGCCTGGCTTTCTCCCCCTTTTTTTGTTCCTATTTTTAAAAATAATGTATTTACTCCAGAGAGTTAGTGAATGTAGAAAAATATCAAGAAAATAAAACCCAGCCATGATTCTAATCCCAGGCCCATTGGTTACAGCAATGAAACAGATGGGTAAGAGGCTCTAGAAGAAGAGCTGAATTGGCACATTGGAGTTTTGAATAGGTGGAAGTCAGCGACTCACTGAAGTAGGGGGTTGGGAGAAGAAATGAGAAATTTCCTCCTTCCCTGTGGGATTTCATCTGTACTGGCTGCTGTGGGGTTTCCTTGTGGTGAGAAGATGGTTTCTTCTCCCTGGCAGGCTCTACACCCAGAGCGCCTATAAGAATGAGCTCCTGACCACCACAGTGCCCGAGATCCAGAGGACCAACCTGGCCAATGTGGTGCTGCTGCTCAAGTCCCTCGGGGTGCAGGACCTGCTGCAGTTCCACTTCATGGACCCGCCCCCGGAGGACAACATGCTCAACTCCATGTATCAGCTCTGGATCCTCGGGGCCCTGGACAACACAGGTGAGGCAGCCCTGGGAGCCTCATGGCTCATGGGTGCTGGCACTTGACTTGCCTCTTCCCTCCACTGTCCGTCAAATATCCGGGCTTGCTCATCTCTCCTAGGTGGACTGACCTCTACCGGGCGGCTGATGGTGGAGTTCCCACTGGACCCTGCCCTGTCCAAGATGCTCATCGTGTCCTGTGACATGGGCTGCAGCTCTGAGATCCTGCTCATCGTCTCCATGCTCTCGGTCCCGGCCATCTTCTACAGGCCCAAGGTAGGGCAGCGGCCAGCTCTCCTCTCCCGCCAGAGGGTTCGAGGAGGTGTTGGAGAGGGGAATGGCTTCTCTCTGTATCACTGAAATGGAACAGAGGGCGGAATCAGTTTCTGAAGAATGATTTTGCTGTTCTCGGTTAAGCAGGTTTGGGGTAGGGGAAAGGAAGGGCTGGGCCAGTGGCTCTCAGGGAATGCTTTGGAAATTTGCAAGAGCATTTTTTATCTTAAAGTATGGTTGCTCTTGAACCCTCATGTTTTAGAATAGACTTTTTAAAAATTATTTTTATTTTTCTCAGATTGTCAGGGTAACCTGTTGACATGTTTGAAGTTCTCTGTGTGGGTAGGTGGTAGTGTTAGAACCTCTGGGATGTGCTCAGTGGGCCTGGACTCCCCTGTGCTTAGAGTGAGTGTTCTTTTTCCTTTACTAGGGCAGAGAGGAGGAGAGCGATCAAATCCGGGAGAAGTTTGCTGTCCCTGAGAGCGATCATTTGACCTACCTGAATGTCTACCTGCAGTGGAAGAACAATAATTACTCCACCATCTGGTGTAACGATCATTTCATCCATGCTAAGGCCATGCGGAAGGTAGGGGTGGTGGCCCAGATGAGCAGGATATTGGGATGAGGGGAGGGTGGGGAAGGAAACAGGGATCCTTCCTGGTGCCTCCATGTCCTGCCCCAGGTCCGGGAGGTGCGAGCTCAACTCAAGGACATCATGGTGCAGCAGCGGATGAGCCTGGCCTCATGTGGCACTGACTGGGACATAGTCAGGAAGTGCATCTGTGCTGCCTACTTCCACCAAGCAGCCAAGCTCAAGGTGAGCCCGGGAGCCCCTGGGCCCCACTGGCCTGATACCTGTCTATATGAGGGCAGAGTTCTTCCTTTCTCCTGGTGTGGTTCTGCAGATCCGGGCTTCCACCAAAGGGTGTGTCAAGACAGCATTAAGGAATGGGGTGGCTGCCCAAAGGGGTGGTGTTTTCCTGATGCGACTGCCTGTTCTGTCTCCTTCCTAGGGAATTGGGGAGTACGTGAACATCCGCACAGGGATGCCCTGCCACTTGCACCCCACCAGCTCCCTTTTTGGAATGGGCTACACCCCAGATTACATAGTGTATCACGAGTTGGTCATGACCACCAAGGTGAGTCTTTTCCAAGGCGCTTGCATAATGCAGGGCCACCTGTCTGGGCCAGGCCTTGAAACCCCTCACTGCCTTCTGGCATGAGCTTTTAGCCTGGGAGCCTTGAGGCCACATGTGTTGCCATATGAGGCTGGTTTTCATTTGGGGACTTGGGGAAGTTCTGCACAGGGTTGAGCCCTAGACTGCAGTGACCTCAGCCGTGTGGGCAGGATCGTTCCCCACTTGCTGCTTGGGATGAGCAACCCCTGTTGGTGTCATTCGAAGGATTTTCAGAGGGGTTAGGCCTTTTCTGTTAGATACTAGGGGGCATTTTCTTAAGCATGGAAGAATTTGGATGGGAGTATCTGGGGTTTTTACTTTCCTTTTTCAGCCTTGCAGGGCCAGGGATTGGCCTTTCCCACGTGGCTTCTAATTGTGGAACCACTCTGGGAGGGACATTGGCCCTCCTGTGACCCTCGCCTCCTTGCCCTTCTGCCCACAGGAGTATATGCAATGTGTGACTGCCGTGGACGGGGAGTGGCTGGCGGAGCTGGGCCCCATGTTTTATAGCGTGAAACAGGCAGGCAAGTCACGGCAGGTGAGGCTTCTGTGCTCTACCCAGGGGTGCTGTTTGCCTGTGGGGTCGATGTTCACTCAGCTTGTATTGAAGACTCGTCATCATCCAGCCCACTTACTTTTCTCTCCAAACATAAAGGCTGTGATTCAGCAGGCTGGTCTGTCTGATTCCCCACCACCCATTCCAGTTGTTTGGTAGGCTGAGCCTTTAGAAATAAAACCAAAAAACTCATTATTGAAAAGTCCAAATATTCATAACAGTGGGAAAAACAGTACAACAGGCCACCGTGAATTCATTGCCATGCCTCTGTAATTGTCAACATTTGGTCAGTTTCACTATTCCTACCCTCCCTCCACACACATCCATTTTTTTTTCTAGAATAGTTTAAAGCTTATCTCATATATCATATTATTCATCCAGAAATACTTGAGTATGTGTCTCTGAGTAAAAGGACTTTTAAAATTTTTAAATATAACCTCTGTGCCATTATCACTTTTAAAAGAATGAATACTTAATGTCACCTAAGTCTCTGGTCTACATTCAGATTTCCCCATTTATCTCAAAGATAATGCTTTATGACGAATTAGCATCCAGACATTGCAACTGCTTATGTGTGTTAACTGTTTCATTCTAGAACAGGCTCCGCCTCACGCTTTTTTTCATGACATTGATTTATAGGAGCAGTCAGGTCATTTGTCCTGTTGAATAGTCCGTATGATGTATTTGCCTCATTGCTTGGTGTTGAACCTGTGCCTGTGTTTCGTGCACTTGCTGTAAGCTGGTGATGAGTCTGACCGCTTGATTAGATCCCAGGTCAGCTGTGTGTGGCAGAAATGCCTGCATATGGTGCTGTGAACCTCCTCTTAGATGCTGTCGGGAAGCATGTGAGGTCTGGTGGCCCCACCTTTGCCGATGGGAGGATGGATGAGAGGCCCCAGTGGTGGCAGCCTGCCCCTTCCATGATAGGTTTCCACTGCTCCTCTGTCTCTTTGAGGTTTTAGTGTATGTTGATGGCCATCACCTAGATCCATTATTTAGGGTTGCAAAATGGTGCTGGGCTTTTGCTTTCCCCTTTCATAGCATAATTCTCCCCACCCTGGGCCTGCCTGCACCTTCTGCCTGTTCATCCAGCCAGCAGGTAACATCGTCTGTGTTTTTCTGTACTTCCTGGCATAGCTGTGAACTTTATTTTTTAAATAAGAAAGAAAATGTAAGTACTCCCTGGACTGAGGCATGACTGGGTTAGGACTGACTTGTCCAGCGTCTTGAGTCGATGAAAAAAGCAGGCCTCAGCTGCAGAAGAGAAGGCGGCTTTGGTACCAGGGCAGGTAGCCATGTGGAGTGCTGGCCTGGTGGACGCAGCGCCTGGTTTTTGGCAGGGACATGAGTGCCAACGAGGCCGCCTTCCTCAGTGGTCCCCAGTAGGCTGAGCCAGGCCTGTCCCTCTTCTCTAGGAGAACCGTCGTCGGGCCAAAGAGGAAGCTACTGCCATGGAGGAGGAGATGGCGCTGGCCGAGGAGCAGCTGCGAGCCCGGCGGCAGGAGCAGGAGAAGCGCAGCCCCCTGGGCAGTGTCAGGTGAGCTCCGGCCGTAGGACCTGGCAGGGGTGGCACCCATTCCGGGAGGCTGCCAGAGACCAGGCCCTGATGCAGGGCCAGGATTTATGAGAAGGTGCATGCGTGGAGGTGAACTGGTGACAGAAGTTGCTTGTGTGCTGGGTGGTCACATAGACGTGTGGGAGGAGTTCCAGGCAGCTTTAAAGGGGTGACTGTACACCTGCAACCTCTGCTTATCGCTCAGATTCAGCCTCAGGCCTGAGGCTGCCTGGAGTAGCAGGGCAGGTCTCACATCTTTACTCACAGTGCATTGGGGAGAAGAGCTCCTCGGGCTTCTGAGTCTGTGCTGGTCCCTGGAGTTAGGCCACACTTGAAGGTTGCAGGCACAGTCCTCTGTGAGACCGCCCTCACTTCAGATACCAGCTGCAGGTGTGGACATCATCCTTACTTCCAGCCAACGTGCTACAAATTTGGCGATCCCTATGGACTCCTGCAGCTTCAATATTTGCTTGAATGACTTCTGGAACTCCAGAGAGTGCTGTACTTACCATTATAGCTTTATTATAGCAAAAAGTTACAAAGTAGAACCAGCCAAAGGGAGAGATGCATAGAGACAGGTTTGCGAGGGTCTCAAAGGCAAAGCCTTGTTTGCCCTCAGGACCATGTCCCCCCGTGGCACATTGATGCATGACAGTATGACAGGGTATTGCCAGCCAGGAAGCTCACCTGAACTTCCGTGTCCAGAGTTCTTATCATCAGGGTTCTGTTACTTAGGCATGAATGACTGAAGCATTGTCACGTGGTAGAGCTCAGCCTCCAGGCCTCCCTCCTCTTCAGAAGTGAGGCTGACAGCACATGGCTTAGAGCCCCAACGCTAACCCCGTGGCTGAGAGGCCAGCCTGCCTTGAGTCATCTTGTTGGATAAACTCAGGAGCTCACCAAGAGTCACTTCATTAGTGTAATCTCTCAAACGAGGGCTGAGGGGCCCCCATGAATAGCAAACACTTCAGTCACTTGGGAAATTCCAAGGGTTTAGAGTTGCCTCCCAGGCACTGGGACAAAGGCAGGTGAAATTCTCTGTGACACAGCTGGAGTGGTGCTAAAGCTGCCTTTGTAGCTCACATAGGGACTGTGGAAGGAGTTGTTAAAATCCAATCTGAAGCATATTGGAATGAGTGAGCTTCCTTGATTCCATCGTCAGTCAAACATGGGGACGGCAGGGGAGTGGGAATGTGCCGAGGAGGAGATCCCTTGGCCCCAGAGCTCCTCACCACAGGTTAGAACAGTAAGGCCTGGGGCTCTGCATCCTCCTGCCCTCCCTCCCAGGGGAGAGGGCACGGTGTTTCCTGATTCCTCCTGTGTGTCTCCAGGTCTACGAAGATCTACACTCCAGGCCGGAAAGAACAAGGAGAGCCCATGACCCCTCGCCGCACGCCAGCCCGCTTTGGTCTGTGATCTGAGGTTGTCCCCGGAGAGGATGGCAGCAGGTATTGGGCCCTGAGCCCTCTAGCAGAAGCCCTGAGGCTATGGACAAAGTCCTTTCATCTGAGGACTTTTATCTGTGCACTTCATGGCCGAGGCAGTTCCTGCTGGACCAGGCTTTGTGGCAGAGGAGGTGGGGTTCTTCCATGCAGGAGTGTAGCATGGTGGGAGCCAGGCTGCAGAGCATCCGAGATGCTGCCTGGGCAGTGGGAGGTGGCTGGACCCATCGCATCCAAATAAACCAGCTCAGGACACTTGGCATATGTGTGACTTGGCTGTGGCTATGTCTTTTTTAATCCTTGTGTAAAGCAGCAAAAAAGACCTAAAGGGAATTGTAATTTGGTTATAATTCAGGATTTGGAAATAAATTTATTATTTGTAAAACATGATTGCATTTCTGACTTCTTTTTTCGCCCCCTTAAATCACGTAATAAAGAAGGGGGCCGCAGAAGCTTGCCCTGACTTCCTTGCACGAATCATCCTGGAACTCTGTCCTCATTTCTGTACAGGGCAGGCTGAGCTCTGAGGGTGCCCAGCTGCTCCTGAGGCTGCAGGGCAATGGCAGAGCTGCCTCGATGGCCAGGTGGTGGGAGGGAGGTGAGCAGGAGTCTGCCCCAGCCTTCCCTGGGAGGGTTTGGCTGCTTGAAAGAGGTCCATGTGATTGCTTAGGATGGCAGAGGGTAAGAGCTGTCCATTGAGTGAAAAACAGTGTAAAATGTTGCTTATTGATTTTCACGTAAAAGGTGACTCTTATACCAGCATCCACAGTGTTTTCTCTTTTTAAGCAGTCTCTTAAGTCTGCTGAGGTGGCTTTTTAGGTGTTTGGTCCTTTGCACCATGGTCTGTCTGTATCTTGTGATTCCTCTGGGCCGGGCTTCTGCCAGGTGTGCTGGTTGGCAGGTTCTGTGTTGGGGTTGAGTCACAGACAGGATTGGGACTCAGAAGCACCTTGGTGCTAGGCCAGTGCCAGCGTCAGCCCTGTAGTGTGTGCCTGCTGTGCTGTTAGTTCTGATCCCTTTCTCCCTCTGTTCCTGGGATTTGCATTTCCATGTTATAACTCAATAAATGTTAAAATGTAAGTCAATTTTGTGGGTAGTCTTGGAGGCCTAGCTTTGCCAGCCGGCACCAGCTACCACCTCTGCCTGCATTCTCCTTACTTCTACCCTCCTTGGGTCCAACCCAACCTTCTAATTTAATGCAGGTGGAAATGGGCTTTTCAGGGCTCCATAGTGGAGACAGGGCTGACAGCACTTTGTCTAGGAAGCCTTCTACTCTTAGCCCTAGGTTGGAAAACTAGGAGAAGATGGCTGATGTGTGACCTATTTACACTCAGGCAACAGAGTAGGAAACAGATTGAGGTTCCAGTTAACAGTTATTATTATTACTTTTTTTTTCTTCAGATGGAGTCTTGCTCTGTCACCCAGGCTGGAGTGCAGTGGCGAGATCTGGCTCACTGCAACCTCCGCCTCTCGGGTTCAAGTGATTCTCTTGCCTCAGCCTCCCAGGTAGCTGGGACTACAGGCACGTGCCACCATGCCCAGCTAATTTTTTGTATTTTTAGTAGAGACAGGGTTTCACCATGTTGGCCAGGATGATCTTGATCTCCTGATCTTGTGATCTGCCCACCTCGACGTTCGAAAGTGCTGGTATTACAGGCATGAGCCACCGCGCCTGGCCAACAGTTATTATTAATAAGCTGTGACCTTGGTCACAAACTCACTAAGTCCCTTAGATAAAATATAAGATCAGAGAGGCTGTTAATACAATGGGTCCAACCCAACCTTCTTTTAAAACCAAGGAACACGTGGTGAAGGATACTTGGTGCATGTGGGTGCTGCAAGAGGAATGGAGAGATCCCCGCCCGCAGCAGCTCTCCCTGAACCTGCCACGGTACTGTGGCTGCTGCTCAGGTTCTCTCTTCCTGTGTTTCTAGTGTGGTTTTTTAAATGACAGACCCTTTCCATTCGGATCTTCCTTAAAGTTCCTTCCCGCTTTAATATTCTGATTCTGTCTTGTCTTCAGATGGCAATTGATGGTTTTTCTAGAGGTACAAAAGCAGACCTATAACAACACCATGGTCTCTAGCCCCGTGGGCCCGTAGTGGACTCCTGAGTCTGGCTGACACTTGTTATTTCCTGTACTTTTTATTTAGTATGGTCATCCTAATGGCTGGTATCTCAATGCAGTTTTGATTTGCATTTCTCTAATAATTAGTGGTGTTGAGTATCTTTTCATGTGCTTATTATTGGCCATTTGTTTATCTTCTTTGGAGAAATGTCTCAAGTCCTCTTCATGTATATATATATATATATATATATATATATATATATATATATAGCATTGGTAACTTTTTTTTAATTTTAATTTTAAATTTCAACTTTTAGATACAGAGGGTACAAGTGCAGGTTTGTTATATGGGTATACTGTGTGATCCGGAGGTTTGGGGTATGGAGCCCATCACCCAGCTAGTGAGCACGGTACCCAACAGGTATTTTTTCAACCCATTTCCTTTACTCCCCTTGTCCAATAGTCCACAGTATTTACTGTTCCTATATTTATGCTCCTGTGTGCTTGATGTTTCGCTCCCACTTGTAAGTGAGAAGAGGTGGTATTTGATTTTCTGTTCCTGCACAAATTGGCTTAGGATTATGGCCTCCAGCTGCATCCATGTTGTTGCAAGGGACATGATTTCATTCTTTTCTATGGCTGCGTAGTATCCCATGGTGTGCATGTACCACATTTCCTTTATCCAGTCCGCCATTGCCAGGCACCTAGGTTGATTCCATGTCTTCGCTATTGTGAACAGTGTAGCAGTGAACATGCGAGTGCATGCGTCTTCTTGGTAGAATGATTTATTTTTCTTTGGGCATACACCTAGTCATGGGACTGCTGGGTTGAATGGTAGCTGTTTTAAGTTATTTGAGAAAACGTCAAATGTTTTTTCACAGTGGCTAAAATAACTTACATTCTCACAAACAGTAATTGTTGCCTTTTCTCGCCAGCCTTGCCAGCATCTGTTATTTTTTGACTTTTTAGTAATAGCCATTCTGACTGGTGTGAGATAGTTATTTTATTGTGGTTTTGATTTGCGTTTCTCTGATGGTTAGTGATGATGAGCATTTTTTCATATGTTTGTTGGCTGCTTGTATGTTTTTTGCTTAAGTTCCTTATAGATTCTGGATATTAGGCCTTTGCCAGCTGCGTAGTTTGTGACTATTTTCTCCCATTCTGTAGGTTGTATGTTACTCTGCTGACAGTTACTTTTGCTGTGTAGAAGCTCTTTAGTTTATTAGGTCCCTCTTACCAATTTTTGTTTTTGTTGCAATTGTTTTTGATGACTTAACCAAAAATTCTTTGCCAAGGCTGATGTCAAGAATGATTTCTATAGTTTGAGGTCTTGCATTTAAACCTTTAATCCATCTGGAGTTAATTTTTGTATATGGTGAAAGATAGGGGTCCAGTTTCATTCTTCAGCATATGCTCTGCCAATTTTGGAACTGAATTGTTTTCTTGAGTTTTAGGAGTTCTCTATCTATTCTGGATATTAACATCACAGATATGATGGAAATATTTTCTCCTGTGGGTTGCCTTTTTACTCTGATACTGCTTTTGATGCACAAAATTTTAAAATTTTCATGAAGTCTAATTTGTCTGTTATTTCTTTTGGTGCCTGTGCCTTTGGTGTTATACCCAGGAAATCACTGCCAAATCCAATGTCATGAAGGGTTTGTTCTAGGTTTTCTTCTATAAGTTTTGTAGTTTTAGTGGTTACATTTAGGTCTTTGATCCATTTTGAGTTAAATTTTATATACGGTATTAGGTAAGGGCACAGCTTTATTCTTTTGCATGCAAATACCAAGTTTTCCCAACACCATTTGTTGGAGAACAAAAAGAAAAACAAAAACTATCCTTTCCACAAGGATGGCATCCTTGTCAAAATTATTTGACCATATACGTGAGGATTTATTTCTGGGATTCTTTCTATTCTATTCCATTGGTTTGTATGTCTTTTGGTTTCTATGGCAGCATCACACTATTTTGATTACTGTAGGTTTGTAGTAAGTTTTGAAATCAGTAAGTTCTTCAGCTTTGTTCTTTTTTCAGATTATTTTGGTTATTGGGATCCCTTAAGATGCCATGTGGTTAGGTTGCGTTTTCTTATTTCTGCAAAAAAAAAAAAAAAAAAACATAATTGGGATTTTGACAGAGATTACCTTGAATCTGTAGATCATTTTGTGTGTACTGATGTCTTAATATTAAGTCTTTCAATCCATGAACATGGGATGTGTTTCTGTTTATATCTCCTTTAATTTGTCTCAGTAATGTTTTACAGTTTTCATTGTACAAGCCTTTTACTGCCTTGGTTAATTCCCAGATATTTATTTTTGATGCTATTGTAAATGAAATGAAATTATTATTATTATTTTGAGACAAAGTCTCAATCTGTTGCCCAAGCTGGAGTGCAGTGGCACAGTCTTGACTCACTGCAAACTCCAACTCCCAGGTTCAAGTGATTCTCCTACCACAGTCTCCCCAGTAGCTGGGATTACAGGCATGTGCCACCTTGCCCAGCTAATGTTTATATTTTTAGTAGAGATGGGGTTTCACTATGTTGCCCAGGCTGGTCTTGAACTCCTGACCTCATGATCTGCCTGCCTCAGTCTCCCAAACTGCTGGGATTACAGGTGTGAGCTACCATGCCTGGCTGAAATTATTTTTATAATTTCCTTTCAGATTATTAATTGTTGGAATATAAAACTGCAACTCATTTTTGTGTTTTGACTTGTGGAGTCTTTAGGGTTTTTTACATAGAAGATCTGTGAACAGAGATGATTTTACTTCTTCCTTTCCAGTTTGAAGCCTTTTTATTTCTTTTTCTTGCCTAATTGCTCTGGCTAGAACTTCCAGTACAATGCTGAATAGAAGCGGCAAAGTAGATGTTCTTGCCTTATTCCTGATCTCAGAGGAAAAGCTTTTAGTCTTGCATCATTGAATTTGATATTTGTTCTGAGTTTTTCATATGTGGTTTTATTTTGTTGAGGTAGTTTCCTTCTAATCCTCACTTGTTGAGTGCTTTTTAAAAAAATTCATGAAAGAGTATTGTTTTAACTATTTCTTTTTAATAGCTGTTCAAACTACTTTTTAGGAACTCAATTCTTTGGTTATTTCTTAACAAATTAAAGGCAGGCAACACTCAGTTTTCCTGCCTTCCCTCCTGTTTTTAGAGAAACTGCCCTTCTCTAAGTCCATCCCTGTACTTAGCCAGGTCTTTTGTCTGTCTGGTCTGTCAAAGTCAGATGGCTGGGTGATATGTCGACGTTTTTCTGGCTCTGCTACCAATTAGCTTTCCATAACTGACTACCTGCTTTGCTCTGGTGTAATCACTCCACAGGAAGTGAAAGATAACTTTGGAAAAATGTACAACTTTCAAAGAAACCAGAGATTGTCACTTTGGCCAACATATATGAAACATTTTTGTAAATTATAGAGATAAAGATGCCTTTTTAGTAGACTAGCCTGGAGATTTTAATGGCATTGAACTTTTGTTTGAATAAAAGATGCCACAGGCTAGATTAGTACTAGAATTTTTAGTCTTTGTTTTCTCTAGAAAATAAACCCATATTCTAAACCACATGGGGGAACATAGATCAAAGAGCTTAAACAGACAACAATGATCGTAACAAAAACTACCAGAGATGCCTGTCACTCCTAGCTCACACTGCATTTCTGGAACTGCCCTTCCCAAGTTCTGTCAGGGGCATTCTATGTAACATGTCAGTGTTGCTATTAGCAGTGAATTTTCTAGGCCTTTATTAGGCCCAGGAAGAATATTTAAGAATCATTGCTAATCAGTGGGTTTCTTCCTTCGCTTTTACTGCCCCCTCAGAAGTGTAAGATCTTTCATTTCTTTCTCTTATATTAATATTACCCTAGTAGTGAGTTCTCTCCATTTCCTACAGACTAGAAATATAAATGCTAGACATGTACTCGGTGTAACAAAATCCTACCAGAATAAAATAGTTTAGCTGTCCTTGGAGTTTGGCATAATGGAATTTCACTTGTACTGAGGTGGCTGGGGAGGCAAATAAAGTTGTTAGGAGGAAGGGAATGTGGAGACCAGGGGAGGAGGTGGTGTGCTCTTGCTCCCCCATTTGGAAAATACAAGCCCTTATTGCTCTTCCTTTCTTTTTCTTTCTTTCTTTTTTTTGAGACAGAGTTTTGCCCAGGTTGGAGTGCAATAGCACGATCTTGGCTCACCGCAACCTCTGCCTCCCAGGTTCAAGTGATTCTGCTGCCTCAGCCTCCCGAGTAGCTGGGATTACAGGTGTGCACCACCACGCCAGGCTAATTTTTTTCTATTTTCAGTAGAGATGGCGTTTCTCCATGTTGGTCAGGCTGGTTTCAAACTCCCAACCTCAGGTGATCTGCCCGCCTCAGCCTCCCAAAGTAGTAGGATTACCAGCATGAGCCACCGCGCCTGGCCTGCTCTTCCTTTCTTTTGGGTCTCAGGATTACTTCCTTTTTGGACTTTTTAGACTTTCTCTTTTTAAGTTTCAGATAGCGATGGAAATAAAAAAAGAAAAGGAGCTACTTATCACTTTTGTTGGTTTAAAAACAAATCCAGAAGTTTGCATTGGGGATTATGGCTTCCCTGTATATGGAAGAGACCAATACCTCTTAGAATCCAGAGAAAACAGGATGAACAGGTTGCTGGGGGCTTACAGGGCAGAAAGGTCTGCAAGACACCAAGAGCTCACCACAACTGCTGTGCTCATGCTCATGTCTTTATTTCAGAGTTTGGGCCTGGAGATGGTAGTAAGGTTCTAAAGCTCACTCCATTGCAGGAAGCAGGCTAAACTCAACAAAATGTTAGCATCTTACAACACAGGCTGGGACCTTGATATATTCCTGTAAGAGCTGATCCAGGTCAAGAGAGAGGGCTGAGAACTCACTATCCTCTGAAGAAACACGCGTGGAAATGTGGCTCAGGGCTAGACGAGGATTCTAGCAATACGAGGAACCTGAGGGAACAGGGAGGAAATGAGAGTTGTCATTAGAGGAGAAATTAATGAGGTGATTCCTTGAGGACTGGCCGCATGGCCAGGCAGCTCAGCTGCAGGGTGACTTCTTGCCTCTGGGATAACATGGAGTTTATGGGTAGCAGGAAAGGTGTCTGTGGACTCAGGCTGAGTAGGTAGCTGGGGTGCTCTTACGGGGTTTCCAGACACAGAAGGGAGATGCCTCTTCTACCTGTTCCCCAAGATGGGTCTGGGTCGGGGGGGACAGGTCTTGAGATGTGAGGGACTTGGGTATGATCAGATGATCTTAGATCAGAAGGGGTCTTAATTTGCCTCCTCCCTCTACAGACATCAAAACAACCATCTTTGGTCCCAAGTAGCTAAGAAAATGACTTGAGGTCACAAAAGACCTATTTTCTTCTTCCTACTTGAATTCTCCATCCAGTGATTTAAAGAAAAAAATCACACTTATTTTTGACAAATGGCAGACATACCTGGGCAGTGGGGCATCCTGATGTACTTGCTGAGGTCCATTCTTTGACCCACGTCCTGGGACAACCCCTTCCCGCCCGAGGTGCCGCACACCTTCCCCCTCGGTGTGGACTCCGTTCTGCTTGGACTTAGGGCTTTGGTGCATAGCCTCGTGTTCTCAGCTTTTGTCTTCTCTTCTATCTCATTCTTCAGGTTCTTGTTTTCCTGCTGCAGGTGGACCATTACATTGTGGAGGTGGCTGTGGGAAGGAGAGGAAGGACAGATGGGTGTTGGGGCTGCTGGCTCTGCTTGGTTCCCGCTAGAAAGGACAGATAAAGGTGTCACAGGGAAGAGCACAGATACCCAGGTCTGTTCAGAGCTGTGCTCTTACACATACTCTGTAGAAATGGAGGCCTACGTGAGTCCTGTGAAAGAAGCGCAGGCCTGGGGTCTGAGTGGACCAGGAGCTGGTACTCCTGCCTGACTCTGTCAGCTCTGGGCTTGTTTTCTTATCTGTCAGACGGGGACAATCAGGCCTGGCCTGACTGATGGGGTTCATACGAGGATCTGGTTTGATTAAATGATAGAAATTTAACTTGAAGAGCCGGAAGGCTGTTAGGGACAACTGTGACCATGTATCCTCAGGTTCTCGTGGCTGTACCTCAGAAATGCTCTCACCCAGCACCAGTGCCAAAGCCCGCATTCTCTCTGCCTCCCTTTGCTGAAGATTTGGGAGCAAAGGCGATCCCAGCTCTGTCAAGAACTTGGGCAAATTACTTAATCCCCATTATACAGATGAGGAAATGGAGACTGCCATGTAGGTAAGGGGAAAGATAATTTAGTGCATTCCCTGTGGCTCAATAAATGGCAACTTTTATTATCACTGTTGTGTGTCTCCAAACTGATGAGGGCAGGAGGTGAGAGTGAGCTCCAGACTTCCCACGCTGGAACTGTGACTCTGCCACTTACTAGCTGTGAGACCAGGGGCAAGTTACTTAGTTTCCCAGGTCTTCTCTTTCCTCATCCATAAATGGGGATCATGACTCTACTGAGCACAGGTCTTATGAAGATGAAATGAGTTCGTATGTGTGAAGCACTTAGTACCTCACACATAGCAAACAATATGTATTAGTTGAGCTAATATTATCATTAAAAGATGATTTTCTATCAGATAAGATCAAGAAAACTCAAGAGTGAGTTCTCTGTGAAACAGAACTTCCTGGACTTGGCACAATAGAAGAGAAAGACTGGTTATATGTTACCTTTAGAGTCTGACCACGTTTCTTTTAGTTATACCCTAGTGAAAGGTTTCACGGTCTTTTCTAGAGGAAACTGAGTAGAGAATTCATCCTCAACGTCTTCCCTGGGCATATGCTCTATGCTTTTGCTCTCTACAAACCTGGCCAACCTTGAGGATGCCTCTTCCCCTTCTGGTGACTCCTCACCCCCTGTGCCACTGGGTCTGGTGAGGGAGTCCCAGCAGTGCCCTCCTTCCCTGGCTCTCTGGCCCCTCCTGTCAGCCTCCCCAAAGCCTTTAATACCCCATACAGCTCATACAAGTCCTGGCTTCTCAATTCCTTGGTGGGTCTCATCCTTCTATTCAACTCATCCGTGCACCTAAGGTCAAAGCCTAGAATAGGGCTTTCCACCTGGGGTGCCACAAATGGGTTCCAGGTGTGAGGACATGCCCGCAGCCCTTGGGGCAGGGTCTGGGGCAGCCACTGCTTGGTCAGCTTTGCCACAAATATGCAAAACAAATGTGGTTACTTTTATCCTTCTTTTTTAGAGGCAGGGTCTCAGTCTGTCACCCAGGCCAGAATACAGTGGTATGAACATAGGTCACTACAGCCTCAACCTCTTGGGCTCAAGCAGTCCTCTCACCTCGGCCTCCTGATTAGCTGGGACCATAAGTGTGCACCACCATGCCAGGCGAGGCTAATTTTTTAAAATTTACTATACTTTAAGTTCTGGGGTACATGTACAGAACGTGCAGGTTACACAGTTACACACATGCCATGGTGGTTTGCTGCATCAATCACCCATCATCTACGTTAGGTATGTCTCCTAATGCTATCCCTCCCCTACATCCCCACCCCCTAACAGGCCCCAGTGTGTGACATTCCCCTTCCTGTGTCCATGTGTTCTCTTTGTTCAACTCCCACTTATGAGTGAGAAGATGCAGTGTTTGGTTTTCTGTTCTTGTGTTAGTTTGCTGCGGATGATGTCCCTGCAAAGGATGTGAACTCATTTTTTTTTATGGCTGTGTAGTAGCCCATGGTGTGTGTGTGTCACATTTTCTTTTTCAAGTCTATCATTGATGGGCATTTGGGTTGGTTCCAAGTCTTTGCTATTGTGAAGTTTCGCAATAAACATGTGTACATGTGTCTTTATGATAGAATAATTTATAATCCTTTGGGTATATACCCAGTAACGAGATCGCTGGGTCAAATGGTATTTCTAGTTCTAGATCCTTGAGGAATTGCCACACTGTCTTCCACAATGGTTGAACTAACTTACACTCCCACCAGCAGTGTAAAAGTGTTCTTATTTCTCCACATCCTCTCCAGCATCTGTTATCTCCTGACTTTTTAATGATCACTATTCTAACTGGTGTGAGTTGATATCTCATTGGGTTTTGATTTCTGGCTAGGCTAATTTTAAAATGTTTTGTAGAGGTGAGGTCTTGCTATGATGCCAGGCTAGTCTTAAACTCCTGGCCTCGAATGATCCTAAACTGTGGTCATTTTCTTTTTCACTTTTATTTTAGGTTCAAGGGTACAGGTGAAGGTTTGTTACATTGGTAAACTCATGTCACAGGAGTTTACATATTATTTTATCACCCAGGAATTAAGCCCAGTACCCAATAGTTATCTTTTCTGATCCTCTCCCTCCTCCCACCCTCCACCCTCAGATAGGCCCCAGTGTGTGTTATTTCCTTCTTTGTGTTCATAAGTTCTCATCATTTAGCTCCCACTTATAACTGAGAACATGTGGTATTTGGTTTTCTATTCCTGTGTCAGTTTGCTAAGGATAATAGCCTCTAGCTCCATCCATGTTCCCACAGTAGACATGATTTCATTCTTTTTTTTTTTGAGACTGAATCTCCCTCTGCTACCCAGGCTGGAGTGCAATGGGCAATCTTGGCTCACTGCAACCTGCGCCTCCCAGGTTCAAGTGATTCTCCCACCTCAGCTTCCCAAGTAGCTGGGACTATAGGCGTGCACCACCTCCCCATCTAATTTTTGTATTTTTTTAGTAGAGACAAGGTTTTGCCATGTTGGCCAGGCTGGTCTTGAAATCCTGACCTCAGGTGATCTACTGCCTCAGCCTCCCAAAGTGCTGGGATTATAGGCGTGAGCCACCGTGCGGCCAATTTCATTCTTTTTGATGGCTGCGTAGTATCCATGGTGAATATGTAAGGTCTGGTCGTTTTCTAAGTGTTCCCTGAGAAAAGGTTGGGAAGCGCTGTCCTAAGGCTTGTTACTTATTACTTTGCTACCTCTCAAATCTGTTTTAGACCTTCATACCTTCACCTTCATTCTCAAACTGGTAACACTCCTCCCATACCTCCCTCTTAGTGGACCCAGCTTTGGCCATGAGGGGAAGCAAGACCACAGTCCCCCAGATGAGCAGGTGGAACAGAAGGGCTCCTTCAACCTGGCCTGCTCACCTGATTATTTCATGAAGAGACGTTCCTTGTTTGTTCTTTCACTTAGGATCTCTGTTACAGCAACTCAGCCCTTGCCCTAACTAATCCAGTCTGTCTTTCAGTGCCCCTTCCCTGCTTAGCATCCTTGACCTCTGAGAACCATGAGAGCAGGAAGGAGCAAAAAGATGACTAAACCCGCTTTGTATTTTTGGCGAGGGAACTAAGGCCCTGAGAGGTCAAGTGATGTGCCCTAGGTCACACAGATGCAGATTCAGGACTTTGGGGTCTTTCCAAAGCACCCAGGCCTTTCCTGGGCTGATCAGCCTCTCAAGGGCTAAAGCCAGCCCTGGCTCCCTGCTGACCCTTCTCATCAGCTCCAGGAAGCAGCCAGGGTGGTGTAGGATGACTTACTCCTTTTCACCAGTCAGCTTGGCGATGTATTTCACCTGCTCTTGGAGATCGTTTCCTAGTTTCTCATTGGTGACCTTGTAATAAAATCACAGGATAAAAGAGCGGCCAGCCCCCAGCCTCCTGTGAGTAAGGGTACAGCTGGCTGAATGGGACGCTGGTGTTCTCAGCAAGACTGCTGCTGCAGCATCCCGGCCCCCCACATATCACCCTGTGCCCAGAGCTGGGGCCATCCTAGCACCTGGCAATTCAGAAGATTCTCTGAACTCAACTCCTATGCAAAATCCCTGTGACCTCCAGGTGAGTTCAAGGGAATGAGTTCAAGGGGGCCAGGCAGTGAAGCTGGATCCCAGGACCGGAAGAGGACATCTGAACCTCAGCAAGGCACCCCTTCCTTCTTGCCGCCGCTGTTTCCTGGTCAGCAGGGCTTTCCGGACCTGCCTGAGGGGTGAGCCCTCCTCTCCTTATTCCCATCCCTTGGTGGGCTGAGACTGGATCTGTTTTCCAGGAGTGCAGGGGTGTGTGTGACTAATCTTTGGCACTCGTGTGGCTCCTCAGCTCAGTCCAGGCCTCGGACCCTGCCTTCCTTTTTCCTTCCATACTCACTTCTGCTGTTTCGCCCATTGCTCCAGGTTGGTCATAATCTGATCGTTCTCTCTGTGGAGCCTACAGGTGTCTTTGGGCACACACCGCTGGGGCAAGCAGCAGGGCTTGGGTACAAGAAGAAAATGAGACAGTCAGGGGTGGGAGCACAGGCCTGTCACCCGTCCTTCCGAGTCAGGCCTCTTCTGTCTTCCTGGGAAAACAAAACTTGACCCTGCTATCCAACCTGAGGCCAGAGTTGGAGTTGCCACCCAGGGCGTCCTCTGGCTATGTGGGTGGCATGTCACACAAAGGTGACACATCTGAGAAGGTACCATTTGTGGTGGTGACATAGTAGATTTGTACACTTATGGTTTTCAGTCCGAAGGCATTAAAGTGACTTGTCCTTGTGCTAAGCCAATTTTCTAACAGATGGAAGAAAAACATCTGGAGGAAGATATACCTTTTTTTTCTCTCTCTCTCTTTTTTTTTTTTGACAGTCTTGCTCTGTCATTCAGGCTGGAGTGCAGTGGCGTGATCACGGCTCACAGCAGCCTAACCTACCCCTGGCTCAAGCTATCCTCCCACCTCAGCCTGCTGAGTAGCTGGGACCACAGGCATAGGCCACCATGCCCAGCTAACGTTTAAATGTTTTGTAGAGATGAGGTCTTGCTATATTGCCCAGGCTGGTCTCAAACTCCTGTCCTCAAGTGATACTCCTGGACTCAAGTGATCCTCCTGCCTTGGCCTCCCAAAGTGTAGGGATTGCAGTCGTGAGCCATTCTGCCTGGCCCAAGATGCCTCTAGTTTGAGCAAAGGCCCAGTGGTCACCCAAATGTCCTGGGGCCTCCTGCCATAAACTTCACTGCTTAGGGAGCTGGGTCTGGGACATGCCCAGGTCACTGAGCCAATTCCACTGTAGGGTCCAGGGCTGCTGAAAGTGTCAGGAAGTACTCTGGAAGGGCACCCAGTGGACAAGGTCAGGGATAGCTGGTGTACCTGACAGTCTTTTCTCTAGAATGGGGCCTTCATTATGCTCAGTATCTATCAACAAAGCCACAAGAACACAGGTGTGTTGAGCCAGCAACTGTGGCCCTTGCTTTGCGCTAAATGGAGGAGGTGCCCTTTCCTTTGCTCCCAGGTTCCTCCACCCCCACCAAGGGCTGTCTGGCATCTGGGTGGTCATGGGATGTGCCTGAAGGTGCTGAGAGGAGGCGCTCAGAAGCTGAGACATGCCCACCTCCTTTTCGTCTGCAAGGAGGTTCTCTTTCAGGGCAGCCATCTCCTCCTGGAACTCCCTGAGCTGCTCCTCTTTGGCTGCCAGCATCTTGAGGTCATTCTGGTGTTGCTTCTGCCACTGAAGCACCTGGCAGCTCATCTCCTCTAGCTTCTTGTCGAAGGCGTGCACCTGCGCGGGAGAGCAAAGTGAGGAGGAGGACCCCAGCCGGCCTCCCTGACCCCAGGACCCACAAGGAGGCCAGAGGGTACTTCCTGGGCCTTGAGACATGTTGGGGGTATTTTCTTCTCAGCGGCCAGCAGAGGGCACCCATGCTCCGATCTTTGCCGCCTCTGTCTGAAGTTCAGGGAGCCAAGAGAGTGGAGGGAACCTATCAGCCCAAGGAAACGGCTTAGTACTAAATAATTCTGGATGCAAGAGGTGACCTGTGGACCCCTACCAGGAAGGCAGCCCAAGCCCCTGGCTGCTCCTCACCTCTAGCTCACTCTCCTGGTGGAAGCCCTGCAATTTCTTTAATTCCATATTGAGCTTTTTCATCCTTTCCTCATAAGCAATGATTTCCTCCTCCAGCTGGGCTTTCTTTTCTTGGGTCTGTGTCAAGCTTCGCTGCAGGCGCTTTGTCTCTGAGGTCACGTGATTGAGCTTCCAGGAAAGACAAAGGGGATGGATGGCTGTCAGAGCCTTTGGCCCTTTCTGCTGAGTCCTGAATGGAGGAGGGTTCTAGTCCCTTCCTGTTCTCTGCCCTGGGTGACACAGACAGTCACCTTACCTAGTATCCCAGAGAGGGGTGGGAAATGACAGTGGTTGGTTTTCTCTACCCCACTTTCTCCTTCCTACCCACTCCCTCCATTTCTTCTCCTTCCAATACCATGAACTGACAGGCCAGCCACGATCAGCACAGAATGGGGCATGAATTTCCCTGACAATCCAGACTTTGGGAAAACTTGGCTCCTGAGTCACCCATGGGCAGAAAAGCTTGCTAGATTTGGCCTTGATCTTTGTCCTCTTCCTCTGCCCTCCACCCACCTCCAAACCTCACAAAGAGGAAGCAGGCCTTCTCTGGACAGACATCCCAGCCCACACAAGGGTTTGAGATGGCCCCAATGACAGTCAGTAAGCAGGAAATTGGCTTCTGTGCCTCTCCCGCTACCTGAAAACAGCCCTGGCGACTAAAGGGTGTGGCCTCACCTTCTCGAGGGCTCGTGTCAGGTCATCCTGGCAGGCAGCTGACTTCTGGGATAACGCATCATAGGCTTCTTTGGTGACCGTGGTCTGGAGATAGTGCTGCTCCTTCTGCAGAGCTTTGTCCCGCTGGGCCTGCAGGCTCATTAAGGACTCCTTCTGAAGGGCTATCTTTAGGGAGACAGAGCAGAACTGTCAGGGTGGTAGCTCAGGGTCATAGAGGCATTCTCTGTGCCTATAGGAAATAAGCAAGAGCTAGTCTCTCTCCTGTCTGCAACAACCTGCAGAGTCCGTGTTAACACCCACATCTTCACTTCAGCATTGTAAAGGTAGAGCTGTCTTTCCAGGCTCTCTTGCACCCCCAGCCATATTTCCCTTTCTAGTTTGCGTTTCCCTCAATACCAGGAGAACCAGCAGTGCTGGGAGGGCATGATATGCCAAGTACACAGAAAGTCTCTCACATACTCTGCAGCCTTTGATAAAGATCCGGATCCGATTCGGGGTTAGTGGATATGATAACAACGTTTCCTTTGTGTGTGATGCCTCACTTAGTTCCTGATGTGATTCACTAGACTTGATGTGCCAGGAAAGCAGGATTGTGTGTGTGTTTTTCTTCCTGCTGTTT
This sequence comes from Aotus nancymaae, assembly GCF_030222135.1. NCBI lineage: Eukaryota > Metazoa > Chordata > Mammalia > Primates > Aotidae > Aotus > Aotus nancymaae. The sequence continues at coordinate 26,917,514 of NW_026988443.1, read as the reverse complement.
CCCCATTGCTGTAACTCAGGGCTTGGGACGTGATAGGGGCTCAGTAAATGCTCAAAAATGGTTTAATTCTGTCTGTGTGAAATATTGCATTTTTTGGAGTTAGAGATCAATTGATCAACATGTTAAGAAACATGTAGTTCTGATAGAAGCATGTGTAAAAGCTGAAGTCTGTTTTCAACTTGGTAATGAGTATTCATGGTATAGTTAAAAGGAAGTTGAGCTCTGGAGTCAGAAAAATCTGGGTTGAGGTCCAGGTTTTATCATGTACTTATTTCTCTGGCCTCACTTTCTGCTTCCACAAATTGGAATCATTTTAACTGTTTCATGGAATTTTTATGATGATCAAATGAGATGATACATGTAAAAAGGGCTTTGTTTTACTGTACAACTATGAGTTATTGTCATAGACACACAGAGCAACTGGCCTTCCTATATACTTTAAGTATGGGACAGAGATCTGCTTCTGAGTCTGGAAGCCAAAGGGGACCTCAGAAATTCATATGCCTGACTTGTGCTCTTTGGTATTCTAGCACACCTGCATCTGAAAGTGGCTATGCACACAGAAACACATTCTTTTGGATTTTCTTGTTTTATCTCCAGTAACTGCTCAGTGCTTCAAGTTTATTACTTTTTTAGATAAAATTTTGAGTACTTTTGGCCCTGGGAATTAGTGAGATGAAAAGTGGTAGACTGGACTTGTGACACTATATTTTACATGTCCTGGTAGTGAAACTATTCCTAAAGATGAAATAATTTGGTCTTCTGAAAACAGAAGTGCATCTTTTCTGGGGACTTCTGAAAAACATGGAGTCAGCAGGGTCTGCCCAGTAAACTAGAGGAATCATTGGAGAAACTATAATTTACTGTCAGTGCTTGGTAAGTGATGGCTGAACTGAGAAATGTCACTATAGAGGTGAGACACTAAAACAGAGGATAGTGAAAAAAAATCACAGTGAAGCTAGAAGCTAAAATGGAAGATTAAAAAAAAATTTTTGTTAACATGAGTGGTTTAGCTTGGAGAAAGATTCTAAAAATCTACATATAGACATGTAAATTACAGAATCAAGACATTCTAGTCAAAGTTCTAATAAAAGATCTATTCTCTCTGCTGTCAATGGTATCAGGTCTAGATGGTTTTATAGGTGAATTTCATGAAGTCGTCTTTGATTCCTCACTTTCTCTCACATTAATTCCATCAGCTAGACTGGTCAATTCTAGCTAGACCTCCAAAACACATCCTAAATTTGCTCCCTTCCTTCTTCACTGATACCCCTCTAGCCTGGACAGCAATAACTTCCTAAATGGTCTCCTCATTTCCATACTTATCACTCCCTCCAATCCATTTCCATGCAGTAGTCAAAGCTACGTTTTGAAAACTTAGATCAAATCACCTCCCCTGTCCCTTTGAGGAAATCCATCAATGGCTTTCTGATGCTTTTAGAATAAAACCCCAAATTTCTTAACAGAGGCCATAATGTCTGTCCCTGTTTCCTTTCTAATCTCATTCTATACCAATGTCTCCCTTGATCAATGCATTACAATCATACTGACCTTATTTCACTTCTTAGACTGTGCTGAGTGTTATATTAAAAGAGTGAGACATGATGCACAATCAAGACTCATACTAGGAATGCAAGGGTAGGCCAAAATCGGGATCAATTACTTAATTTGTTTTATTCACCACATTATTTAATTCATTTCCCATTTGCCCCCCAAGAATACTGCACTGGCAGTGAGCTGTACTTTTTTTTTTTTTTTCTAAATGGGAAATGGGTTAAGAATAAGGATGATAGAATCATCTTTTATTTTTTTTAAAGCATTTGATAAAATTCAACATTCATATTAATAAAACTCTTAGTAATGTGGAACTGAAAAAGTCTGCTAAAGGACAGCAACAAGAAGGCTACAGGGAACATCATACTAAAACAGAGGCATTCCTTTAAGTTAAATGCCAGAAAACAATGCCTGCTAATACTGCTGCTGTTGAACATCAAACTGTAGGTACTGTCCAATGCAATAGGCAAGAAAAATTATATAAATATAAATATTGCAAGGAAATATTAGAAAACTGTTGTTGCTTGCAAATAATATAATCATATACTTAAAAAATCCATAAGTAACTAAAAAACAATTACGACTTATAAGTGAGTTCAATAAGATGTTCAAATACAAACTGAATATGTAAAAAATAAATGAGCTTTCCTATTATTGAAAGTAATTAATTTATAAAATACTGTGGAAATATTCTTGAAACAAAGAGATGGAAAAGACCTCAAGATATATTGCCTTGGCTTCAGATGGAAAAATCTAAAATTAAAATATGGAATATTAATGAAATGAAGTGCATTCTAGAAAAAAAAAACCAAAGCTTCTTTCTAGTGGCTGTTTCAATTAAGTTTTCCATATGTGGAGTATGCTTTTTTTTTTTTTAGATGGAGTCTCGCTCTGTCACCTAGGCTGGAGTGCAATGGCATGATCTCTCAGCTCACTGCAACTTCTGCCTCCTGAGTTCAAGTGATTCTCCTGCCTTAGCCTCCTGAATAGCTGGGATTACAGGCATCTGCCACCAAGCCCAGCTAACTTTTGTATTTTTAGTAGAGGTGGGGTTTCACCATGTTGGCCAGGCTGGTCTTGAACTCCTGACCTCATGATCTGCCCACCTTGGCCTCCCAAAGTGCTGGGATTACAGGTGTCAGCCACCGTGCCTGGCCAGGGTATGCTTTTTAAAAGCTGAACATGCTTATTCATACACACAAATTACCTAGCATCCTGATTCTCATTAAAGGTATTCTGAAATTAGTGCTTTTACTTTCACATTTGCTTGGTTATCTTTCTTTTGGCAAATATGACAATACGTTCATACTAAATACATAGGAATCTGAATATCACATGTGTTCATGGAGGTTCCTTAGGGATCTGAGTGACTCAGACTTCAACTCTGGATCACACTCAAGAAGAGATTATTATCTCTGGAGGATAACTCCAAGAACATCAGTGCCTCAGGTCTGTGCTGTATAATATAGTAGCTACTAGCCACATGAGGCTATTTACATTTAAATAAATGTAACAATAATTAACATTAATTACAATTACAAATTCAGTTCCTCAGTTATACTAGGCCATATTCTAATCACTCAATGGCCACATGTGGCTAAAGGCTAGCACTGGCAACTCAAACATACAACTTTTCCATCATCACAGAAAGGCAGCAAGTACTACTGGGCAGTGCTAATTTCATACTTAGAAAAGTCAACTACTTTAAGATTCATTTTTATATTATGAAGGAATAAAGGCTGCTTGGCTTTTCATCTGTAGCCCAAGAGACCATCTACCAAGGTGTTAAGTTTTTCTCTTGCCCAGAAAGATGGAATGGATTCAGCTGGAGAAAGTATGGCTGCTTATGATGAGGGAGAAATGGGATAGGCATTAGAGCTGGATAATTCCGGTTCAAATAGTGGTTCATCCCATCACTTGCTGGTGAGTGACTTTGACCCTCCATCTTTATTTTTATTTTTTTTTTTGAGATGGAATCTCGCTCTGTCACCAGGCTGGAGTGCAATGGCGCGATCTCGGCTCACTGCAATGTCCACCTCCCGGGTTCAAGCAATTCTTCTGCCTCAGATTCCCAAGTAGTTGGGACTACAAGCATGCACCCCCACGCCCAGCTAATTTTTTGTATTTTAGTAGAGACAGGGATTCACCATGTTAGCCAGGATGGTCTTGATCTCCTGACCTTGTGATCCACCTGCCTCAGCCTCCCAAAGTGCTGGGATTACAGGCATGAGCCGCTGTGTCGGGCCAGCCCTCCATCTTTCCTTCCTCTATCATGTCTCTCTTGTTGTCAGTAAAGTAGGTGAAAGCCATGTAAAGAGCTTAAGTGGACAATAAATAAACAATGACTAAATTCAAGCATACTGCCTAGTATATGTCAGATGCTATTTACTCCTTTCTGTAATTTTTACTTGTGTAATGAAAAATAACTGTCCCCCTTTGCTTCCCCTTTTTGTGCTTTGTGACAAGTTTTGGAAGTGTTCTCTAGCAAATTGTCCCCCCAAATGGATTCACTCAACTCTGGTCTAAAATGTAATATTGGAAGACTTGATGCCAAAGCCCAGATAGCTTGGGGGCTCCACCAGATATGAGATGAGACCTTCCCCATATTCAAGAAACATTTCTCTGGCTCAGCGACCAGGTGCCGATGGGGAGGGAAGTGGAGCTACAGGTGGCCTGAGATCCACAGTTGGCTGAGCAGTTAGTGGCATTTCTGTGGAGGAGAGGTGGGTACAGGTTTCAAGTCAAGGGTCACAGGGTTCAAGTTCCTCACCCCTTGGGGTTCCTGTGAACTTACCTCTTTATTCAAGTCTTGGATGACTTGCTGGCTGGTGTTGTATTTGTTAAGAGAGGATTCCAGTTGTGTAGAACAACACTGTAGCTCTGCTCGAAGATTCTCATTTTCTTCCTCCAACTTTCTGGAATTCTCTTTCAACTATTCCCTCATTAAAGAACAAAGCACAGCAAAGAGGTGTTAATCTCAGATACCTATAAAAGCCCCACTCCACCCTCCCTCTCCTCCAGCTCTATCTTCACCTGCAGAAACTCAGGCTTTCTCCAACCTCTGTTCTCCACCTGTGGGAGCTCAGGCCTTCCCCGACCTCTATCTCTAAAATAAAACGTTTCCTCTAATATCTGTAACATTTTTCTTTGTTCAGTCAGATATGCCAATTTATTTATTGATCCGATTCCTAAGCATCGGCTTTCTCTCCCACTTTCTTACCAATTCTTGCCAAAGATTTGGAAGATTCCAAATCTTCATCAAAAACTTTTTTGAATAAAGTTTAAAAAATCTTAGAAGAACACAAAAGAGTAATTCAGAGATCAAAGACTTTAAACTGACAATATCTCCTGCTGCTGGGCACTATTTAAAAAATAAATAAATTGACTGATAAAAATAGCCTTTGAATCCTAGAAAGAACAACATTGTTGTTTGATTAATTTTAAGATTAACCCTTGAAAATGCTTCTTGCAATGGGAGCTGGTGCTGAGTGGCTGGCTTAGCATGCTAACACAGTTCTGGACAATTAATTTGCAAGGACTGGTGGTGGTGGTGTTTTCCCAGATAATGACTGATATATTTAATCTTTTTCTTTTTTTCTGAGATGAAGTTTCGCTCTTGTTGCCCAGGCTGGAGTGCAATGGTGAGATCTCCTGCCTCCCAAGTTCAAGAGATTCTCCTGCCTCCACCTCCCGAGTAGCTGGGATTATAGGCACATACCAACACATCTGGCAAATTTTTTTTTTTTTTTTTTAGTAGAGACTGGGTTTCACCATGTTGGCCAGGCTGGTCTCAAACTCCTGACCTCAGGTGATCCACCCACCTCTGCCTCCCAAAGTGCTAGGATTATAGGTGTGAGTCATCATGCCCAGGCTTTTTCTTTGAGACAGGGTCTCACTCTTTCATCTAGGCTGTAGTGCAGTTGTGCAATCATAGCTCACTGAAGCCTCAGTCTCCCAGTCTCAAGGGATCCTCCTACCTCAGCCTTTCAAGTAGCTGGGACTACAGACATGTACCATTATGCCCTGATCATGTTTGTATATTTTTGGTAAGGCAGGGTCTTGCTATGTTGCCCAGGCTGGTATGGAATCCCTGTGATCTGCCTGCCTTGGTCTCCCAAAGAGGTGGGATTACAGGCATGAGCCACTGCTCCTGACCTGTGTTTTATCTTAAGCAGAGCAAGTGCTTGAATGGGCCGTCTACCTGCCCGTCATACCTGGTGCTGAATGAGCTTGATACGATCAAGCATGTCATTCATTTTCACATCCTGCTCATCCACTGTCTTCTGAAGCTGCCTCTTTTCCTTGTCTGAATTTTCGAGCTTCCTCAGGGCTTCAGAGAGTTCTGATGACAACTCCTCCACCCGTTTTCTAAAGCAAAATAACAGCCACAGGAGGACAGACTTCAGTGCCCATGTGGGCAGACCGTGGAGCTGACCCCATGGGAAGTCCTTGGTCTCCAACTCCTGGGCAGCTGCTCAAGAGGGACAGAACCTCTCTCTGGAGGTGAGCCTGGGCACCTGTTGGAGGTTTGTTCCTTCTCAGCCATCGAGGACTCCTTCTGCAGCTTCTGAAGTTCTCGCTGTAGTTTCTGGATGGTGTCTGCCTTCTGCTTGTCCAGGAGGAGGGAGTTCTGCAGTTTCCTCTGGGCGTCCTCCAGGTTACTGCCTGCCAGCGCCACTGCTTCTTTGCACTGGGCTGCTTGCTGAGCTACAGAAGCCGGGAGATGGCCATGTGAGACGGGAGGGTGTATGAAGATCACACTCCTATCAGCCTGGCTGAACAGTTTTTCCTTTCATTTTGTGCCCTACTTCAGTTCCCAGTCTGTCCTCATTTCTCTCCATTTCACAATCAGTCCTAAAGAGCTCTGTTAAATTATCTGTCTTTGTCTACTCCTCAGCTGTGGACACCTTCTGGACTAAAATTAAACAAATTGGTAGAAATTTCTCAGTACCTCCTGTGTGACTCATCCTGCCGTTAGGAACAAATCCTGACTCTCCTGGAGTTTAGAGACTGCCGAGGGAGGCTTGCTGACCCACCGTCCTAGAGAACACTGTCATGTTACACTAGCACCGACTGGCCTCAGAAGAGAGATCAACGTGGCTTAGAACACTTGGAGATGGATGAGCAGAGGAAGAGAAGCTGAGATGTAGAAGGAGGAGGAAGGGAATTCCAGGAGTGGGGACTGTTAGAGCAGATGCCTGGTGGGGGGAATGGGGAAGGTGTGTGGGAGGGTAGAAGACATCAGTTTGACTGGAAAGGGAAGTGGGGAGGAATGGTGCGTGATAGAGTTGAGTAAGTGGATGGATGGCGGGGCTTTGGAGGACTTTGAAAGCCTAAGAAAAATGCTTAGATGTGGTTTAGTGGGTTCTTCAGCAGGAATCTGTCATAAAAAAAAAGTGCTTCAGGAAAATTGGAATGCATTAGAATGGAAAAAAAACTTCGAGCAATATTCTTCAAGTCCACACCTTTACCTCCACTGGGTAAGAGGCGAAGGCAGCTACAAAGTTAGCACTGAGGCTCCAAGTTTTGGAGTTACCTATAGAGAAAGGGAGCTACAGAGGAGGGAGCTCACTGAAGAATGAATAAGAGAGGAAGGAGAGTCTCTGGATGACTACAATCAGAGCAGGAGAGAAAAGAAAACAATGGGGAGGTTTGTGGGAGGGACCGTGATGTCTCCAAAGCTGAGAAACAAGCTTTGAGGTGTGAGTAGCCAACAGCATCAAGGAACACAGCACTAAGGGAAGGTGAGGAAGAAAGCCAGGCTTGGATCTTATCTTATAAACTGATAAATAATTCATATAACATAAATTTAGCCTCCCCCTCTTCTTTTTTATGAGACAGAGTCTCACTGTATTGCCCAGTCTGGAGTGCACTGGCATGATCTCAGCTCACTGTAACCTTGACTTCTTAGGCTCAAGTGATCCTCCCACCTCAGTCTCCCAAGTAGCTGGGACTACAGGTGCACGCCACCATGCCTGGCTAATTTTTGTATGTTTTGTAGAGATGAAGTTTTGCCATGTTGCCCAGGCTGGTCTTGAACTCCTCGGCTCAAGTAATCTGCCCACCTCCGCCTCACAAAGTGCTGAGATTATAGGTATGAGCCACCATGCCTGGCAAATTTATCCTTTTAAAGTGTACAATTTAGTGGGTTTTTTAAATACTCAAAAAGTCATGCAACCATCACCAATATCTAATTCCAGAACATTTTCATTGCCCCCAGAGAAACCCTGTACCCAAAGCAAGAAATGATTGGTGACCTCTGAGAAAGCAGGCTCTGTGGAGGGACAAGGACATCATCCACAGTGCACGCCGCATAGAATGTATTTGGGGGCAAGAAGGAGAAAGGGAATAAAAAGCTAGGGAAGGGAGAAGTGAATTGTGTGATGAGGGCCTGGAGAAGCTGGAGAGGAATGTGGTGTAAAGGACAGAGCCCTGCCTTCCCGTGGCCAGGAAGGCAGGGTCTTCAGGCAGACTGCTGGGAGAATGGTGGGGGAGGTGGGGTGACTCCAGAGAGCAGGCAAGTTTGGGAGTGGGTGACAGAATTCAAGAGGGTGGTGGCCACTGCTGTGAAGTACTGGATGAGGCCCTGAGAAGGTCTGCAGTGAGTCATTGGAGGAGGGGGAGGGGAGGTGGCCACTGGGAGAGAGAAGGTGGCTGTTCTAGCCCCAAGAAAAGTGTGACGGGGACAGCACCTGTGGGGGCCTCACCAGCCAGCCTCTGCTGCTGCTTGGCCTCTTCGAGACTGTTCTTCATCTTCTGGACCTCTGTCTGCAGGGCCTTGCACTGCACCTCCTTGGACTTGTCCTGCTTAGCCTCCTTGACGATCATTTCAAGTTCCGTGGTCATGCACTGCTGCTTCTCCAGCTCCTTTTCCTTTTTCAGGAGGCAGTTCTGAACCTGTGCCAGTTTCTTCTCCAGCTCGCACAGCATTTCATCTTTTTCTTGGAGGAACTGAAGAGAGCAAAGTGCAAATGCTGAGACAGGTCTGAGCGGCGGTGGGTGAAGGCAGTGAGAGGTTGTCTCAAGCCCTCATCCAAGCCAGCGGCACCCCCTGCCTGGACATTGCACGAACCTTTCTGCCTCCCCTCCTGTTCCCCTCAGGCTATTCTCCACGTAGTCGAGAGAGGGAGTCTTTATTATTATTATTTTTGAGATGGAGTCTCTCTTGCTCACCCAGACTGGAGTGCAGTGGCACGATCTTGGCTCACTGCAACCTCCCAGGTTCAAGTGATTCTCTGGCCTCAGCCTCCCAAGTAGTTGGGATGGCAGGTGTCTGCCACCACGCCCAGCTAGTATTTGTATTTTATAGTAGAGATGGGGTCTCACCATGTTGGCCAGGCTGGTCTCAAATTCCCAACTTCAAGTGATCCACCTGCCTCGGCCTCCCAAAGTGTTGGGATTACAGGTGTGAGCCACCGCGCCCAGCCTTTTATTATTTTAGTTGAGTTTAGTTTTAGTTTTTGAGGCAGTGTCTCACTCTGTTGCTCAGGCTGGAGTGCAGTGGTACGATCATAGCTCAATGCAACCATGATCTCCTAGGCTCAAGCGATCCTACCACCTGAGCCTCCCTGTTACAGCAGGTGGCTGGTCAGGTGTGAGCAGGGCAGGAGAGGGCTCCTCTGCCACATACACCAGGGTTGTCGGGCAACCATCAGGTGATGGTCAGGACGTTGTTAATTGTCTCTCTAAAGTAATAATTGGTCACAGCTGGTGCCAGGGAACGGCAGTCTCCGAATAGTTAGAAAACACCTGACACTGGGATCAGCGGATTCCTGGTAAGATCTCAGGAGTTGGGAGAGTGGTGAGAAGTAATGCAGGACCCCAGAAGTAGGCCACGTTATAAAACCCCAAGTCAAGAGGTCAAATGGCACACTTGGTCTCTCAAGCCACCCGCTTCACCCTCTTTCAAGTGTACTTTCCTTCCTTTCATTACCACTCTAAGGCTTTTAAAAAACGTTCACTCCTCCCTGCTCTAAAACGTGCCTCAGTCTCTCCTTCTGCCTAATGCCCCTCAGTCAAATTCTTTCTTCTGAGGAGGCAAGATTTGAGGTTGCTACAGACCATATGGATAACGACCACTGCAACATCCTGAGTAGCTGGGACTACAGGCGTGTGCCACCACACTCAGCTAGTTTAAAAATTTTTTGCAAATAAATAAAAAAAATTTTTTTTTTTGCAGAGATGGGGTCTCACCATGTTGCCCAGGCTGGTCTCAGTCTCCTGAGCTCAAGTGATCCTCCTACCTTGGCTTTGCAAAGTTCTGAGATCACAGGCATGAGCCACTGTGTCCAGCTAGAGAGGGGGGTCTTAAAAGTGCAAGTCAGATCTTTTGCCTCAGCTCAAAATCCTCCACTGGTTTCCATCTCTTAGAAAAAAGAGGAAGTTCTTACAATCACCCCATGGTCTGGTCCTAGGCTACCTGTCTGACTTCACCCCTTGCCACCCCCACCCCTCTCTGCTTCCACTGATCTCCTAGAATACTCCAAGCAGACTCCACCTTAGGACCTTTGCACTTGCTGTTCCCTCTGCTTGGAATATTCTTCCTGAAGACCTCTGCCTGGGTGGCTCCCTCACTTCCTTCAAATCTCTGCCCAAATGTCACCTTATCAGAAAAGACTTCTCTGACCATCCTGTATAAAACAGCCACCAAGCCGTTTGAGGGATTTATCAGTGTCTGACATGGATATGTCAGTATTATGTATTTATTTTGTTTACTGGCTATCTCCCCACACAGGAGTGTAAGCTCCATGAGAGGAGAGATGTTGCAGGTTTTACATATTCTTAGCATCAAGGACAGTGCTTGGCATATCTTAGGGCTCGAAAATATTTGTGGAGTGAATATATGAATGACTCGAGGCTGTTTACCCAGACTCCGTTCCTTGTCATTGTCTCTCCAAATGCCTCTGTTTTGATGGGCATATCTCCTCTGTGCCTTGAAACAGGAGGTTTTCATGACCAGCCAATCTATCAGCTGGATTCTTCTTCTCTTTATTTGAGACTGAGTTTTGTTCTTGTTGTCCAGGCTGGAGGGCAGTGGGGCAATCTCAGCTCACTGCAACCTCTCCTCCTGGCTTCAAGCCATTCTCTTGCCTCAGCCTCCCAAGTAGCTGGGATTACAGGTGTGCACCACCATGCCCGGCTAATTTTGTAATTTTTTTTTTTTAGTAGAGATGGGGTTTCACCATGTTGGTCAGGCTGGTCTGTAACTCCTAACCTCAAGGGATCCACCCACCTCAGCCTCCCAAAATGCTGGGATTAAAAGCGTGAGCCACTGCGCCCAGGCCTCAACTGGATTATTATTATTATTATTTTTTTGAGATGGAGTTTCGCTCTTGTTACCCGGGCTGGAGTGCAATGGTGTGATCTCGGCTCACTGCAACCTCCGCCTCCTGGGTTCAGGCAATTCTCCTGCCTCAGCCTCCTGAGTAGCTGGGATTACAGGCATGCACCACCATGCCCAGCTAATTTTTTGTATTTTTAGTAGAGATGGGGTTTCACCATATCGACCAGGATGGTCTTGATCTCTTGACCTCGTGATCCACCCGCCTCGGCCTCCTAAAGTGCTGGGATTACAGGCGTGAGCCACCACGCCTGGCCCTGGATTATTTTTAATAGCTCTGACGGAAGTTCAGAGTTGGAATAGTACTGATTACAAAAGTTTGCATTGGTTTCACGAGCTTTCTGTTCTTGGTTCCATTTCTAGACTTTTCCAGGAACTTGATTTATGTTGGCAGCAACAGTTCTTTTAGGGCACAGCTCCATTAATATTGTCAAACTGCCTATTTACATATTCATAAGATATTTGTAATTTTTTGTTTTGTGTTTTGTTTTTGTTTTTTGAGACAGGGTCTCATTCTAGTGTCCAGGCTGAAGTGCACAGCATGATCACGACTCACTGCAGCCTCCACCTCCTGGGCTCAAGTGATCCTCTGGCTTCAGCCTCCCAAGTAACTGGGACTACAGGCATATGCCACCACGCCCAGGTACTTTGTATTTTTTGTAGAGTCAGGGTCTCATCATGTTGCCCAGGCTAGTCTCAAACTCCTGGGCTCAAGAGATCTCCCCACGTCGGCCTCCTAAAGTGCTGGAATTACAGGCGTGAGCCACTGGGCCCAGCCAGATGTTTGTAATTTCAAAAGTGAAATTCACTTGAAATTCTCAATAAGGCTACCTGTTATTTTATATCATTTCCTTCCACTATCAAGCATAAAAAGAGTATAAGGGAACAGTGCAAGTAAGTGTGTCCCAAATGCTCTTGCTACCTTGCAGGGCTTGGGAAAAGTCAGTGCCTCTGTTATGGTCCCTGCGTAATCAGATTCATTTATTACGTGTGATGAGAAATACCAAAACAACGCTGAGAATTGCGCCCGGGCCTGAAGAGCCCACAGTCTCATTGTGCTTGTGTTGAGGCTCCCGAAGCAATCACCACGGGTGAAGGCAGAACTGGTTCTTGCCAGGGCATGGCCTCACAGCTGCCTCCAACTAGAGCTCCTCACTTTACCTTGTCTTTCTTCAAAGCGAGCTTTTGGGTCTCCGCGAACTGCAGCTGCAGCTCCTGCAGGCGGCACTGCAGGATGGCGAGGTCCTTATCCTTCCTCTCGATGTGGGCAGATGTCTCCTCTCGTAGCCCATGCAGGTCCAGCTCCAGCTTCATCATGTCTACCACGGGGCGGGAGAGAGTGCTATGCTCAGGGGAGGGCTGGGCTTCCTTATGGCTCCCCTACCACTACAGCCGGCAGCCCCGGTTTACCTTTCATGATGTTTTTCTTCTGTTCCGACACGGCCTCTAGTTCCATGCGCAGGTCCTTCACCAGGTTCTGGTACTCCTCCACGTGCAGGCACTGGCTGTCTTTCTGCTCCTGCAAGTGCTTCAGGATCTAGCAGACCAAAGAACAGGGCAGGATGAGGAGGTGGGGGAGAATGGAGAATGCTTTCTAAAATGCCCAGTGTCCACACGCAACAGTCAGTAGGGCAGAATAGTAATGGTTGCTGGGGGCCAGGGGATGGGTGTGCAGAGTGATTGCTAATGGGCATAGGGCTTCTTCTGGGGTGACACAAATGTTCTGGAATTAGGTAGTGGTGATGATTGCCCAACCTTGTGAATATCCCAATTAAAATTTTTTTTGAAAAAGGGACTAAAACAAAAGGATATTGTAGATTTCTCAGGCTCACATGGAACATGCATAAAAGTACCATCCCTTCCTCCCTGAGATAGACAGTTGTTTATGGAGTATCTACTGTGTGCCCAGCACTGTCCTGGGTGTTAGGCATGGGTCTATTAATATTTTCCAAGCAAATAATGTGGAGCAAAGGACATAGACAAATCCTTGTCCCCACAGAGCTGACCTTGTGGGGTGAGATGAAGAGCATGATAAGTAGGGACTTATAGAAAATATTAACAGTTGTTAAGTACTATGGGGGAAACAGAAGAGCTAAGGGGAATAGAGGGGCATGGGCGGGGGAGGCGCATGTTGGAATTTTAAGTAGGAGCATAAGCTGGCCTCCCTGTGAAGGTGGCCTCTGAGCTAAGACTTGCTGGAGGTGAGCTTTCAGGCAGGGAGACTAGCCAGGGACACGGTCTGTGGAGGGAACATGGAAGAGATAAGCGCAGCTGGCATGGAGCAGGAGATGGGGAGAGCAGGAGGAGATGAGGTGAGGAGCTAGGTGGTCACATCACGTGGGGCTTGGGGTCGTTCTGTAAGACCTTTGGCTTCTACCCTGAAGGAGAGGGCAATGCCTTCCTCACCAAGAGAAGGCAGGAACACGTGACTGAGGAGGAGCAATTCATTGCCTGGGCATCAGGGATGTTGGGGAGAGTTATTTGTGTGATTTCAGAGCTGCCAGGAGGGAGGGCAGCAGCATGACGCCAGGAGGTGACAGCTAGAGAGATTCAACGCAGCCGCTGCAGGACCCAGGAGTGGGCGCTGCAGGACCCAGGAGTGGGCACTGCAGGGACTTGAAGCCCCACACTGTGCCATACTGGCCGAGGGGAGGAGAGGCCTGCTGGAAAAAGCTGACGAGTGGCTCTCGTTCCTGATGGTGCCCCAGGGAGCATGAAGGCTTTGGAAAGGAAATATAACACAGCAGGGGGAGGTGCATTCTGCTTCTTGGGGAAGTTAGTTTCATTAAAAAAAAAAAAATGGAGTCTTATGAAATTTTTTTGCTCTAGGTCAGGATGTGAATAACATGAAACTGATCTTTAAAATAAATATTGACAGATGTCCAAGGAAGAACTACAAAGTTCAATATTGATCCCTTGTTCATCCAACTTCCTGGGATTGAAAAGTCCTGGAAAGAGGAGAGTCTCCTCCTCCCCAACTAGAGAAGCCCTTGGGGAGCTGATGTGTTGTTTACTCCCTCTGCGACCCCGCTTTGCCCCCATGTCGGCATCAGTCTTGGTGCGTGCAGGCATGCCAGCACCTGCCCAGTGTGGCCTCCTGTGGCTGGCTTTGCCAGGTAGCAAGTTCATTCAGGACTGACTTAACAGGATCTCACCTAGGAGGACACCTGGCCGTGTTTTAATCCTGGTTCATCTATTTTTTTTTGAGATGGAGTCTCACTCTGTGGCCCAGGCTGGAGTGCAGTGGCATGATCTCATATCCCTGCAACCTTGACCTCCTGGGTTCAAATGATTCTCCTGCCTCAGCCTCCCTAGTAGCTGGGACTACAGGCATGTGCCACCACACCTGGCTAATTTTTGTATTTTTAGTAGAGATGGGGTTTCTCTATGTTGGCCAGGTGGGTCTCGAACTCCTGACCTCAAGTGATCTGCCAGTCTTGGATTCCCAAAGTGCTAGGGTTACTGGCATGAGCCACCACACCTGGCCGATCAATTCTTGCTATTTGTTTACATGGTTTAACTGCTTATTTCTTACTAGAATCAACTTTTGATACTGCTTTGAATTTTGCAAACAGCGAGTTCTCAAAAAAAAAAAAAAAAAAAGCAGGGGGAATGAATTTGGATTAATAATCTTTTCTAAATTAGCTACTTTTCAACTCTAGCCAGACACTGGCAGGCTGGATGGTCCTTTTGAATCTAGCAAGGCAACAAAAGTATTGTGTTGCTTAAGCACTGTTAGAAGAGATAGGTGCAATTCCAAAATTGAATGCTGCCTGTCTTTGGGGTTTGGCATATATTATACACAGTATAATTTTATATATTTTATTTACAAAATAAAATATATGTTTTATAAAATAAAATATATAATAGTATATATTTTATTTTTAATATGTAACAGTATATATTTTATAACAGTGTATATTTTATTTGTAAAATAAAATATAAACTATCATATAAAAATAAAAAATAAGTAGCAAAGTCCAGAATCAAAACCCAGCTCAGCCTGATCCCAGTAGACACAGATCAGCAAATTTCTCCCACCTTTTTGATGTCTTCACACTCTTCTGAGGAGCTAGGAGGGTATCTGTGGGTGGCTGTATAGGAAGCAAAGTCTGCCAGAAGTTTTATCAAAGCCTCTTCACGCTCCAGAACCTGCAAATAAGCTTAGGTCAGTTATGCTGGATGATCAATGGAACATGCTTGTTACGATGACTATTATTTCAGAGTGTTCCTTTCTGCAGCATAAGTTTGTTGTAGAATTATACAATTCATCAGGCACTCCTTGTGGGATAGGCAGGGAGAAGGAATTAAGCTCCCCATCTTAAATCAAGGTTCTCTAAGGCATATGTGATTTGTCTCAAGTTCATCAATGCCCACATGTGCACTCTCCCCTAAACCTCTATGTGGTCCATTTGATGAGGCAGAAGAAGGTTCTTCAGGGGCTGTGATGGAGAGATGTACCTATCTATCCAGAGGACAGGATACAAAGTTTGAGAATTAAAGAAGAAATAAGAAATAATCTGAATTTTTCCTTATGACGAGTATGTGACTGTGTGTATACTTTTTTTTTTTCAAAAATTAAAAAACATGAAATTTTGGTTTTAATTTTATGCTTTTTTGAATTTGTTGAAAATAATTCAAACAAAACCCAAGCATGGAAAACTGAAACCCCCTCTTCACTTATTCTCCCCTCTCTCACTTCCACTAAGGGAGAGGACAGTATTGAAAATTTAGTTTGTACTTACATATTAGCATTATGATCAGAGATAAAACAAAAGTAGAACTGAACTATATATGGGACTCTGCAACTTAGTCTCGACAATAAGTCACAAACCTACTTCCATGCAGCTCTTACAGATGTGCTTAGTCCTTTTTACTGGCTGCATATTATTCCACAATAGGAATATCTCTTTAATTATTTCTCTTAATCTCGTTAATCATTTCCCCACTGGTGGGCATTTAGGTTGTTGTGTGAGATTTTGATTCTTTATCTCAAACTATGTGGGTGGGGAGATGCATATCATGGAGAATATGGACAAAGGTGGGGTAAGTACATATAACACATTTGAGGATTCTTGGTGAAAAAGATTAATTTAGGTGACTCTTCATCCCTCCTTTCTTTTCCCATGTCTTGACTGTGGGTCTCTCAGAGACATGTTCTAGAAGAAGGCACTTACCAAAGCATTACTGCAGGCCAGCTTATTTCGAAGTTCTTGAATGAGATCATCCTGTTCAGAGACTTTTTGCCAGACTTCAGACAATCGTTTCAGGGTCTCCCGATGCTCTTGAATCATGCAAGGAGAAGTGTATATCCACACCTTTGAATGATCACCTTTGTTCTCAGAGTCCTGGGAGATTTGAAAAATAATGAGTTGGTTTTGTTTATAGTTTGTGAGTTACTTCAGAATTCCATGAGCATGGAAAATCTCTAGACCTATATTGTAAAGGTCTATGTTCATATATGGAAATCATGGTTTCCTTAACAAAAGAAAAAATATTAACTAGTGCATATACACGGTAAAAAGTCCAAATGGTTCACAAGAGTACACCCTGAAAGGTAAGTCTTCCTACATCCTAACTATGACTCAGGTCCCCTTCTCGATGACAATCCATGTTACCAGCTTTTTGGATATCATTCAGAAATATTTTATGCATATTTGTATATGCATATACGGATATGCATATAATTCTCACTTTTTTTCTTACAAATGAGGCTTTTCTTTTCTGAGACAGAGTCTCACTCTGTCGTCCAGGCTGGAGTGCAGTGGTGCTATCTTGGCTCATTGCAATGTCCACCTCCTGGATTCAAGCAATTCCCCTGCCTCAGCCTCCCAAGTAGCTGGAATTACAGGCATGCACCACCATACCTGGCTAATTTTTTGTATTTTTACTAGAGACAGGGTTTCACCATGTTGGCCAGGCTGGTCTTGAACTCCTAAGCTCAGGTGATTCACCCACCTCAGCCTTCCAAAGTGCTGGGATTACAGGCAAGAGCCACCATACTCGGCCAACAAATGAGTCTTTCATATAGTATTTAAACATCATGTTTTCACTTGACAATTTATTTATGATAGTTTTCGTATTGTTACTTGTTGATCTGTCTTACTCCTCTTTTAAAATGAATCTCAAATTACATAAGTAATTATATTTATATTGTATCTCTAAAACATTGTAACACTACAGGTAAATTTGAATTTTTCTTTGACCATCACTTCTAATTTCATTCTCTCTCTACTTTCCAGAGATGATAGTCTGTGCATATTCCTCTAGAACTTTATACTATATTTACATAATATAAATGAATCTGTACAATATAAATTATGTTGGCTTTTTAATACATAAAAAAATTTATTTACTCAGCAAGATGTGTTAGAGATTTGTCAATGGTAGTACATGTGCTTCTATCTTGTTCTTTTAAATTGCTTTTAAATGTGTTGATCTGGTTTCCTACTGATGAGAATATAGGTTGTTTCCACATTTTTTTTTTCTGAAACAAAGCTGAAAGGAATGCTTTTGCATATAAATCTTTGAGTATTTATTCTGGTAATTATGTCCATTAAATTCATAGCAGTAGGACTGCCAGATCATATTTAAACTTGGATATTGTACTATTGTCCTTCAAATAAATTGTACCACTGAACACTGTCATCAACATGAGTATGGCTGTTTTCCTATAACCGTGTTTGTTTGTTTGTTTTAAATGTCTTTCCCTAGATCATTTGAAATCATGCATGAATGTTGCTGCCCTCTTATTGGTTTGCATTCATAAGGGGGTAAATTGATATAAATGGTGAAAAAAAAAAAGAGCAAAGCATTCTAGTTTGGATGGTAGATCCTTTCCCCATTAAACTTGTTTCCCTAACCGGGCTTTTTCAGGCAAAGTTAGGAGTAGTTCATGTTCACTGAGCACGGAAGCCTCCCATGAGCAAGCTGCAGGAAGACCAGGCAGAAATCCAAAACAGACTGTAAATAACGTTCATGTAGATAATGCAAAGTCTGTGGGGGCAAATGACTGGAAAACACAACAGCAAAGCTAACAAGGAAGAAGATATCTACAGGTTTCAATATGCTCTTAATACTATGGGATGAAAAATGGAAATTAATTTAAAAGGAATAGGAGAAAGATTCTCTGAAGTGAAGAAAAATGTAGATCTTCAGACTAAAAGGGTTAGTGAAGTGTTGAGTGGCTTAAGAAATAAACTAAAACACCCTGAGCCTAAAAACCTCCAGTGTTTAAAGAGATAAAACAGGTAATCTACAAAAAATGAGAAATATATTGACATCTAACAATGCATCTTTAATACTGGGTGGTACAAGGAAATGCGGCAGTATCTTCGAAGACTTAAGGGAAGGTGCTATTGAAAGTTTGTATATCCAGCCAAACTAGCATTCAAGGATGATGACAGAAAAAACCTTGTTCAGACACGGAAATATTGAGAAATTCTGCCACCAACAATTGTTTCTGAAAGAATTAAGAAGGAATTATTTACAGCAAAAGGAAAACTCCAAGAATGCAGAAGAGATGAAGGGACTGCCGAGCACAGTAATGAGAAACAGTTGGGTTTATTTGTAATATTAAAGAAATAGATATTTCCTATGTAATATAAACAGTTTCAGAGATTTAAAAGAAGGTAAAAATCTTTCCAACTCATTATATTAGAATGGCATAATCCAGACACCAATATGCGAGGAAAGTACAAAAATTTAAGCCAACAAACTAATCTCGTTTCTGAAAATGGATGCCAAAAATAAACTTTTAACAAATGTAGTAAAACATATTAAAATTATTCATAATATATTATGATCAAGTAGGATCTATTCCAGGAACATAATTGTTCGATATATGAAAATCTATTCACGTAATCTGCTTCATTGAAGGGTAGATGCTAATAAAAACATCTGATAAAATTCAACATTCATTCCTAGTAACAATTCTTGATAAGCTAAATATAAACAGTTATACTTACAATTTGAAAAAGGCTATTAAAAAGAAGCCAAGAACAGGCATTATACTTAATAGTGAAATACTAGAAATACTTCCTTTAAAGTGAGGACCAAAGCAAAGACGCCACAATTCTACATTGCTCTAGAGATGCTGGTCAATGTGATAAGTTGGAAAACAAGTTGTGTAAATTTTGAAAGGGAAAGCAATTTAAGAAAATCCAAGACAGTCAAGTGAAAATCTGGTAAAAGGGCTCGGTAAGGTGGCAGGAGAAGAGAGTTTTCCTATATATCAGTAATAATCAATACAATTAAGCTGGGCATGGTGGCTCACACCTATAATCCCAGCACTTGGGAGGCTGAGGTAGGCAGATCACTTTAGGTTAAGAGTTTAAGCAAAGCCTGGCCAACATGGTGAAACCCTGACTCTGCAAAAATACAAAAATTAGCTGGCTGTGGTAGCACACGCCTATAGTACCAGCTACTGGGAAGGCTGAGGCAGAAGAATCGCTTCAACCCGAAACACGGAGGTTGCAATGAGCAGAGACTGCCTCACTGCACTCCAGACTGGGCGACAGAGTGAGACTCTGTTTCAAAAAAACATTAATAAAATTAAATGTATAAAAGATCCCATTTATAAAACCAATAACACAGAAATATGTTTAGGAATAAACATAGCAAGAAATATGTGAGATATACAGAGAAAAGTACAAAATCTTACTGAAGGACACAAGAAAACTTGCATAAAAGTAGAAATATGTCATGTTCCATAGGGCATGATAATTTTCCCCAAATTAATACATAATTTGAAAGTTAGTCAACATAAATCTAAATTTCATTAAGAGAAGAAATAAAAAAATGGCCAAGAAAAAAATGGAAAGTGTCGAAGAGTAAAGGAGGACCTGTCCTAAAAAGATCTGTTAAAACAAGCTACCAGTTATGGTCACTAGAAAACTCTGACACTGGAGCAGAAACTAGCGGAAAGATAAAAAGAATACAGAGTCCAGAGAAGGTCCTGGGTACAGAAGAATTGGTTTGTGAGCTGGTACCTGAATCAGTGTGGAAGGGTTGGGATGTTCAATAAATGGTTTTGGGACCACTGGAGATCTATTTAAATAATAAAACTAGAGGCTTGTGTCATTATACATTTAATATATACATTCCAGATGGACTAAAGATAAAAACACAAAAGTGCAAATCATAAAAGTGCTAATAGAAAATATACAATAAACTTTTACAATCTTGAGGGTAGTGAAGGCCTTTTTAAGCAAGACATAAAACCTAGAATTTATAAAGAAGGAGTGACGGATTCAACTTCTTCTTTATAAAGAATTAAAATCTTCTGTATAATGAAAAATACCATTAATAAAGTAAAATGAAAAGTTACAGACTGGGAGAAAATATTTGCAACATATGTAATGAAGCATTATTACCTGTAATATATTAAGAAGCTCCTATAAACCAATACAAAAAAGACTAACAACCCAGTAAAAAATGGGTTAACAAGGAATTCATAAAACAGAAATCCATATGACCAATATGCTTTTGAATAGTGCTCAATACTTCATTAGTGTAGTGGAGACTGCTGGGCCTTCCAGATCCCCTTTGGCAATGAAGGACTTACTGCCTTTCTGGGGGATTGTGTGGGCTGAAGAAAACTGCTTTGCCCAAGGCCAGGCACATCCCATAACTGATCAACATAGAGGCTTACAGGCCAGCTCCCTTCCCTTCAGTTTAGCAAGGCTCTGAAGGTTCATCCAGCCCCACTGCTCTGTGGGGTTGGCGGAGGCCTTTGTTGAGATTGCATCCCAGATTCTTCCTTTGCCCAACCTTGGTTTCCTCTCCTTCCTTTTACAGATGTTAATACCAAGAGCTCTTCCAGAAATGTCCTGCACACTACTGTGTCCTAGAGTTGGCTTCTTGGGGAATCCAACCTGCAACTATTAGAACTAAGGATACGAAAATTGTAACCAGTGAACATTTTCCCCCTACCCATCAGGGTTTAGCACAATCTTAAAAGAATGAAAACATACAGTGTGGATGGGTGTGGGAAAAAGCACTCTCTTAATTATTGTTGGTAAAAGTGTAAACTGGTAGAACCTTTTTGGCATATAACTGAGAAGTATCTTTAAACAATAAAAATAAGCATATCCTTTGATCCAGCAATCACATTTCAAGAATTATCCAACAGAAATAGGAAGTTAATTACAGCTTGTTTGTAAAAGAGAAAAACACAGGTCAGTAGGTGGTACATCCATACTACCAAATACAAGGTAGTAAGTAAATTAAATTGCTAAGATGTGCATTTTAGGCTGGGTGCGGTGGCTCATGCCTATAATCCCAGCACTTTGGGAGCCTGAGGTGGGTGGATCACATGAGGTCAGGAGTTCGAGACCAACCTGGCCAACATGGTGAAAACCTGTCTCTACTAAAAATACAAAAATTAGCTTGGCAAGGTGGTGTGCAACTGTAGTCTCAGCTACTCTAGAGGCTGAGCTGGGAGAATCACTTGAACCTGGTAGGAGGAGGCCACAGTGAGCCAAGATCACACCACTGCACTCCAGCCTTGGCAACAGAGCAAGACTCTGTCTCAAAAAAAAAAAAAAAAAAAAAAATGTGCATTTTAAAAGTAAATTGTAAAACCACATTGATAAGTAACCACTTAGGTAAAAAGAACCTCCTGTCCATTTGTATATGTAACTGTATATAGCACAAGCCCCTAGCGGATTCTCAACACATGATTCAAGTGATTAAGAAGAGGAGAATGATGGGGAAGAGGTTTAAGGCAGACTTTCATATTTAATCTCTGTACTTCTGTCTAGAGAGCCTATAATAATTGTATTGCTTGTGTAATTAAAAACAGCAATTAAAAAAGAAACAAATCAGTTCCCATGTTTCATAGCTTTTTCCTTCTATTTGATCCTGAAATTGTGGTTTTCCTGAGTACTGTGGTCTAGTAGAGCCCCCTGCCGGACCCCATGAGAACCAAGAAAAGATTGGACCTTGTTAGGGAGAGCTGCTGGTATTAACATATGCGAAATGAAGAGGAAGGAAGCAGGGTTGAGCAGAGGGAGATGAGCTGTGATGCAATCTCAACAGAGGCTTGGCCAACCCCACTGGGAACTGCGGGCTGGAGCTTATTTGGTAATTCTCTTTAGGCCTTATTTGAAGTGGTGGCTCTTTGTATTAATTAAAGAGCCTCAAAATTGTGAAGAAGCAATCTTTCAGGAGATGTGAAAGCTGGAGTTTCAAAAGCTGAGGTCTACAAAATCAAGGGCAGGAAGTGATATCTGGGTTAAGGTTTGGGTTTCCAGTAGAAGAGGCTGGGACTATCTGAGGGGACCACTTGGGAGCATGTCCACTTGCCTGGACTGAATGGCATGGCTTAAGTCCTACCTGACCGATGATCTCACTGAGCTCCCCCTTCAACATCTTCACTTGGCATTCTAGTAATTCGATGTTGCTTAGGGAAGACTGGTATTTATCCCTGTAGAGGTTTAAGCTCCTTTCTAGGGAGGCGATCTTGTCCCCAGCCAAGGCGAGTTGCTCCTGTGCCAAATGGAGCTTCTCCTCTGTGCTCTTGTGGTGATTTCCCATTTCCTCCTCATAGAGAATCACCTGTAGGTGTAGGAATAAATCCATAATAAGCCCATGGAATCATCTAATGAGGAAAGGATGTGGTTGTAAGACTCCCTGCAGAGAAGTCTTGTATCTAAACCAGAAGACCAGATGAACAGAAGAGAGGCTGCACAGATCTGAAAGCTACAGTATGTATCAAGATGTTAATGATTAGAAATAAAAAAAGATGGTCATAGTTAGAGGTAAGCTCCTTCAAGGCAGGGACCATATTTATTTCCCATTCTGCCCAGCATGTGGTAGGAACTCAATAGATACTTGCTAGTTGATTAATAGTAATGAATTTGTATAGCTCCATTTTTTTAAGGGCTTGAAATGCTAGTATTCTTTCTTTCCTAGGCATTCTCTAGAGGTCAAATTTAGAAAATGTAGACTTCCTCCTGCACACAGGACCAGGTCAGCAAAGTTCCCAAGAGACAGGTGGGGACCCTGACCCAAAGTTCCTCTGGGATTTGCACAGTCCTTATTTAGATTTCGTTTCTTCCTCAGCAAGTAGTCAACCAACTGACATATTTATTGAAAGCTCATGAGCATTGTGTTAAGTGCAGAGGAGATATATATATATTAGACATATGCTCACCCTTCAAAGAATTTAAAACTTTCACAATCTTGGGGAGATAAGATTTAAAATGAGTCAACAGCTGTAGGTAGCTGAGTGTGCTAAATTGTATGACTTGAATTTTACGTGTTGAAGGAGTAAAAAGCAGAAGAGTCATTAAGGAAGGCTTCATATTAGTTCAAATAGTCCAACATAGAATGCTGATAGAACACATTCCATTAGTTGAAGCTAATTATAATTGCTGCTTGTCATTTGAGATTCTTCTTAGGAAAGGATAACTTCGTGTAAGGTGTCCACTATGTAAGAAGAAGAGGAGAGGAATATTTTATATCCAAATATTGTAACTGAAGCTGTCAGTGGCCAGCCCATATCCCCTGGGCACTTGCTATTTCTTTGCAAGCTAACCCCATTCCCACTGCAAGCTTATTCAACTCTGCCCGAGGGCTTCTCTGACCACAGGAGCCCTTACAGTCAGAGAGGCAAGACAGCGTAGATTAGAAGGTCTTGGGAGTTAATGCCCTCAGGAGAAGCCCTCAACCAATGACTGGGGTGTGTTGGTGGGTTCACTCTGAGGCATGTTCCACACTATCTCTAAGCATTCTCCAGAGGGACTGAGCAAGCAGTCTGCTCAATACTGATGTCCTTTATGTGCTTCCTGTTCTTCTTTGACTCACTTGCTCATGTGCTTCCAGGAATCATCTCCAGAATTAGTTACTTGTATTTATATCCTTGTCTTAGAGTCTGCTGCATAGTGAACCCAACCTTAAAGAGAAGTTTGATGAGGCTGTGTGAGACATTGGGGGAACTTGGCAGAATGCTAAAGTGATTTTCTCAATGCTTTCCCAGTTTGGGATCTTAAGTGACTGTTATTTGCCAAGTCCCATATCTACTCTACTACTCTTCCTTAGTAATAGAACTTTGATTCTACTGGGGGCAGCAATGCACCTCCTAAAACACCACATTTCCTAGGCTTCCTAGAAAGTAGCTGTTGCCATGTGACTAATTCTGGTCAGTAATAGTTAAGTAAAGGTGTTGTGGCTTCTGGAAAGTGTCCTTAAAAGGAAGAGAATGTGTCTTTCCCTTCCACCCTTGTCACCTGGTCCCCTGGCCATTTATCTGGATTATTTGGAGCAAGGATGTGGCTGGACATGGTGGCTCACGCCTGTAATCCCAGCACTTTGGGAGGCTGAGATGGGCAGATCACCCGAGGTCAGGAGTTGAAGACCATCCTGGCCAACATGGTAAAACCCCATATCTACTAAAAATACAAAAATTATCCTGGTGTGGTGGCATGTGCCTGTAATCCTAGCCACTCAGGAGGCTGAGACAGGAGAATCACTTGAACTCGGGAGGCGGAGGTTGCAGTGAGCCGAAGTTGCGCCACTACACCCCAGCCTGGGCAACAGAGTGAGACTTTGTCTCAAAAGAAAGGATGTGATGGTTGGAGGTCCAGCAGGCACCTCAGGAGACTTGGAGAATGGAAGCCTTGAGCTGATGATGGTGGAACCCAAGGATAGATCCTTAGGTATCTGATGACACATGCAGTTGCCATGACAGCAACAGACCACCTGTCTCTGACCTTTTTACACATGACAGAGAAATAAAGTATCTTATTTATTTCCTGTTACATGCAGCTAAATAGAATCCCAACTCATTCAAGGTTGCTCTATCCAGACTGGACGTTTTGTTTCAGTTGTCGTGAACCAGTAAGTTTTAACACAGCTCTGTGCTAGCTTTTTAAAAAACTATGTTTGTGCTCACGGGTTTAGTCACAGATTATATTTGTAGGATTAGGACAACCTTTCTCTGTTCCTCCCACTCTCAGTTCTTTTCAGCAAATTTTCACTAGATCATATTTCCTCTTTAAAAAGTCGATGGTCTTTAAGGCCCCTCCTGAAGTCCTTGAAGTTAGTCCTTAAGCAACAGCACCATCCAAAACACTCCTTGAATTTTTTTTTCTTCTCTGTCCTTCCAAGAGAAACTTAACTCTTTGCAATTTTATCTTTAAATCTAAAGAAAAAAAATGCCACGGGAAACCCCAGGATGGAAGAGTGTGCCTGTCCCATCACTTAGAACCCATGGTTTGTTGCACCGCTCAAGTGGTTTTAGTGCTGCAGCTTTGGGTCCTTGGAATTTACTTGGGATTCTACAGGGATGCTACTCTTTGGCTTAGAAAATACCACCCTGGAACATGAAAGGGAATTAATGCCCTAAATATACTTAAGTGAAGTCTATATGATCTAAAACCTCAGTCTGAAAAAATTATCTAGTACTCTCAATGATTGACTTGCATTCAATGTCTGGTTATCTTATCTACTGGGTAGGTGCCAGGAATTTATATGTTATCAAGACCTTATTTTTCTAAAAATGGTGGATTTAATGTACCTTATACCTCTTTTGTAACCCTCAGAGACCTACAGTCTTTTGCATTTAAATTGCAATGGTAATAGGATGGAGAAGATGGACTTACACACACACACACATGCCTGCGTACACACTCCACATATTCCACATGCATGAATACTGTAGCTCTCACCCAGTTATGCCATTCAGTTTAGTTTCCTTCTGCTCAGCTTCAAAAATATCAAGAATTAAAGAAGGAAGGTTTATAAAACCTGCTCGAGAAGTTGCAAAGCTCTCCTAAGTCCAGCGTCTGCTTTCTAGTGGGCTTGGTCTGATTTCTGCGGGTACCTGAGAATGTGGGGTATTTCCATGGTTAATCTGTCTGTACCTCATCTTCTTTCAGTTTGCAGTGATGGTGCAGAAGAACCAGGTCAGAAGTCTGCTTCTCTAGGATGGACTGATACTGCAGGAGAGAACAGTAAGAAGTCTGCAACTCCTCTGTGCGAAACTCCTGTTCTTGTTGAAAGGCCAGCAATTTTTTCTTCAGTTGCTGGAGTTGTCTCAGATGACACTGTTTACTGGACCCAAACTCCATTTCTGACTCCTCGAATGCTAATGCCTGTGCTTGCTTCTTGTTCTACAATAGACCCAGGATATACAGAAAAGGATTTAGATCATCACTAAGGATACATTCATTCCTGGATTTTTTTCATCTGTTCAATCTTTCACATCCATCTTTCCATCTTTTTATCTACAGAGAACTTATTAAACATTTCACTCTATTCACAAGGAAATGTATCACTTAGCATTCCCACTCTGTAAGAATAATTCAATAGAAGAAAAATAATGGTTCTTATCCATCGAAATCTTATTATTTAGGTCAGAAGAAAAAACATACACATAAAGGACCTAGGGAGATATGTGTAATAATATGCTGATGTGTTGCCTTCCCATATAAAAATAACACAAGTGACTTGGGAGGAAATGGACTTCTGGCCACAGTTCTTGGACTAAACTTGGCATTAAAAACACCTGGGTAAAGGAGCATTGCAAGGAGTCAAGAGTGAATTATTGGGGATTCTGAAATGCTGGAAAATGAGAGGCAGAGATATTGTTCAGGTACATCTGGGCACTGACTCTGTCTCCTTCTCCGGAAGGAAGATGTGACTTTGCAGATGCTACTCTCTGTGTGTGTGTGTGTGTGTGTGTGTGTGTGTGTGTGTGTGTGTGTGGTGTGAACTCTTCCTGCTAATCCACAATCTACCTGAAATGCTGCTTGTCTCAGGCTACATTTTCATTCCTTTATTCATTAATTCATTCATTAGACACAGGCTAGGCACCTATGTTGTGCCAAGTATTCTGCTGGTAGGACACATCCCTGAGTTGATGATGCATCTATATGTTCTGTATTTTCCATCATCCCTTATGACAGTGACATGTGAGGGAAAGGTGGATAAAGAGGTAGCCTGTAGGCAGTCCTTAGTGTCCAACCTTGCTTATTCTCTCCTACTCGTTCTTTAAGATTCTGTTTAAATCCTGCTCTCCTTCCTGTTTTTTCCCTTCAAAGCTATCTTTGCTCCAATACCACAGATTTTACTAGCATGTCCTTAATGTGGTATTCTATATTCTGTCTGTAACTATTTCTGTGCATTTTAACTTCTAATTAGATTATAAACTCCTGGAGGGCAGGGTCATGTCTGCTCTTCTGGGGCCTAGATTAGAGATTCATACATACCTATGTATTGAATGAAAGAAATGAAAATAGAGTCCAAGCAATCTCATTGGCTCCCAAGGCTTTGAGCCTGTGGCCTTGGCCTCATTAACAGAGTCCTTCTAATACAATGGCTTTCAAATTTTTAAATTAACTTTTTATAAACAGATTTATTGAGGTATACTTTATATATTATGAAATGCAACCATTGTTAAGTGTGCAATTCAATGACTTGTAATAAACTTATAGAATTGTGTGACCATCATTACTATCCAGTTTTAGAACATTTCTATCATCCCCCAAAATTTCCTCATGCCCATTTTCAGTCACTCCTGCTCTTTCTCCTGGCTCCAGGCAACCACAAATCTGCCTTCTGCCTCTATGGATTTTCTGCCTTTTTTAGATGTTTCACATACGGAATTGTTTAATATATAATTTTTTGGCTTCTTTAACTTAGCTTTTTTTTTTTTTTAATTTGGAGATAGAGTTTCCCTCTGTCACCCAGGCTGGAGTGTACTGGTGCAATCTTGGCTCACTGCAAACTCCACCTCCCTGGTTCAAGTGATTCTCATGCCTTAGCCTCCCTACTAGCTGGGATTACATGTGTGCACCACCACACCCAGCTAATTTTTGTATTTTTAGTAGAGATGGGGTTTTGCCATGCTGACCAGCCTGGTCTCCAGCTCATGGGATCTGCCTGCCTTGACCTCCCAAAGTGCTGGGATTGCAGGTGTGAGCCACTGTGCCCAGCTGCATAATGTTTTAGAGGCTCATCCAGGTTGCAGCAAGAATCAGTATTTGGTTCCTTTTTATTGCTGAACAGTATTCTGTTGTATAAATACACCACATTAGGTTTATCTGTTCACCAGTTGATGGATATTTGGGTTGTTTCAGTTTTTGGCTATGATGAATACTGCTGCTGTGAACATTAACCATACTAGCCTTTGTGTGGGTATGATATTTTCATTTAATTAATGTGCTCAGCAAATATTGTGGTACAACTACTACATCAAGCACTACACTAGCTGATGGGGATATAACAGTGTAAGAAACAGACAAAATCCCCAGCTTTGTGGAGTTCACATCTAATATGGGGAGAGAGAAAACTAAGCAAGTATATATACATAGTGTATTAGGAGGACAAAATGCAATAGGGGACAGTGAAACAGGGGAGGAAGATGAGGAATGCCAGGATGGAGGAGGTTATATTTTTGAATTAAATGTTTGCTTGAAGGACCAAATTGAGAAGCTGACATTTAAACCAAAACTTGGAGGCAAAAGAAGGCATCCGGAATACTCCAGGGAGAGAGAGCCCTGGAGGTGGAAGCATACTTGGTGGTATTTGAGGACCCCAGGGGTTGCAGCCACTTTTTTTTCTGGCTGGAGCAGAGAAAGTAAGGGGGAAAGGTGTGCCTGATGGAGTCAGATAGGAAAAGGAGGTGAGCTCTTTAGGATCATATAGCCATTCTTGAGACTTTAACTTCTTTCGGGGAGATGAAAGACCATTGGAAGGTACTGAGCAGAGGAGCAAATGATCTCCCTGAACTTTTACAAAGGACACGCTCACTGTTTATTGGAAATCAGCTCTAGGCAGGCAAAGACAGAAGCAGGGAGACCAGGTAGGAGACTACTTCAAAAACCCAGACAACAAAGGATGATGGCATGGACTAAGATGGTAGCAATGGAGGGTGAGAGAAGTTGTTGGGTTCTAGATGTATCTTGAAATGACAGGCCACAGGATTTGCTGCTGGGTTACAGGTTGGATGGTGGGACATGATAGTCATCCATAACAGATGATGCCAGGGTTTTGGTTTGAATAACTGGAGAGATGGAATTTTAATAAGATTAATTCAGTAAGAGCTGGGACCTGAAAGACAGAAAATCTCTATTGAGAGTGGTGGTGGCAGCACAGAGAAGGTAAAGGAGGCTCAGCCCGGTGCAGAACCAGAAAGATGATAGCTGATTGTGTCCGTACAATTTGAATGACCCTTTCCAGGCTCTCCTGAAAGTGTCTCATCCTAAGTGCCTCAGAATTGAGAAGACAGACAGAGAAAATGGGCCCACTATGGTCACCAGGCAAAAGAAATTCTAGGCAAAGACACACTGAACTCTTGACCTGAATATCCAGTGTATGTCACTGGAGGAAAGTTGATGAGACTTCTTTTCCAAGCTGAACAAAGCTAAATTTTGTATTTACTTTGTGTAGCTATAATTGCCAGTGTTTATATTCAATGTCGTTGTTAAGTGCTTTCATTTTTTTCAAGATAAGAATGTTGCTATTCTCACAACTCGTCTGTGAATGACGTCTGGAGAGAAGGGAGTTGGGAGTAGTGTGTGTGGTGTGTACATGTATGTGTGTGTACGTGCATATTCACGGATAGAGGGGCTTCTGAAGAGCCTGAGACCTCCTGCTTACGTAGTAAGTTAGGAGCGTGGGGAGCTACTTGGAAAGAAACATGATCACAAATAAGTACTTAACATGGACAGAATTAATGCAAAGGAGTGAACATCCTTTGGGTTCACTCCTAGGGTTAATTCAGAAGGGCTTATTTTAGTATATACCCAATAAAATGCTTATCAGGCCAGGCGTGGTGGCTCATCCCTATAATCCCAGCACTTCAGGAGGCCAAAGTGGGAGGAAGGCTTGAGATGAGGAGTTCAAGACCAGCCTCGGCAACATAGCGAGACCACTATCTCTACAAAAAATAAGAAAATTGGCTGGGCACAGTGGCTCACGCCTGCAATCCCATCACTTTCGGAGGCCAAGGTGGGTGGATCATGAGGTCAAGAGATTGAGACCATCCTGGCCAACGTGGTAAAACACCGTTTCTACTAAAAATACAAAAATCAGCTGGGCTTGGTGGTGTGCACCTGTAGTACGCTACTCGGGAGACTGAGGCAGAAGAATCGCTTGAACCCAGGAGGCAGAGGTTGCAGTGACCTGAGATCGCACCACTGCACTCCAGCCTGGCAAGAGTGACACTCTGTCAAAAAAAAAAAAAGAAAGAAAATTAGTCATCCATGGCGGCACATGCTTGTAGTCCCAGCTACTTGGGAGGCTGAGGTGAGAGTATCACTTGAGCCCTGGAGTTTGAGGATGCAGTGAGCTGTGATCACACCACTGCACTCCATCCTGGGCAACAGAGCAAGACACCGTCTCAAAAAAAAAAAAAAACCTTATCAAATTTTGCCATAATCCTTTTTCTTTGGCTTTGTAAGCACCTGTCCACTGCTGAGTGTGTATGATCCAGCTGAAAACTAACTGTGGTCTCCTGTTGCATATTCATTCTTTGCTTCCCTTTCCTTCCGTGTCCCTATTTTTTCTTCATTGCCCAGAATGAGAGAAGTGCCCTTCTTTTAAAAGAAGTCAAACTTTCTCTCTCTTTAGGGCTTCCCCTCTAGTACCTGGTACCCCCATCTATACTTAGGTATGTTTAGAATTGCTCTTTGGCCTTAAAGCTTCCTGTGGGAAATAAATGCCTTTTCCTAAATGATGTGTATAAAGCTTAGCAGACTGGCAG
The DNA here is from genome assembly GCF_030222135.1 of Aotus nancymaae. Classification (NCBI taxonomy): domain Eukaryota; kingdom Metazoa; phylum Chordata; class Mammalia; order Primates; family Aotidae; genus Aotus; species Aotus nancymaae. Next base: position 26,886,909 of record NW_026988443.1, on the reverse strand, counting down.
GGATACTGTTGAAATGTCAATGCTTTATCTTCCCCAGAGGTCATATTGAATCTTCTGGGTTTAATTTTGGTCTGAGGCAACATGATGGGCTAGCCAGATGATGAGAATTTATGCATCTCTTCCAGTACAGGACAAATATAGCACCTGACCTAATTTGCCTGGTTATAAAGATCCAAGGACTGCTTATATCTGCAGAGAAACTAGAATTCTTTGGATAGGAATTTTAAACATTTGTACACTGTAGGTATCAATGGGTTTAGTGGAATCAAATTTCAAAGACTTGGAGAAATGCATAGACTTATTTGAGACCTATTAAGTTTCTATTTATTTATCGTTATGTATTCAAAAGTTTATTTTTCTAAATTCTAAAGGAATAGAAAATCACACACTATGGAGTAAGCCTACACTTCACTTACAAACGTGCTGAAGAGCAGTATCACAAAGGTACCAACTTATTTCTTATTGCTTCTTTGTCTTTTTTTAAAAAATGTTCTTTCTAATGAAGACACGGATACTTTATGAGAGTCTTCTTTGACTTTTAAACTAAGATCTGAAGAAAATAAGCACGTTGGAAATGATTTTACAGAGGTAAGATTAGTTCTTAAAATGACCATCTGGAGAGAGATGTGATTCTGGAGGCCATCTGGTCTACCAGGTTTCTCAGCTGGATTTCTATCCAGGTCTCAGCTGCTTCAAAAGATGGGGACTGCTGGCTGTCCATAGGAACCTGTTCCCATATTTAGTCAACCTTTCAGCCCTACTTGTGGTCAAAGAGATTATAGCTATTGCTCCTTCCTTGCCTATGTGGCCACTTGATCACAGAAGGAAATTAATTGGCCTGGCATGATTTGCCTTTTGAAAAGTCACGTTGGTTTCCACCCAATACTTTGTGCTTTTCAAGTTGATGCTAATTGATTGATGTTAAGTTCTGTATTTTCCTTGTATTGAAGTTAAGCTGACAGGTCTGTAATTACCAGGATTGTCCTTTTTCCCTTTTTAAAAAGATGAGCACTTCATTTACCCTTTTTCAGTCTACAGGGACTTTCTTTATCCTTTTGAGTTCTCAAAAATAATCACTAGCAGCTATGTAATAACACCTGCCAATTCCTTAAGTACTCTTAGAAGTATGTCATCAGGCCCTGCTGATTTGCCTAAAGCTGGATTTTCAAAATACTTTTTAACCATTTTATTCCCTGCTCTAGTTTGCACTGACTAGGTTGGCATTGTTCTGATAACTAAATCCCCAATGATTTTTTTTTTCATTTAAGAACCAAAAAGTCTCACTATCTTTTTTTTAATGGAGATCTTTTTCTTTACTAAGAAATTTAAGAGTTGGACACATCAAATTGAAATAATTTCCTGGGGAGGGGACCAAAACCCACAATAGGAAAAAAAGTTAACATTGTCTGGGCTATAGCAGAACCCAGAGAATATATTTGTATAGTTGAAAAAATCTAAATGCTTTATAATTGACCTTTTCATACAAAATTATCTATTAAATTTGTGATTTTCAGTTCTTGGTATTGAGGTCTATGGGACAATCTAGGAAATCTTCAAACTTGAGCTGAATTGCATGAAGCATTATTGGCTTTGAATCAGTTTCTCCTTGTTCAAGAGGTAGCAGCAGCAACCATTAGCACAGATGAGGACTAAATCACTTTTTCAGTCATTTTCATGAACTTCTTTTCCAATCTGAGATAAATGAGATATTCCCTTGGAACTCTAGTTTAGCCTTATATCACTGGATAGGTTTATCTGTTACTTTTTTTTTGAGATGGAGTCTTGCTCTGTCACCCAGACTGGAGTGAAGTCGCATGATCTCGGCTTGCTACAACCTCAGTCTGCAGGGTTCAAGTGATTCTTCTGCCTCAGCTTCCTGAGTAGCTGGGATTATAGGCGCCCGCCAACACATCTGGCTAATTTTTGTATTTTTAGTAGAGACAGAGTTTCGTCATGTTGGCCAGGTTGGTCTCGAACTCAGGTGATCCATCTGCCTCGCCCTCCCAAAGTGCTGGGATTACAGGTGTGAGCCACCACGCCCAACCTTATCTGTTACTTTTTATGTCTTCTACAAATGGCATTTCTTATACTTCCTTGTACCAGTAGAGCATAGAACTGTGTGTTTAAGTGACATGAATTAATTTTAGATGCATCTTTCTGATTTAGACATTATTCTCACTAGTGACTTCTGTTTGCCTGAAATTCACTTTAAAAATGAACGTATTTTAAAATAATATTTTTTTTTGAGATGGAGTTTCACTCTTGTTGCCCAGGCTGGAGGGCAATGGCCTGATCTCAGCTCATTGCAACCTCTGCCTCCCAGGTTCAAGTGATTCTCTTTCCTCAGCCTCCTGAGTAGCTGGGATTGCAGGCACCCGCCACCATGGCCAGTGGATTTTTGTATTTTTAGTAGAGACTAGCCTGTTGGCCAGGCTAGTCTCAAACTCCTGACCTCATGATCCACCCGCCTCGTCCTCCCAAAGTGCTGGGATTACAAGTGTGAGCCATCGCGCCCAGTGAATAATTTTTGATTTACAGGAAAATTGTAAAAGTAGCACAGAGAGTTCCCATATGTTCTTCACACAGCTTTCCCTAAGGTTAACTTCTTAAATAACTGGGTACATTTGTCTAAACTAAGAAATTAATGTTGGAAGATTACTATGAACTATATTTTATTGGATTTCACCAGTTTTTTCACTAATGTGTTTTTTCTGTTCCAATATCCAATCCAGGATTTCAGACTGCATTCAGGAGATTCAATTAAATATATATATTTTTCATTCCCAATGACTCAGAATGATACTGTGTAATAATGCCCAACAAGATTCTACTAATCTTCACGTATTCAATGAATTACTTTTATCTGCAGGAATCAAACTTGCCTTATATAGATTAATGCTAAAAATAGTGTCCTCTGTACACTTCAAAGATGAGTTTGGCAATCTGAGCTCTACTGAATATCAGGACATGCACCCTATGCTCCCATCAGGGAATGCAGTCTGGGAAAATGGCTCAAAAGGCCCTTTCTTTTCTGGTTTGATTATTTTATTATGATATCTCTGTTGTTCTTTTCTCCTTTCACTTTAATTGAGATGCTCGTTTGATTCCTGGGCAGGGTGAGTTCTACAGTGAGGCAAGTGAGGTGCAAATTTTAAGAAAGCACTCTTCACCCTATTTCCTGCTCTGTTCCTGAGATTGGGAGCATAACGTATTCTTGATTTGCAAAGTCATATCACTTTATTTTCTATCACTCACCCCTTCCCTGCCACTCCTTTTGTTATACATAACATCTAATGTAATATTTTAATCTTCTTACATAATTGTGGTCCTAACTCCTGCTTGTTTCCCCAGCTCCTCATTAGACAGTAGTCAGAATTTCAGAAAGTCTTGGTTTCCCTTTTGTTCCCATATTACATTTCCATGTGGAAGGCAGATCTTAAAGGGATTTTCCAAGCGGATGAGTATAAGTCTACATCTAATTGTGTATTTGTATGCGCAGCCTGCTATTTAAATTCTGCACTAAGTGCTAGGGAAAAAAGAGCCCGCTTTAAAGCTTGTTTCAAGCTGTTAGACCTTCTTCTGGGCAATTAGAATAATAAAATGCAATTTAATACCTTTCTCCTTCCAAGTTGCCAGGTACATTTATAAGCCACATGGCTTTTCCTGACTGGGGGAATAAGAAATCTCATGACAGCAATGGTGAAATATCCTAAAATGTTAATATTTAGAAAGAAGTAAATTATGATAATCTTCTTCCTGAGATCCATTTAGGAAACCAGTGGATTTCTTCTCTATTTGTGACTTCCTGAGGAAAGCAATGCTTATGACATGAAGTAGAAATGCTTTGTTGGTAGTATTTCTAGGGCATTGCAGAGGAACAATTTGTGGTTTCAATAGTGAAGCGGTAAGTCCTGGGAGAACTCTAACAGACGCAGTGAAAAGAGGCCAGATCCTTGACCACAAACAGTGAAGAACACAGTGGTGGCTTCATAGCCTCCCAGAGGATAATTTTGGGTGTCCAGCAACAGGTCTGTGCAGCTAGGACCTGCTTTATGTTTACTGAGAATTCAAGTCACTAAATGGAAATGAAGGCCACAAGTAAAGAATTCTTGGAAACATGAAGTGTTTAGAGAGCTGTGGGAAAATGTCTCCCAGCTGGCTCTCCAGCTTGTGTGGATAAATTTAGAGACTGACTTAAAGACCTCAGGTTTAGAGCTTCCAAAGAAAGAAAACCTCAGACTGAAACGAAATTGCCTTCCTCAGACTGAAATGAAATTGCCTCAGCTGATGAACAGCCTAGACTCTAGATAAGTATTGTCCAAAATTACAGTCTCCAGAAAGATGCTCTTGCCAGGAGGTCTGCGTGTTCACACATACGTAGGATCAGTGTTACTGAGTGTCTTGGCTTGGGCACCCTTTAAAGCAGGCTCTGTGACAAGGAACTGAGGGTCAAGTAGTAGTTGATGTGGGAGGTGGTCTTAGGACTCTGGTTGGGGAGTGGGAGACTGAAACAAGGAAGGGAAGGAAGCTGATAAAAGGTGTGTCCACTCGTTGATCGATGGGCATTTGGCTGGTTCCTTATTTTGGCATGTGGTATATAGATACAATGGAATGCTACTCAGCCATAAAAAGGAATGAATTAATGGCATTTGCAGCAACCTGGGCGGAATTAGAGACTATCATTCTAAGTAAAGTAACTCAGGAATGGGAAACCAAACATTGTATGTTCTTACTCATAAGTGGGAGCTAAGCTATGAGGATGCAAAGGCATAAGAATGATACAATGAACTTTGAGAACTCTGGGGGAAAGGATGGGAGGGGGTGGAGGGTTGAGTGCATACTGCTTGGGTGATGGGTGCACCAAAATCTCACAAATCTCTGATAAAGAACTTATTCATGTAACAACAACAATAACAAAAAGAATTTCGTAGAAAAAAAGGTGTGTCATCAAGCTAGTTACCGATGTGAGCAACTAGGCTCAGCTCTATTGAGGAAGGCTGCGAGAAAGCATGCCTCGAGTTACCTCTGACTAGGGAGAAAGGAAGGTGGGAGATTTAATCTACCATCCCCCATCTGATATTGCTTGAGAGTTGCTTCTAGGGGCATTAACTCTTGAGAACCTGAGCTTGTCCTATGATCAGGTTCCTGTGTCCAGAAGAAAAGCTCGCAAGCAGTGAGACACAGGTGCGGCAATAAAGACCCCCTGCTACCCTGATGAACACTGATACCTTGGAGCAGGTGTGATGGTTTTTATTTTCATGGTCGACTTAGAAGTTTATCTGAGATCCATAGCAGATGCTGCTCTCCTTGAATCACTGTGACCTGATATTTTCAGGGCAATGGGCTGTAAATACAGGTGTGGAAGGCCACATAAGGAAAATATTGTGCCTAGCATGTACATGACCTTGGAGATAGATGGAAAAATCCTGAAGGCAGGAATGACATTTTCTGTATGTATGTGTGTTAGGGTGTGCATGTTTAATTCTCTTAATTCTCTCTCATTGCTTGTTCAATAAGTGCTCTTGAATGAACAGTGAAACAACTTTCTATTGTTCCCCCTCAAGGGAGCAGGGGCAGAAGTCAAGGGAGCAGGGGTGGCCGGCCGGCCGCTGCCAAGTCCCTTACGTGGCTGCTGTTCATTTCCTCCTCCATGCAGAGCTGATTGTCTTGCAAGGTCTTCCTTTGTCTCTTGCAGACATCATGCAGCTTCTTGATGTCAAGCTGCAGGCTTAACAGCTTGCTGTTCAGGCTGCTCACTTCTCCATCTCTCTCCCCTGCCTAGGCAGCCAGAAAAACAAAAGCATCAATTATAAGCTGTCAAGAAAGTGCTTGCTTTCGTTCACTTAACAGGTTGACAGAGACTTTAAATTTGCTGGAAATTTGTCCATCAACCGTTAGCTGTTATTACTTATCCTGTGTAACATTTACACAGTTTCCAATTGCCTGGTGTCTGAGCACTCTGCATTATTCAGACAATTACTGATTTATATTAATTAATCTTCAGCACACTGGGGGGGTGCACCACAGACAATTCCCCTGTTTTTCAAGAGGAAGAAAGTGCCTAGAATAATTCCAGGCACCTAGTGGACTGTCTATAAATATTAATGGCTCTGCCACTGATGAACATATTGAGATGTCAAATGAACTTGTCAAGACAAGTATAGTGAATCCATGATGGGCTTGATGTGGGATTCTGAAGTCTCTTACCTTTCTCTTCCACCCATTAGACCAAAGAATCTCCCTCACCTACAAACCCAGTGCTTTTCTTTAGAGGCATTCACAAGGGAAACAAAAGTGAAATCCCTGGGCTGGTGGCGTAAGATCTCTGTTTTTGATTATGAGTGAAAAGAATTAGCTAACTCTTCTAGATGGGGATGGAAAGTAGTGATTGACATATAAATAGAGTGTATGGGGCAGAGTAACTTGAGTGGGGGTGTGGGTGCAGAGCTGTTGTAGGAGGGTGGGGCTTCATCACACCATGATGCCACCTCCGCTCCCAGTGTTGTGGTTGGCAATGGTGTCAAAGGAATGAGGAAGAAGTCCCATGTGAAGCTGTGTAGTCCTTCATTTCTTTCACTATGCTGGCTTTCTACAACACTCATGAGCACCACTGCTGAGTTTTAAATCTAGGAACTGAGGCTGGTTCCTTTATGGTAAGTACATAGTTTGGCTGTGTCCCCACTCAAATCTCATCTCAAATTGTAATCCCCACATGTTGAGGGAGGAGCCTGGTGGAAGGTGATTGAGTCATGGGGGTGGTTTCCCCCATGCTGTTATTGTAATAGTGAGTTCTCATGAGATCCGATAGTTTAAAAGTGTGGCACTTCCCCTCGCTCTCTCTCTCTCCTGCTGCCATGTAAGATGTGCCTTGCTTCCCCTTTGTCTTCTGCCATGATTGTAAATTTCCTGAGGTCTCACCAGGTATGTGGAACTGAGAGTCAATTAAACTTCTTTTCCTGATAAATTACCCAGTCTCTGGTAGTTCTTTATAGTAGTGTGAACATGGACTAATACAGTACCTATCTCTTAGGTTAGATTACCCAGAAGGTTCTTAAGTGAAGATTCATGTCATCTATTAAAGAAACACTCGCAAGAGAAACCAGCATGGAAGAGGGAGAAGCCAGACAGGGAAGGGGTAAAAACCAAGTACAGGTACATTTTCAGAGAGTCCTGTGGGCAGTAATTTTAGCCTCATCATACAGGAAACTCTAGAATATGAGTTACACCTTAAGAGTCTGTCCTGATTGGTGCCAATGAAAGCTGGGCTGTCAAACTCAGCATCAGTTAGTCAACGGCCAATGGCTGCCCCATGGGTTATAAACGCCTAAGAACTTCCAACTCTCTGCCCCTGTAGACAAAGTGACTTCAGTAGTCTCAAGGTAATTCTTCTAAGAGAATTACAGCTACAAAAGTGCACAGTAGGTAGGGGATAGGTACATGGAAATAGTGAAGGAATCTAAACCACAGTGTCCAAGGTCTCACATCTGGTTAGCAATAAGGCCAGGAGAGCACGTTCATCCTGACCCTGTAGCTAGTGCTCTGCCAACGTATCTGACTGACTTGTCTGTCTTTTGAAATATATGAGCTGCATAACACACATTCCCAGAGGAACTGGAGACCTGATATGGATATTGTAAATCAAGCCTTCTGGACAGGTCAGTTTAAAGAACTCCTGCACAAGGCCGACGGGGTGCAGAGGACAACGGTGAGAATCGGACACTGCAATGTCAGAGTATTCGGAATTCAGAAGGTTTCCCAGAAGTGCTGCTGTCTCTGCTGATTTATTTCTTCATTTCCATTTAGTACCTGGATTTTTTTTTTTACCACTTTACAGTTTAATTAGGTTAACGGCATGGCTCTGTCATTAAAAGGATTTCATTATCTCAAAACTCTCCCTCCTCCTCTCTTGCTCCCATCCTTCGTTTCTCACTTCCAGAAAAATAACAGTGGATGTCAACTGCCCCAAGCATGTAATTACCATTAAGACAATTACCGGACAGTCTCTTAAGAGAATATGTGTAGAGTGGCTTTAAAAAATGATGTACAGACACTGTTTTCTAACTTGGAAACAAAATCCTTAACTCGATAAAGAGCGGTAGTTTGATACTGGTGCTTTGGATCCCCTTCTTGCGGTTACCACACTAGGAACAGGGTATGGAGCCTTTCTGGGAAATGGGAGCCTTTCTGGGAAATGGGACCCTAAGGAGCCTCTCCACTCTGGCCACAGGACTGTCTTTCTTTGGCATCTATGAGCAGGTTAGGTGGCAACAAGATGCCTGCTCCACAGGAGAGCCAAATGCCCTATACTCTTGCCTTGGTGCTGAATATATGTGTTTCAAGGCAGGGACCCTGATACCAGATTGTTCCCTATGGAGACTAGCACACTGAGGGCTCACTAACAAAATACTGATGATACACACTTCAGTCTTTCTAAATTAAAAGTTAAGTGCTCTCTCTCAGGCCAATAAAAATATCCTTTCTCCCCCCAGTTTTGGATGTCCTCTGAGTAGAAGAGGCCTGATAGTCCAATTTTTTGCACCACCAGAACTTCAGAATTGAATCCTTAATGTAGATGATCTCATCTAATTTGTACATTTAGCATTGGCTCAGAGTCTCTCAGAAAATGTCTTCATTCATGAAACAAGAGGTTTGGAATAAATCATCTTTCTTTGAACATTCCTTAAACCAGTTGAATAACGAATATGTTTTGATGTACGTCAAGTGAAATTTACTTTTGAAAACAAAACTTAACCATTCTCTCCTAAAGACCAAATTATAAAGAGGTTGTGATGCATCAGAACAGGGGTAAAGATTCTGGGAGAGTGATCAGGTGATTTCCAGAACCGTGTTCGACTTTTAATTGTAGGAAGTTATTAGAAAAAGCTGTGCTCAACTCAGAACCCCAGAAAAGCAAATGTTTCCAAGGTCTCAGTGAACCTAATTTCTTGCTAGTATCTTGCACAGATATTAACTGTAAACTATTTATAATCGTATCTACTTTACGAAGGCTAAATTCCAGGCAGATGCCTTTTGAGTATCAACATACAATAGGAAAAGATTTAATCTGATGTTTCATCAATCATAGCTCTGTAACCATTACTAGGGCATGAGATGAACTGAGAACATAATGTTGACCCTCAGGCACCATCTGATCTTGTCCTGGATCTGAAGTCATTAACAATGGCTGAAATCACAAGTCTCTGCTGCTAGGTGAGTTTTCATTTACCTAAGTCACGTACTTACATACCTGGTTTGTCTTTTATAAGGATGGAACCTGGTCACTCTGCTTTGAAACATATGACATCAGCAGCAGCTATCAACCCACAGGCAAAATGACTAGTGCTGATACTGTAGTTGTTACCATATTCCTTATAACTATTGGAAAATAGGTCATTTACTGAAGCAAATTTTCTGTATTGATTCAATGGATCTTTTGTCAAAAAGCATGGTATCTCAAACATGTATTTCAAAATAGGAGACGAAATTTTTCTCTAGGTTTCCAAGTATTGACAGTCTCAAGCTTCTTCTTGGGGGAAGCTGATGTTAAATTGAAGCTTGTGATTCAGTAGCACTTTCAGAGCACAAGAACATTGCAAGGATTCAAAACGGCAGCAGTCCCAGGGATTTGGCATTTCAAGAAAACTTGGGTGGCAATTTCCAAAGTGGCTTTGGAGTCAACCAATAACACCATAAAGGTCATCATCTTTGGGATATTATCTTATTTGTCTGAGGATGAGGACAAATCTTCAATCATCAATGGGAAACCACTTTTAACCACCAATAATATCACAACTATTGAATTTATAGTGAGTGTTATGCCTTAAGAAGCATGAAGCCTTAAAAACTAACATTGATTCAGGAATTTTTACATTTCACTTGTGTCATAATAGAGTTTACAGTTATCTACAGTAATTTTAAACACTATTATTGATATTACTAACTTGATTCCCAAGTTTACTTTTCCATTTATAGAAATATTATAGTTTTTGCATTACTTACGGTAGGAATTAATGGATACTTATACAAGGTTTTGCCTGTGAACAAAAATTTAGAACCATTTATGTTCATATACTGAAGAGTGACTATATTTTATGGTATTCTAAATTCTTTTTTTTTTTTTTTGAGACAGAGTTTTGCTCTTGTTACCCAGACTGGAGTGCAATGGCGCGATCTCGGCTTACTGCAAACCTCGGCTTACTGCAACCTCCGCCTCCTGGGTTCAGGCAATTCTCCTGCCTCAGCCTCCTGAGTAGCTGGGACTACAGGCACGCACCACCACGCCCAGCTAATTTTTGTATTTTTAGTAGAGACAGGGTTTCACTTTGTTGACCAGGATGGTCTCGATCTCTTGACCTCGTGACCAACCCCCGTCGGCCTCCCAAAGTGCTGGGATTATAGGCATGAGCCACCGTGCCCGGCCCCTAAATTCTTTAAAACTTGGCACACCCTATAAGTATATGGTCTAGGATACATATGACATATGGTGGAGATCAGCCAGCTAAGGAATGTGGGCTGATTCTGTTGGCACTTGGGCAGTTTTCACAGACTTTTCACTATCATATCATTTGAGAAATTATTCTACTAAGAAGGTAAGCTCCATGAGAGTAGATATTTTTGTCTATTTTGTTCACTGCTTTATTCCCAGCTCCTAGAACAATGAATGCCTGGCACATTGAAGATGCTCCAAAGATATAACTTAAATGAAGAAACAGCCTTCTTGAAAATCCATACCAGATCCTTGTTCCCCACAGAACTGGTAGCAAGTTCTGTATGGCTCCAGTAATGCAACAGGCAAGGAGTGGACTGCCTGTTTCAGAATCTGCTCACCTCTTGGTAGAAGGTCTGTTAAAAAGCACATTGTATGTGGGACAATCCTTTACTTATCAAAACAGTCCCTTTAAATCCTTTCTGGAACAAGGTAGGGCATACATAAACATAGTTTGTTGTTGTTTTTGAGACAGGGTCTTTGTCGCCCAGGCTGGAATGCACTGGTGTGATCATGTCTCACTGTGGTTTCAACCTCCCAGGCTCAAGTGATTCACTTACCTCAGCCTCCTAAGTGGCTGGGACCAAAAGAGCATCCCACCACCCCTGGCTATTTAAAAAAAAATTATTTTTTATACAGATAGGGGTCTTACCATGTTGCCCAGGCTGGTCTCAAACTCTTGGGCTCAAGTGATCCTCCTGCCTTGGCCTCCCAAAGTGCTGGGATTACAGATGTGAGTCACCACACCTGGCCCCATAAACACAGTTTGACCAAAATATTAAACTAATCAGACACTCCATTTTCATATCATTCCAGATAAAGAGAGAATGTTAGCAACAATAGTTAATATTGATTAAGTGCTTTCTATATGCACTATCTTTGCTAATTCTCATGCCAAGTCTTTGTAATAGGTGCTCATCATTCATATTTTCTAGATAAGGCAAAGGAAACTTAGAGTAGGCAACAAACTCAGTATAATCATACTGCTGGTAGATATGAACCCAGACTCACCCAGCTTGAGTCTGGGCTCCTAAACACTATGTTCTGCTGCCCACCTCTGTCCATGATATTTTGTGATGCTTATTACTGGAATTTTGAATCATAAAACATGAAAAAAGGTCACTTGTAATGAAGATTCAACTCCATGTATGTAGAGGAGTTAGGAGCCTTACCTCATCTTTCATTTCCTTGGCAGCTCTCAATTCTCCTTTAACCTTTAGTATTTTCCAAGCTTTGTTATAAACCTGAAAAAGTCCAAATATTTAAGATGGAAAAAGTATAAACGAGCCTGCCCTTTAAAGATTTTCCCAGCTGGATCTATGCCCTCAGCAAGAGGTTTGGAAAATTTTCCTGAACTGTTAGCAATACCTACTTGCCTACCCATCTGTTTGTGTTTTCAAAAGTGTTAAAACCTCCACGTGGCAGGACTGTGGTTTTACATCTTTTCCAGAAAGTCAGTACTTGGTGAACCAAATGCTTTCTGAATTCACCCTTTTTGGAAAGCAAAAAGTCTGAATCGAGTTTACTTTCTGGATGTCTATGTACTCTATGGCTCAGATATAGTTAACATTATGTACTTATTATGAACCAGACACGATGTGCATGACCCAACTTCATTCTCACATGAACCCTGGGAGGCAGGCACTGCTACTATCCTCATTTATAGATGAGAAACTGAGGCCCAGAGATGGTAAGTGACTACCCAAGGTCACAGAGGCTCACTTACTACTCTGTGAGGAGCTTCCATTAATTTTGTAACTATTCATAGGAAATACCTGACGATGTGATGTTTTTGAAGCATCAACTTGCCATAATGTTGGTGCTTGTAAAGTTAGGAAACTTGTGAAGTGCTGAGACTTATCTAGATAGAAAGCCTCCAAGGAAACCAAAGATCTTTGCACATGTATGTGTGTGTAAGCACAGGATGATGCACTTGAGGTCATAATGCACTGAACTTAATAAATTATCTAATTCATTCTGTTTTTAACCCTAAGAATAGAGAATATTTCTACCAGGAACTTACCTGGAGAACAGCTCAAAGAATGAGAAGCTATCAAAATACTCATTCTTTGTAATAAACCACATCCCCTATCCCTAATATAAGCCAAGAGGAAGAAAGAATGCTGGTGATCTGTGGAATTTAGAATGTTTTATGAAGCAGAATTCCGATCTCCTGCATTGTATGCCCTCTGAAGTCTTCATGTACAGAGGTGTGCTGTGGGAATGGAGGTGTGCCTCAGGCTCACCTAGTGGGGACAGGCTAGGTGATGGTGCAGCAACAAACAACACCCAAGTCTCAGTGGCTTACAACCGTAAAGGTTTATTTTTCACTCATGCTACATGTCCTTTATGAGTCAGCTGGGGCTCTGCTGCACATTGTCCTCAGTCTCCTGGTAGTCCTCAGCTGGTGGAAACTTCTATTATCTAGTATGTTGCCTGTTGCCATGGTAGCAGAAAAGGAACTTGGAGAATCACCTACTGGTTCTTAAAGTGGAAGTGAGACACTTTGCTTCGGTTCACATTTCATTAGCCAAAACAAGCATGCCCAACTTCTTCCTTTATCTCCCCAAAGAAATACAGGCATATGTCAGAGAGATTGCAGGTTCAGTGTCTGACCACCAAAATAAAGCAAACATCACAATGAGGCAAGTCACATAAATTTCTTGGTTTCTCAGTGCATAGAAAACTTACACGTTTATACTATATTGTGGTCTACTAAGTGTGTAATGGCATTATGTCTAAAAAATAAGGTGCATAGCAATTAAAATAATTTATTGCTAAAAAAATGCTGATACGAACACAAGAGAGCACATGCTGCTGGAAGAATGGTGCTGATAGACTTGATGCAGGATTGCTACAAATCTTCAATTTGTTAAAAATGCAGTATCTGTGAAGCACAGTAAAATGAAAAGCAATAACACGAGGTATCCCTGTATTGCGGAACATCACAAATGACTTCCATACTAGTCCTGCAAGAAGATTAAAAATAGTGTGGCATAAAGAACACTAAACAGGGTTCTAGGCCATCAAGCTTCTAAACCTCATTCAGCACCTCACTGGAGGAGTGGCCTTTGGAAAGGCCTTCATCTCTCTGAGCCTATGTTTCTGCCTCTGAAGCTGTAATAAATGGCCTTTAAAGGTCTTCCCTAGCTTTAAAGTTTACCGATTCAGTGCTCTACCATGATGGACATTTTTCTTTAGGAGGAACTATGAACTCAGCTCAAGTATCATACAAAAAGTTGTAACAGAATAAATGTATCCTTGAGAACCACACTTCTCTGCAGGAAAGCCCGCTGCATAGTCAGGAGATGATTCTGAAATCTTGTCCAAAAGACAGAAAAATGATTTTCTAGATTGTGATGATTTCATCCACTATGAAGTTATGCAGCTGTAGTTGCAAGAGCCAAGAGCATTTCAAAGGAAAAGTAGAAGGCACAGGTTCTAATAATTGCATGAAAATATATTGAAATGTACTAAGTAAGGTAAATAAGAAGAAAAAAAGAGAGCTGGAGTTTGTCCCATGAAGATGTCAGAATCTTGAGTCATTAACAATAGCAGTGGGCCGTTTGGAAGGGCTTATGATGAAAAAACTGGAAGTGTTATATGATAGGTTTCTGATGCATTTGACAGTAATGTTTGCCAGATGGATAGAGAACAGTGCTTTGAGGGAGCCCCACAGGCTTTATGAAATGCTCATGTGAACCTTCACAGTGCTGTCCAACTGAGGAGTGCGGTTGGACAGACATTTTGTGGAGGAGGGATTCATCCCAAAGGGAGGGGCTATCTACCAGATCCCCAGCTACTGACTCTCTGGAGCCAGGACTTTGTTCATGTCTCTCTCTTCTCAAACCCTCGTTCTTACATATTCTGTTCTGCCTCTGTGTCTCTGTTGAGACCTTCACTTCTTCATGCCTTGTCTGCTCCATCTGCCCAGGGAACTCCTTTCTTGTATTCAAAACTCCTGCCATCTGCTTTTCAAAGTAGGCCTTCTCTTGATGACGGCTGTACCTAAAAAAAAAAAAAAAAAAAAAAAAATGACTGTAGTGAAAACAAAAACTTGATCAGAGCTTCTAGTGATGTTTTGTGCCTCTCTTCAGTCCACTCTCAGAGCACCTTGCAGATTTCCAAGAAATACCAACACCACATCTCAAATGGGTGACTAAGGTAGCAAGTATCAAGCTAGGTGTGCAAAAAGAGAACATAACAATTTCTGTTACTCAGTGTTTTTGCGAGCCCCATTTTCACCAAATGGCAGAAAACATAATCTTGGTAATTTCTGAGAAAATGCCATGACTTTCAGGTTAAAAATGAATCAGTTCATGATTCCCTCGACCTCTTTAAGGCCTCTCCAGAGTCTGTCGAAGTTTTTGAGGTCCCAGTTTGTATTCTGGCACCAGGCGAAGCTTCTGGTCCATGGTCATGGGCATCTCTCCCAGCTAGAGTATGGTGAGGTGTCATTGTCCTGGTCAGTAGGCCACAAGTATTGGTCTGTTCTCACATTGCTATATGGAAATACCCAAAACTGGGTAATTTATAAAGAAAAGAGGTTTAATTGACTCACAGTTCTGCATGGCTGGGGAGGCCTCAGGAACCTTACAATCATGGCAGAAGGCACCTGTTTACAAGGCAGCAAGAGAGAGAATGAGTGCCAGCAGAGGAAATGCCAGATTCTTATAATACCATCAGATCACGTGAGAACTCACTCGCTATCATGAGAACAGCATGGGAGAAAATGCCCCATGATTCAATTATCTCCCACCAGCTCCCTGTTACAACCCATGGGAATTACTGGATTATAATTCAAGATGACACAGCCAAACCATAGCACCATATATCCTGTGTCTTCCTCATTCTAAGGGCTTTGGATCGTCTGGCCCTTCCTCATCCTTTAAAGATGTTCCTCCCTGTTCCCCATGAAGACACAAATACATGCACACACACGAGTGGTCTCAGACCGTCTCTTAGACCTGTCCTATCAACATTCTGTGTTTTGCCTTGAAAAGTATTGAGAGAAAGGGGACAGGATGCTCACTTTCCTGGTTTTGATTAAAAGTCTCTCTTTAGCCCTTGGATCATTAAACCTATCTGAGAATCTGTTGTCTTCCCTGCCTTCTGCCCCATCTCATATATCTCACCAGGGTCTGATTCTCCTGCTTCTGTTCCAATTACCCTATTCCTCCCCTTTTCTAACTCAGAGGGCGTTTGTTTAGTTTTGGAGAGAGGAAGGAAAAGGCGTACAAGTGAACAAGTTCTCTGAAATGCAGTTTGAGCAGGCCAGGATGTGAAACACGTCAGTTAGTACTTCACATACCTTAACCTGACCACATTAGCTTGCACAAATGCCGTAACCACAGATTGCTAATGTTGACTCTCTCCCCCAAGGAACTGTTAACTGTCTGGGTATATAGTTGACTCCTGGCCTTAGAGCAACATTGTTGCCCTAAGGAACACTGACTATTTATTTTCCTTCATGGCCTGGATAGAAGAATATCAAGGGTCTGTTTTTCCTAATCTAAAACATGTTTCTGGGTTTTCAAGGAAAGAGATGCTTTTCTTGTTTAAAACTAAAGCTATCTTTATGGGATAATACAAACTACTTAGGCTTACCTACACTAAGCCATAAGTCTTTCCTTTACTTATGCTGGGCTTTAGAATTTTCTCCAATGTTCTACCTCCTACCAATGAAAAAAGTGGGATGAATCTTAGAGTTCTTAATTATTGAAATGATGAGAGGGTGCTCAACATTGTTTCTATTTTTAAAAATATGTGAGCCCCATGAACAGATAGGGATGCTCATTGTATACTAAATTATTTCTACCCAGAATGTATGATTAAAGCCAATGTGCAGAGACTTGTCAGGAAGAGAGCTCACCTTTTTGAATCCAAATCCAGTTCTAAAGGAGAAAATCCCTGGTTGTGCAGGGCATAACTGGTAGGAGGAGATGGTATGAGGAGATGATGTTAGGGATGGTATTTGCCAGGGTTTGGGGTTCTGCATAGTAACATAGTGAATAGGAACCTGATACCAATGTCACTGACTGAGCCATAGTCCAATCTCAGAAGTGAGGTTCTTCTGGAGAGAAAGTAGGGCTAGTCAGGTCTCCCCAAAAAGAGGCTTTTGAATGACAGAAGAAATGAGGGGCCAGGAGGAGCAGAAGGAATCCAGGATTTATGAGACTCACTGTCCTAGGTGAAAGCCTCTCCCTGTGGCTCTCTCCTTTGCTACCTTTCACAGAGGCTGTTTGTTGTCTGATCCAATATCCATATTCTTTTATTTTCCTTAGTAACAGACACTCATTTTATTAGGATGCACATGCACTCATCTAAAAGACTATATCTCCCAGCCTGTCTTGCAGCTAGTATGACAATGTGTCTAAGTTTTGGTCAATGAGACATAAAAGGAGGAATTGTGGGGACTTCCATGAAATCTTCTTAAAGAGAAGTAGTGCACAGCTCTTTGCTCTTTCCCACTTTTCTAATGGCTTGCAATGGTGATTTAATGCCTGGTGTTCCAGCAGCCATCTGGAACATGAGGCCTTAATGATATGGAACCAAAACTGCTAGCCCTGGATAGAAAGAGCAATTTCTATCTTGGTTAAGTCATGATTTTGTTTTTAATTTTTCTGTTTCATACAGCTGAATCTAATGCAAGCTGACAAAACACCCTTATTAAAGTTATTCTCGGAGAGCTCTCTCTACAATTCACTCACTGTTTCTAGTACCTCCACTAGTTGCTTATTCTGTACATTTTGGAACCCCTGTTTCATTGTGGATCAGATCTTTGGTGGTTCCACAGACATGTTTCTCAAATGCCCTTTCCCTTCCTCGCCTTGCCTTGGTTTTCTCTTGAGATATCAGTTCTTTAATTTCTGATGTCTTTCTCCTTCTCCACTTGCTGTATGGAGTAGAAAGAGCCAGGATCAGGGAGAGAGGAACATCTCAGCCTTCCCGCTGCCACCACCATTACTCCCATGCCATTCTGGAAAATTTCCTGTTTTAAAGTACACAGTCCATCTAATCTTTGTTGCCATTGTCATTGACTGACATGGAGAAAATTCTCCCACTTGATTGCTCTTTCTTTCTTTATGAAATATATTCTTTCTGCCTGTCAAAAGTCACACATCTTCCAGACCCAACCCAATTGCCATTTCTTTCACCTTCCCTACAACTACATGTCATATTAACACTTGTATGGCAGTTACTATAT
Organism: Aotus nancymaae; assembly: GCF_030222135.1. Classification (NCBI taxonomy): domain Eukaryota; kingdom Metazoa; phylum Chordata; class Mammalia; order Primates; family Aotidae; genus Aotus; species Aotus nancymaae. The sequence continues at coordinate 26,869,216 of NW_026988443.1, read as the reverse complement.
GCTGGGCAGTGTTCTGAACATAAAATAACAGAGCTAATCCTCACAGCAGCCTTGTAGTGTGCACCCTTCCCCCGTTACAGCCCTTTTCCTATACCTCTTTTAACACAATGATCTACCTTTATTATGGTTGTTTTTGATTTGCTTTGTTTCTCCCCAGAGGTAGCAGGGATCTATTCTGGTGAAAGAACAAGAACACACAGACCTTTTTGCAATCATTTTAGATTTCCAGAAAAGTTGCAAAAATAGTACAGAGTTCCTGTATACCCTTTCCCCAGTTTCCCCAATATTGACATCTTAACACGATAATGATACAATAATCACAACTAAGAAATTAACACGGGTCCAAAACTATAAGTAAAATGACATACTTTGTTAGGATGTCACCAGTTTTTTCACTAATGTCCTTTTTCTGTTCTAGGATCTGATCCAGGATTCCACGTTGCATTTAGCTGTCTTACATCTTTAGACTCCACTAATCTATGATAGTTCCTTTGTCTTTCATGACTTGGACACTTTTAAACAGTACTGGAAAGTTATTTCATAGAATGCCCTCAGTTTGAATTTGTCTGTTTTTTTTTTTTTTTTTTTTTTTTGAGACAGGGATTTACTTTGTTGCCCAGGCTGGAGTGCAGTGGTGTGAACATGGCTCACTGCAGCCCTGACTTCCCAGGCTTAAGCAATCCTTCCACCTGAGCCTCCCAAGTAGCTGGGACTATAAGCATGCACCACCACGCCTGGCTAATTTTTATATTTTTTTGTAGACAGGGTTTCACCATGTTGCCCAGGCTGGTCTCAAACTCCTGAGCTCAAGTCATCTGGCTGCTTTAGCCTCCCAAAGTGCCTGATGTTTCTCTGGGCTGAGATTGAGGCTATGCATTTTGAGCAAGTGTATCACACACCTTCTTAGTGTATCATGTCAGGGGTTACATGAGATCAATGCATCTTATCACTGATGTTAACCTTGGTCACTTGGTTATGCTGGTGTCTACTGGGTTTATCTATTATAAAGTTATTATTTTTCTCCATTATAATTAATAAATATCTTGAGGGAGATACTTTGAGAGTATACAAACATCCTGCTTTTCTTCAAACTGTCACCTGCTATCTTTAGCAAGGTGGATCTCACTTGCAATAATTATTATAGTAGTATTCTAATGGGGGTCTTCTTTTTCCTTTATTTCTTCTACATGTATTCACTGGAATTCTTCTGTAAGAAAAAGCTGCTCTTTCTCTCCCATTTAATTAATGTTTTGTTTACATCACTATGAATTCATGTATATCTATTATATGGGTTATAATCTAATACTGTTATTTATTTTGTTGCTCAAATGTTACAGCTTTGGCTAATGGGAGCTCTTTCAGGTTGGCTCCTGGGCCCTTTCAACAATACCCATCGAGATGCTCCAGGTTCATCTTATACTTTTCCCTGCCTCAGACACTTCTTCATGGAGTCAGAGCTCACATTTTGACTCAAGTTAACTTCTCTGAGTCTCAGTTTCCTCACTTGGAAACAACTGGAATAATAATACCTACCTTACAGGGTTGTTATGGGGATTAAATAAATAATGTAATGGGGTAATATTTAGACATTTTTAATGGGCTTTTTTTCTTTGCCCTCTCCAACATAGACTCTGCTTCTTGATTAGCCCTGGACTGGTACTATGCAACAAGACTCCTGTCTTAAGAAAAGATTTTCCAAATTCCTTATCTTCTCTCCCCAACCCAGCCCTCCTCCACTTTCTCCCAGAGTTCAAAGGGATCAAGAAAAAGTCAAGGCCTTTTGGAGGCGATATTATCAACTGGTATTCTCAGAGGTGCCTGCTCTCCAGCAGGAGAAGGGTTAAATGCTTTGTGATAACTTCAGCTCTGAACTGCCAAGTCTCTTAGGTTCAGCTCAGCAATCAAACTGCATAACCTAATAGAGCCCCTGGTGCTATGGGAAACACAAGACACTGATTTATATTTTAATATCAGTAATTTCCACAAGAGCAACATTTCTGAGTGTCATTTTACAATTTCTGTCAAACGCCAGCTCAGTTTTTCTTAATTCTGTTTATTGTGTCTGAATTTGCAACCTCATCCGCAATGCAGATTCTTGGCTCCCAGGAGAGAAGAACATTTCCATCTTTCTCTAGAGTGGGAGAGATGAGGATGAGGGGCAGAAATGGGCTGATAAAATAATTGAAAATGTAAATGAAGTACTGTTTATTAAGAAATGACTGTGAAGTATTTTTGTTAAAAAAAAAAAAAAAAAAAAGGAAAGAGGCAGTCCTGAACAAACTTAGCAAAAAATGACAAACCAAAGGGATGTTTTGGATCCACACTGGAATCTTTCCTTCCAGAAGGAAACACTGTGTGTACGCTGCAGAAGCAAGAGGATGGAACCAGTACGGGAAATATTGGGCCATGTTTACCGTACGATCATTGCTATGGCCATTAGCACTACAGCAGGTTGTAAAGTGCTTCGGGATCCTTAAGGATCAAAGGTGCCTGGCTACATAAACGCCAGATGTTGCCATTAGAAAGAAGGAGCCTGGTTCTCTCCTGTATTCTTTGAACATCTAATAAAAGAACAAAGCTGGTGCTGCTGGCACCACACCACATCTCCTACTTGGTGTGTTTAAGGGGTAGGAGAGCTTCCCAAAGCCATGGCTGCAGATACCCTTGCATGGCCAGTCTGTCTATTAGTTCCCTGCAGGCCTGTAGCTCTGGTTTATACATGGGTCCTTTCCCGCACAGTACATGAGCAACCTCCTTTAAGGGCTCAACATCATGCTCTTCTTTGAGGGCTGAAACACAGCTTTGCTAGAACGTTCTTCTCCCATGGTTGCTGCAGAAAGCCAGCTAAGAGTAAGTAGGAAGCAAGGCACTTAGAGGCCAGGGAAGCTTCTGGTGCATACTCTGGGCCCTTCCTTCGTGGGACTGGTGTTAGTCTCCACAATCCTGCTTTTCTCCAAAGCCATAGCTCTTGTAGATTGTAGCAAGCCCAGAGCCACTTGTTCTGCCTCCATTGGTGTTAAGACCTCACGCTTTTCACAAGCATCCTTCAGTTTCATACACTCTAAATCCAACATCATGTCTCATTGCCAAACCTCTGGCAGAAGCCATGTTGAGTTTCTCAGTGGAGCTATCGACCACATTGACTGAAGCTGCAGCAACGTGTTTCTCCCCGTCCAAAAGGGTAAAAATAACAGGAACAAGTTGTCGGAAATGAAATTTCAATTCATCCACGCCCTTTCTACACTTCTGCTGCGACTCCCAAGCAGGGATCGATAGTGTTTAGACAGCCAAGGAGATTTTTTCCCCTCTTAAAGCACCAGATCAATAGTAAAAAAAAAAAAAAAAACTCCAGCCCTCTGTATGTGTTGTAGTAAATGTGAACAAATCAGAGGCCTTTGGCTAAACAGATTGACTGAAGGCAGCAGCAGTCTGGCGCTTTGTAACTAAGAGCACATCAACTGCACAAGTGGCAACGAGGGAGGAAACTCCGGTGCTCCCATGGTCCCGGTAATCAGGAGCCTTCAAAGGGAATGTCCATCCCCAAAATGAGTGGAAGAAATGAAAAGATTCCTGTGCACTGCAGCATTTGGGCATGACTTTTAAAAAAAATTAAATTCTCCATAAGGATTATGGGCCACCACAGAAACGCATTTTATTGGAAGACAGCTTGGACCTTGGGGTACTGCACACTTCCTTTCCATTTTTGTCTCTTGCTTCTTTTATTTTTACTTTAAAAAAGTTCTTAACTATCTCTGGCTTTTCTCATTGCTTCACAAGTTTTCTCCCTATTTTGCTGTCCCCTTCTCAAACATCTGACAGTCAACTCAAACATTGAGTCCCAACCTGGGGACTCAAAAGACTTTCATGAAGCTGGCCCTTCTTTATGGATGAAAAAATTATTCAGATTGCAAAACCCAAAGGTGAACTACTATGAATGTGTGAACATCGTCCTTCATTATAAAAGACTTGTTATTCTTATCAATGATTCTTTAATGAAATTATATTCATTATAAAACAAAGCATTGACTGAATCTAGCATAGAAGCATATAAGAAGATAGCATGCCAACATGTATTAGTTTAGATAATACAGTATTTTGTAGTAGGTTTAGTTAAATAAATGTTTAGAATCATAGATAAAAGAAATGATTCTTACTGATTGTGCTGTGTTTACACGTCTGTTTACAGGGGTGTCCAATCTTTTGGCTTCCCTGCACCACACTGGAAGAAGAACTGTCTTGGGCACATAAAATATGCTAATGATAGTCGATGAGCTAAAAAAAAAATCGCAAAAAAAAATCACATAATGTTTTAAGAAAGTTTATGAATTTGTGTTGGGCTGCATTCAAAGCTGTCCTGGGCCTGCTTGTGGTCCGTGGACTGTGGCTTAGACAAGCATGGTTTAGAAGCTTCTCATGGAGTCACTTTGCTTCGTATGAGACCATAGTTTAGACCAGACCTATTCTCCTGGTCACTGGCATATCTCACAGGTATTCTAGAAGAGAGGTGGCACCTGTCACTTCAAAAGTCAAGAGGTAGCTGGGCACAGTGGCTCACATCTGTAATCCCAGCAATTTGGGAGGCTGAGGTGGGCCGATGGCTTTGAGGTCACGAGTTCAAAACCAAACTGGCCAACTTGGCAAAATCTCATCTCTACTAAAAATACAAAAATTATCTGGGCCTGGTGGTGCACACCTGTAATTCCAGCTACTTGAGAGGCAACGGCATGAGAATCTCTTGAGCCCGGGAGGCAGAGGTTGCAGTGAGCTGAAATTATGCCACTGCATTCCAGCCCGAGCAACAGAGCAAGAGTCCATCTAAAAACAAAACAAAACAAGAGGTTAGGGGATAGCAGTAAATGTCTCTCTCAATGATTATTTCCAAAGATGAAAGGAGAAACAGAAACTATAAATATGAACTTACTCATTAATTCCAAAGTGCTGAGAACCCAATATGCATCAGGTGAAGCAGAAATGCACGATGAGAAGTCTAACTCTAGAAATACCAGTGCCCTATAATGAGCTACCATGTGCTGTAGCCTTTCCGTCTCCAGTAGTTCTTCTTACTAGCATGTTAACATTTCAACATTTGAATATATATCATAGTCCTGTTGGTTTCAAAAGTGAAAAGGAGTTGGGCTGGGTTTTCATTTGTCCCTCACATACTCTCTGCCTCTCTCCCCTCTGCTCTGTGCCCCATGAGCTGCATCAACCAGCTCTCTTGCCCTCTGCTCTCTGGCACCTGCTTGGTTGGCCAGTGTGGAACATTAGCAGGAAAATCAGTGGGAGAGGGCACTGGGTTCTCAGCTTCTGCCCTGCCAGGTCCCCAGAGGGCCTTGGGGCCTTCTCCACTCCCAGTTTCAGATCTGCTTTCTCCCCTGGTCCCTGAGGCTTGGAGGTGGTCAAGGCCTACCCTTACTACACCTGGGCACTGCATGCCACCTTGTAGCTTCCTTACACCATGGCCACACCTTTGTGCCTAGTCCCTCTATGAAGTAGTCCACAAATTACTCAGCTTGCGCATGCCATCTGCTTCCTGCCAGGACCTTGGTTTATAAGGTAAATAACGGGAAGTTTCATTTGCAGTTGTGTTGGTTTCCTATGGCTACTATAACAAAGTACCACACACTAGGTGGCTCCAGAGGCTGGAAGTCCAAGCTTGAGGTGTTGGTGGGGTTGGTTCCTTCTAAGGGCTATGTCGGAGAATCGGTTCGATGCTTCTCTGCTGGCTTCTCGCAGTTTGCTGGCCATCTGCGGTGCTCCTTGGCTGGTAGACTCATCATCCCAGTCTCTGCCTTCATCATTACATGGTGTTCTCCCTATGTGCATGTCTGTCTCCAGATTTCCCTTTTATAAGGACACCAGTCATATTGGATTAGGGGGCCACCCGATTCCAATTTGACCTCATCTTAACTAATTATTTCTGCAATGATGCTATTTTCAAATAAGGTCACATTCTCAGGTTTGGGGTTAGGACTTTAACATATGAATTTTGGGGAGGGGAGACACAACTAAACCCATAACAGCCATTACCTATGCCCAAGTATCTTCCATTATACCAGGGAAAAAAGTCTTCTTCTGTCTTCCTCCAGCCATCGTATTCTCTCTCCTCTCTGCCCCTCACTTCTCATCTTCGTGGATGAACTGTTCATATTTGCTGCCTCTTGATATGTCCTCTGTCTCCCTTTTCCCACTCCCACCTTGTCACCCCTACCCTGGTGGCAGCAACTCTGAATGGCCAAGGTCAAAGTTTTTTGTCAACTCCAGGGGGCCCTTTTTGGTCCTTATTGTATCTGACAAACTGGACATCAGTGACTACTTCTAGAAACACTTTCTAGAAGCACTTTCTCCTTCTAGAAATGCTTTCTGTCCTTGGTTTCCGGGACTCTCTCCCAGATTTCTTCCTGCTCTTCTGACAGCTCCTTTGCTTCCTTGGCAAGTCCTCTCCCTCTGCCTATTCCTGAAATGGTCCCGGGGTTTTTCTGGTCTTGTCTTCCCCATTCTCACTCTATATCCTCCTCCCTGGTCTTGTTCTCTCTTGTCAGATTTCAGTTACCATCCATATCAGGTTGTTCTACAATAACATCTCCAGCACAGCTCTCCATCTGGAGCTTCAGATCTGGATAGACAACTGTCTTCTACACAGCTGTGCTCCATTGATCCACAGGCCTCTGCAATTCAGCCTCTCCAAGATTAAATCCATAAGCCTCTACTCCAAACCTGCTTCTCCTCTGATATTACCTTTTTAATCTATTTAACAAACTTGCGTAATGTTTATTATATGAGGAGAAGCACAATTTCAAGCACTTCACTATTAACTTATGTAATCTGCATAACAGCCCTATGATGAAGGTACTGTGGTTGTTTTCATTACGAATGAGAAAATAAGGCACAGAGAGGTGAAGGAACTTGCCCAAGATCACAGAGTAATATGTGGTAAAGCAGGGATTCAACCTCAAATAGCCCAACTCTGGAATTTGTTCTTAACCATTGCTATATACTCCATCAGTGAAAGGAACCACCATCCACTTCATTTGTTCCAGCCCAGAAATCTAAGCACCATCTTGATTCTTTTTTGTCTTTCTCTCTCTCACTCACTTCAACTCCCAGACCCTTCATCCCATCACTTCCCATATCCTGCCTATTGTACCTTCCCAATAAATCTTCTATTGGTCCTCTTCTCCTCAACCCCAATACTACTGCCCATTCCTCCAACAACTAGAGATATGATCATGTCATTTGCTTGCCTAAAGCCGTTTAATAATTCTCCATTGCTCTCAAGATAAAGTACAGACTCATAAACAGTTTAGAAGGCCTTCCTTAATCTGTCTTGATTTTCTTTTCTTTTCTTTTTTGACATGGTGTCTTGCTCTGTCACCTGGCTGGAATGCAGTGGTAAGATCTTGGCTCACTGCAACCTCTGCCTCCCAGGTTCAAGTGATTCTTCTGCCTCAGCCTCCCAAGTAGCTGGGACTACTGGCGTGCACCACCACGCCTGGATAATTTTTGTATTTTTAGTAGAGACAGGGAACTCACTATGGAATTCACTATGTTGTCTAGGCTGGTCTTAAACTCCTGACCTCGTGTGATCCACCTGTCTTGGCCTCCCAAAGCGCTGGGATTACAGGCATGAGTCACCACACCCAGCTTTGTGTCCTGTTTTCTGACCCTCCTCCCTGCTCTTCTTTACCTTTCCTGCCAGAGCTCTACTGAAGTATGTTCATTTTTTTGGACACCCCCCCAACCCCTAGTTCTTGGCGTATTCTGCTTGTGCTACATGCATCCTTCCATTTCTCTCCTCCCATCATCTTTGGGTTAACTCCAGCTGATTCTTCAGAACTCAGGGTAAATATCATTTCCTCTACAAAGCCTTCTCTGAATCCCCAAGCCTGGGTTCTTCGTCAAAGCTTGTGCTCCCATCTTGATCTGAATGTCCCCACCAGGGCAGTCCTCACACTATATTAGAAACCGTGGGTATACTTGTCTGTATCTCCCTCTAGACTGCAAACTCCATAGACAAAGGAACTGTATTTTTCTTGTTCACTATCTTATCTCAAGTGAGTAGAGAAATAACTGGCACATAGTTAGATGATCAGTAATATTTATAGAAAGAATGAAGAGCCAAATTAACTAATTTACAGTAAGAAATCACTGTCATGGGAGCTGGAATAGTTTTTAGTCCACATGGCCAGAACACTCTCTTTAGAGGTAGACCAACATGAGAAACCAAGGAGGGTTTTGGGTGACAGAATGAGAAGTAAGGGATACTGAAATAATCTGATGTTGAATTGTAACTGACTAGGGCAGCATCTTGTAATTATCTTAGATAGCAAAGTTCTTGGGGCTGATATAATCAGTCTGTTGGCTAAGGCTCCCTCTCTCCTGGACAGAGCTAGGAGGGGTCCACCCATCATTCCCTCTGGGACTATATTTCTCCCCCTCTCTGCATCATGAGATGGATAAGCTCTTTCCTTTCACAGACTACTCTGGTCCAGTCACGTTTTGCAGATCTGAGATTTATTTTGTCTCTCTAAGATGATGTGGGGTATGGTTCAGCTCTCCCAAAATAACTTTTCTCTCATTTTCAAGTTCTGGAAGAAGCCCCCTTGTAATCTGCTTTGAAGTTGCAGAATGTTCCAAATGGCTTCTGCTATTCAGAGGTGCAGTGGGTCACTTTCTATTCAAATAATCAAGAAAGATTTTATGGAGACAGTTGCATTTGATCCTACTTTTGATTCTGACAAATGAAGATGAGCTATATGCTAAGATGTTGAGGGAAATGAAATTTTCAAGCTGAAGCTGGAAGAGAAGGAGATGCTGGGGTGTGAAGAGCTGTAGATGCTAGAATTCAGAGTCTGACATTTATCTAGAGGCAACAGGGAGCCATGAAGGTTTTCGAGCTGGGGAGAGACACATCAACAATTGCTTCATGTACATTAGCCTGACCTCTGTGCAGAAGACTGAATAGACAGAGGTAGGAAGCAGAGCAGAAGGCCTAGAGAGCTAGACAGGAGTTAGGAGATTACTCCTCTCAAATAAAAATAGCCAGTTGAACAGAGTGATAGGTGAGAAATCTATTTCTTTAATTTGTCACTGTAATAGTATATGATAGCCAAATATATAAACACATCTATAGAAGTTTATTAAGCAGCAATTAAAAGCAAGCAAACAGGCTGGGCTCACGCCTGTAATCCCAGGCTGAGGTGGGCGGATCACCTGAGGTCAGGAGTTCGAGATAAGCCTGGCCAACATGGCAAAACCCCACCTCTACTAAAAATACAAAAATTAGCTGAATGTGGTGGCTTGTGCCTATAATCCCAGCTACTCAGGAGGCTGAGGCAGGAGAACTGCTTGAACCCGGAAAGTGGAGGTTGCAGTGAGCCGAGATCACGTCACTGTACTCCAGCCTGGGCAACAGAGTGAGACTCCATCTCAAAAATAAAAAAAGAAAAATAAATAAAAGCAAGCAAACAAAGAAACTTAATTTCTAAAGAAACATTTATTAAATAAAGACTGATGGTGGATGAGGTTTAAAATATTCATTAGGATAATACTACAATTTTGAATGGTCCAGTATCTTCAATCCTTAGATGAGTCTGTAGATTACAGATTTGGTTACATTGGGCTCCAAGAACTGTCCACATTCAACTTGTGGGGTTAAAGCAGTCTGGGGGTACTAGTCAAGTCATAGGGATGGGGAACCTTTTTGGTCTAGACCATGTCTACATTATATTATCTAATATTATACTGGGATCCATCCTGTACCCTGTAGGGTGATTTGCCAAACATTTCACTTGTAACCCTAAAGAGTAAAGGTGAGATGATGGCAGGGCTGATTTTGGAGAGTGAGTGGGTGAGACTTCTTACATCGAACCCGTTTATAGTGCAAAGTCTTTTTCCTGTAGCGGTTCTTCAGTGATCAAGTCGAGGAAGGGAAAGGAGAGTGAGGTGGTTACATATGGGCACCGCTATTGTTATGTTGGAAAATACTTTTTGATGAACAGTCATTTCCTTCCACTGCCGGAGGGTGTTGATAATGAGCAAATTACCTTTTACTCCCTCTGGTGTGGATGTGAAATTGGCTGTTAATAGAGTTGCTAATGCTACCGGGTTAGCATGTGATTGTTCTATTTTAAGCCAATTTAAGTTATATTTGGGGAGTAGCCAATCAGACACCTTGCTAAGAATATGGGCCCAACTGCAGCATTTAATACTGAGAGACCTGCCTCACCCACAGATGTGGCTGTGAGCGGAAAGTGCTGAACATGCTGTCGTTAACATGAAATGTTTTAATACAATGCCTTTTTTCCTTTGTAGGTACAAGAATGGTCTCATTAGGCAAATACCAAATGTTTTCATCATAGGATAGGACCCATTTCAAACTCCAAGACTATAGAATGCCATCAGCCAATGATGTACTTTGTTTAATATAACAATGGGTTTATATTGGTCATTTCATTACGCTTGTTACACAGTGAACGCTTACTAGAAAATGAAGTGCTCAGAAATTAGTTGAAAGGAGCAAAAGAGGTGAGAGATTTTTCTGTTACATGCTCAATTGGGCTAATTAAAGGTACAGATGCATTAGTGGGTTATGGACACCTTTGATTTCTAAAGATGCTTTCCTAGGAGGGGGATGGGGTGTATTCTAATCATAGATGGCACTGAGAGCTTCCCAAGGCCAGAGGGCACAGTTCTTCTCTCTTACATACTCCCTAACTCTCTCTCTAAGCCTCTCTCTAAGCACCTATTGCCATCCGGCACCTGGTGGATGGATTGAGCACATTACTTGGGAAAGTTTCTTGATTAATTGGATTTTTTTTTAAAGGCAGATTTTGACAACAAAATAGGAATATTCTTGAACAAAGCACTGTTGGGTTTCATGTTTTATTGGATTTTCATGCTTTAAATATAAAGCTCATTACACACAGAGAAGGAAACAGGTATGAAGGATGGAAAATAAAACTCAACTGATGGGATACAGAAAGGTACAGTGTGTGCCATTCTGGTGTGGATTAATTGGGCTTGGCACGATTATGGCTCCTGTCAGCTGATCAGTTTACTGGACTGAAGAAGTTATGGGAATGGAAAGCACTGGCGTCTCACATTACCCCAACCCCACCCCTGCCAAAATACTTCCCAAGGAAATTCTATGCCCATACTCCCTAATTTGCTATTAAGATCAGTGACCATGGAAAACCCATCTGTTATGGCCTTCTGCTCATTTAACAAACATTTGTGGAGACCTGCCTTGTGGCAGGCTAGGATTTAGAGGTGACTAGGACAGGGTCCCTGACCAAGGGAGCGCAGAGTGCACGGGGGAGGCACTTATCTGAAAAGTATAACGTATGGTGACAAACCCACGGTAGGAGATGATTAAAAACTTGGGAATTTGGAAAGTACTTTTAGTGTTGACTTTTTTTTTTTTAAACGAACACATAGATGGTACTTACTTACGATGTGCCAGGCACCACTCAATGGACTTACAAATATTAGCTCATTAATTCTCCCAACAACCTCCAGAGGCAGACACTATTATTATTTTCCTTTTATAGTTGAGGAAACTAAGGCATAGAGAGGTTAAGTAAAGTTCCCAAGGTTATACAGCTCATCAATGCAGACCTAGGATTTGAACTCACACCATCTTGCTTCAGGGTCCATGTCCTCAGCCACTACCTGTTGCCATCCCTTTAATCCAGTCCCTGGAAGATGAATAGGATTTGGACAGATAGAGAAAAGCAGAATGGGTGAGAGGAGCACATCAAGGACAGCATTCCAGGTAAAGGAACAAGCTTGTTCAAGGGCACTGATGTGTGACCACATGTGGCCCACAAGGAGAAATCCAGTGGTCAGAGCAGTGGGATAAGAAGGGATGCTATCTAGGGTGTGAGTGCCAATCTTGGAGGAACAGAAAGGGAGCTGGTAAAGAGGGCCGAGAAGGAGCCCACAGAAGGAAAACCAGAGGAGGGGCCTCTCCAAAGGGGAGAAGGAAGACAAATTATGGCAGAGTCTACAGAGTCAGTTGCTGCAGAAGTTCAAGTAAGTAGAGGAAAACCAAGCCATTCTTTTGAGATTAGGAGCCTCTGCTGTAATTGCCCAAGGGTTCTTCCTGCCTGCTGCACAGATAAGACCAATTCACTGAGATCACAGTATTGCAGTAAAGAAAGAGTTTAATTAACGCTAGGCTAGTCACATGGAAGACAGTTATTACTTAAATCAGTCTCCCTAATAACTCAGAAGGTAGGGTTTTTAATGGATAATTTGGTGGGTAGGAGGCTTAGGGAATGGGTGCTGCTGATTAGTTGAGGATAAAATCATAGGGTTGTGGAAAATGGTCATTGTGTGCTGAGTCTGCCTCTGGGTGAGGGCTATGGGACTGGTTGAGTCATGAGTCATGGGTGTGGGCAGGTGGTCAGTAAATTGCCAGAATGCAAAAGTCTGAAAATCATCTCAAAAAAACAATCTTAGGTTCTACATTAGCCATGTTACGTATAGGAGCAGTTGGGGAAGTTACAGATCTCGTAATCTCTGGCTACGTGACTCCTAAGCAGTAAGGGATTATAGAAACTATGCCTACATTTTTTTTTTTTTTTTTTTTTTTTGAGATAGAGTTTCGCTCTTCTTGCTCAGGCTGGAGTGCAGTGGCGAGATCTCAGATCACTGTAACCTCTGCCTCCTGGGTTCAAGCGATTCTCCTGCCTCAGTCTCCCAAGTAGCTGGGATTACAGGAGTGCGCCACCACGCCCCGTACTTTTAGTAGAGATGGGGTTTCACCATGTTGGTGATGCTGGTCCTGAACTCCTGTCCTCAAATGATCCACCCACCTTGGCCTCCCAAAGTGCTGGGATTAGAGATGTGAGCCACCATGCTCAGCCAAGAAACTATGCCCATATTTTAAGTAGAATTCAGGCCCCTCCCATAAGCCTAATCTTCTGGCCTTTCATTATTTTATTCAGTCCCTGAGCAAGTGGTGGGGAGAGGGGTTAGTTTTAGGGAGAGACTATTATCATCCTTGCTTTAAAGTTAAACCATAAACAAAACAAAATTCCTCCCGTGGTTAGCTTGGCTTACAACCAGGAATGAGTGTGGACAGCCAGCCTGTGAAGCTAGAGGCAAGATGAATTCAGCCATGCTTGATTTCTCTCACTGTCATAATCTTTGCAAAGGCGATTTTGCTGCTGACCTTAGTGAACACAGGGTAGGTAGATCCGAGGACTGCAGTTATACTTACTGATGAAGAATTGATGGGAGGAGAGAGTGGTGTGAATGTCTTTCTAGAAGTTCTATAATAAAGGGAAGAGGGGAGAGAGAGAAAAGAAAGGGAAAGGGAGAGATAGGGAGTGAAATGGGATGGAAGGGAAGAGAGTGAGCCTAGCTTGGGGTCAGAGGTAGGTGGGAGAGCAGACAGTGAGGGCGTGAGAGAGAGGTGGGGTTGAGGGGGCAGACCACATGAAGAAGATTGAGATTCACAATTTCTCCCTGGCACACCTCAACCTGAGCACACACTCTTTGGGGCACAATGTAATTATTATTTCTTTCAGGCAGTGGAGCATAACATGAAAAGGTTCAGTTGCGGATTTAATACAGGCAACTTTATAGGACATCTTAGATTGTGAGGACTTTGAGGGAAGACCTATGCTTCCTTCACAGAGTACCAGGCAAAGAGAAGCTTCTTTGTGTGTTTGTTGAATGAATAAATGGGTCTTATTTACATTTTTATTGTGAGTATTATAAAAAAAGAACATGGCCCTGATTTTAAAACACTTGGGAATACAGTCATAAAAAATGAAAATTTTATGGCCTGCAAGTCATTTCAAGAAATGTTGCAAATACATATATCCCTTCTGCCCAGGGCCTTGAGGTAATAGGGCCATTATAGGATTTCTCATTGGGTCATCAAAAAACTTTCTGCTCCTATATTCCCGCTACTTTACAGACAGGTTCTGTATTTTATTAAAGGTAGGAAAAATAAATTGTTTCTGAAGCATAGGGTATAAAGGTGTTAAGAAAATGTAAAACAATTTTACTTGTGTCTTGCCTACTAATTTGGATAAATGTTTATTCTCAAATGTTCCAACATTATCTTTCTTCTTCCAGAAAGGTCAGGCACATGCCTCTAAAAATACATTTAGTACATTCGAGAATATTTTTCAAGTGATTTATTGGGGTAATGTATGGACTATTTATTTAAATATATCTCTTATTTCCAGTAATGCTACAACCTCATTAGAAGCGACTTGGCTCATTGCTTAAGCAAAATGATTTAGCTATTTAGGAGCTTTCCTTTAAAAATAGGCTATTTTCCTCGAACAGTTTACCAGAATTGGGGATCTATTTTTAGAAAAGTACATGAGAATGGGTAAGGTCATAGCCCCGAACCTTAGGTAATTCCTTGAGAAGTTGTATCTATTGTATGTTCTGGTTCATTTTTCTCCATTCCTGGTTCACCAGCAGGGAGGAATTCTTCACTTGAGATATGAAGGCACACCTACCTCTCTGGGGAATTCTGGGATCCTCTGGAGAGGCTCTGTCCTGGCAGGCACCCAGCTAGTAAGGTATCGGGCCTGGTTTTAGCAGTGGAAAACTGCTTCCACTCTTTGGGGACATAAGAACACGATTTTACATATTAGAAACTAAAATTACTGAGTGTGCAATGCATAATCCCCACTCTGTAGCTAATACATTCAGATGCTTACAGCATATACATAAGTTATGAAGCAGGACAATAAAACGAGTATGTGTGATCCTGAGAGCTGAAACATTACCAACATTGTGGCTTCGAAGTGTTTCTCCTGTGGCCTTCCTCTGATCCCTGCCTCTCCTTACCATCCTGAATTTTGTGTTTATTATTTAATTGTGATTTAAAAATACTTACATCACATATGTATCTTCTAAGAGGAGGGAGGGAAGGAGAGAGAAAGAAAGAGATGGAGGGAGGAAGGGAAAAAGGGACACACACACATATGAGAGGAGAGAGAGAGACAGAGACAGAATTCCCTCGAATAGTTTAATGTCAGTTTAGAAAATACACACATTTCCTCAGATGTTTTGTTCTACCTAATGATCCCAATTCAACTGTTATAGGATGCTAAATATGTTACTGTATTGAAAAATTAAAAAATTTATTAAATCTAGTTGTTGCACATAGAAGGGAACTGGCAGCTTCATGTATTGTTTATAGAACGTTAATTGCCTTTTTTTCTTGAAAGTAATTTAACAATATGGATGGAAAAAAGTCTTAAAAAAACACAATTGGCCAAGCAATTCCCCTTACAGGATTTTATTCTAAAGGAAAAATAGAATAAGTATACAAAGATGTTTGTTTAAAGATGTTAACTGTAGGGCCAGGTGCGGTGGCTCACACCTGTAATCCCAGCACTTTGGGAGGCCAAGCCGGGTGGATCACGAGGTCAGGAGATCAAGATCATCCTGGCCAACATGGTGAAACCATGTCTCCACCAAAATACAAAAAATTAGCTGGGCGTGGTGGTACGCGCCTGTAGTCCCAGCTACTCAGGGGGGCTGAAGCAGGGGAATCACTTGAACCCGGGAGACAGAGGTTGCAGTGAGCCAAGATCGCACCACTGCACTCCAGTCTGGTGACAGAATGAGACTTGTAACTGCAGAGTGACTGATAATAGCAAAAAGAAAAAAGAAGACATAATCTAAATGTCCAAATGATATTGGTTAAATAACTGTGCAGTGATTTAAAATGATGAAAGAATGTTATAGTGAGTGGAAAAAAAAGCTATATAAGACATAACAGTTATATAAAAACAACAGTTATATGGACCATCCTATATGGAAGAAAATCTAATTTTTATAAAAATAACTTCTGGCCAGGCATGGTAGGTTGTGCCCGTAATCCCAGCGCTTTGGGAGGCTGCAGTGAGAGGATCAGTTGAGGCCAGAGGTTCAAGACCAGCCTGGGCAACAGAGTGATTCTCTGTCTCTACAGTAAAATATAATTTAAAAAATTACCTGGGTGTAGTGGTACATGCCTGTAGTCCTAGCTGCTCAAGAGGCTGAGGTGGGAGGATTGCTTGAGCCCGTAAGTTTGAGGCTACAGTGAGCCATGATGGTGCCACTGCACTCCAGCCTGAGTGACAGAGTGAGATTCTGTCTCTAAAAATGAATAAATAAATAAACAAATAAAGTTATATTTATGAAAAAAATTGTAAATGCAAAACCACCAAATTTTATAAACAGGGACAAGATTTTAGGTGATTATCATTGTTGTTTATTTGTATTGTTTGTCTTTCTAGAAGAATAATGTATTATTTTATGAAAATGAAAAATAGCTTGTACTAGTCTATTTATTAAACAGAAAGCTTGGAGATTTTTGATGCTGCCTATCCTCCATTATCCATCTGTGGATGGAAAGTTTAAAATCATAGCTTGATACCTACTATGAAGACCTTTTCTCCCTTGCTGTGCTCTCTGGGGATGGAAACTGACTTTATATCAGTGTGAAAAAAAGGAATACAATTACACAACCCCCAAATGCATTCTATTGAACAAAAATTTGAACATCTGTATTACCCTGATCATATGTCCCTGACTCCAGTCCCTCAGCATGGCACATACATACCACCGCTAGCTAACTACACCTCCTCATGTTTTCCACTGGGTGAGTAATTATTTCTAGTTCCATTTGTCACTACAAGACCCCCATGAGGTGGGAAGAGTCTATAGTGGCAGGTATGGTAATTATCAAGGCTGCATTTTTTTATTTTGGTAAAAGACTGGTCAAATATTTTAATTTTATAGTCCCCTGGTCTCTTGGAGCCTTTGAAAATAATGGTCAGTAGTTCAGCAAGTTCATTACCTAATTCTCTTAGGGTTGGGGAATGTGCATTCTCTGGACCTGCTGATTTACATATTGTACCATGTTTTCAACTATTCCCTTATGTGGTTTATTTCAACTTCTATATTTAAAAGTCGTCATTATTTCCTAATTATCTATGCTTCCTTTCTTTATTTTCTTGTTAAAGACCAATTTAAAAGAGCAGCTTGCTATCTCTGCCACTCAGAGTCATTGTTAATTTCACTCCCCTTCTCATTTATTAGTTCAGCCACTTCATTGCCAGGGTTCCTCCTCCCCAGCCCGGTTTTCGCCTTGAACCCTTTTGGCGGTATTAACGCATTCTGCTTTCTCTGCGGCTGCTCTTATCTTTTCTTTCCTCCACGAGCCTTAGAAAGAGTAAGAGTTGCACATTTTTTTTTTTTTTTTTTTGTGGCTCTTCCTCATCTTTTCTCTATTTCCGCAGTGGGCTTTATTCCACCCTTAGATCTTTTCAGGATTCTTTGTCAAGTGGCTCCTTGCATTTTTTATTCAAGGGATCCCGGCCCTCTGTGGCTTAACTGTCATTTGAAAACTTTGTGCCCTTGCCTGTAGTGCTATCTGTGTTTCTTAATTCAGCCAAATTGGATTTCTGAAAATCTTTGAGCTTGAGCAAGTTCCTTAATGTTTTCAAATACAGAGATCAGGTCATATCACCTGGGCAGGGGTGTCTCGTGGTCAATAGTATCAAAGACCATTCATGGGAGGGAGAGAATCGGTAGAATGTGAGGTCACTGTTCATGCTTTGGGCAGGATATAGACATTTTCAGACCCAAATCCATCCTCGACAAAGGAGCGAAGGTACTGTTGATGCTCCAAGTTGTTGACGTTGAACTTGGTTTCCTGGGCAGAGAATACACCTCAGAAGGCAGGCCACTTGCTGTTTTGAAATCCATGCTTAATAAGGCTACTCAGGAGTTCCTCTTTCTAGTTTACATTAAGTTAATGGTATGAGAACAAGTGCTAGACTCTACACTCATCAATGTAGGTGCATCAATCCACAGTGTTCCTTCATTCTGTTTTTGACAGTTGATGGCCATGGGGATCTGCAGGTAAACATGTGATTTTTGAGACAGCTTCCCTTCAATCTGTAGCAGCCGTGGAGGCTTGCCATTCAGGTTTCCCTCAAGAGAGAACTTGCTCCAGGGAGTGCTCTTAGCTGACAGCCTCCAGCTGTCAAGTGTCTCCAGGGCAGCTTCCGGCCAATGACTGGGTGCAGCAGTGGCACCAGGGCCCGTGTTTTCTGGCTAGTGCAGGACTCCTCCATAGGTGATCTTTGCACCAGATTGTCCTGATGGGCTGGTCAAGTTGTTCTCTGAGCTGCACTGCAGTCTGAGGCTCCTCCTACCTCATCTTCCTTCCTTCCCCCTCTCTGTTTCACAGATGTCAGACCTGCACTGAAGTCTGATGGCTCTCCCTGCCCGCTTCTGCTCCCTCCCCTTTATCTTTCACTAAATCTCTTGCACTTCTAATGCCATCTCAGCATCTGCTTCTTGGAGGACCTGAACTGACACAAGAACCCAGCCCCGCTTTAACCTTGCTAACCCCTCCTGCCTCCACCATCCATCCTGCCTGGCATGAGCTCAACCATATATTCTTTTATGTTACTTCATGGAAAGCTCAAATGCTGCATAGTCACTGAATATATTCCAGGCTAAGTAAAAACGGACCTGGATGTTATTTCCAGTTTGGGATTGCTGTATTTACTACTACTCTCATTCATTAATGAGGATAGTTGTTCTTGTTACAGTTGGATCAAATTGGAGAGTTCTCAGGAAAAAAGCTTGTACTTAAACCTCAGCAGCACTAGGTGATGCTGCTGTCCCACACAAAGGCAGCAGCCTGAGCTAGGCTTGGCCAGAGCCATCCTGGGCTATAGGTCCTGCCTTTCCTCGGCTGAGCAGGGCCTTCAGGTCTGCAATCCACTCCAGAATCTGAAAAAGTCATTTCTGTATCCATTATTCTGGACTCTAGAAAAGTATGTAAGTGTGTTAAATTGCTCTCTCTGAGCTTATAGTGTGTGTGTGTGTGTGTGAGAGAGAGAGAGAGACAGAGAGACAGAGACAGAGAGACAGAGAGAGAGAGGTTTTCAGAAACTCTTGAACTGATTCAGAAACTAACCCTAGTTGCTCTAATTTCTCCAGGTGCCCCTGAGTCCTTTGGATCCACAGAACAACTGAAAGTTCAGCAACGGCACTTCCTGCTTCCAGATACGGGAGAAAGATCAATACGAACGGTATTGACATCAAAGTCTTTATCTAGAATCCCTCCAAAGAACTGTGTGTCCGGGCAACACTCACGTGTGTTAGACAAATAGAATACAGGGTATGGGAGCTTATTCTATGCTTAGTGTCTTCTTGCTTGTCTTCTCTGTAGTACAGAACAGGCACTTTCCTGGCCAGGTTTCTTTCTTTAACACCGCCATCTTTGATACTGCCTCCTGCAACCTCTGACATGTGCAGTTAGCAGTGTGTAAACATAACACCTGTCTTGCAAATCCTCATAGGCAAAGCTGCTGTGTGGGACTAAAAATCTAACCCTGCATTTCATTCATACCCCAAACAGTGGTATCTGTTCCACATGCACAGTACTACTGCTGTGGAGCAGCTGGGTAGGCACATTGGTTAATCTGTGTTTAAGAAGTTATTTTCTGACACGTGGGATGACTATTTGGTTGCATAGAGAATACATTCATATTAACAGGACTGAATTCATCTTTGTCTCCACTGGGGAACGTCCAGGACCACAACCATCAATCCACTCTTTAATATTGCCCAATCTCTTGTCCCATTCTGCACCAATAATGGTTAGGAATTTCCCAGAAGACTCCTGGCCCAATGCCTTACAGAGAGACATTAGGAGTATGTCAGCAAGATAATTTTTGAAAGATGGCCCTAATATTGCTGATAGGCTCCACAATCCAAATGCAGTACGACTTACATCTGCTTGATTATAAGAATACAGATTCCCAGGTCTCTGCCCTGGAGACCCTGACTCAGTAGGTCTGAGGTCCCCTCGGGAATATGCATTTTAAACAGGCAGCCTAGTGACCATTATCATTAAGTAAGTCCAGGAAACACTGCCCCTCTGTACAAAGTAGGTTCCAGCTACAAACCAGTGTGTGAGTCCAATCAGACTCAGCAGAAGCCACAATGCAAAAAAAGATCATGGAGATTTTAATAGCTAGAGAAAGAACCATCTGTGAGTCACGGGATGCCCTCACCAGGTAATTGGGCACCTAGGGTCCCTGCAGCCACGTGGAAACTTCTGATAAAGAAAGCACTGGGAATCTTTTATTAACATATTTAATGTGCTTGACTAAGGGAAAAAAGTATGGGAAGCCAGGAGGCCTCGTTAGCAACCCTGTGTCATGCATGGCCAAGAAGTAACGTTTTCTTTCTCAGAAAAGGTTTAGTTTAACTCTTGGCTATCTTTCTCCAGGGAGAAACCAGCGGGCATACATACACTTAAATAATAGTCTTCCTAAAAGGGCTGGGGGTCCCTAGGGCTCCATGGGCAGGGCCCGGGAGGAGTACAGAGAAAGCCACATGGAATCCTGCCATGGACAAGGTTGTGGCTTCCATGAAAGAGCAGTCTGCCACGTTATGTCCCCGGCTGCCCTCCTCTTCCACTGGGATCAGCCTTGGAATCCCGAGACCCCAGAATATTGACCCACCCAGTGAGAGCTGCCTCCAGCCCTTCCTTGTGGCTGAGGGGAGAGTGCACCTTTTTTGCCACTGAGGATTGACTAAGAAAGATAAAGTGCAGAACCTTAGTGAGAAGCTGAAATTGGAGCCATGTGCCTCAGAGGGTCAAATGGAGACTCTGATCTGCAGGTTTTTCGGGCCACTTCTGTCACTCTGCATCCAGCGCAACATCACACCTGCACACCAAACCACAGCAGCTAAGATTCCAACTTGTCCCCTCCCTAAGTTCGCCACCCCATGGGACATTTTTTGTTTAGTGGCAACAGCTGAGTGAAAACGCAGCATTCCCTTCTTGTCCACAGATAAATATTCTTCGTTGGGGGCACCTTTTTGTTTTCTATTCCTGAAAGAGTCTGGGGGTGGCTTTTCTTTTCTTTTCTTTTTGCCTTTTTCATAAATAAATATTTTAGTTGGAAATTTCCAAGCATATGACAGGCCTAGAATGTGAACTTGAATGTACTGTAATAGAAATCATCAGTTGCCATGACGACGTGTTCCAAGAGCAGATCGCACCAAGTCACGTGAACAGAGAGTGCTCAGTAATACTAACACATCAGAGAGCGAGGCCACTTAACCTCAATCGCTTCCAGCTATTGTGCAGAATGCAATTGAATTTATTCCTAATTTCTGCCCGTGCTAAGGAACAAAATTTCCCTGCAGATTTTAATCTTACTCAGGCAGCCCCAGCCAGTGCTCAGACACTGTTCGGCACCAATATTCAGGAGGGCTACTCACCCACTTTACAGCTCTATTTTCTTATTCTTATTTTTAATAATAGCTTCCCTCTCCCTGCTGGATCCCGCACATCCCCCTGCCCTGGGGAGAGCTGCCCTGCTCCTTTCTGAATGGCTGCACGGTTTCTCTGGCTCTGTCTGCTAATGCAAGAAACATAGCTTTCATAATAATACCAATTTAAAAATGACAGGTCTCCACTTTTAGCAGTAGTTTTTTCTTCCCTCACCCTAAACCTGTGCTGAAATATAATTCCCACTAGCTTTGGGCTGTACCTGGGGATGACACAATTAACAGCCCCATCATAATAAGGCAAACCCATGGATCAGTGAATGATGGAATCAAAGTGTGTATTTTCAGTAGTCCCTGTCACAGTCACATCCCCCAACCTCCACCCACCCCAACCAGGAGAGCAACACAGACTACCAGGAGGTACCGCCGCTGATCACAGAACACTCATTTCGAGAGCTTATCAGCTTCTACGAAGGCTGATAAATCAGAACCTCTCATATGGACAGTCTCAAGTTAGCAGCGTCATCGATCTCCCCTGCCCCTTTTAAGTTATTTGTCTTATTCACTTCCAAAGATGATATCAGAGATGCCAAATGAGGCTTTGTTTTCTGTGCTCTTGCACTGCCTAGGGTGAGTGGCTGTGTTGTTGCAGGGAACCAGGAAGCATGCTTCTGGGGCTTAGCCCTTTGTTTCCAATCCAAGGTCACCTCTCCCTCGTCGGTTCAGGTGTTGACAGCAGTCCGCCTGTGTTCTGAGGCAGGAGGCAGCATCTTCCTTAGCTGACAGCCTTTACACGGCCCTAGCCTTTCAGTGACCCCTCTGCTTTATGAATGTCACTTTTAAGAAGACGTAAGACCTGCTTGAAGAGCTAAATGAAGACAAAGCAGAGCCCAGTCCTCAGAAAGCCCATGTTGAAGGTCAAGCAAAAGGAACATTAAGAAAGTGGCTGGGCGCAGTGGTTCATACTAGTAATCCCAGCACTTTGTGAGGCCAAAGTGGGTGGATAGCCTGAGGTCAGGAGTTCGAGACCAGCCTGGCTAACATGTTGAAACCCTGTCTTTACTAAAAATACAAAAATTAGCCGGGCATGGTGGCGCACGCCTGTAATTCCAGCTACTCGGGAGACTGTGGCAGGGGACTCGTCTGAACCTGGGAGGCAGAGGATGGAGTGAGCTGAAATCACACCACTGCACTCCAGCCTGGGAGACAGAGCAAGACTCAGTCTCAAAAAAAAAAAAAAAAAAATAGTAGCGAGATTATTGGAAAGGCCTTTTCCGAAAAAAAAGGGTAGTTTCTACAGTGACTTCTTTTAGCAGGTCAGTCCCTCTAGTGGGAGTGGGGAATGTAGTTGCAAATCACTTACTCAGCTAGTTCCAACCCAGTGTACTAATGCTGCGCTGGAATGGGAAACGTGGAGAGAACTCAAGAAGAGAGAGAATGGCAGTGTGGAATTAGGATGGGGCTGCTGGTGGTAGAAGCTGACTCTACATAGAGAGCTTGGTAACTATGGAAATCTTCATGGAGCCTGTGAGAGAAAAGTCGCCTGATAGGAAATGAATGGAAGCATTGTGGTGAATTTTATATCAGCAGTGTGAGTGTGACATTTGGATCTGGAGGGAGAAAACTACATGGCAAGCTGTTGGTAGCACACAAGGCTCTGTGCCCACCCTGGTGGGATGGAGCCTCTGAGGGGCATTTGCCAAACAGGCTCACTCCATCCTCACTGTCCACAGAACTGGGGAGCAGGGTAACCTCAAGTAGAGCCAGCCCTCTGGGTCCTATCAGGGACTTCAACCTAGTGCAAGCTCCCTCTGGCTAGGATGGGGGAAGCACTGTCCTTTAACTGGCAGAGTAAACTGTCCAGCTGTTCATGAAACAGAGTGTATTTTCTAATCAAAATTGGTTTGATTTATACTGGAGCAGAATTTCCACACTTACTAGTCTGAAATACTTGCTGATCCTCTTGCCAGAGCTGTTTAGGCAATTAGTGCCCTAGAAGGTTCCAGGAGGACATCTAATCTGCATTGAAGCAATGTCCCGGTAGAGAGTGGCTTTCTGGAACATTCCCCCACACAGAGGTACACTTTTGGAGACCACTGAGTCTCATGGCCTCCTACAGAAGAAAGACGGTGAGAGAAGTCAGGAAAAAGCAGGAGCATTTTATTCCTGATGAATTTCATTAAAGGGAAGGACAATCTGTACTATTATGCTAATATCTGCAATAGCAATTTTATTATGTTCGTTAATCTATAGTCAAGGAATAACATTATTACAATTCTTACAGCTTTTCAAAGTACTTTCATAACTATTAGCTTATTTCAACTGCATGGCAACCCTGTGATGTAGGTGGGTGCATTTTACAAATGAGAAAATTTGGATCTAGAAAGGTTGGGGCGAGAACAAAATCACACTGAGTAAGGACAAGATCTAGATTTTAAGACACCTGGTCCAGTGCTGCCAGGGGAGCAAGGGGTTGCCTGTTCTGTATGCTGCTGGTGACATAGAGACTGGCCATGGGGTTGGGGGGGGGTCCCTGGGTGCTATAGCCTGGGTTATGACTCTCTGCCTGGACAACTGTCCACTTAATGTTTCTTCATTTATTGTTTCACAGCCTGAATAACTCCTTGTCCCCACCCCACCTATGGGACAGATTTGCAAAGCTCTCAAGACTGTGCAGATGTATAATGTGTGACCACACCATCGCTTTCCCAGTTCTTCCCTCCTCCCCTGCAATGCTTTAACACTCATCTGGAGGGGTCTGATGGGAAACTAAAATTTGGTTACATGTCCTTCGTTCTCAGGCTTCCCTTTGAGAGGGCGATGAGACACTAATTTGAGTTCATAATTTTATGCTGAACAATTATCCTCAGAATAATGCATTTTGGATTTAAATTTCAATTGGAGTTTGGGAGGTGCAAAAGTTACAGGAACTATGTCCACATTTTCATTACACATTCTCCTCTTTCCCAACAGTTATTATATCTCCAATACTTCCCACATTATATCTTGTTTTCAATTCAATTAAAATCATGTATGCCTCCTCTGAATATCATAGTTAGAAACAAACAGAGATGCTCAGAGTAATTCTCCAGAATATGATGGGGAACACTTTCCCAGGTTACAGAAGGGCCTGGCTCCAAAACAAATAAGAAAGAACTCCAGCAAAGCTGCCAGTCCCAATCCTTCAACACCGAAGTTGATCAGGTGTTGCAGTGTATTTCCCGCTTAAATTAAACCACAACATTTACCTTTCCCTCTGGGCCCATTTCCATCCCAGAAAAGGGCTAATATTGATTAATTACCCACTGTATGGTTAAGCACCTTCTTTATATACATTATTTTGATTCATTAAAAAAAATACTTTCAAAGCTCATTATTTAAGTCGAGATAAATGAAAAGATTAGATATATTGAAAGACAACAAATTTCATGAGGCAACATATGGTGGGGGCTTGCTGCATGGAGACCAACCAACCAGCTTTTCTGGAGGGACTGAATACCTAAGAATGGGTACTCATGATGAAGGCTTTCACCAAGACCGCTTCCTCCTCCAGGAAGTCCTCCCAGATCCTTCTCATTTTCCTCCATCAAACTGAGTAACCATCCCATCCTGGAATTTTCACATTACTTTATTTCACCTGCTACCTTGTACTAGAGTTACTTATTCACGTCCTATCTCCATATTAGAGAGAAATTACTTTCATTCATCTCTCTGTGGACACCGTGACTAGCATGGTTCATTGTATATGTTATACACAAAAGGTGCTGAGTAGAGACCCTTGAATGAATGAATCAGTGAGTGAATGAGTCCACTTGGGACTGGAGCTGGATCTTAAAGGACGAGTAGGTTTAGACACTCCGCAGTCACAAGAGACTATAGATTAGTCACTATCAACTAGAAATCATTCTGGCTGGCATCCTTTATGGACTCCTCACTGATGCATTTCTTTTTTAAATTTTATTTTATTTTTAGAGATGAGGTCTAGCTATGTTGCCCAGGCTTGTCTTGAACTCCTGGGCTCCAGCCATTCTTCCTCCTTGGCCTCACAAAGTGCTGGGATTACAGGGATTACAGGTGTGAGCCACTGCACCTGGCCCTGATGTTTTTCTCTAACCATAGCAAGAATTGAGCAATTTTCCTCCCTAGGTCCCACCCCGACAAGGTTAGACTCGTTCACCCGTAGTGTGGTCTCTGCTCACATCAACACTTTATTGGGATAGGAAGTTGGCGCTTTATTGCAGAGATCCCATTATTGCCCTGTAGGAGGCTGTCACTTCCCCAAACTGCACTACCTCTGGTGCCAATCTCTCGCTCACGCATCCTCCTCCTGACTGCTGGGAGCACATAGGCATGCTGCATGTCACCTGCTCCTCAGGCTTTTTGACAATCTCCTTCCTTTGTTTCCAAATCCTAAGCAAATTGCTCGGTTGACAATCAAAGCCTACTAACATCAAACAGCTGCTATAGACGGGTGTGTTCTACAGTTACCCGATGTTTGCTTTCCTCAGCAGGGACTGATATGACAAACAAAACCAAGAGCTGGGTGCTGATGTTCAGAGTCACTCC
The DNA here is from genome assembly GCF_030222135.1 of Aotus nancymaae. Taxonomy (NCBI): domain Eukaryota; kingdom Metazoa; phylum Chordata; class Mammalia; order Primates; family Aotidae; genus Aotus; species Aotus nancymaae. Next base: position 26,843,359 of record NW_026988443.1, on the reverse strand, counting down.
TGAAAGCTCAACCTAGTGTCTGTTTCTTTGGCTTCCCTGGTATTTTTCAGACCTGGAAATTCACCCTACCTGGGGCTTCCCACAGTTCTTGACAGTGTGCAGCTGGTTAGGATGTTGTACAACCCTGCTGATTCATGCAGTTCTTTGCAAAAAGCCTGGAATCACAGTGGCTGTACTGAAGCAAAGCGGTTGCCCAGTTCTGGAACCCTTGGTTTATAAACGGCACCCAATCTCCTTCAAATATTTTCCACACTTTTCTTTCTTGTTAATGCACTTATATCAGTGTTGTCTCCTGATTTCTACCTTTAGCAGAAAAAGTCTCAGGTTCTCACCTTTGAAAGTTGCTCCAGGCCAGGAGCGGTGGCTCACACCTGTAATCCCAGCACTTTGGGAGGCCAAGGCGGGCGAGGCATGAGGTCAGGAGTTCGAGACCAGCTGGCCAATATGGTGAAACCCCGTTTCTACTAAAAATACAAAAAAATTAGGGGGGTGTGGTGGCACGCACCTGTAGTCCCAGCTACTCGGAGAGCTGAGGCAGATGAATCACTTGAACCTGGCAGGCGGAGGTTGCAGTGAGCCGAGATCACACCACTGCACTCCAGCCTGGGTGACAGAGTGAGACTCCATCTAAAAAAAAAAAAAAAAGTTGCTCTAATCACCCTGGAGTATGACTGGTCACTTAATCCCCCATCACTGGTGGGTGGGAGGGTGTGGCAGGGAGGAGGTGAAATGGATTTCTACTTTTCCAATGTTCCTTCCTATACTTTGGAGCCTGGAAAACCAGCAACCATTGTTTTCCACATTGTTTTTAATTTTTCGGATGCATTTGTCCCTGGGGCTCTGGATGTGATTTAAGTTC